>NC_090221.1:33214240-33844240 GCF_024489055.1 Chanodichthys erythropterus
TATTGTTCTTGCTTGCTTACTTAGTCTGATGATTCAGCAGTGCACAGATCCAGACGTTAATACTGGCTGCCCTTGTCTGATGCCTTGAACATGAGCTGGCATATGCAAATATTGGGGTCGTACATATTAATGATCCCGACTGTTACGTAACAGTCGGTGTTATGTTGAGATTCGCCTGTTCTTCGGAGGTCTTTTAAACAAATGAGATTTATATAAGAAGGAGGAAACAATGGAGTTTGAGACTCACTGTATGTCATTTCCATGTACTGAACTCTTGTTATTTAACTATGCCAAGATAAATTCAATTTTTTTATTCTAGGGCACCTTTAAAACATGCTAATTCATGCTAGCAATGTGATAAAACAAGGTAATTCATGCAATGCGTTTTTTTTTCTTCTCTCTTTCCACTTCACTACATTTAAAGCTTATAAAACTTTCAAAATTTAATACAGCTGAATAAAGCCAAAATCTAGTTTTAGTATTATTATACTATTATTGGATAATACACTCCACAGTACTTAGTGTTAGGGATTTGATATCGTTTAACCATGTCTAACTGAGTGACTTCATATGTTTGTGTTTGGTTGCATTTCATTGATGAGAATTGTTAAAATTCAGTATGAATTGTAGTCGGTATCATATTAAATATGTTGTGCTTTCATAAAATTGTGATTTAGAACATTATATTTCACTGTCAGTACGGAAAACACATTTGTTTAAAAGAAACCAGATCAAGAAAACATCATCATTCAAGTATACACATCTACATATAAATGTGTGGTGGTGGTGTTCTTCCTCTGGTTAAAAAAGCTCTACACACTGAATATGACATTGAGTGCTTCATTCACATGTGCTGTGCTGCATACTTAACAGGCGCTTTACCTTATGAACGATTTCTTTTAGAGGGAAGGTCAATGTCACTTCTGTGCCATCCACCATAAAATCAGCCATGCATGCTGTCTTAAGTGGCTGATGAACAGCTCTGTGTGCAGGTCTGCCTGGTGTCTATCTGAGTGTAATCATGGAGGGAAGTGTGGCCGTGAAGTGTGATGGGCTGATAGAGTCAGAATTAAAAAAGAGGATGTACGGCGTCATGGAGCGACACTGATGCACTTGACAGGAGGCTGAAGAGGTGAGGTCACACGAGGAGAGACATTTTCTCAAGAAAAGGTGAGTGGTTGCCAAGGTGAGGCTATGCAGTTGCTTAGGTGTTCTGAGTTTTTTAATGTGTTGCTATGTGGTTGCTAGGGTGGTTTGGAAGTTATGTACTGAACCAAAAAGAAAAGGGCCAAGTTTCTATGGCCCTGTTTACACCCGGTATTAAGATGCGTTTTGGTCAATCGGATCACAAGTAGATAAGGGAAACCCTTTTCCATTTACACCTGGTGTTTTAATCCTTCTCTTTTGTCCACTTTCAACCACTTCTGTCCTGATTCCTTCGAGGGGAGGGTCTATGGGTGGGTAAATGTTTGGGCTTTTTCAGATCTTTCAAATTAATGGATGAAATAAGCTCATGCAATTTACATATGAACGTACCTGGAGATGACGGAAAGACATAAGGAGAGCAGCAGCTTTCATTTCTGCTCTGACAGCCGCAAAACCAGCCGAATGCTGTGAGTGTGTGCTAGAAATCAGAAATGGTGCAGAGAACATTGTGCTTGGTGCATTTTTCATCTTCAAACTAAACTTGTGTCTTCAGATGACAAAATTTGGCTAGCACACTTCCCATAATGTTTACGCAACTGTTTACATTCACTTAAGACATAACCGGTTATGTTTACTAGGATACTCGCCAAGACGGGCATTTTGACATAATTTTGTGTGGATTTGTCTGTTCAAGTGCCAGAAGATGTGAAAGAGAGCTCAATTCAGTACTCACGTGCTGTTAGATGTGACTTTCTGGGTGTGTGCTTTGGATGTGCAGTTTGCACGCAAAAAATTCTGACGCAGCGCATGCAAGTTATCTTTCGTGGCTTCTTGCCCTTGAATGTTTAAATTGGCAAGGCTTAAAAACACTGGTCTGATCAGGACAGTGACAGTCCTGCAATGAGCCCTGCATGTGCTCTCTGTTTCTCTCACCGTAGTGAGTGCACCTGTGTGAGAGAAAGCTAGTATTTTGCCTCTGACTTAATTACAGATGACTGTAATAGCACAATTTACTAGCTATTGGCTAATTAAATACATTTTTTAGATGCCTGTCATGAAATTTTGTCGCATATGCGAGTGATTTACTTTGTTGAGGGTTGATTTAGCGTCATCCACTCGTGATCCGATCGACCAAATTGCATTTTAATACCAGGTGTAAACAGGGTCTATGATGATCTGGCCTCTAGGTAGATGGCTTGGTGTAAATTGTATTTCAATGTAAGTCTATGGGATTTTATCGTCTGCCAAGCCTGATTGCTGTCAATTGTCAAAATGAAAAGCCATAACGATGCTTGTCTTAGCAAACAAAATACTGAGCATTTTCCAAAGAAAGATAAAAGGAAATAAAAATGCAGAAAGAGAGAGAGAAAAAGCATGTGTAATATCTACTGTGGTCATCCCCACTTCCAGTGTTTTTTTGTTGAAAGATCTGTGATTTCCAGCTTACTATATAATTACAAAGATAGAGGCAAGCTACATCATTACAATTTACGCCACCATGCCACAATTACCATCCTCTGTTTTGTTTGATTGTGGGTATTTGTCTGTGCATAGGTAAATCTCTCACCATACATGACTGCAATATGACTGCAGATCAATTGGTCCATTCATCAACAGCAGATAGAATTTAGACACCGCCGAGACTGCAGTCCTCAGGATCACAGTAATTACTCATTGTCAGCTCTCAGTTGGGTGATTAGCACCAAGAAACAATGGCCCTGCTTTTCAGTTTGTCCCTTGAGGAAGCCTATTGTTCCTCAAGAGGGACAGTGTTCCCAGAATGACAGTGATAAATAGTAAGGCACTGACATTATCGTCATCCAGATCTCCTAAAAATGTGTGCTGCTGTCCTTCAAGGAAGTGTCACCTCATACATAGGTTTCGATCCTTTTGATGAAGTTGCTTTAGAATTTTCTGACTGTTAATCTTTTAAAACTTTGGTACTCAGCTAAACTTTTGGTACTGAAACACTTTAAAGACCATATTGTGGTTCAAAATGTTACTTGTCTTCCATATTGCCATACAAGTTTTAAATCTGGGTCTCTAACCAACAAAATAAAATAAAAGTCTTATCCTCTGAAATGTCACATTTCAAGTTTCAGGAGTAGTGGGATGTACTAGCATGCACTGGTGAAGAAAGATTATTTTTTAGATTATTTGTATGACGCAGAGAAATAAAATGATGAAGTTGTGGCCCCCTTTAACCACATTACAAGCCAACTATAATTATATCCATAATGCATTGTGATTGGACTGCTGAAAATGCTTTTGGGATTTTGAGTGCCTTTACAACTTCACATAATGGAATCTCATTTCTCTCCTTAAAGAGAGTGCTTTAAAACCTTTTGTCTCCTTTTCTCCACTTCCAATCCCTATTAATTTATTTGAGAAACATATGAGAAAAAGCATGTTGTTGAATTATCCATCAATGTTTTACAAATACTGTCAATGATGGAAATATGTCAGTTAAACAGAACCTCTCATTTAATAAATGGAGATTTGTATTTTATGGGGATAAGTGCAATTGGATCTCTATCCAATTATAATAGACACATTGGAATGATGGTGTAAATGCATTCAGCTAAAAAAAAAAAAATAATAATAATTTACAGTTTTTCTCGATTGCTTAAACACATTTCTTGAAACTATGCCTCATATTCTCAAAACAATAAACACAAATCCATAACATCTCACCCAATTCCCCAAACATTCTATTTTCATGAAGCTCTGAACTCAACACCATTCACTCTTGCTAAAAAAAAAAAAAAACTTTGCCCTCAGACACACACAGAAGCCCTCAAAAACACACACACTACAACATAGTCTTACACACTGGTGAGAAATTCAAAACAATACTTCAAAAAACAAAAACCAGTAATAAGTTGTATTGCTTGTGGTTCTCCCCCTCACTTTTCACATGATAAACAGCGGGGGTAAAATCCTCTCGCATGGCTGATCCACCCCTGGCACACATCAACTGAAATGTCTAGTAGGGCTTCCTCTATTCCATCGTCTCTGTGTCCTACAAAAATAGAAGTACTGATTACTGTAACTGTAACACATCCTTTTTACAAAATGGAAGCAGACAGAAACTCTATCTGTATGAAAGGCAATTTGATGCATGTGTTGTAACAGAGTACAGAACTCAAAAGTTACAGTAGAGTGAACTGAGGTACACCTGCCTGTTTTCCTCCCTGAAGGTTCTTATGATCGAGGTGATGGTGAAGCAATTTAAGTTTGGCTGATCTTATTGCCCAGCCTCCCTCATAGTCATACCATGGACAAGGACATGGTCAACTGGTGGCACGAATTTCATCTGAGACTCCTTGTTTACTTGCACCTCCTCCTCTTCCTCTTCCTCCTCCTCCTCCTTCACCTCTTCCTCCACTCCTTACCGCTCTTGCTCATCCTCTTCCTCCTCTCTGGTGTCCTCAACCTTTTCAATCACGTCTCTCTGAATCCATTGTTCCGAAACTGAATGAACCCGACCTCTTTTATCTCTCTATTGAAGGTTCTGATTGGTGTGTGATAAATTTTGACTCTTATTGTTTTCCACGTGGGTAACTATGTGCTAAAAACAGGGGAATAGTGTTTTAGTTTAGGGAAATGGGTGTGCTTTTTGACAAATGGCATTATGGTTTTGTAATTTTATTACAAAAGCCTGGTTATAGTGTTTAAGCAATCAAGAAAAACTGTAATATCAAAATATTTAAGAAACCTCTTTAAAAATTGATCATTAAAAATCTCACTCTGAATTACAATCTATTGTTTATTCAAAAATACAAATCAGCTTAATTTTAACAGAACTGGATATTGTTTTACTGATTGCCTTTTTCACTTTTAATTATAAACCTGACCGATTGTACTTGCATATGGCCCCTAGGTGGTGATATAGTCTTCTGGGTGATTAATACAGTGCTTCTCTTTTTGGCTCTCTCTTTCTCCCTCTGTTTTAATGGTTTGGCAGAGATAATGTGAGAATTACAGCTAATCTGTGTTTATTCCCATGAGACAATCACATTGTGTGCCTGTTCATTATTCACTGTGCCACAACATGCAGACACTGGAGTCCAACTCAATTACACCAGATAGTCATTTAGAGAGACCATTATTCTACACAGCAGCATACATATGCACATAACTGAAAGAGCAAACCAGAATTGCATTTCTCATTATCTTTTTCTATGGGTTTATAACATATCCTTTATCATATCCTTTGATGGTAATTAATTTTCAGCTTCTTGCTCTTTTAGTGTGTAAATTATTGTGCCGCTGTCTCTTTAAAAGGCAGGACCGTGTGGTTACACCTCCACTCCCTCTCTCGTTCTGTAGATGATGTCACTGTGGCTTCCCTTAGACCTTGGACAAATGATGTGGGTCTCTGTTTGGCGTTCCTCCTCTTTCCCACCTCCTTTCTCTCTCTCACTCTCTCTCTCTCCCCCAGTGTCTCCATCTCATACTCCACTGCTCTCTTCATCAACGGAGGGACAGCAGCTGAGGAAACTTGATAGCACTCCATCCCCTTCTCTTCTCCTCTTCCCTTTTTCTTAATCTCCCTCTTCTTCTCTCTATCCCTCTCTCATTCTCCAGTAGCGATGTAGTCCTCCTTCAAACTTTTAACAGCTGTTTGGCACTGAAGCCTTGACTGACATCCATCTCTCCTGGACCTCTATGGATTCGTTCCCTGCTTCTTTTTGAGATCTTTCCAGAGTCTCCTCTCTTCATCCATCTTGTGTTTACCTTGTCGCTTTGGTGTGTTTGGATCATGGCCATGAAGGAAACTATACTCCCTATCAGCGAGGTGTCAAGTCCGTACCCAGAGGTCGTGGAACTCAATGTGGGCGGACAGGTGTATGTCACCAAGCGCTCCACTCTGGTCAGCGTACCTGACACCACCCTTCACACCATGTTCACAAGATGCAACCCGCACGAGTTGCCCCGCGACAGCCGAGGACGCTTCTTCATCGACCGCGATGGCTTCTTGTTCCGTTATGTGCTGGACTTCCTACGGGACCGCCAGCTCGTGCTACCCGAACACTTCCCAGAGCGGGAGCGTCTTCAGCGCGAGGCCGAGCACTTCCAGTTAGGGGAACTTCTGAGACTACTAGGCCCGCGTGTAGCCAAGCAAGGCTCGCTCAACGACGAAGGCTGCCAGAGTGACATAGAAGAAAGTTCACAGAGTAGCGAGTTGGTGACTCGAACTGGAAACAGTGCCACCAACTACGCAACTTCCTCTTCTGCCCTGGACAAGAGGTCAGGGTTCATTACGATTGGTTATCGGGGATCCTACACGATGGTGAGGGATAACCAAGCCGATGCTAAGTTTCGGCGCGTGGCACGGATCATGGTCTGCGGGCGGATCGCTCTGGCGAAGGAGGTGTTCGGGGACACTCTAAATGAAAGTCGGGATCCTGACCGTCCACCAGAGAAATACACCTCACGCTTCTACCTGAAGTTCACCTACCTGGAGCAAGCATTCGACAGGTTGAGCGAGGCTGGGTTCCAGATGGTGGCCTGCAACTCAACCGGAACGGCTGCGTTCGTTAACCAGTACAGAGACGACAAGATCTGGAGCAGCTATACGGAGTACATTTTCTTCAGTAAGTGACAGAGCAGCTGTCTGCGCTGCACTCTAATTTCCTTTTCATGTATCCGAGTATTCCCAGCCTTTTTCCCAAGAGATAGAGGGACATGTTTCACAACTCAACCTCAGCCCCCAACCACCAAAAAAAGAAACATGCACTTAATTTCACGTGTGCATGCAAGAATGCATTTTATTTATTCTATTTTTTTTTAAATCATACCTTTGTAGAACAGGTGTGACTTGGGTAAATTTCTTTTTGCTCACTGCTTGCAAATTAAATCTAAGCATACTTCAAGATAAATTTGAAGTACTTGGCATCCATGCACAGTTTGTTTATTATTAATGTATCAAATTATCTTTAATCTTTATTGAAGAAACGCAGACATGGTCGGGTCCTTAAGAAGGAATGATTCCAGTCTTTTGCATGGCTTTATTTTGATCATTATCCAAGATTTTATTTTAAAGCTATTTCTTTTTGACAGGTTCTGACCCTGACATTTATTCTTTTGAGTTGATGAAAGTTTTTTTTTTTTTAGTGCAACTAGAAAATTTAAGATTACTTGATACCGGCTAATGAGCTCCTCTAAAATCAAGTATACTTGATGACCACCAGGTTGGGGAACTCTGATCTCTCTTTCTTTTCCTTCCCAGTTTTTCCTTCTCTTTCAGTATTCATCTGCAATCCGCAATCTGCAATCCAATGTCGTTCCTTTAGCGTGTCTCACAATCACATGCTTTTTTTCTCTCTCTCTTTCAAACACCTAACTACCCACACACACACTCTTTCTCCTGCTCACTCCTCTTCAATATAAATTGCAATAAATTGCAGTTCATGTAAATGTGTGTCATAACTGGGACAGCAAAAGCCTCGGGCCTGACGTACTGAATAGAGAGGATAGTACACACTAGGCAATCCCACGCACCACTTGTGTCCAATCATAAAAAAGCCAAGCAGATCAAAGCTTCCTCATTAGCCAATGTAAATCAGAGTTGAATTAAATGGTTGCTGATTAGTTAATTCTTATTGGCTGCCTCAGGTTTGTCATTCTTAAGTTGTACGGACAAGCGCTAATCCACTGCAGGCTGATGCTTTCTCACTGCAGTAACTGAGTTCACTTTTACAAGGTGTCAATCAGAATGCAGTGCAGTCTCTGACTGAGCTGCTGTGATTGTGGTCCGGCCAAACTGCTAGTTTGATTGATTTGTGATTCATTGGTAGCTGATTAATGGTGTTTCTTTTAAACAGTTTTTTATTTAATTTGTACGGTCCTCGAAACTGTTTGAAACATTTAAGCATGTTTTAGCAGGTTTTGTGCGTGTGCACATTTAAGCTGAGATAAGGCATAACTGCGTGGACAGGTAGAGAAGTATGAAAACATGCTGATAAGGAAAAGGACCGTCTAGGAGGAAGAAAAATCTCACTTTGGTAGACTTAAGCGAGGTAATGGAACTTCAAGAGCTAATCCTACCACTGCATGTCGCAGATAATGAGGCTGTGTGTGTCTGTGTGTGTGTGTGAGTGAGTGAGCAAGGGAGAGAAAGTGAGTGAATGAGTGAGCAAAGGAGAGAAAATGAGTGAGTGAGTGAGTGAGTGAGTGAGTGAGTGAGTGAGTGAGTGAGTGAGTGAGTGAGTGAGTGAGTGAGTGAGTGTGTCTGTAATTCGTCTTTCACTGTGTGTCTGGTTAAGTTTTAGAAGATACTTGATGAAGATAAGATGTCCACTCTGTGAAGGTGCCAAATACTTTGATAGTTGTTTAAAGGTGTTGTGTGTAATTATTTCAACGTTAAATACTTAATCCTTTTCCAGCTTAATATAAAGACACTCCAGGAGACACATTCCCAATATTTAAAGTGTGTGTAAAGTGTATTAAAATATGTGTTCAGAGTTTGTCACACCAAAGAAAAATGTGTTATTAACCACCCAGACAAAATTTAAATGAGTAAAAAAAAAAAACACTAACTATATCTTGAAAAAATGAGCAGTATTCTCTGCTCTCAAATGCTGGGGGCGTGTCCGCTGTCAGTGCTGAAACCACTCCCACTCACAAGAAAGATGCTGTCACTCTCAACTTGTCTAATGAGCAAAACATACTGACGCATATAAACAAAAAGAATCACATTAGAGGGTTGCAAAATTTAATAGAGTTAATATGGACTACCTACTAATTATGACAGAAGCATACAAGACAACTTACACTCATTGGTGGCTGAAGGCCGGGAGGGGAGATAGTCGGCCCATTCTCCAATAACAGCAGATTTTCAGTGAATCCCAGTTGTCTCTGATGAAAGTTTGTAAAACTATCTGGTGTAAAAATATCACTGCAGAAGCGGGTGTGATTGTCAGCTCTCCATCAAGATGGCTCTTCACAAAATTAATCCACCTCTTCTTCATATCATCGTTTTTAGGAAATTTAAATAAGGAGACTGTTTTGTATATTATCGCAACCAGGTAATATGCATTTGCGTGACAAAGGCATAGCTATCTAGCAAAATGTAGGCTGTAGTGACTAACGGTAATGACAGTAACTCACGATTGAGCGGGCAAGCTACTGATGCTAATACGCTGTAGTTATTATAGTGTTAGAGGCGGGGCCTTGCTCGGTGGCTCCAGTGCGTCATTGAGCCACTGTTTTAGCCCCACCCAATAAATCTTGAACACAGAATTGCTGAAAAACTGTTTAACAGTGTAACTCCACAATTTTTTTTTTACATTTTTTTAATAGCTGAGGTTTGAGATTTTTTCAAAGTATTTCTCTCATTTTATTTTTCATATTTATTTATTAAGGCAATGGAGAAAGGGTGCCTTTCTCTGTCTCTCTCTCTCTCTTTCTCTCTGTCTCTCTTTTTACATTCTGGACCCCCCCCTGTCAGTTTATAATTTGCGTATGTGATTGCAGAGGCAGAAGTGACGGAGAGCCTGAAGAAAGAAGGCGAGAAGTAATAAGTGAGAGAGAATGAGGGACAGAGTGTGTGTGTGTGTTGAGGTTGAGGCGGTGGAACGGTCACCGGCAGTGCCGACTGTAGCATGGCTGTCGTTCAGGCTTAGCGTGATGTGTGTCTGCCCCGCAGGAGCATCAGCGTTGACTCCTTATCTCTGTCAGGATGCTAATCACAGCTCTGGAGGCTCAGTGGAAGGATGCGGACCTTCAACGTGCCAGAGGGGCTTACAGTACAAGTGTTACTAGTTGACAATAGCAGACCCCCCCTATTGTCATACAGGGACAGTAACACATGATTAATAATGTTCACACAGATAAGCATCACTATTACTATTGCTCATACATAGAGTTGGGGATTTGAACAATCCATAAGTATTAAAATTTGGTGTGTAATTGTTGAGAAGAGGAGTACTGTTACTTGAATCATGATCAGACTTAAAGGGGTTCTTGATTATGATTTCACTTTTTGTAATATTCGTTATTGTGTAATGTTGCTGTTTGAGCATAAACAACATCTGCAAAGTTACGACGCTTGAAGTTCAAAGCAGAGGGAGATATTTTCTTTTACAGAAATTGCTTTTTAGGACTACATCAGATGGCTGGTAGGGACTATAACGAGCTTCTTCCCGGGTTGGTGACATCACAAACCCCAAAATTCTCCAGCTTTGTTGTTGTTGAGCAACCGAAGTGCAATCTGTTAAAGCTCCGCCCTCTTCTGGAAAGTGGGCTGGGAGCAGCAAATAATTTTCATTTAAAGGGACACACAAAAACGGTGTGTTTTTGCTCATACTCAAATAAGAGCAAATTTGACAAGCTATAATAAATGATCTGTGGGGTATTTTGAGCTGAAACTTCACAGAAACATTCTGGGGACACCAGAGACTTATAATACATCTTGTGAAAAGGGGCATAATAGGTCCCCTTTAAGATTTTCACCCGACAGATGGGTGTATCTCTTAGACTTTCACTGAACAAGGGACCTGAGTCATTTACAAACCAGAATATCATATAGCTGTTTGGCTGTAGGTTGTTTGCACATGACGTCATGGGGTGGTGCAAAATGCAGATGGAGGGCAGGAAGTGATTTTAAATCCCTATGTTTTGCGTCATTTATGGTTGCTCTAAAACCACACTGAGAAACCACAAGGAGCTTTTATGGTATACCAAAAGTTGTTGTTCATCAGGGGTGGAAAATGCAAGAAACTTACTGAAAAATGCAGGAAAAAGTGGCTTGTAATCCTGCATTTGCGGTCAGGAGGAGCCGAGTCGGATAATGCTTGTGTGTGCAGTGACCGCTTTGTCAGAACTTAATACAAGTAGTATGGCTCCATAGCTTTGTATGCTTTCATTTGTTTCTAGAGTAGAAGGATGTCCTTGCCCATTCTTAGGTGTAATTTTCCTTGGTATATCCTATGTTTTTGGAAAACTTCACCTTAAGTGTTACACGGAGCGATTAGGTTCAGTCCAAGTCTTCTAACGAGACGTGATCAGCCCCTTTATATGAAAACCATTTTAATTTAACCAAATATTCATATAAACATTGATCAAATTACATATGTAACGTCCTATCTGTATTTACAAATAACATGTCCATGGCAACAATAGAATTTTATAATGGCAAAACCTGGATCACTGTCATGAAACACTTAGCGGTTTGCCTTAGAGAATTGTTTAAGGCATTATATCAAAGACTTTATAAGCTGCACCCTTAAGTCATTCCCATAGTTAAGGGGAAATCATGCCTTGAGTCTCATACTTAAGGGAAAAAACACAGCCGGGCACTGGAGAAGTTGTTTACCGAAATATATTCCAATTGACCCTTCACAAAGACCCGCCCCCCCTTAGTTACTGTTGCTTTGTCTGACAAGCCATGGCGCTGTCACGCCACACGCAGTGAAAAATACATCGCGGAGCAAAGAGGACACTGACAACACATCGACAGACAAGATAGAGCAGGTTACTTATTAAGTCCCAGCTTTAAAATTGTGTATTTTTTTAAAGATATTCGAACAATAAAAACTGTTTTGTGGCTCTTTAATGTGTCGTGACAGATTGCTGTAGTGCCTCAGCTCAAGCGACTCATGAACCGATCATCTCTTCTTACTAGTTCATTTATAGCATCAAATAAACATGAATGAACATGACAAGGAATGTTGTTTTAAACACAGAAAGATGTAAATACACACCATTTTTTAATTTCAAGTCCACCGTGGTTAATCTTCTAACTCCTGACTGCTTTGTCGGACAAAATGGCGGATTCGGCGTTATGATTGGTTAGATCGCTTGTCAATCAAACTCCCTGCAAAGGGTCAATTCAGCAGAAAAATCACTCCTCTTTATAACGTAAGGATCACTTCCAATATATGTTGGGATTTTCTGTTTATAATCTATTGTAATTGTGTCTAAACCAGTACATTAAGGACTTTCCTCCATCTCATCCGTTCTGCTTTTCACTTACTAACCTCCATCTGAATCAGAATCACGTGACTGCAAACAAGCTATTGGTTATCCATATCCTACAAAACAAAAGTTTTGCAAGTTATTGCACTTTGATGAAAGATTATGAAAAAAAAAGAAAAAGATTTCATTGGAAAAAATGCACAGATAAATTGTGCACAATAAGACCCGGAATATGTAGTAAGAAAGTTAACAGTGTCAATTTTGATTTCAGGTTGACATTAAGTGAAAGACATTTACTGTGTCTGTGGACTAACACTGGTACGATTGTGATGATCTGTGGTTTAATATAGACCAGTGTTCAGATAAGCTGCGGGCTAAATTTGATCATGCATGTTTGCGCTTGTCAGTATGTTTATGTGTGGGTGTGTTGTGAATGTGTGTGTGTATCTCCACACATCCTCATGCGGTGCTGCTGTTGTAATGCAAGTGTGCGGGTGGTTCACACTCTGTCGAAGGACAAATCAAACCTCTGATTGCAAAGCCACGATGGTCTTAACTCACTCGGAGGACGCAAATAAATCTCTGTCATCTGTCCGGCGTCGATCTCTTGGTGTCCTCCAAACCTCTGGATGAAGGAGCTGGAGCCAGTCAGTCATCTTATGAACTGCTGCTCTCAAGCAAAGTAACAAGCTTGAAAGAAAATTGCTTGGTCTGTTTTCATCTTTCTCTGATTTTTCATTATGGCCAAACTCCCCAGGCCGACAAAACAAACTGAAATGTAAAATTTTCATCTGATTCATGTAATTTGGTGCCTCTGCAACACAGGAAATTGTGGAAAATACTGTAATTTTGACAGTGTTAGATGCGGAGTTACATCTTAAAGTTCACTGACCTCCATGGATGTTTTGGTAGCACTTTACAATACGGTTCATTAGTTAACATTACTTAACTACATTAGTTAACATGAACTAATAATGAACTGCACTTATACAGCATTTATTAATCTTTGTTAATGTTAATTTCAACATTTACTAATACATTATTAAAAGCTTGTAAACATTAGTTAATGCACTGTGAACTAACATGAACAAACAATGAACAACTGTATTCTCATTAACTAACACTAACGAAGATTGGTAAATACAGTAACAAATGTATTGCTCATTGTTAGTTCATGTTAGTTAATCCATTAACTAATGTTTAACAAATGAACCATATTGTAAAGTGTTTCCAATGTTTTTTTAAAACACAGAACAGCGTAACATCCAGTCGTACATGGCTGGTTAGATCAATGCATGTCTGTGTTAGTGAGGGAAGCAAAGAGACGGGAGAATGAGCAGGTCAAGGTTGAGTATATGGATCTGACCGGCATGAATATTTATGCAAATCGAATCACATATTCAGCAAATATTAACAAGAGTTTAAACAGAGATTGTGAGGGACATATACAGTGAATCCAGTAACCAGGGATGTATCTTTACGATCTGATGCTCAACACCACAATAACATAAATAGCATGAATAGACCACAGAAATTTGAAACTTAAAGGGTTAGTTCACCCAAAAATGAAAATTCTGTCATTTAGTTCTCACCCTTATGTCGACCTCAAGACCTTCGTTCATTTTCAGAACACAAATTAAGAAATTTTCGATGAAATCTATGAGCCTTCTGGCCTCCGATAGACTGCAACACAATAACCACATTCAAGGCCCAGAAAGGTACTAAAGTAATTGTTAAAATAGTCCATGTGGTTCAACCTTAATGTTATCAAGCGAGAGAATACTTTTTGGGCCAGATTTAATGAACGGGGCAAATTAGCCAGAAGCGCATTTCCACAAAGGCGCCGATGGGAGTGGCAAGTTTTGCATGTGATCTGCTGATGCGAACACAGACACAGTCAAATCATTTACATAATGACCAGCGCAATCTACCAACAGCAGTGCAAATTAGCGTTGGGTCGCAAATAAGCAGAGCTGATGCTCATCAGGTGTGGGTTGACACATGCGCAACTTGTTACATGTATTATACGGATAACATCTTCTTCTGGCATTCCAAAGAAATTAATATGACTGGAAAATATTTTCTCCCTTCTACCACATGCTCTCTGTTCTCTGCGGTGTGTCCTCCTAGCGATTGCAGCCATGTCCGAAATGGGTTAAGACATGCTTTTTTGGGGAGCTAAATAATGGCGCAAATACCAGTAAATTAACTAGCGCAAACATTAGTAATTCATTTTGTGTGATTCATTTAAATAATCTCCTTAATAAAATGAGCCGGCATTCTGATGTAGAACCAGGAAGCGCTGTAGTGTGTTTACAACGTCAACAGTATAGGAGACTGACATGGAAGAGAAGAAATTGTTGATGATGACTTTACTACCTTTCTGGGCCTTGAAAGTGGTAATTGTGTATGCAGTCTACATATTTTGAACATGTTTCCCAAATAATTTGTTTATAATCAGAATAATAGCTCTGTTGAACTGAAAAGCCTTCATGTAAACACCTCAATCCAATCAACAGGGACAAATTAAACATGTAAATGCTTGAATCAACCTATTTTCTTAATCAGATTCAATAATGCCATGATGCTGATGTTAACATATTTTCTTTATGTCATATGAACGTCTATTTATGTCTCAAGTCTTACGAACTGGTCAGTGGATGAGACATAATTTTTACTACATTTACTAAATATTTGTGTAAAAAAAAAAAAAAAACTTGTTAGACAAATGTCAGCCAAATGTCAGCTTTCTTTTTTGATATTTCTTCAAGGCAAAAACATGGCAAAAATTATACTCACTGTAGTTCACACCATGATCACCTGTCCGTCTCTTTTGTCCACTTTCAACCATGTCCTGATTTCTTTGAGGGGAGGGTCTATGGGTGGGTAAATGTATGGGCTTTTTCAGATATTTCGATCTAATGGACAAAATAAGCTCACACAATTTACATATGAACGTGACCAGAGACGAAGGAAAAACATACTGAGATCATCAGCTTCCATTTCTTCTCTGATAGCCTCAAAACCGGCTGAATGCTGTGAGTGTGTGTTAGAAATCAGGAGTGGTGAGAGAACATTGTGCTTGGTACGTTTTTCCTCTTCAAACCAAACTTGGTTTTCAGCCAACAAGGTTTAAATTCCTTCTGGCTAGTGCATTTCAGATAATGTTTACGCATTAGGTCAATAGGTGGAGAGTAGGCAGTCTTTTGTGGCTGTTCAGACACATTCAACCACATGAGCGTTTCCACTACGAAAGCAATCTGGTCAAATGCGTTCTTGACTACATCTGGAAGTGAACAAGCTCAAAACATTTCAGACCCCATTTAAACCTGTATTTAGTGTTGTCCACTTGTGATCCGATCAACCAAAACGCAACTTAAAGGATTAGTTCACTTTAAAATGAAAATGACCCCAAGCTTTACTCAACCTTAAGCCTTCCTAGGTGTATATGACTTTCTTCTTTCTGATGAACACAATTGGAGGTATATTAATAAATATTCGGATGCATCTAAGCTTTTTCTAATGGCAGTGAACAGAACCAACGAGTATGAAGCCCAAGAAAGTGTGATTCGTTTGTGTAAAAAAATATCCATATTTAACATGTTATAAAGTAAAATATCTAGCTTCCGGCAGACCACCTTCCATATTCAACTTAAAAAGAAAGTGTAAAAAAAAAAAAAAACGGAACTAACGTCAGTTGCTCTTTTTCTGTATGTTGAATACGGAAAGCGTAGGATGTAGCATAAACGTTTTGAACTGTGAAGGCCTTTGCACACTGAGTCCGAAATTTTCGCATGCGTTTTTTCGTATTCGCAATCCTAAAAATTCGTCACGCACAGAGACCTTGCACACTGAGTCCGATGCGTATTAATGAATGCGTTGTGAAAAAATCGCAAAACAAATCGCAAAACAATACAAAATGAAGTCTTCAAGCAGTGAGCACGATTAGTTGTCTCCTCTCTTCTTAAAAAGAGAAAAAGAAAGAGGAAATATTGGGTCTATCCAATCCCGAGACTGCATAGAGAGAAAGGAGAGTTCCACCTCATCAAGGAGCTGCGGGATTATCCCGAGTGATTCAAAGTTTACTTCAGGATGTCAGTGGCTCTGTTTGATGCTTTACTACTGGCACAATCTGTCTTTATATTCGGTCTCTTTGTATTCCTCACGTTGTTTGTCATTCAGTGCTGCTGTTCTGTGCTGTAGGCAACGTGGATCAACTTGTCAGATGGCATTCTGGATTTTTGCGTTCGCGTACGGTCTCTCAAAATGCGTGCCACGGATGCGAAAAACGCAGAAAATCGAACCTGATCCGAATATTTTTTTGACGGATGAAAGTTTCGGAGGCAGTGTGCAAACGCGATTGACATAACGTGAGGTCGAATTTATTTTTTAACGTGCGAAAGTTTCGCATGCGAATTTCGGACTCAGTGTGCAATGACCTTGAGAGTTTTACACTTCCTTCGTAAATTGAATATGGAAGGCGGTGTCAGGATATTTATTAATATCCACAAGTTTCCTACGCCCCATGGGGCCTTGCGTCAAATGTGGGAGCGTCTTCCGGTTCGAAGTAAATAAGCTGGACGTGACACTCATTCATTGAACAGTTGACAGTCATTCAAGATTTAACGATCCAAACTTGCAAACCTTTGTTTGCTTAAAGATTTAAGATTCCAGCATCGATATTTGAACAATGTTTTACAATAAAAAATGTTACAGTAGTAGTAATTTATTAATTTATGTCAGGAGTGCACATCAATCATGCCGAATCTAACTGATATTTATATTGATATAAAAAGGAGAACACATACCTATTCAGTTGCGCCTGCTTCCATTAATTTACGATCACAAGAATGCACAAAACAACTCCACTAAGGCTTTTAAATCCAAAGGTTTACACATTTAGAAATATATTGATAACATACCCTATGTTTACGTCACTTTTCTGAGCATTTCTATTGATTTTCCTCTAAATTATGCGATGATTGCAATCCGAGGACGTTTGCACGATCTCTCCATCTAACTATCCTGATCCTTTCAGCCAGAGCAACAGAGGGAGCTCATGAGAAGACAACAGGAGTAATAATGAGTTATACGAGTTAACCGGAGTGTGTGAATCTGTGAAAGATATGCATTTGTCAGGAATCAACAGACACAGGGAAGAGACAGATTAAACATTAAACCAAATAAATACATGATTATAATCATATAAGAATTGTCTACATTCCTCAAGCAGTCTCTGATATTTTAAATAAACGTGTGTATTTATTATCACAATGGTTAACATAAGTAGCCTTTAGCATCGCATATATGACTGTGGAAACGCGACTGGCTCTGGCACGTATGACACGTTAGAAGTAAAATATAACATCATAAGGCTTAGGTGCTAGCATCAGTGACAGGTAAAGAACAGACAGCAATTGAGGGCACGAAAACTGTTTATTGTATTGTGATATTATTAACTAATAAATGTACTAAACTGAAATGTTGTACCCACTTTCTTTTTTACAGTAGTGCCCCATGGAAACAGGTGGATACCTCCAATTGTGTACATCAGAAAGAAGGAAGTCATTATCTTTTTGCCCATAGGGAAATGGTTTAACAAGTGATTTCTCATGTAAACATCTTGTTAAGAGACACAAATTGCACAGTGAATATTTCTTTAACTTTTTAATCTGTTTTTTTTTTTTTTTTCTCCAAAAGCAATGAGGCTAGACTAAAAGCAAATGGATGGTGTTGTTTGAGTCTCTTGCAGCTTAGGTTGTTTCTGCTGAGACACATGTATGTTTCTTCTCTGGTGTTTTAAAGGGTTAGTTCACCCAAAAATGAAAATTATGTCATTAACGACTCATGTCGTTCCAAACCCGTAAGACCTCCATTCATCTTTGGAACACAGTTTAAGATATTTTAGATTTAGTCCGAAAGCTTTCTGTCCCTTCATTGAAAATGTATGTACGGTATACTGTCCATGTCCAGAAAGGTAATAAAAACATCATCAAAGTAGTCCATGTGACATCAGTGGGTTAGTTAGAAGTTTTTGAAGCATCGAAAATACATTTTGGTCCAAAAACAACAAAAACTATGATTGACCATATCCGTCTACTTTAATTCCTGCCCAAAATGATTGTCATTGATAGCTTTACATGCACATGGTAGACCCTTTTTTAGGCCTTTTTTAATGCTATTAAAATTATTTATATATTTCATGGCCATGATTACCTGCCAGAATGGATAAGTTAACAGCTGTCAGTGTCACGGCAAAATCTGACAATAAATATGGGCTGGAAAATAAATGTAATTTGCGTTTGTTTTTTTATCTAGTCATTAGATCTAGAATTCTGAAGTGAAATAAAGTAGCAGGTATAGTTACATTTATTTTGAATATAATCATAATAACGAGAGAGAGAGCGCACACACATGAGAGAGAGAGTAGCCTACCCAGTGAAGCTTTTGGTTTATTAAAAAAAAACAAAAAAACATGGCGGTCTCTTTTAAATTAACCAGACAGAGGTTGAAATTCAGCTGCTGAGATTTCTTTCAAGGAAAATATAGATAGACATAAAGTTCCCACCTCAATAATAAAGCTGCAGATTTTTAGTGCGAGTGCATACAGGCACGTCTGCTTCATAATACAACATGAAAGCTAACTTTTAGTGAGCAAACATGCCGCCCTCGCCTTGTGGTGGCTTGGAATTCCAAGGGGAGTCGGATATGCGTTTTTAGACGTAGGTTGCATGTCCAGCTGATCAGATGTGGAAAAAATCTGATCTCGTGCGGATTTTTGTGTTTACACGTGTCAGATGTGAGCAAAAAATCTGATTTTTTTTGTGCCAGTGTAAATGCAGTCATACTGTAGGAATCATTTACATTGTAATTTCAGGCACTGTGCATATTTTTATGTCTCTTAACTAGACTGCTTCCTTACATGACCAAATGCTTATGATGTACCATTGCTCACTTATAAGCTGATTTGGATAAATGCATCTGCCAAATGAATAAATGTAAACGTGAAGATGTACCCATTTTACTTGTCAAACAGACTCGTCTTACAAAAAACAAAACAAAAAAAACATTTATAATCCCAAACCTGATTGTCAAGTTTGAAAACCATGTGAAAAACAGCAGCCACAATGTCCATCTTGATTTATAGGCAAGTAATATAGTGTAATTAGAAAACGAGAAAGCCCACCAAAGCTCCATTACGGCCGCTCGTTTGTCTTTGTCAAAGCACAGGGTTGTTGTGGTGTGTAAACACTGATGATGTTCTGTCATTGTGTTTGGATGGTTTGAATGGTTTTGTCACATCATGTAAACAAATTACTGCTGGGGTTGAAAGATTACACTCACTAAATTACTTGAGCATGAATACATACTGTGAAAGGGTGACAAAATTAAGGAGAAAAATAGCTGCATATTCATTATCAAGATTAGAGTAGTTACATCTTTTGTTGTTCTTTTGGTTGCTTTATTGGTGTTATTTTTTGCTCTGAAAAATATGGAAGCCATTTTCTGCCTGATTTGATTATTGTGACTTTTTGTCTGGATTTAATACAATTCATAAAAAAATAAATAAAAAAATAAATAAAATAAAAAATTATATATATATATATATATATATATATATATATATATATATATATATATATATATATATATATATATATATATATATATTAATTGTAACGATTGTACCATTGTAAAAGCAGTTCAAAACAATATGCCTCTTATGCAATGTTCCCTCTAATTTTATTTCTCGCTGAGCAAAACTTTTCTCTGTTGAGTGCACATTTTGGCCATCTGAGCAAAAACATACTTTATATCAGACCTGTACAATGAACGTAAACACACACACACACACAAAAAATGGTTTTATTATGCAACTGTAACATTTAACTTTAATGTGCCATTTCTATTTTATTTGACCCTTGATGTAACTTAGTGATTTATTAAATAATATGTTTGAAAACACATTACTTGAGATTTTTTCACATTGCTGTATTAACTGTACCAGTCTTTACCAAGAAATTCTATTAAAAAATCATTTCTGTCCTCGTGCAGTTCAATTCTTTATAATAATATAATATGAGCAGTTACAATGATGGTTTGGGACAACCATAATGTGTTTATGTACAATCAATTATTAGCAACAGACAGTGTTAAACCATCAAAATTATATGTTTATTGCTTATGAATTTCCCAGATTTTATATACCTGGGCTGGGTTTCCCAAAACCTTCTTAACTCTACGTCGTTCTTAAATTATACCTTAAGCTGTACCTTAACGTTAATACGTGTTTCCCGAAACGTTCTTAGTTAAGTATACCTTCTGTAAGTCATACTTTCGTAAGGTTGGTCTGGACCACTCTTAGCTATACCTTATCACTGTTTATAGTCAATACGAATATAAATCTGAAGCTGTAATACACCCAGTGTTCGATTAGGATTATGGCAAAGAATAAAATGCAAAAAAATTCACTGCTAAATTCAAATGTGCTAAAGCGCTGATCCAGAGACAGACGCGCGCTCTGCGCTTGTCATGTAACTTTATCACAACTATTCGGTGTTTTTAACCTCATCGCGCTTTATTTTAGGTTTCAGACATTTAAATACACATTTGAATTAAGTAGGCTACTGCATAAAAAAAGACATTTATAGTTTGTTAAATTCAAATTACACTGATGTCTACGGAAGCTGCAACAATAACCCTTTTTTCATATTTGATATGTTTTATTCATATCAGATACACATTGTTTATGAAACAATAAAGTTTACTCCATTCTTCTCCCAGTTCACCGGCCACATACTTTTATGTATTTCGGGGAAGATTTCGTATAGGCTATCCGACAGCACTAACTGCCGTGCAAACTCATCGCGTGACAAAACACATTCACTTCCACATATTTTACAATCGTAAAATCATGATATAGTTAACAAGTTTGTGAATATTTAAAAAAAAAAAAAAACGATATAAACGAGATACCTACATGTCTGTCAGCTGCATGACGCGTCTCCAAGGAATTAAAACTTTATTCTAAATAAAGGTCGCCTTAAACTCACGCTGATGGGAGCTCCGCGCCCCCAGAATATATAAATTACAATATAGATTTAGTTTGCAATTTAGATTACTTTTATAACATACCATGAGTCCTGATAAATGCAATTTCTACTTCTGAAGTGCTTATTTTTATAAAGAACACTGATTTCTCACATAACGCAGTGAAGCAGCGACTGTATAGAGTGAATTATCGATTCTCGAGCCATCGATATCAACCAATTCAGCACCGCCACCATGGACAGCACCTGGTAACGTGGCACTTAAGAAGATATACCTTAAGCAACCTCCTAAGGGATAGTTCGGGGAACACGCCTAGAAACGGTACATCTTCAGTTAAGGTCTACCTTTAGAGTCTTCGTAGCGCGCTAAGAGACAACGTTATCGGGAAACCCAGCCCAGGAGGTTAAGATTTTTCGTGCAAAGGAGCCCTAAACAATCCCCTTGTGAGATCAATTTTTTATTAGGCTTACATTATAATTAGTGCTGGGCCATTATCGGCGTAAACGTGAGACTCTTATCGGGCGATAAAAAACATATCGCCATTAATCTATTCTCAAGGTTGGGTTGGGAGCTGGGTATATACTACGCAAGCTATGATGACTTTCACCTTGATATTTTAGCACGGTCCTGCGCGGATGTATACCTAACCTAACTGACCTTTCGCAAAGACCCGCCCCCCTTAGTTACTGTTGCTTTGTCCGACAAGCCGTGGTGCTGACGGTGCTGTCACGCCACACACAGTGATAAATGCATCACGGAGTAAAGAGGACACTGACAACACGTCGACAGACAAGACAGAGCAGGTTACTTATGATATTAAACAAAGTCCCAGCTTTAAAACTGTGTAGTTTTTAAAAGAAATTCAAAAAATAAAAACCGTTTTGTTGCTCTTTAATGTGTCGTGATCATGGTCGTGACAGATTGCTGTAGCGCCTCAGCTCAAGAGGCTCGTAAACCGATCATCTCTTACTACGAGTCCATTTATAGCATCAAATAAACATGAGAATCAATGTTGTTTCAAACGCGGAAAGATGTCAATATAAACAATTTTTCAAGTTTAAGTCCACCGAGGTTAATCTTCTAACTTCTATCTGCTTTGTCGCAGCCAATCACTTTTTAGTCATTTGCTGCGTCCCAATTCGCCTACTTATACTACGCCCTAAAAGTATGTACTCTTTCTGTGAACAAAAAGTACTTACGTTTGAGTGTGTAGCAAAAGAGGAGACAAGCTTTGGGACTATCACGCCATACAATTGCGTCTTTGTCCCTTGTCGCATCCTGTCACCGTAAACTGGCCTGTCAATCATCTTACATCCTCCACATTTCATTTAGCTAATTTCCTACCGTATCGGAGTGAAATGCAGCATGTTGATCTGCAGTCGCGGGTCTTTCATGTGGAGAACTCTCCTCTTATTAATGCATAATGATGCATTTAAAAGTTAATGGCCAATCAGATCTTTATAAAAGTCCACATTCGTGTTTTTTTTAAGATGAAAAATAATGCATATAACATTAAAATAAATATTATCTATCACTTTGAACTGATTATTAGTCAATCAAACAACCTCTCAGCGTCGATCGTGCATATTCGCCATGTTTTGTAGTTTTTAACACTTTTTACTCGTGTTTGTAGTTCTGAACCGAATCCTCGTACAACGTGCAATGGGTTGTGGGCAATATTAGCCTCTATAGTGTGCACGGATCCACACTTTGAAAATCTACCGGAAATAGTAGACCATCCGGGGACTTTTGGCATACTCTTTTCAACATACTATGCTTTGGGACACCCTGTACCATATATATACCATATATAATAAAATTACCCATAGCAGATCTATACAGGTGGAGCTGAGGGAGGAGGGTTTCAGAGGAACAGCACGCTGCTATAGTGATATCATTAAAATGATGTGAGCAGCAAGTTCATTGGCTGCAGATGTGACATGAACCATTCAGCTTGTGCCAAGCAGTTAACGCCACACCACAGTTTGCGCCATCTAGAGTTTCATGACAAAACTAGGAATACATTTTATTTTTTTTACAATTGCACATTTATTTAAAGTAACTAGGACTTATTTCTCAATTGCAAATTTTTCACAATGGGATGTTTAATTAAAATTATTTTACATTTTATCACAATTACTTTTCTTTTTTTTTTACCCTGAGAGGAAAACAGGCTTCCAAAGGAAATAGACTTCCAGTAAAGTTTCTACATTTCAATCCTTGAACCTGCTAGGGCAGATAATGTGACTTTTATCTAGCATTTTGAGAAAACCCACTCAAGTTTCATCCATCTGCCAGTCAACTTATAAAAGCTCTCTCCATTTCTAATCCTCAGGGTGAATAAGAATATTCAGAATGAAAGAAATGGGAAAAAAAAGTGCTCTGACAAAAGAGCAGATGATAAGGTACGCCCGGCTGCCCTACTGTGTTCTTCTCTCAATGGAGGGGCCATAAATGGTCTAAAAAGAACATTGTGCTGTAAAATTCAACGAATTCAACTCGGTTTTTTAATATACAGTAGGGTTTTCTCACAGTGTATGTCTGTAGTAATTCAACTGTACTTCAGAACTGGGTTATGATGATATTTCTGCAGTGTGATGTTAATGATCTGGAGCACTACGGCTTTAGAAGACTTTGTAAGTAAGAAGTAAAGACATTTTATTCTGCATGCACACTGAATGGTTGTTGATGCATTCTTCAAACAATCAAAGAACTAACACATTTTTGTAGAAAATGCAGAACTAAATGTTTGCATTTTCTTAAATTAAGGTGTATGAGGTTTTTAATGAAATTTAATGAAAAGTGTATGAGTGGTGCTTACACAATGCAAGTCACATGTGGTTACCAGGAGGTTCTGAGTAGTTGCTATGGTGTTGCTAGTTTCTCGGGTGTTCTGGGTGGTTTCTTACTGGTCTATAGATATGGAGTTTTCAGCTGTTTTATCATATGCTGTGTGAAATCCATTTGTCTGATCAATTAGAGAAGTAATAGCACACCTATCTGCACAATATTAGGTATAATTTTTTATAGCACAGACCATGGGATAAGTTACATACTGAAGTTTAATACTAAGCACCACTAAACAGCTCCACTTTTAAAATCTAATTGCATGAGCCACATTCCGAGCTGTTGTAAAACAGCCAATATGTGCATGGATATGACTTCACAACTGTTGATTTCTATATTAATGTGGCACAAGCAGTGTTGGACACGTTACTTTAAAAAAGTAATTAGTTATAGTTACTAGTTACTTCTCACAAATAGTAACGGAGTTACATCCTTATAAAAGTAACTAATTACCAGGGAAAGTAACTATTTCATTACTTTAAAAAAATTATTCATTATTAAATATAAGTCTAAGAATAAATAATTCTTGATCCTACTCGTGACTCATGATCCGCTCTTGCTTATGAAATTTCTCTGTACTGTACAATACGTGTTGGTAGCCATTAAAGAAAGTAAAGTTTGCTAGTTTCATATATATGTTTAAATAGTTGTTATGTTACTATGTTATGTTTTAAATTAATTTACTTGATTATGAAAAGTGAACAGTATGAGTAGATTCATCATAAGATGCGCAATATATGATTTTGACCACTTTTTGTTTTGTAAAAATTGTATCTTAATTTTAATCAATGTTTAATCAACCAATTGCCTGGATTTAATAAATAAGAAGCAAATATAGCAGACAATATAATCATGACTTGCGCATGAACTGGAGCGCGACTTATAGGCCAAATGAACCAAAACTCAGCATATAGGCTGCTTGCCTCACAGACATGAGAAATATATCTATGGAAAGCTTGAAATATCTAAAAACGAAAAGAAATAGGCTACTCTGATTATGTAGCCTAATCCGAATGAAATGTACATTCTCTCTCTAGGCGTGTCCAGTATGTGGAGATGATGAGAGTCAGCAATGTCAACATCTTTAAAGCCAACACTGATTCAGAAAACATTACTTTATTAATAAACAATTACAATGTCTCCTTGCTGTTTTTTGTCATATTCATAATCGTAACTTTTGCCGGTTCTTTATGGCAAGCGTTATGCGTGCACTTGAGTGCATAGCCTATATTACATAAACGTTCATTATTAGTTTATTCTCTCCAGTATTTAAGAAATTAAATTAATATAAATGTGATTAGTCAACTAATGGCTTAAATGAACAACTACTACTCGACTAGAAAAACTAATTTCACATATTTTCAATCCAGCATGTCACAAAGGGTATTCTGGCTTGAGCTTGCGCTCAGCTCGCATGCTCTGACACACACACACACACACACACACACACACACACACACATGCACAGAGCATCGTACATTAAAAAAGTAATTTGTTTGATAACTCGTTACTGAAAAAAGTAACGCCGTTAGTAACGCCGTTATTCCCATCACTGGGCACAAGTAGCATAAAGTTAGACTAATGATCAATATTACTTGGCAAAATCAAGAATACGTGCTTAGTGCAAAGTGACTGATGGAGCATTTAATTTGCATGGAATCAAAGCCTCAAACCTAAAATTTTATTTTTCTTTTGCTTCCTTGCAAGCGTTGATATTTAATTCTGCCATGCAAATCTTGATGTTTATGTCTTTATATTATATTTCTGCATAACTGTTTTTTTTTTTCACGCACTTCCACCATTTTCACCAAACTTGCACCATTGGTTGAACCAGAAGTAGAGATGTCGCGTTAAGGTTAGGGTTAGTTAAAGTGTTTTAATTTAGACAAACATTACACACATCATTTTAACATTGGTATTTTTTTATCATAATGCTGTTGCTGAAATTGTATTAAAGAAAATATTTTACCACTAATGCATCATGCCTAACATTTGTCTGCGTTTTGTCCTTTATTTACTGATTATTTCACATTTAACAGCCATTTACAAACAGCAGACACAATATCTGTCTTGATTTATAGCTGTGTAATATAATGTAATTAGAAACAAAGAAAGCCCAGCAAAGCTCCATTACGGCTCCCTTGCAAGCAGTGATTCTGGCGATGTTAAAGTCCTGATATTTATGTGTTGTTTATTTTATATTTCTGCACAACAAAAGTAATGAATGTTTTCCAGACAGGTTTTTCATGCACTTACCCTTATTATTGCTGAGGCAATATATTCAACCATGTTCATCATGCCTAACAATAATGCACAGCCTTTTGTACTTTATTTACTCAGGACACATTAGAGTGGTCCATGTCCTGATCTCATTCCCCACATCCTCTCTTTTCTAGTCTACCTCTTCTACACTTTCAATTATAGGCATAGCCCATAAATGACAATGAGAAAGAAAGGTTTTATAAGAAAGGCAGCCGAGCTCCTCCCGCTGGTTCTAATTAACAGAACAGAGATAAGAAGCACCGCCTCTCTTTCAGCCCACTGGCTAAATTGTAAAAAGCTTCTGGGCAGAAATAAATTTGCTCAATTGAAGTCATTTGGGAAAGAAAAGGAACCTCACACAGAGAAAAGGACAGTCTTCACCTACCATTTAGTTCTAATCTGTTTTGTATGTCCACTCCATGAAACGTTCACAATCACTTCAGTGGTCAGAATGTAAAAACTTTCTCGAAACGATAATGGAATGTCATTCCAGTGGAAAGTTACTGCTGCAGATCTCACAAAAGAACATTTTCTCTCGGGGTAGAAGATATGGCATGACCATCACTCATTTATCTGACTACCGCAGGCCTCTATCTCATCTTTAAGTAAAGAAGAACCAGGCTGTTGAAACATATGTAATGCTTTCAGTTTCATATCTGAGGAGCTAGATAGGGCCGCACTATCTTTTCCCTGGAAATACTCAATCGTTGTATGTTCTTGCCAAGGTGAAGAATGAGATGGGGAGAATCTGCTGCTCCTGCTGTTTATTACTGACTCAACAAGACCTTGACTTGTTTTGGGTGGTTTGTGGATTTTATTTGCTTGGAAGAATGTATGCAAGGTCAAAATTTTGCACGGATATTTATCTTAAAAAATAAATATCTGAAGTAAAAATGTTATTTCTCTTCTTTTATGCATTTCGCTGCTGTTGTTCTTTAAACTTGCCATTGTGCACTATGAATATCGGTGGCTCTTATAACAAATTGCATGTGATGTTCCTCATTTGTAAGTTGCTCTGGATAAAAGCACCTGCTAAATGAATAAATGTGCATATAAAATAGGGCTGGGCGATATATCGCATGCGATTGTCACGCACATTTCGTCAGTAAAGCCGGTTCCCTGATTGCCGTGAAATCGCCATCACCTGCTTTCAAATGGAGCGGCATTTAATAGACAGAGCCGTAGTTCACTGATAAGCCACGCAATATTGCGTTCATTATCGAAGCCGATACATCTGCGATATGAACGCGATATTGCGTGGCTTGTCAGTGAACTACGGCTCTGTCTATTAAATGCCGCTCCATTTGAAAGCAGGTGATGGCAATTTCGCCGTAATCAGGGAACCGGCTTTACTGACGAAATGCGCGTGACAATCGCATGCGATATATCGCCCAGCCCTAATGTAAAATGTGAAGTAGCACAGAATTCATGGAATGAATGTCCTCAAACAAACAGATTGACATAAAATGTGCACAGTACAATCCTGTGATCTAGATCTAAAGTCATTAGCAAATAGATAAAAGGTCTAACTTAAACACTTCGGCCTGGTTTCACAAACAAGGCTTAGATTAAGCCAGGATTAGGCCTTAGTTCAATTAGGACACTTAAGTAGCTTTTAAAAACGTTCCTTAGATAAAAACATTACTGTTGTGCATCTTGAAACAAAACAATGGCATTGACTTTATTTTAAAGGGAACCTATAGTGCCCCTTTTACAAGATGTAATATTAGTCTCTGGTGTCCGCAGAATGTGTCTGTGAAGTTTCAGCTCAAAATACCCCACAGATCATTTATTATAGCTTGTCAAATTTGCCCCGATTTGGGTGTGAGCAAAAACACGCTGTTTTTGTGTGTGTCCCTTTAAATGCAAATGAGCTGCTGTTCTTGGCCCCCTTTCCAGAAGAGGGCGGACCGGGGTCGGACACTGATGGAGAGACTCAGGAAGAAGTTACAACATTTAGAATGAAGCTGGACGTTTCTGAATGGATAACAGATAAATTTATGTAGTGTCTGTGGAGTTGATTTAACTCATCGACTAGCATGTGCCGTCATGTTAATCTTTTGTGCAAATCCAGCGTTGAATTGACCCTTGTTTGTGAAGCAGTGCGGCATAAAATGACGGCATGGAAACAACACTCTACTACAACAACTCTTCCTCTTCTCTAAAGCTGCCCAACATGACCACACCCCCTTTGTTGTGTGTTCCCGGGGCAGAGTTTATGTAAATTTTGGGGTTTGTGATGTCACCAACCTGGGAAGAAGCTTGTTGTAGTCCCTACCAGCCATTTGTTGTAGTCCTAAAAAAGTGATTTCTGTAAAAGAAAATCTCCCTTTGCACTGAACTTTGAGCATCGTAGTTTGCAGATGTTGGGACTAGGTTTAAGCGTTGTCTTTGAAACCGGGGGATAATCTAGCACTATGGCCAATGCTCCTCTAGTGTGTACACTTTTGAGACTATTTCCAGACACTATGGCTATGTTTTAAAACTGTTTGAAATCTAGGGCCCTATTTTAATGATCTTTAACAACAGGAAGAATGGTCGGTGCACCCGGCACATGGTCTAAAAGGGTTGTCCCTATTCTCTTAATGAGTAATGGGTGTGGTGTAACATGCAATAAACCAATCAGAGTCTCATCTCCCATTCCATTTAAAAGCCAGTTGCTCCATGGCGGATTCGCTTTTTACATGGCGAAATTTGCAAGCAGAAAAACTGAACGCTTCTTTAGCGAGGAAACAGATATGGAGGAAACAGATATGCATTTTTATCTTTATGCACACAATAATAATCTTTTACATTGTAATAATTTTATTTTTTAATATTTGGCATGATTGTGTGCTGCTGTGCATCCCTGTGTGTGTAATAAGCAGAGTCTACGCGCATTGTGCACCCGCATATGGGTGCATATTACCAACGCGCTCTGTAAATAACAAAAAAAAAAAAAAATGTGCTATTGACTTTAGACCAGGTTTGTTGGTCAGTGGGCATTTTCAGTTGCCTCAAAATAGCAACGACGTGGCACAGGACGTGAAAATGATAACTGCGTCAGGCTGAAGCTAGCAAAAAAGACTTATGTCGTGCCTGGCGCTGCAATGCACCGGGTGTATGATAGGGCGTTAGATGAGAAAGCAGTAATGAAATGGCAAGAGAGTGAAAGAGTGCAAAAGAGATCTAAAACAATAAATAAAAAAAACATCAAACTGCTCTGCACATTTCCCTAAGCAGTCTTATCTATATTTTAATCTTTTTTTTTCTTCTTTCTCCCTATTCTGTGTCTCCGTACAAACATGACCGCAAGCTCTTCCTCCTTGTTGCTTTTTGACATGTAAAGAATAAACTCTCCTGTTTCTGTATGCATGAGTTTGTGTGACAATGAATTATGGGATTGTAGCTTCAGTCGAAGGTGGTGTTGTTTTGTATAGTGTGTGCTCCGACATGGTACAAAACAAACCACCGTGAGTCTGACAGTGATGAGCTTCAGTCTCGGAGACTTCACTTGGCTTTAGTGTCAACTTCTCAGCTTGAAACTTTAACTTAGATTTAGAAGAAAGAAATCGCTATTATTACTTCCTAATCCAATTTAAAATGGTGTTTAGTGGCGTTTTCACATATGAAATGTTTAAGTTCACATACATTGGGTTCCAAAAGTCTGAAAACACATTGAAACCTGGAAATAATACAATAAATGATATTATATTGGAGGAGACAAAATGATCTCAGATTGCTGGACTCCCTTTATATGTTGGTAAATAATGTAATTGGGGTTGTTACAGTATAAAGTTACAGTAGTCTGTACCAATACCAGTAAAATTTCACAGTTCTTAATACCCCAGCAAAACCGAGCAAAAACTGTTGAATTAAGTACTTTAAAAAATGTCCCGTTTTGTCTCGTCTGTTGATTACTACTGTCATTCATCACAGTTGCCGATTCAAGTTGTGCATTTAAATACGATTGTCAATCCAGAAACTTTGCAGTGTACTGAAAAACTAAACTTGTATTCAGATTGTGAATAGGTAATAAACAAAAATCAAGAGACTTAAGCTGTCTCCCTGAATTCTGCACTCTCACAAAAACTCTCGTTATATGAATCTCTTGTTTACATTTTTTGTTTATAAATATGTGTTTCAAGACTATTGCCCCCATTCAGTTTTCTAAAATATAAAATTAAGAGTTTCTAAAAATAAATTTGTCTTGCAAGCAGAGTGTTTTCATGGCAAAAGTTTAGTGATTGATGAGCACGACTGACAATACGCAATACTGTTTGTCTTTACCATATGCAAATCTCTTTTGAACCTCACTAAAAGAATGTGTGTGTGCCACTCAAACCAGCAACAGCTAAAGGAGCAAATGATCCTCTAATTCAGACTGTACTTTGCTGTTTGGTGATCGTGCCACATCAAACCACATTTAAAGAATCCAACTTATGTGTCAAAGGTGAATATATGCAGGTTATAAAGCGTTTTAGATTCTTCTCATAATGTAAGGGGCGGGCATGTTATCACTTGAAACCAATGAAAATAAGAGAAAATAAAAGTATTACAGATGACTGTAATATATACCAAATATAATGCTGAAAATAATGCTGTATGGACCATTTATGTTAAATATGGTCTGAAAAATCTACAGATCTAGAAACTTTCCGGCAGGTGTGTTGAGGCGGGACGGGAACGGTGGCCCTCCGGGACAGAGTTTGGACAATAGATTGAAGCCTTTGACGCTTAGAGAGTGTTCAAACAAACACGAATGAGATTGTTTGAAAGCAGCGTCTGTCAGCGGGTACTGAATATACCCAGTATTCGCTTCTACTGGTACTGCAGTTTCTTTCTTTTTGTTTAGTACCGACTTGTACAGACTTAGTACTTTTGATGACCCTAAATGTAATATTGTATATACTGTATTAGGGCTGCACGATTAATCGCATGAGATTGTCATGCGTGTCTCATCAGTAAAACCGGTTCTGTGATTAGCGGTAAATGTCCATCACCTGCTTTCAAATGGAGCGGCACTTAACCCATTTGTGCCCAAATTTTTCTGAATGGTTTCATGCATATAGTCCTGTTAATAGTGTCCTATGTGAACATGTTCTGCATTTATTTTTCCCAGATTTTTGTTTTTTTTTCTTAAAAAACATGTTTGAATGTGCGGCAACTATAGTTGCCGGTAGGCAAATATGTTGTATGCACCCCTCAATGTAAAATTTGAATAGGAGGAGAACATTTATGCATCTAACTCAAAATAACTGCTTTCAACAGATCAACAGATCAGTCAAAGTCAAAGAACATTCAATGTGAACACAAAAAAGTTGCATCTAGTTTATAATTTCTTGGATATGAAAACACAACAAACAACAAATCCATTAGTTTTAAAGTGGTGGAACATAGTGCAGAACAAAGTCCAGCCATTAAGTTGCTCTAACAGAGCATTGTGAATGAAAAAAGTTAAATTACATCATTCATTAGAAAAAAATTACTCTTATATGTGACCCTGGACCACAGAGCCAGTCAGAAGTCACACGGGTATATTGGTAGCTATAGCCAACAATACATTGTATGGGTCAAAATTATTGTTTTTTTTGTTTGTTTTTTTTATGGCAAAAATCATTAGGATATAAAGTAAAGATCATGTTCTGTGAAGATATTTAGTAAATTTTCTACTGTAAATATATAAAAAAATATTTTTGTGAGTGGATATACATTGCTAAGGACTTCATTTGGACAACTTTAAGGCAATTATCTCAATATTTCAATTTTTTTGCACCTTCAGATTACAGATTTTCAAATAGTTGAGTCTCGGCCAAATGTCCTATCCTAACAAACCATACATCAATGGAAAGCTTATATATATTCACCTTTCAGATGATGTATAAATCTTAATTTCAAAGAATTGACCCTTATGAATGGTTTTGTAGTCCAGGGTCACATATAACAAACAAACAAAAAATAAACTAATGAAAAAATTAATTAATTAACAAATAACAATATATAATATATAACAATATAAAATATTATGAAAGCAAAAAGCACTAAACAAGACCAATAACCTTGATTTATTAACCCATTAAAGACAGTATACCCCATTTCCCCATTATATATGTACTAACAAGTCATTTGCCCACCGGCAACTATAGTTGCCGCTCGTACTTTTGACTAAGTATACAAAAAACTATAGATCTCTTGTAAGATTTGTTTTGTTTGGATGATTCTAGAGACCCTCATGATTACGTAGATATATATATGTCAACAAAGATTTTCTAATGTTAACATGAAAATTACTTTTCTTTGGGAGGGTTTGCCTTCACTATGCTTCCTGGAAGTAGGGGTAGGAAGTTTGTTTGTTTGTTTGTTTTATTTAGATAGGGACAGATACAAATAACATAGACAAACTTTGACAGTCGTCCGATGCATGTATCATAATGTTTTTAGCTAAAAGCTAATTTACAACACTTGTCCCTAGTAGGGCTTTAAAAAAAAAAAAAAAAAAAAAAAAAAAACACACAATACAGTTTAACATTAACATCAACATCAACATTAATAAAAGACCGGGAAGGAATAAAGATAAAAATGTATAGAAAATATTAATTAAGAAAATATTAAAAATATACAGAAAGGGCAAAGTCAGAGGACTAAATATGAGAACAACATTGTTCCTGAATTAACCACAATTTGATTTTTTTTTTGAAAGTGGCTAATGTCGGGATACATTTCAGATTATCTGGCAGAGCATTCCATAATTTTGCCCCTTTCACTGAAACAGCGACCTGTGCAAATGATGTTCTACGAAAAGGGATGTTACAATTGACTTTAGAAGCAGATCTGGTGGATCTAGTACTTTGCTGTCTTGTTATTATTTTGCAAAGCGGTAGTGGAGCAGCATCATTTAAGCATTTGAAGACCAGTTTAACCAAATGCAGAGAAATAAGATTAACAAAACTTAGAATCTTATATTTACTTTGAATTTGGCAGTGATGGTACCTTATTCTCTTCTTGTCCAGAACTTTCAAGGCTCGATTGTAAAGACACTCTATAATTTTGACTGATGACTGATGAGCTTGGGACCATGTGGTTAAGCCATAAGATATATGTGAAAGAATCATAGAATTAAAAAAAATAAAAGCACAGTCAAGAGTCAGACAGTTTCTTATCATCATAAAACAACTTAAATTGGCCCTAATAGTTTTACAGATTTTCTTAATATGACTTTTAAAATTCAACTGATAATCTATATTTAATCCAAGATACTTCACTTCAGGTACTTGTTCAATAAGTTCCCCATTAATTTTTATGTTCAAAAGTTGTGTTAAAGGTAGTTTTTGAATAGAAAAGCAGACAGAGTTTGTTTTTTTAGTATTTAAAGTTAAACAAGATGAAGCCAGCCAAGATGATATTCTTTCTAAATTAGTATTAAGTTTATCAGTCACAGAGATACATGTATCAGCAGATGCATACACCACTGTGTCATCTGCATACATTAGTAGACCTGTATCTGGACATACTACATCCGGTAAGTCATTAATATATAGACTGAAGAGTATGGGTCCCAAGATCGTGCCCTGAGGAATACCTGTTTTAATTTTAAGAAAAGTAGATCTCACACTATTAATCACAACACACTGTTCACGGCCCTTTAAATAAGATTCAAACCAGGACAATGTTTTTTTAGATAAATTGAACTTAGCTAATTTAGAAATTAATATATTGTGATTTACTGTATCGAATGCTTTTTTTAAATCTAGAAACACAGCACCAACTACATTTCCCTGGTCAAGTGATTGTTTGATATTTTCAATTAATAGACAGATTGCGGATTCTGTGGAATGGTTGTGCCTGAATCCAAATTGCAGAGGACTCAGATACTGGTTTGTCTCAAGATAGTGCATAAGTTGTTCTGAAACAATCTTCTCTAAAACTTTAGACAAAGCTGGGAGAAGACTGATAGGTCTATAGTTACAAGACATTTTGTCATCTCCTGATTTAAAAATCGGTATTACTAGAGCATTTTTCCACCCATCTGGGAATTGCCCAGATTTAATGGAGATATTAACAAGATTGGTGAGAGGCTGGACCAGAATGCTGCTATATTTTTTAAGAAAAGCTATATCTAAATTAAAAATATCTTTTGAGAAGGTGGTGTTTAGGTCCTGTATAGCTTTCAGAACAGCTGTCTGACCAACCTCCCTGAGCTGGAATGAGTTATCTTGACCTTCAAGCGGGTCTACTGTTGTTAGGCCTATATCGTTACAGCATGGAAAGCTTGATGCTAGGTTATTAACAGACAGTTACAGGAAGGAAGTGAATACCTTTTTTTTGTTCTTGAAATCCTTTATTTAGATGTTTTCTTGCATGTCATTGAGAAATAAAACATGGAAAACATCTAGAAGAAAACTTACAAAAGGAAAATGACAACCATACACTGCGGCAACTATAGTTGCCGGTGGGCTAAAATGGGTTAATATACAGAGCCGTAGTTCGCGGACAAGCTACGCAATATCGTGTTCATAATCAAAGGCGATTCATCTGCGATTATGAACGTGATATTGCGTAGCTTGTCCGCGACAAACTATTTTTGCTTGATTATATCTTGCAGTCTGAATTGACCTTTTCTTCAAAATGATAAATCCTCTGATAGGGGAAAAGAAATTGTAAACCATTTCAGAGCAAATTTAGGAATAATTTCAAGATATATTAGAGATATTCAAAATATATTGAATAAAATATTTATAATTTTATAGCTCTGTTGCCAAACTCAAATAGGCAGGCAGTCATGGAGTGTCTGCCATGGAGTGTCATGCACTTTTTCAATTCCTGGTCCCCGTCTTATTGTGCACAATTATTATAGACATCCCCAACAGCAATTTCAAAGTCCTTCTGCTTCATATCTTTACTTTCATTAATTGTTGATTGTAAATTTGCTCTACAGACTCTGTAATGTTGTCCAGATGGTTGTCAATTAGATTTGAGTCCTTGTAAATTCCCTCTTCATTTCTGTGCGAAGCCATGGGGACGGATCAGATGATGGCGGAGTTGTTTCCTGTTTTTCGTCTTTCTTGTTTCAGTCTTCCTTGAAGCTGGCGTTAAATTATGTTGGCTGCGATCCTTAAGAAAAATGCTTAGGTTATATTGAATGGTTTTGAAGAAGTTAATTTAAATGTGTTTATTGTGGGAACTAGGCCTAATATGCCTCATATGGAAATAAAATAAATAAATAAATATATTAGTCATGTTTACATTAACATTTACACATTTGGCAGACTGTTTTATCAACAGTTTTGAATGCATGTTTCAAACATTCTCTATATTTACAGTATTTAGTTCAGTTTCTTTATTCAAATAGCACAGAATCTAATGTGGTGAATTTTGTAAGGGAAATCAGCAGAATCCTGTAAAACGGATTTCAGTATAGCAAAATATGTCAAATAACATTGCTTGGGTTAGGACTTTTTTTTGTGTGTGCATCTATCAAATGACAACTGCACAAAAATATAGTTTGATTTTTATCCATAGCCTTTGACATGAACAAAAGATATGGAGAGCATTTTTTCATCCCTTAAAGTTGATGACCATATTTATTCACAATCATATGGTTAGCTGCCTTTTATTATTTGCATTTAGCATTGCTTTTTCCCTGCCGACTGATCAGAACCCGTCTGTGTGAGTGAACTCAAATTTCATCATATTATATTCATTTCAGGCAATAGAGCCGCTGCAATGTCCTGTTATAAAAAGAAAGTGAAAACAAGACGCCATAGTTGTATTATTTACAGTTTGTTCCATCATGCTTAACGAGGCGGATGAAACTGAAAAGCGTAAATCGTGGGCATCTGTGTCAACGAAAATATCTCAGCAGAAATAAACGCTTCTCTCCTTTGAGGTTTGCAAGAAAAAAATGAGAGTTAATGTACAGAGAGGATGGAGAGATTTCTATGGCAATGATTGAGGTGGAAACATGAGCACACACAATATGTTTACAATGTTTTCATGCTAATTATTTCTAGGACATGATTTGGTCCCCAGAGAAACTATTGCATGTGAGGAGGACATCTGCTGCTTCTCTGTGCAGGTCATGAAGTTAATTGTAGTGAAGTACATTTACGTTGAGTTTTTGAATGTCTATTAACCAGTGGGTAGCTTTTGGGTAACTTTGTAGCATTCAAATTAATCTAATATTTGTTTATGCAAAAGTGTTTAAAATGGTTTTTAGCATCTTGCTATTTGGTAACTTGCTACAGTATTCCAGCTGGTTCCTATGGCATTGCAAAGGTGGTTACACTCCAATATGTAAATCTAGTTTTAGAGGGTTGTTTAAATCCCTTGTACCCCTTATTTCTTTAATATAGTAAATGTGATGTTGATGTTTGCCTTGCAATTATAATAGAAGAAATTTTACATTTTACTGCATGGAATTTTAATTACCATATATTTTGTCCCAGTCCCTCTGGAATTATCAGCTTCACAATGACATCAAGATAAAGCACAATCTGTTTCCTGCTTCCAGTGGAGCAGAATCCGATTGGATCGTTTTATCATAGTCATCATGATTATATCATAACATACGCCAATCTATTGCATTATCACCACCTAAACATACTTTTATCAGTGTGAGTCATTCCTGAAGGTCATTTCCTGTAGTTCTCATGCCCTGCTGTTTGGCCTCCCAGCTGACGGCTAGACTCCTGTGATCCTGTGTTTCCCCAGTAGGATTATGGCCTTATTGAAATCCCTATCAGATTTTTGCTTCTCTTCAATCCTTCAATTCTATTCCTTCTGCAGAAATGCTCTGTGCATCTCAATGATATATAAGCCATTGTGTTCAACTTGTCTTTTTTCCCCCCTCGTCTCTCTCTCTCTCTCCAATAATCCATTCTCCCCAGGCAAAGGTCAGGGTGCGTTCAGTTGTGACGGTCTGGTACCGCTGAGAAATGCTAAACAGGTGCACACAGAGAGGGTTAGAGTTTCATTCCTCGATTCTGAAATCTTCCAGCAATTCCTAAAAGTTTGTGTGGCATTCCTGGAATGCTTTTACATTAGTATCAGACTAATTCAGACTAATAAACACATTTTTATACGTATAAGTTATTTTATATGTCATTACACAGAATAAATATAATATTATAGTGTATAGGTGACTCTTATGGGAGGGATTTTTGAGGGGGGAATAGGTTGTTTGCAATCACGTGGTTCTGGTGACGTGCGAAATTCCGGTGGAGGGCAAGCAGTGAAAATTAGAATGGAAGAGTTGGAGAAAAGTCCTTTCTGTGCTGATTTAGAAAGGTATAAACAGAAAATCACAACATATGTTGGACATGGTCTTTATGTTATGAAGATGAGCGACTTTTTTACTGAATTGAAAGACTTGATTGCCATCGAGGAGACAGATATAGAGAATGTGAAGCTGCTGTCTCGCCGTGTTCAGTTCTAGTTTGGTTTGTTTATATGGCGCTGCCTTTCTGCTAGTGATGTTAAGGGCAGTATTATAATTTTCTGTCATGATTGTGAAAAATGTCACCATTGTAGGTCATTTATGCTGAATCGAGAATTGTAATAGGAACTCACGATATTGTCCAGGGAAAAAGACTGGACAGTGTACAACACAGATAAAACACAATTTTCGCCTTTGTTGAGGTGGTGAGGGAAGACGACAATAATAGCAAATAATAATAATGTCACTAAATAAACCCACTGCCTTTCACTCAAAATAATCACATACTTAGCTGAGTTTTGTATTTGTTTTTTTTTGTGTAATAATTAATTAACATTACATTTGCAAGTATGACTCTCACTCGCTTGTGAATGATTATAACTTGCGCACAGCCACTTCAAAACTGTTCACGAGCTTCTATGGGTCTGATGTTGGTTGTCATTTGTTGAAATAAATACAAAAATACAGCATGTCGGTGTCCCTTGAATGTGACCCTCCGGTTCTCCTTCGTGGCCATATGGGAAAGTGAATATTTACAAAAACAACATTAAAACTACAGTTACATTTACACGCTTCCAACAAATAAATGGATCAACTTCTGTCAGCTTGTTGAACACATTTATTTTATTTGGACTTTTTCTACCATACGATGGCTGAAGCAGCAGCGCGTGACTGTTTTCATGGTAACCACATCAATATTGTGAACGGAATTCTACAAAACTGAAGTGAAAACATCAATATCATTCAGTGGGATAAAATATCTTCTCCTCCCTGCAAACGATAGCATGAAGAATGTGAATATTTAACCAAGTCAAAAACAAAAGGTAAGCAGGTATCCATATTCATTTCAGTATCAGCAGACGCAAAACGCTATAAAAGGTGACAACTTTTAAAGTTAAAAAATGAATCGATTTTAGCGATTTGAGCAACCATAAACAACGCAAAACATAAGAATTTTGAGTTTTTGATAGGATTCCTATATAGACACATCACTCCCTGCCATCCAGACTCAGTCGCGCCTCTGCTCTGACGTCATGTGCAAACAACCTATAGAAGGAGGAATTTTTTTAGACATATTTTTAAAAATTACAATCATCTCATCTAAATGTTTCCTCACTCAATGTATTTGTGTTTTTAAAATTTATATTTGGATGTTAATTTATATTTATATTTTTAGGAAGATACAGACATTTGAAAGCATACAACTTTCAGTTAAACCACTGAAGTGCCTTGGAATGTGCAGCTTTATTTACTGTGTTGATGTAATTCCCAATGATGTATCTAGAAGCCCCTTGCCTAGATCACAGCTTGGCCAGAGCCTTTGAGCTCGTAAAACCCAATTTTCCTCACTATCTCTAACCATTTCTCCTCTTGTTGCTTTAAAATATAGCAGTATTTGTAGAATTCACATGTGTCCGAACGTTTTGTGGTTTACACTGACTCATGCGTATGATGCACTCTGTGCTTTAACACAGACAGAAGCAGGTATATCAAGTTGCTGTCACTTTAAGACCGAATTTACTGGATCCAATATACTGTCACACATGCATTTTCTTTATAAACAGTCATAACTGACTGTTAACGTGAATACTTGCCAAGACGGGTATTTTTTCATAATTTTCTGTGTATTTGACCATTTAGGTGCAATAAACTATGAAAAAGATCTCAATTCTGTTCTCGTAAGCTGTTTGAGAAGCAGCTTTATGTGCAAGCACACAGAAAACCATCTGTCAGAGAGCCAGAACTGAATTGAGTTCTCTTTTGTGTCTTCTTGTGCTTAAATGGTTTAAAATCACTTGAATGTTAAAATTGGCAAGACTTAAAGACTTAGGGGCTGGTGTGGCCTAATGGTTAGAAAATCGACTTGTAACCTGAAGGGTTTGAGTTTCAGTACCAGCAGGAAATGTAGGTGGGGGGAGTGAATGAACGGTGCTCTCTTTCACTCTCATACCCACAACTGAGGTGCCCTTGAGCAAGGCGCCTAACCCTCAATCGCTCCCCGGGTGCCAGAGCAAACACTGTCCACTGCTCTGGGTGTTTGTTTAATACTCACTGCTGTGTGTGTGTGCACTTTAATGGGTGAAATACAGAGCACAAATTCTGAGTATGGGACACCATACTTGGCCACACGTCACTTATATATATTATATACATATATGTGCACTCGCACATTTACAGAATCTACAGTACTGAATTATGCATGTTGTCATTTTGAGCTACAATTTAAAAAAAAATTAAAAAACAGACTTTTGGGGGGACTGTTCTGTTCTAGCCCAGTAGTTCAAGAAAACAACTTCACTCGAGATATTGGAAGAACTATATATTATGAGGGCTGAATGAGTCGTCAGAATTCTTCTAAAAAGAAATGATCCTTCTAAAGCGGTTCATGTCTCTGCCAGAGCTAATTGGTCTTTATTTCATGAGGGCAGAATGAGGGATAAACCTGTGTCTCTGTGCCAACAGCATTCTGACAGCTGAGAGGATAATTAACATTTTCAGCAGTCATTATCCAACCTCAATGTGTGTGGTTTCACATTAGTACAAGGAGCATTTGGTGCATTTGTTTATTTATTATTATTATTATTATTATGTTATTTATATTTATATATTATAGAGTGACCAAAGCTTGTTGTCACACTTTTTAATCCAATGAATATCCCTCAGAGTTTGTTTACTTTTGAAAGTCAATTTCTGTATCGACAGGTCTTGGCTACAAAAATACATAAATAAATAAATAATTTTTGAAAATTACACAAATTTAATACATGATGACCTTTTGCGGGGCAATTTGTGTGTGTGTATGTGTGTCTGTATACAGGTGCATATGTGTGTGTGTGTGTGTATGTGTGTGTGTGTGTGTAAATCGTCTTGAGTGTCTATATATATATATATATATATATATATATATATATATATATATATATTTATTAGGGATGCACCGATACCATTTTTTAAGGACAGAGTATGAGTACCGATACTTTTTTTCTAGTACTCGCCGATACCGATGCCTATACATTTGTTAATTTCTCTCTCTCTTTTTTTTTTTTTGGGTGATGTTGCAGTTTTCCAAGCACAACACAGTGAGACTAATGAATGTAGGACAGCTTTATTATTACTCTAATGAAAAAAGTAAAAATTTTTATGTGCTTATCACAAACTTAAAGAACAAAAATTTCAGTGTTCAATAACCTTCAAAGGGCATAATTTTTGTTATATAAAATTAAATTTACAAACAAATTACAAACAATACAACAAATACTATAGAGATACAAATTAAATAAACTTGTTTTTCAGATACAGTAGGTTTATTTACCATGTATACATTTATTTAACATATTTTGTTGTTTTATTAACAAAAAATATAGGCTACGGTCCCTTTAAAGGTGCTCTAAGTGATCCTGGGTGGAGTAACTTTCTGTTGACGTTCGAAGTGTTGTCAAACAAAACAGAGGCTAGCTAGACCCTCCCTCCTCCTCCTCCTCCTCCTCCTCCTCCCCCTCCGTGCTTCCTGAAACAGTCATGAACGCACATTTAACATCATTCTTGTCGGTTATTGGCTGGAGCATGTTTATTATGTTTTCGTGGTCCATGCTGCACCAGTTTGTTTTTATTGCCGTTTTCGGAGCTTGTGGCGACTACAGAGACCGCGTTTTTTTACAGTGTGTTCAGGGGACAGGCAGCTAGCGGATAGTGAGGAGATGTTTGCTGTATGTGACAAAAAATATTTTGGCCTAAAAACGTGTGACATCACTTAGAGCACCTTTAAGACTGAATTCATGGATACTGACACATATCCTGTTTTCACCCAAATGTTTATGTCCACTTAAGCCATAACTGTCTGTATTTACGTGAGATACTCCACACGATGGACATTTTGACAACTATGTGTGCTTTTGACCATTCAGGCGCAAGAAGAACTGATTGCGCAAGAAAGAGAGATCGCGTACGCGTGTGAGAGAGCGCTTCTGGTCTGTGTCATTCAGCGCTATTCCTCCTATCTCTCCTTCATTAATCGATAACGAATTGTAATTGAAAGCATGCAGTTCACAATGCGCGGACAATCGGTGCATCCCTAAAAAAAAAAATAAATAAATAAATAAATATATATATATATATATATATATATATATATATATATATATATATATATATATATACTGTATATAACCAGTTATATGTGAAGAGAATATCGTTGATCATCTCCTGTGTAAAATGGACAAACCCAGTAGTTGGGATAAATGTTTGCCCAATGTGCTGGGCAGTTTTATTGAACTCAACTATTGTTGAAAAATGACTATATGGCTGGCTTAAAATGAACCCAAAATAGTTTGGAAATTAATAATCTGACACATAATTACTAAAGGCAATAATAATAATCAAAAGGTGAACGTATTAAACATTTAACCCAACCGCTGGGTTTGTCCATTTTCAACCCAACTTGGGTTGTTTTTAAGCCAGCAATTTATTAGAGTGTACATGTAGATTAGGTAGTACAATCAGTTCTTGTAATCAACATATTGGATGCAGGAGAAATGGCCAGGAATAAAGATCTGAGCAATTTTGACAAGGGCCAGATTTTTAGGGCAAGGCGACTGGGGTCAGAGTATCTCCAAAACAGCAAGGTTTGTGCGTTGCTCTCGGTCAGTGGTGGTGAGAATTTACAACAGCGGTCCGAGGAGGGACAAACCACAAACAGGCAACAGGGTGTTGGGCGACCAAGACTCATTGATACACAAGGGCCACTATTCCATAATGTGCTATTCCAAATTCAGTGTGTTTGAACATGAGAACATAGAACATGCTGGGTATACTGAAAATGAAAAATAATAGGTTTTAAATGAAGTTAGCGATTTCAAACTAAGAAGTTGCATTCTTGAATGATGGAACAGCTTGTTATGGAACAGTGGTTTTAGTACTTTACCTTCTATTATTTATCAGTCTGACCTCCATGTGTCACAGCTCATGTCCTAGTTTGGAGATGTTTTATGATGGGACATTTATTCACCTGTATAGAGCCAGCACAGGTAAAACCTCTGCTTATTTATGCATTTTTATGCATTTCATTGACCCGATGACAGTTTGCCATAGACTGTATTTACTCAAAGGAGAGAAGCTATTACTGTTTCCTTTGAGCGGTACATGTGCGAGACACACCAGTAAGAGCTAATCTGTGGATCTACATGTGTAATTGTTTTCCAAGAGAGATGAGAAGTGTGTGTGCATTTTGAAGCCATTCATCAGCCCAGCTAGCTCATTTGCTGGAGGCCCTGATGGTTATTGCTGTTGTAGAGATTATGAAGCAACAGGAGCAAGTAGGATGAACAGACTGTTAAAATGCCTCCAACTCGCCACATGGCCTTAATGATCAACTCACCATATGTTATTTAATAGCAGGATATTCGTTTTAAAACCATCCATTCACACAGAATGACTTCACAACGGCCGGTTAAACCTGGAATGGACAAAATCGGAGGACGTTCTGGAACGTTCCAGTGCTCATGCTAATTCAGAATAGCAGGGGAGTGTAGAGGGAACATCTGTTGGGTTTAATAAGGTCATGCTGAGCTCTCTACAGCTGCATCTGCGGCCCCTTGACCTCAGCAAATGGATACTCTGCTGCTTCAGATACGCAGCTCTGCAGTTTATAGCATGAAGGTTGTATGTGGTCCTCTGACAATCGATTTTGGAGTTGGCTTACTCAACAATCTCAGGTTTTTAACATATCTTTACTTAATTATCAGTTGATCGTTTCTGAAGAACATGTGAGTACTATGCGGTTGTTCTTGGTTGCTTACAGGCCCACGTCAAAAGAGCCTCTACTAAAGATTTATTCTGGTCTTTTTATTTTCTCTTCAACTTGTTCTTCTTATGAAGCAAATCTTTTCACCTAAAAAAGTCGAATCACCTACAATAGTCGTGTCAACAAGACACAATTTGAGATTTTTTCAAATCCCTAACTCTAAAACACCAAGAATGATAACTATAAAGATAACTATGTTAGCGTCCACATCAGTGCACAATATTGTTGTTTATTCTAAGCGTGAACTGCAGTTTTGTCATCTGCCGCTTTAAATGCTTGAGCTCTTTAAAACAGGATGGATTGGTCAATGTTTTTATCATTCATCAGCGGGAAAAAAAAAATAGTTCTGAAAGTGATTCCAAAGATATTGTTCCTTTGTGATGTTATCGTTATAGTTGTGTTGTGGACTCTGCTATACTTTATATTTATAATGAATTTTAGAAATATATCTTTATCGTTATAGTTAACGATAATGTATTATATTAAGTGTAAGAAATATTAATAGTAGTGCTTGGCTTAGATAGCTAGAGCTTTAATGATTTGTTTTGGTTTTTGCCTCATGTTTCTCACTTTCCACACTTTTTTCCCCTCTCATGTCTAAAGTTTTTTTCCTGCTCTCATTGGTCGGAAACAGTGCACATGTAGGCTAGATTTCAAACAAATCTGCATTTGAGACTACTCAAAAGCGTGTAAGGGGTAAAGTGTTTTAATGAGGAAAGATTATTGTGTGCACCTTAAGGCTCAAATATACTCACGGCAAATTCTTTTTCGTTCTTGGCTTAGGGGTAAAACAGAGTTTGAAATATGTGAGCAGCGATATACCATTAGCGAACATCCGAAGCCACCCACTCTGCTGAGAGCGGCGTTTAGATGAATATGTAATTATGTGCTGTGCGCTATTCTCTCAATAACAAAATAAAAACACAACAAAATTGAGAAAACAATTAATAAAGCATAAGAAAAGCATCTGTTCATAACAACGTGGATATGTTTGCATGAGCTCTGCAATTGACCCTGCGCTAAGCCACGCCCGAAAACCGCCACAGGCCAATTGTGGTTTAGCAACTGTTACTAGGCGCGGGAGGCCTGTCAAGTTTCCGAGCGAGGGAACATGCCGAAGCGTTGTGCTTATGGATTGTGTTAACCTGATACCTGGTATCCTAAGAGTTTGGATGGGGTGGTGGAATTTTTTTTCCCTTCCCGACACCTAAAACCCAAGTGGAGAAATGCCGGTGTTCTGACAATTTGTGCTACCCTGTCAGATTTTGCTACCTCACATTGAAACAGTAGGTAACGTTAGCAAAATCTGACAAAATCTGAAGAATGCTAACGTTACCAATCAGATTGTGCTTCCAGTGTGATATTAATGTGGTCTATGGCTTTATTAACATCTACACCTACCACAACCCTGAACCTACCCTTACAATAATGCATATACAGTAATGTTGTGTTATTTATCATGACAACATTGATGTAATATTGATGTACAGTATGCATATGCAGTAAGCCCGGGTAGGTCAATCTGACGAGTAGGTTAGCAAGCTGGCTAACTCAGCACATCATTGCTTGGAAATAATGACGGTTCTTTGTTCATAATGCATATATTTCAACGTGGAGTCAGCGTGTGAAGCGGCGGCTGCTGCTCGCACTGGGAGCTTTAGATTTTGATCAAATTATTTTATAATCAGTTGCATATTATGTCGTGGATATAACCCTCGAATGCATACTGCAGTCCCTTTTGTCTTGCTCTCTCAGATATTTCACCTGTTCGCCAAAAATTACTAATCTCCTTGAAAATGTCTGACACCAGTGCATACATACAGTAAATGACTTTCCAGACGCGAAAGCTTGACAGGCGTAGCAACAGTAACTAAGGAGGGCAGGGCTTAGCGAAGGGTCCATTCAGCACTCCAGTAAAGTCACGTCACTTTTTTTATAAATAGCACTTTATACAATAGATTGCTTAAAATCAAGATGCTTTACCATTTTAAAAATGCAAAACAGTGTCAGGGTCTCGTTTCATCAGAAGTACAACTTCATTTTCTACCATAAAGCAGCTCTCCAGTGTGTTCATGTTTTCACTCGAAGATGCCTTACCTCCATGGATTGAACAGAAGAAATGAACCAGTGGAGATTTCCACATGAAAGAAGGCGGAGCCTCAGTGAACACCTACCTATTACATAATCGTAATGGACCAGTGGTAGTACAAAAGTGTTTACCAGCCATAGTTAACTTTTCCGGCAAGCTGCTTTGAACTCCCAAAACAAACTTCAAACGAACTTAATTTTGGCCTAATTTTGTTCAAAATTACATCAGATCAGTTTGTTCTTTGATTTCACGTGAAGTATATGGGGGCCTTTGGTGTTGCCTTTTCAGATTATATTATAAGACTTTGAGCTTGTTTTTCCATAGTCACTTATAAACATGGGTAGCCCCTTTATTCCCAACTTCACCCTCTTTTTTTTTTTTTTTGATGACCCAATTTGCTCATTTCAAGCATTTTCTTTCAAGTTTTTCTTTTGCCTGACCAGCCCAAAGGTTTTTTTTATTTTAAAATACTTTTTTCTTTCTCACCCGAATATGCAGAGACTACTACTCTGTTTGTATGTTGACTCTGAAAAGTGAGACTGAGACTCTGCTGCTTTCAAAGCATTACTCAGTCATTAATTTTACATATTCTGATTGATGACATGAATGACACAGAAATGACACACTTCTAAGGAATATTCCAAGTTAAAGCGATAGTTCACCCAAAAATGAAAATTATCCCATGATTTACTCACCCTCAAGCCATCCTAGGTGTATATGACTATCTTCTTTCAGGCGAACACAATCGGGGATATATTTAAAAATATCCTTCTTCCTCCAAAGTTTATAAAAAAATAATGCATCCATCCTTCAAATAACTAGGATGACCGTACGCAGAATGTGCCCCCCCCCCCCCATTCACAACCATTATAAACCTTGGATATTTTTAAATACATCTCTGATTGTGTTCATCGAAGATAGTTATATACACCTAGGATGGATTGAGGGTGAGTAAATCATGGGATAATTTTCATTTTTGGGTGAACTATCCTGTTTAGCTTCTTCTACAGTACTTGTGGCATGTTTTTGATTACAACAAAAAAGTAATGGGTCCAATTTTTGGAGGATTTAAGCATAATTTTTTACATTAAAATCATGTTAACATAATCTTTACATTTTGTGGCTATATATTGTAGCATTGGAACATTTATGGATTGGCCTCATTTACTTCATTTGTAAGTATCTTACTGTAACCCAGATTTCTTGTTGATTGAGCTTAACTTGTATTTAATCTTGAATATTTGCTATTTTAGCTATTTTTATTTTTGTGAGTGTGAAATACATACAGTACTGTATACATTTTAGTTTACCTGTGGTGTGCATTTAGTTTTGTGCCTCCTTGTCCCAAAGGACTGCTGGTCTGGGATCTGTGTCCTGTTCCCAGATGGTCTCCTTCAAAGATCTGTCCTGAAAAGCAACTGATGGAGTCTGTTTTCAGCTATGCCTGCATATCCACATTTAATCACCAATTAGCAGCTCCTCTGCATCACATTAAGAGACTTGCTGAAGCGTGCGGTTACAGCTGGCTCCTGATTCTCTGCAAAAATGTATTATTTCATCATTATGAGCCAATACAGAGTTAATAGACAAGCAATTAGAGGTAGTTAGTTGAGTTAGCTGTGTTGGCCAGTTGTAAAGCTTCATTTTTGATTTCAAAATTTTCTTTTGTGGACCAAGAAAATCAAAAGCTGTCTCAAAGAATTTGGAGCCTGGACAGCAAAGACTTCTTCTGGGAGAATTAAGACATTTACTTAATCTGTACTGTGTAAAGAAGTTCCATATCCTTTGAACATATTTCTTATGTGTGTAATCACCACTGAGGCCTTGATATTGCACTGAAGTGCAGTAAGTTACCATTTATGGACAACATTTCCATGTTTTTGACCCAGACCCAAGTGCTTTGGTCTTTGCTTGAGGCTGAATTACATAACTGAGAACCCCTCTATCTCAGAATACATGCATGACATCCTCTCACAGGCTCTTTAAATCTGTGGTTAAGAAGGAAAGCAGTAAGGGCTGTGTTGTGCATAAAAACAGATATCTGTACTGAATGACTCCATTTTTGTGGGTTGATAAGACATAATGCTTTGAAAAATGAGCCTTTAACAGCATTATATTGAAATGCCACACAGGATAGGATAGCAATCTATTTTTAATTAGAGTTGTATTCTGTTCCGTTTATGTCGTGCGCTGCCTACCTGGACCTATGGCATCATAATCACAATCGCAGCAGTGCTGTTCAAAAAGTAGGCAGCAACATTATGCTGCATTTTAAGATATCTTGTTTGGCCAAAGGTAACATCTCATGTATTCTTGTATGGGGAAGGAAATATCTCAGTGGAAAAACCTAATTCAAGATAACAGATGAAGCAAAAGCAATGCACATACTTTTAATTCACCCCATATTGAAACTTATTGATAAAATCAGTTGAATTAACATTTACCCTTTTTGTGTGTGGTGTATTTTATGCTTTGTGCATCATGCCCAGGGTTGCCAGGTCTGTGCATCAAAAGAAGCCCAATGGTCAGTCAAAATTAGCCCCAAAATAGCCCAATGTGATTTTATCCATCGGGGGGCCAAATTCTCCACTGAATTTGTTCATCTGGGGGCTGTTTTGGAGGTGTTGGAGTACCCAAATCATACATACGGGGATGGAAATCAACCTACGGGAAAAAATGTTTACCCACGGCAACAACATAAAAGTAGCCCAATTCCCGGGGAAAACCGCGAACTTGGCAACAATCATTATACCATTACCTTGCCACATGCTAACTGCAAACTCTGTGATGTTACCTATATGTAGAAGGTTCCAAATCAGTCACTCATGATGTTACATTTCATGTTTCCTTTGTAGGCAGTGAAGCACCTCACTAGGTTTTGGAACAGAACTTAGTTCTTTAGTTAATTTGAGTTATGGTGACTTTCTGCTGAAATTTGTAGATAGATGGATAGATCTTTTTTTACTGCACAAGACAATTTTTTTTGCAGTGTTTGTATAACAAAACCAATGTTAAGAGTAGAAGCAATGAAACTGGTGTGATTTATTGCACACGCTAACACAAAAGAGCTTAGCATTTCATCAATTTAGTCTGTGAGACTTTGCCATTGGCCTCTAGAGGTTTCAATTGTTTTATCAGCTAATTTTTTCTTTATCTATCCACCAGGACCTGCCTGCAAGTCAGCATCCCCTAAACTGGAGCGTGAGGAGCCCAAGTCTGAGAAACTGCTGGATAAGGCCAGTGAGAGCGGAGCCTCGTTGAACGAGCTCTCCACATCAAGTTCCGAGACCCACTCAGAGGCCACGTCTCCCCAGGACGGGGGCCCCATCCTGGTGTCTCGTGGCGAGGTCGTGGGGGGCTCCCTGGCCCCGTGTGGCGCCCTCCACTCTGTATCTCGGCCTCCGAGCACTCTTACTCTCGGTCGACCGCCAAAGAAAGGTTCCTCCGTGCAGTGGATGGAGCTGCCGGATAAGAGGAGAAACAGCGAGCTGTTTCAGTCCCTCACCAGCGGAGTGGGTCCTCGGGAAGGTGGGGGAAGCGGTCTAACCCGGAGGAAGACTCTGGAGAGGCCCTGTGCAGAGGAGGAAATGAAACAGTGTATCCGAGATTTCCGAAAGATCAAGATCCCCCCGGCGTTCCCAGAGCGCAAACGGCAGTGGCAGTCAGAACTACTTCAGAAATATGGCCTATAAGGGAAACTCAGGACAGGGGACTGTTTTAAACTATCCAACCTATTCACAATCTCACACAATAGATTGTCCATCTGTCCTTAAAGGCCTTGATTCACAGTGAGAAACCAAACAATGAGTAAACAGAAAGAAGAAACTTGCCAACAAAACATGTTCCACTTTGTTCCATTTTGTCCAGATTGAAAGCACCATTCATATCTTTGAACTAGACCTTAAAAACCTTTCAAAAAGTGGTGATGGAGAACTTTTTGATGAAGAGCTATTCCATTTAAATGAACCTTTTCATTGTCCAGAAGGTCTGCAAACAGGGCTCATAGTATATCTCTTTAAACTTCTACTGAACTGACCGACTATCTTTGGTGATCTAGCCAAAGTGGGAGTACAAATAAATCCTTATGGTGTTCAAAAGAGAGAGGCTTCACTGTGCATTAACTAGTTGTTCCGTTTGGTTCTATACAAACAATGCAGATTTAATGTAAATGGGGTTGTCTCTACCAACCTAGTTTCAGGTGAATTTAGATGTAGATGAAATGGTCTTTTATATACATATATTAGGGCTACCAAACAATTAAAAATTGTAATCAAATTACTATATGCTGATTAATTCTTCAGATTGCAATTACATATATCAGTATTTGCTAAGAAAAGCCCCAAAGTCTATACTGTAGGTTGTTCACATGAAATGCGTTCCGTATGCGCCATTTTGTATTTTTTTGGTTCTAGATGGATGTTTTTGGCCTTTGCATCGTCTTATCTGTCATTTCTGTTTTTTTAGTATATCACATTATGTGTCTTTCATTCAGTTCCAGTCAGTTGCGCCATCTTGAAGGCAAAAAAACATGTCCTGTTTGAGTGGCCCTTTACTCATTCTGTGCTGCTTGCTCTTGGGTAAGTTTGGTGATAAAATGTTCATTTTTAATGAATTACTAAATTGCTAAATTACTAAATTGACAGTCATAATATATATATATATATTTAAATATTTAGAAATATAACCTTATATTTGCTGAGAATCATGAAGCTAGAATTGGAAGGTACGATGAATACATTACACATAATCAAAGAGAGGATACTGCAGTTTTATATTTCTGCAATGTAAAATAAGCACAGATATATAATATAATAGATGCATTTTCTTCTCATTCCACCCCTTTAAATGACCTAATAGTTGCATTTATATGATGGGCCACTATGAACATCATCTCTGCACTGGTTCTTCTGTATGTAAAGTTTCTCAGTATGATGCATAGAAATTGTCTATTGTCTGAGCCACTTTTGCTATGACATTCTGTTATGTGCCATTCATGTTCTAGAGTGTTTGTGTGTATGTGCTTCTGTACACACTCTTTTCTTTAATGTGAATTTCTATAGATCCTTTTGTGAAAGAAATTTTATTTGAGATCACAAAAACAGAGGGAAAAAAGTATTGCAACAAATTATTCATAAAAAGCCAATTGTTGGTTCCAGGGCCAGACGAGATGAAGATGAACACCAGGACCCTTAACTACAGTTATAGTCAACTTGCATTGTAATATAATACAGTGCAAGTTGACTTCCAAAGATGTATGTCCATGATCCGGCTCCCGTTGGTTCCCTTACTGTTTGTCTCAGTGCAAAACATTAATGGGAAATCATCTTTAAAGGGATAGTTCACCCAAAAAAGAAAAATTATCCCATGATTTACTCACCCTCAAGCCATCCTAGCTGTATATGACTTTCTTCTTTCAGTCAGACAGAATCTGAGATATATTTAAAAATATCCTTGCTCCTCCAAGCTTTATAATTGTTGTCAACATTTTGAAGCCAAAAAAGTGCATCCATCCATCATAAAAGTAATCCATACGGCTCCACAGGGTTTATTAAGGCCTTCTGAAGTGAAGCGATGGGTTTTTGTAAGAAACATATCCATATTTAAAACGCATCGATTTGCGGCGAAAGAGTAACTCTGACCTGGCGCATGACGTAGTGACGGAAAGCAGAGCAGAACAAAACAAAACACTGGTCATGAATTGGAAGTCTAAATCTATAATTTTTAAAGAGAAATGTCAGAAGATTTCGATAGAAGAGGAGCTTGAGAGGCGTCTAAGCTTACACTACTCATACGTCATACGTCGCGTCAGGGGATACTCATTTGGCGCAAGTCATCTTGTGCAGTATGTGTACGGTCGTCCGCTGGAAGCTAGTTATTTGAATTTATAAAGTTTTAAATATGAACATTTTTCTTACAAAAATGCACCGTTTCGCATCTAAAGGCCATCATTAACCCGCTGGAGCCGTATGGATTATTCTTTTTAATGGATGGATGAATTCTTTGGGGCTTCAAAATCTGGCTCCCCCTTCACTACCATTATAAAGCTTGGAAGAGCCAGGATATTTTTAAATATATCTCTGATTGTGTTCAACTGAAAGAAGATCATCATATACACCTAGAATGGCTTGAGGGTGAGTAAATCATGGGATCATTTTTCATTTTTGGGTGAACTCTCCCTTTAAGAATTGATCTTGTTGACACAGAGATTTAAGATTTATTTTTAAATGGAAATAGCCATGGCGTTGAGCCAGTAGTTTAATCCACGTGCTGAAAACGGTTCCAAGATATTGTTTATGGCAGAGCGTCATCCCAGACTCGGGGAATGATCTTTCCATCTGCCGTAGGCTGCGTATCAAATGTCAGTGAGCATTGTGCATTTCCATCTCCATAAAGACTTGTATTTGAGAGATGTTAGATGATCGCCCTCCAATTGATGTGTACGGTGTTCTGCATACGTTTAAAGCACAATATTCTGTAAATGCCGGTTTGAGACATGACATGGTCTCAATCCAGGACACAGGTTTGAAAAGCACAAGGCACAGTTGATTCTGTCAACCTAGAAATATAATGTTTAATGGGTTTAAATCAGGACTTAGTGTTAGTCTGCTGTGAAACCTGAAATGCTCCAAAATTTGTAAAGACATTAGTTATCTGTTGATTTGCCGCAGTGTCCTGTAATAAAAGTGTCATGTTATGAATGGGTTGAACTGATATTTTTGGATTTTTGTTTTCAATCTTTTTAAATTTACAACAGTATTCACCTTTCAGCACTTTTATTCTGCTTTTTTACTGAAGAAAATGTCAATACCAGCCTTTTCCAGACACATAAACATTTAAAATCTGTTCACTGATTTTTTTTTCAGAGAACTGCTCATCATCCTTACAGAACAATGTTTCCATGTGCTCTTATAAGTGAATTTGGGCTGGTTTTTCAAGGCAGTAGCGTTTAATGTGCTTATTTTCAGAATAGGCACACATTTAGGCTTGCTGGTGCTTGGCAGCTGTCAAACCTCCACAGTCTCCATAATGTACAGTAAAGTCTCCTTTCATCCCATGTTTCTGCCTCTTCCGCTCTCCCCACTCCAATGGTGCATAAATGCATACCTTTTCCTTTCCTGAGAGATTTATTCATTGATTTAGACACCAGTTTTATATATTTTGTATTAGGGCTGTCAATGCGTTAACGCATGTTATTAATTTTTTTAGTTTAACGCGTTAAAAATATTTAACGCAATTAACGCAGAATGCGTTTTTTCCGTCATAATTTGGCTAACGTTACATTATATGATAGTGGTCTTATTCACTCAAATGCTTTTAAACCATTCAAGCACCATAAGACAATCTGTGAATGTTTTGTCTGTGTGACACACAGAGTAAAAAAAGTGAAGTATACTTTGGGCTTAAATCACAGCAGCCTAATAAACCAGTTGCTGTGATTAATGTTAATCAAAGAACAAAGGTAACGAAAAAAATTAGCTTTAATAAGGATTAAACTATATTTAATATATAATTTATGCAGTGAAGACTATAAAGTGTTTGACAACTTTATTCAATTTCTGTATATTTCCTACTTGTTGGGTAAATATGAAATTTATTATAATGGGTTTATGTCAAGACTGTTTTAAGTTCTCTTAAATTAAAAGTTATTTTTTTTTAAAGCCTAATGTTGAAATTTATAGCTTTCAATAATACTGTAATGCTGAATGTGTATAATTAAAGTTTAAAAAAATCGGTTTGATAGAGACATCAGTATTAGTATTAGTGATACTGATCTTCATTCATAAACAGATGCCATTAAATAAATATTTAAAATATATTGTCTTTAAGTTGTTTCTACATTAATTTAAAGAGTAATTGTGAAATAACCTACAATTTAAAAATATTAAAACCTCCAATGTTTTTAATTGTGATTAATTACACAAAAAATGAAGTTATTTTTTTAATTGATTGACAGCACTAATTAGTATATAACATTTTAATGCTATTTGCGAGGTATGTCATTTTTGAAAATACGGGCTGTTTCTCAATATGCGTTCTTCAGCGATCTTGCGTCCTGGGCTGCGTTCCAGTTCGGTTTTTAAATGCCCTTCCCTCGCTAACTTCACTCAGTCTCGTTGACTCGGATGTACGTCATTGCTTACGTTGCATGAGTGCCCACTTCTGGCGGAACCTTTGTATGGGCTGAACTGGAACGTCCTAAGCCCTTGATCACTTGGAATCCGCAATTAGCTGATTTATTATTTATTTTTTCCCCTTACAAAATTGTTTAATACAGCATTCTATATGTATATATGTGTGTTTTAAATGTTTAAAAAATAATTAGAATATCATAGAGTTGTTTGTGGTGGGGTAAATTAAACGCAATATGCGGTGACGTCACAATCGTGTTGCATTGTGGGTTATGGAGCTGCCTGAAGTGTACATATGAAGTAGACTCGCTCCCTCGGTCAAAATCGAGGGAGCGAGGGTCTGTCCATATAAACTTCCCTCGTCCACTTCACGAAGTGGAACGCACATCAAAATGGCGGCAGGGATTCCCCCGAGGGGAAGTGTTTAGGGAAGTTCGCGAGTGCGTGTCTAAAACCGAACTGGAACGCAGCCCTTGTGTTCTTGCTTTACGTCATCATCAACCGTCGAAGTTCATTCCAATACTCAAGAACGGAGGACGCATGAAAGTACCCGGATGTGTTCTTGATATCGAGGATTCATAGAATGCAAATTTGAGGGAATCGAACCGTTAAAAATCCCAGAAGACGCTGCGGCGGTCGACGTACGGAAGCCTGTAAGCTTTGAAGTTCTCGTGAGATTCCAGCTAACGTTACAAGCTCGCAAATACGTGACGGCTCGTGAAAATAAACCGTTTGTTTTGCTTAATTTTAATAAAATGATAACCTGAAGAAAGCTTGCAGTATTTTTATTGACATATAAAAAATAATCTTAACATTGACAAAGCATAACAGCCAAAGGCTACTCATTTTCATAAATACACGCAGTGAAATAAAAAGATAATTATATGAAAACAATGTCTATAATTATATGAAATATTTTTTTTTGAACAGTTTATGACATTTGTGATGTTATGTTGTATTTACTGTGCATTAGCCACTTATAATATGCTGGGACGGTCAGTTGGTCAGTTGAGCAACAAGATCGCAGCACATCTCAATTCTCAAATGATGCGTTCTCTGTCCTCGCGTCCTTCCGAGATCGTTCTTTCAAGGTCGCCTGGCAAGACCGGACTCCACAAGAACGCAAGTCCGTTCTCTGCGTTCTTGGAATTGAGAAACAGCCACGTTCTTTGTAGCAAGTTAGGGGCAGCCGTGATCTTGAAGGTCCTCTTTCAATATTTCACCTTCAATATTTCACCTACCAGAATAATCCAAACTAGTTTGGACCAGCTAGAAACCAGCTGCCATCTACACAACTACCACCTTAAAGAGATAGTTCACCTAAAAATTAAAATTTGATGTGTATCTGCTTACCCCCAGGGCATCCAAGATGTAGGTGACTTTGTTTCTTCAGTAGAACACAAATGAGGATTTTTAACTCCAACTGTTGCAGTCTGTCAGTCTTATAATGCATGTCAATAGGAACACCACATTAAAGCCCTTTGAAGCTGCACTGAAACTGTCATTTTGACCTTCAATCGTTTGGAGGCCATTGAAGTCCACTATAAGGAGAATAATCCTGGAATGTTTTAATCAAAAACCTTAATTTCTTTTCAACCAAAGAAAGAAAGACATGAACATATTGGATGACATGGGGGTGAGTAAATTATCAGGAAAATTTAATTTGAAAGTGGACTAATCTATTAAACTATACGCCAGAGTGCATATCCTCACGCAGTGGATGCCGTGTGCAAGGCAGTTGGACATAGTGGTGTATTAGAGGTTAAAAATGATATAAATACGGTTTGGTTTCTTGCACAAACCGATCGTTTCATGTCTTAGGACATCGAAGCCGCAGGGTTTAATTTGGATTTGTCTGTGCATGTTTTTTTTGACTCTTATAGATGGTGTTCCCATTGACATGCATTATAAGACCGACAGACCGCAATGGAGTTAAAAATCATAATTTGTGTTCTAATGAAGAAACAAAGTCACCTACATCTTGGATGCCCTGGGGGTAAGCAGATACATATCAAATTTTCATTTTTGGGTGAACTATCCCTTTAAGCTGGTTTTGTCAGGAATTCCTTAAAGATTTTTAATGGTATTTCACCTGTCTCAGATGGCTGGTAAGTCTTCAAGAGCATAATTATTTTAAATCAGAAGGATGGTTTATTATTCATGTGAGTGGAGACTTCATTTACATTGAGTCTTAACTTTGTCATCCAAGGCTTTTCTCTTCAGCTTGGTGTAATCATTTTAGACATCTGAAATGATGCTTGTAATAGAAGCGCTCATAGTTTTAGTCATGTAATCATTCAGGCAGATCTCACATAGTTTATTCATACCTGTCAAAATGACGTCTATCTTATATTTGAAATATATGTAATCAGTGATTTATAGTGAGTCATCGTGCCTTCAGAGTGTTTTTGCAGTTTGGTTTGAGTGGTTTATCATTAATTCTGACGAAAGCAGAAATGTAGATGGGTTATTTACTGGTTCGCTTGCCTGTTGCCCCCTTGATGGCAGGTGATAACTACACCCTAAAACGTGTCTTTCTCAATTGACATCCGTTCAGAAGTTGCAGCCTATTTTGACTAAATAAATACTTTTAAGACTGTAGTCTATGGTGTGTAATAGGTTTTTGTTTGTATGTTTGTTTTTTGAGACAAGCCAAATGGATTATATATATATATATATATATATATATATATATATATATATATATATATATATATATATATATATATATATATATATATATATATATGTATATATATGCATATATATATGTATATATATGTATATATATGTATATATATATATATATATATATATATATATATATATATATATATATATATATATATATATATATATATATATATATATATATTGACATTTCTGGAAATTAAATGGACAAACTAATTCTCAGCTTTCAAAGAATTAAAACCTTCTAACCTTTGACTAATGGAAATGTGTCAATGGAGAAAGAGGTCTGACTAAATGTTGTGCCAAATGGAAATTAAAAAGACTGATTACAAAACTCTCATTGAGTCTGGCATTTTAAAGTGAAGGATTGAGAAACAATTCTTGGAAAGTCTGAGCGCCCCAGCATTCATTAAATACAGCCACTGACAGAACATAATGTTCAGTAGCTATGCGAATTAAAGCCATGACACACATCAGTAGTAGTAGGCTAAATCCCATTTCGTGAATATCAGCCGTATAGAAGCGCCCACCCACACCAATCTAAATGCAAACACGCAAATGCTGCCATCCAGTCCTCTCAGATCAAATATGGTGATATGTTCTCCAAGAGCTCCTCGAGAACGAACATTTTCCCTGCTAAGCCCTCTCTCGTTGTCCTCTTTCCTCACAAAAGGAAAGCACTTACATCTGCACATTGGCAAGATGTAAGATTTAAATATATTTGAATAGAAAACGAAGAATTAGCGTCATTGTTCTCGCGTATCTCCATGGCAACTTCAGAATAAGTGGCTTCCCTCACCTGTTTTAGAAAGCCATTGTCCGAGCGATCTCAGCATAATGCATTTTGTTTCACGTTAAAATGCTCGCATCAGCGCTGCCGCCTGTCACGCGTCAACTGCACTTAAGAGGCACTCAAAATCCATCCCAAAAGGAAATGGACAAAAATGGCAAGATTTCCACGTGAAAACTGTCAACCGGCCTTTTATGCTGTTCACTAACAGCGAAACTCTCGCGACTGCACCACTTGATTCTGTAATGTATGAAAACAAAAGTGGGGTTCACTATGAAAATTACACCTGATGGGATGTGCAAAAATACATTATATATATATATATATATATATATATATATATATATATATATATATATATATATATATATATATATATATATATATATAATCAGGGGCGTTTCCTCCGAGTAGGCAAGGGAGGCAGTGCCTCCTCAAAAAAAATAGGATGAGAAAATAATCCATATTACATATAAAACAACACAAATATTACAAATTATGACATTAAAAAGAGCGCAAGTCACGCGTATTTCTTAAGGAACACTGCCCAACAGCGACACCCACAGGTAAAGTTACACAGAGGAGTCATGCCTCCCTTTCCTCCATAGAAAATCATCAGAACCCCGGCGTGCGGTGGGTTTTGTGGGGGGTAATTGAGAATGAATGGGGGAAAGTCACGTGAGAGGAGGCAATGTCTCCATCGCGCTATGATTGGATGTAATTGGTTATGATTGGATATGATTGGTTTGTGCGATAAATCCCGCCTCTCCTTGACCAGAGCCATGGCTCTGTCCTTGACGTGCGCGTTCCGCGCGTAGGTTTGAATGAACAAATGATGGCGTCAATCGAAAGACTAATCGAAAAGTAAGTAAACAGATCACCCAGTTAGATATATCGCTGCTTTATGTTACGTCAAAATCAAACTTGAAATGGACTGAAAGCATGATTACTGCGGGGTTTTTTTTAGTGCAATCAGCTTGGTGAAATTAAAAATGCAATTCGTGTCTGTGACAGACGGTGTTAATGGAGCATGACTGAGGATCCAAAATATTCTAGGTTGACAATTAAAAAGAAAAACCGCAAAAAACAAATAAAATATATTGTTTAAATTATTATTGCCTTTAGTTATTATTTTGGAATGAATGTAGAAATGCTTAAAACACTTGATGCTTGATGAGATTGACTTGGTTTTGATAAATAGAACATTGCATTGTTATGTAAAATTACAAAATAGAGTTGTATTTGGTTTCTTTTTGTTTTTGTTTTTGTTTTGTTTTTTGTTTTTTGATGTACTGTAATGTTCATTTAACAAGGAAGATTTGTCAACTTTAAGAGTAATGCACATGAATTTACAATGATTCATAAAAATAAAAAAAATGTGCCTCCTCATTTCAGAGCACCACTGCACACCACTGATATATATATATATATATATATATATATATATATATACAGTACAGTCCAAAAGTTTGGAACCACTAAGATTTTTAATGTTTTTAAAAGAAGTTTTGTCTGCTCACCAAGGCTACATTTATTTAATTAAAAATACAGTAAAAACAGTAATATTGTGAAATATTATTACAATTTAAAATAACTGTTTTCTATTTGAATATATTTCACAAAGTAATTTATTCCTGTGATGCAAAGCTGAATTTTCAGCATCATTACTCCAGTCTTCAGTGTCACATGATCCTTCAGAAATAATTTTAATATGCTGATCTGCTGCTCAAGAAACATTTAATGTGTACAATTGTACAAAATATTTGTGTACAATATTTTTTTCAGGATTATTTGATGAATAGAAAGTTCAAAAGAACAGTGTTTATCTGAAATCTAATCTTTTGTAACATTATAAATGTCTTTACTGTCACTTTTAATTGATTTAATGCATACTTGCTGAATAAAAGTATTCATTTCTTTAATTTCTTTTCAAAAAAATAAAAATAAAAATTCTTACTGACCCCAAATTTTTGAACGGTAGTGTATAATGCTACAGAAGCTTTGTATCTCAGATAAATGCTGTTCTTTTGAACTTTCTATTCATCAAGGAATCCTGAAAAAAAAAGTACACAACTGTTTTCAACATTGAAAATAATCATAAATGTTTATTGAGCAGCAAATCAGCATATTAGAATGATTTCTGAAGGATCATGTGACACTGAAGACTGGAGTAACGATGCTGAAAATTCAGCTTTGCATCACAGGAATAAATTACTTTGTCAAATATATTAAAATAGTACAGTTATTTTAAATTGTAATAATATTTCACAATATTACTGTTTTTTACTGTAGCCTTGGTGAGCAGAAGAAACTTCTTTTTAAAACATTACAAATCTTAGTGGTTCCAAACTTTTGGACTGTACTGTATATATATATATATATATATATATATATATATATATATATATATATATATATATATATATATATATATATATACAGCTATGGAAAAAATTAAGAGACCACTCCAAGTTCAGAAATCAATGTTAAGTGGTCTCTTAATTTTTTTCATAGCTGTATATATATATATATATATATTATATAATAATTTTTTTTTCAAATTGAACCTTCAATTGAACCTTCGCCAGGAGTTTGATTGACAGGCGATCTAACCAATCATAACGCTGAATCTGCCATTTAGTCCGACAAAGCAGTCAGGCAGTTAGCAGCAGATTAACTTCGGTGGACTTGAACTTGAAAAATGGTGTGTACTACTGATGTCTTTCCGTGATTGAAACAACATTCCTTATGATGTTCATTAATGTTTATTTGATGCTATAAATGAACTAGTAGGAAGAGATGATCGGTTCATGAGCCGCTTGAACTGAGGCACTACAGCGATCTGTCACGACACATTAAAGAGCCACAAAATGCTATTTATTGTTTGAATTTCTTTAAAAATGACAAAATTTGAAATTTGAGACTTTGTTCCATATCAAAAGTAATTTCTGTCCCTCCATAGACAGCTACGAAACTGACACTTTGATGCTTCAAAAAGTTCATAAAGAGAACGTAAAACTAATCCATATGAATTAAGCGGTTCAGTCCAAATTTTCTGAAGAGGCTCGATCGCTTTATATGATAAACAGATTGAATTTAGGCATTTATTCACATATAAACATTTATCAACTAGTGAGTTTCAAAGTGACAGTTGCGTAGCTGTCTATTTAAGGACAGAAAGCTCTCAGATTTCATCAAAAAGATCTTCATCATCTGAAAGTCTTACGGATTTGGAACGACATGAGGGTGAGTAATTCATTTTTGGGTGAACTACCCCTTTAATGAATTCTGTGTGTAAACCCAGCATTTGTACTATTACCACAGACAAACAGCATGCTTTGATTCATCTTTGATATGATGCATTATGCACTGGTCCAAATTATAAACCCTTTTCCCTCTGGAATGTTCCTTTTTAACATGTTTAAGCTGATTTGATGTCAACAAGAAATGACATGTAATGATATCTTAGCTGGAGTGACGTTATAGCAACTAGAACTGGGAACACCTACTAGAAAGTGAGCAGTGGTGTGAACAGGCTTTTAAAGAAGATCCTTTCTTGTGTCTAAAAACAGCACAACAGGTCTAAAAAGAACATAAAGTTCTTGAAACACCCATCTCATAGTAGATAAGACCAGAAAAATGCTTAGGCTGCCTTACAGCTACAACTGTCCATGAATACTTTTCAGGAACTCAGACACGATTCTCTCATTTGCATGAATATTTTATCCATTTTGTCAAGGATCATTCAAAACCACCTTGAACACCTGCCACGTTTGAACAATGTACAGAAACATTATGAAGACAAGTGTTTGCGTGTGTGTCCCTGTGAGAAATGATTGTTCCTCGCCGTGTTTTTTAATTGCGGTATTTATTATGCTCAAGGACAGAGATGTCATTCTTCTGCTGTTTAACATGGAGTCTGGGAATACAGCGCTCATGAGAGCTTTTCAATCAAGAAAGTAATTGGCAGATTTTATACTTGCAGCATGCTCACATGCTCAGTCTGGGATTCATCTCCGTCTTGGGCCTTCGTCGCATGGGACAGGAATGGCTTGCAGCCGATTGTCAGCTATGTTTAGTGCAAGGGATGTTACTGATAGAGATATGATTGGAATGACAATGGAGATGCTGAAAAATCATCAGTAGCTTCCGTGCCATCTGATTGGCTGCCGTTTTCCCAGCTGATGCTCTAGGAACGGTGCAGAGATGCAACACATCTGTCCTCAAAGGAAGCACAGGATTTAAAGCTTTCTTTGATTGCAGCTGCCGTCGAACACTTCAAAACTGCATGCAGTTAGATCCTAGAGGTAGATCCTTCAATTAGACTTGCTGATTGGTGCATTTCTGTCTTACAGATTTGCATATGGTAATAAGTGTGAATGAAGCACATATGCTTTGTCCTGCACTTCTGACTGCACTTCACAGGAACTAGATCTTAACTAAGCAAATCTTTTTATTACAGTCAAGCCTGCTGAAATAAAATATATGCCGTTTTGCAACACTCCCTCTCAAATAACAGTGCTAAATCACTCGCGCTCTCTAGGGAATTGCGATATCTCAGATCTAAAGTCCCAGTTCTTAGCGATTTAGCCTCAGATAAAACGGTTCTCCCACAGCAAAATATCCCGGATTGGTTTGTAGCTGTTTCTGTTCTGACAGAATATAAGATTAAATAATAATAATAAATCTCTAGCCTATTTATTCCAGTCTGATGTTTACTTTGGAATTTATAAAAAGCCAAGCAACTTGCAAGTTGTGAATCACTTGATCTGGAGGTGAAAACGCGGTAAATGTGTCCTCTAACAGACTGTAAATCTTGTAAGGGAGAGTTTTGAAGTAAAACAACCTCAGCAGTTTTGAGTATTCTGCATCAGTAAGCAATAAAAGCCAGGGAGAAAAAAAAACATGCATCTTGCTGAATTGATATCCCTCTGCTCAACGAAACTTTAATCAAAAGCTTTTAGGTGTGAGAGTCAGCGCTGTTATCCTGAAATGATGTTTGTTTCATAGGGCTTGTTTATATGGAAATCTAAATGAGAGTTTTGTGGCTTGTCTCTTTGAGGTCTTTTATATGCCAGTGTACACACAATATATATATTTTAGCAGATCCGTATATGGGTCAATGAAGTGACACTATTTTTTCATGTCCATATGGATTAGTTAAATTTAAAAGGGTTAATTTCGAATTACATTTCCAAATTACTTGTATACATTCTGTTTTTTTGAGGACAAAGTCGAAAATGTCTGATTTTAATTCATTTTGAGAGAATATTTGGGGGATGATTACAAAAACGTCAGTGTGGTGTAACTGTAAAAAGTGTACCAAATAATTCATGTTTAAAAAAGGTGAAATTCTCAATAAAGAAATTCTCAGAAAATAAAAGTAAATGGAACACCATTGTTTTGGATATTATAATTAATTTGGGGAATCATGTGAGTCAAATCAAATTTCTGAAGTGTCAAGGTGGAGTAACCACCTTTCAAGGAGCCATTTTGTCCAAATTGTACAAGAAGACCATGTGACATGAGTATTAACTTTTTAAGGCCATGTGCATGTTACATGGGTGTCCAAGATAATGCCTATCAAATAACTTGACTCTTCTGTAGTTACATCGTGTACTAAGACCGGCGGAAAATAAAAAGTTGCGATTTTCTAGGCTGATATGGCTAGGAACTATACTCTCATTCAGGCGTAATAATCAAGGAACTTTGCTGCCGTATCATGGCTGCAGCAGGCGCAATGATATTACACAGCGTCTCTCACAAATGTCTCCATGGTTGCAAGGCACGTTCCCTGTGCAAGCAGGGGCTCACGGGCGCTGCGTAATATCATTGCACTGCTGCAGCCATGGAACGGCAGCAAAGTTCCTTGATTATTACGCCTGAATGAGAGTATAGTTCCTAGCCATATCAGCCTAGAAAATCGCAACTTTTTATTTTCCGTCAGTCTTAGTACACGATTTAACTACAGAAGAGTCAAGTTTTAAATAGGAAAAATATCAAAACTCTTTGGTCATTTTTAAGCGCGATGCTAACGGTCTAATCAGATTCAATGAACTATGCTAAGCTATGCTAAAAGTGGTACCGCCAGAACCGGAGATCGGCTGAATGAATTCGAAAACGGTAAAACTCAACTGTTTAACTCTAGGGGAGTTGGAAAATGAGCCTATTTTCAAAAAAAGTGGAGTGTTCCTTTAACCCTTTTAAATTTAATTAAACCATATTTGCACAAAAAAAATTGCGTCACGTCATTGACCCATATGCATTTATAGTTTACAGTCTTTAGGCCCATTCGCACCAAGGACGATAACTATAATGATAACAATAAAGATAAATAATTCGGAATTTTGTCCACATCACAACTATAACGATAACGTCACAGAGGAAAAATACCATTGGAATCATTTTCAGAATGATTTTTTTTTCCATCTGAGGAATGATAAAAACATTGAATCTATCCTGTTTTAAAGAGCTTGAACATTTAAAGCAGCAGACGTTAAAACTAAAGTGCGCGTTTAGAATAAATAATAATATTTTGCACTGGTGTGGGCACTATTATGGTTATCATTATAGTTATCTTTATAGTTATTGTTCTTGGTATGAATGGGACTTTTCTCTTCCAGGAAAATGGACTAAAAATATTGATGACATCATCTCCTGCTCAGGGGTGTAGTCAAATTATTCTCCAATCAAATCTTTCTAGAACAAGAAAATCCAGTAAGTTGAAAATCATGTTCATGTCTTATTTAGTTGCTTTATTAAGAATCAGCCTCATAATTTTCAATAATATTCTGTGGCAGAATGATAAAATACATATTTGAACATTTTATCATCATTTTATAGCAGTTTTTGCCAATATAACTGAACTGAATCGACATTGAACCGACTCGAGCTGAATGATGACACACTATTCTCTTCTGTAGAGCTGCTTATAGCGGAATTGAACATGTTTCATAATTGATGAACTTTACAGTTTTTGAACCGAATTGAATCAACACTGAACTGACTTGAGCCAAATAATGACACTATTGTCTTTTTAGAGCTGCTTTACATCAAAATTTGAATTTCTCCTATTTAATGAAGTTTGCAGAATTTATTCTGCTATTTTCCTTTTTTAGTAGTGTGAAGCTGAAACAATCTGTATTGTGTAAAGCGCTGTATAAATAAAGCTGACTATAAGTAAAAAAAATAATAAAAAAAAAAAAAAGATAAAATAGCATTTTTTCAGCTTTATTCAACAATGTCTTCTCTTCTGTCATTCTCATACATTATGTCCAGCGCTTCCAGGTTCTACGTCAGAATGCCGACTCATTGGCCGGCTCCTGCGTCAGCATCACACGAATGAGTCGTGCTGCTCACATGATCAGCCTCTGCCAATAATGAGTCGGCGTCCTTGAAATTTGTGGTTAAACTGCTATTTAAAAATCATCAAGAATATCTTCATTTGTGTTTCGAAGATGAACAAAGGTCTTACGGGTGTGGAATGACATGAGGGTGAGTAATTAATGACAGAATTTTAATTTTTGGATGAACTAACTCTTTAAATTGTCCAACGTGTCTACTTAATCCTGACCAAAGGCACATTGTAAAACCAGTCGTAAGGATCTTCAGGAGGGCATAGACTCTTGAATATGTGTTCGGTTTGTAGCTGGCCTTGTGTCTCACCAGGATGCATTGGTCCCACTTTATATTAAGTGGGTTGAATTGCAATCGCATTTGCTGCTATTGAGGTGGGGTACGGGTAAGGTTAGGGACAGGTTTGGTGGTATGGGTAGGTTCAAGGGTGGGTTAAGGTGTAAGGCATGGGTCAACAGTGTAATTATAAATGCAATTACAGAAATTAATTACAGATGTAATTACATGCAGGTGTTTTTAAAATATAACTACAATGTAAAAACATGTATGTACACAATAAGTGCATTGTATCAAATTATTAATTTAAATGTAAGTACATAGTAGTTAAGGCCACTTAATATAAAGTGGGTCCAATGCATTAGCACTTACATATGGCCATGTGCGTCCCTAAACAACTCCAAAAGGGGTTTGAGACGGGGTCCAATGCATCTTGTGATCCAATTTCTATCTCTATTTATAGCAGACCACTTGTGAATGAATGACAGATGTTAGGTGTAAATGGGGCCATATTACTGCAATTTTGGAAAAGGGAGTTTTACTGCACTACTGCATATGAAAGAGTGCAATAGATTTTTATTGATGGTTCATAAGTTCAGCTGTGAATGTGGATACAAAAGTTCTGCTGCAATTCGTTTGGACATTTAATTGAGCTCTGAGGGACGTCTGCGTGAATGAATACTGGATGTGCCATACTTTTAAAGGGGCCCTATTATGCAAAATTCACTTTCATAAGGTGTTTGAACACAGATGTGTGTTCACAGTGTGTGTAAACAACCAGCCCATAATGATAAAAATCCACCACTCCTTTTTATAATCTCCATAAATCATGAACAGCATCTCCAAATGAGAGGTTCCAGATTTCCTGTTACTCTTACGTAAGAGTAGGGTGAAACCCCGCCCATGACTGGTGATGAAATCCGCCCTATTATCTTATTATCTTGCCCTATTATCTTGAGCTGGCCATGTTTATCTTCTTGCCAGAGCATTTAAAATGTATTCTTATTAAAGTTACTAAAAAGTTGTTTAATCAAGAGCACTGAGTGATTTTCTGTTTTTCATTTGTTGTTTGGTTCATATTTGCAGTATATACAGCAGTAGTGACCGACTGTGTTTAAGAACTTTGTGTGTTTTTGACATACATTGTGTGTATTTGACAGTTTAAGTGCAAAAAGACATGTAAGAGAAATCAGTTTATTGCTCACAGTGTGGCCATCTGACAGCCAGGTTTTTGTGAGTCCTTTGGATGTGTACGCTCAGAAAACCATATATCAGATGTTTAAACTGTTTAAACACAAGCAAATAATTAACTTTAATGATGACGAAGAACTACAATGTCATGTAAGCGTGGTCGATGATGATCAAAACCAAACAGATGTTTTAGTTTTTTGATCAGAGTATTCGAGTTGTACAGGCTCCGCCCTCTTCTGGTAAGAGTGGTAGGGAGCAGCAGCTCATTTGCATTTAAAGACACATGTATGAAAACAGCATGTTTTTCCTTCCACTCAAAAATAGGCATTTACAACATGGTATAATAAATAAACTGTGGGGTATTTTGAGCTGAAACTTCAAAGACACATTCTGGGGACACCTGAGACTTATTTTACATATATAAAAGTGGCATAATAGGTCCCCTTTTTTTAGAGAACGTTCCCTGTTAACTGAGAGCATGACTAAACAAATGGTCATTTACTCACCTAATGTTGTTCTGAACCTGCTTGACTTTGAAATTGAAGTATTTAAAGCTTCAATAAGTAGAAAAAGTGTCATATCATAGATTGTCTGAGGGGGAAAAAACTAAACAAATTTAAGTCACTATTCACAGACAATCTTCACTTTCACAACCTAACTTCTGTGAACGGATCAGTGAGTCAGTGAGTTGAACTTTAGAAATGGATCAGTTTAATTTATGAATTAATCATTCAGGCCAATTTGTGAACTGGATCAGTTGATTCATTGAAAAGAATGATTAGTTCACAAAACAGACAGCTCTAGTTCTCTCACGAACGTGTTAACGAGAGCTATGAACAGGGCCAGAGTGGGACTCATTTTCAGCCCTGGAGTTTCATGCCTTAGACCGGCCCACTTTAATTCATGACTGACTATATTAAAATAATGTAATTAAAACCTCAGTATATAAGTCTGCAATAGTGCATTGTTCTCTACAACCATGTAAATAATTGTATTTTTCAAAAATATCTTCAAATACCCATGATAGTACAAATGATAGTACAAAAAATGCTAAAATTTTGATACAGAGTTATTTTTATAGTTATAATAATGATTTTATAATGTGAACCATTGATTAATTCTCTAGCCATCTAGTGGCTGTAGTTAAAAATTCATGTTATTTTAATTTTAATTTAATTAAGTGTTTGCTTTCCAGTAATCGTCCACTAAACCCAGGCACATTTTTCATGTCTATCACTATGAATGAAATTTAGAAATGTAGATCTTTATTAAAGTGGATTTAACATAAAATTTTGCTATTTTATATAAATGTATATACTTAAATTATTACAAATTGAGGCAAATAAATAACACAAAATACCATAAATCCTACAAAATTGCACAACTTTACAGTAAAATATTAAAGTAGGCCATTACGTTTGTTTAAAAAAAAAAAAAGTTACATGTTACAAAATCACATTTTACTCTCTGGTTAAGCTAGTTGGACAGAAAAATGAATATTGTTGGCCGATGTGTAATAGCATAGCAAGCAACATAACATAAGTGATAGGCCATATTTTATTATTTGCCTACTATTATTATGATATGAGTAAGCAGCATACATGCCTTTATCTTTTGCATGTTTCCCCTCTTCCTTTTTATTTGTTTACGTAACTTAAATCGGCCTCCGGTGGCTTGGACCTTTTGCCTCAGCATAATTTAGCGTTGATTTAGAACTTGTCCCGCTGTCCCTACAGACGTCACCTCATCCCTTCTTCTCGTATACTTTTGAGTGAGTTGTCTTCTCTGAGCGCACACTCCGAGTCCAGGTTAATTTACCCACCGAGTGACATGATATCATTGACGTTGTGTGCAAATGAGTGGTAAAAACCCGATTGCGCATTCGTTTGTTTGTTTTTTCTTGCGCGGGTGCCCCCTTCCACCCTGGGCCGTCCAGGCCTAAATCCGTCACTGAATGGTTTTTAGGAAAAAGTTACGCTACTCAGCTTAGTACATTTGTACAGTTTCTAGAGCATCCATATTTCAACCCAGTGCCATGACAACACCGGCCCTCGCGGCCAAATAAACTGACCGGCCCACCGGGAATTCTCCCGGTGCTCCCGATTATCCAATCCGGGCCTGGCTATGAATCATACGATTCATAGAATACAATTTAAATTTCATTGTTTCCAAATATTGCTACGCTCAGTAGTTTGTCATTAGTGAAGGCATTTTCATTAGTGAAGCAACTGTGATTTGTTTGTGAAAGAGAGAAGCAGTGGGAGATGGAGGGAGAGAAATAGCAAAAATGTTCCTTGCACTCTGCAAGACGTCCAAGCTCCACGGCAGTCCATTATGACATCACACTTTAAAAATGAAGTCCACTGCTGGAAACCATCAGCCGTTCGTTTTCCGAGGTTGCTGTAGTGTTTGCCAGTATTTAGCCCGACCATTTACTCAACCAGTCAGTAATTATGCTTACATAACTAATTATTGCCTCGATGCTGCTCCCCTGGAAGGCCTTTTCTTTCAGCTGATTGTTTAGGGAAAATGAAGAGACAGCTGATTAGATTCACTGCGCTACTTCAAAGCCACAATCCATTATTTCACCATGGCAGCGCTGCTCCTGTGCAAGGAAGGGCCTGTTAAAGGGCAATCATCCTGTTATTCATAAAATCATGGGCTGTAATATCACGATGAATGCATATTTCGTTCTATTTAATGGCTTTTGATGCAGAAAGACGAACATTATGGTTGCAGTGATGTGCCCACACCTGGACTGCAGCGTCCTCTTCACTTGATTAGTGCTGCTGATGGTGGGGTTGGTGTGAAAAGAATCTTTGTGTCATTTTGCATCCATTGAACTGATGTGTGAAAATACGCCCTGACAAATATGAACATTTGGTTATCACATTGTTCCCACACTGCATTCATTCTGCCACCAGAGAAGAGAGCGAGAGAGAATTTCATTAGGCCTGTTTCACACATACTGCATCTGCGGGACATGAGTCTGCAACTGCATACATGCGTGTCTGCAACTACAGATTCATTTTAAAGGGGTCATGAACCACAGTTTTTAAAAAAATGTATAATGTTCTTTGTCGTCCACTTATAATTTTAGCAAGATTTTTACATAAAACACCACCCTAATTTAGAAATAATAGGCTATTTTCTGTCCTGTTTTTGAGCCTGTCTTTGAAAAAGTTTGTTTTAATAAGCGTGCCACATTCAAGACTTGGAGGTAAACGCCTGCTGCTATGATTGGGTAACAGTTTTGCCTATTAAAATCATTTTCATTTTATTGTTTTGAAAACTTTTAATGTTAGCCATACATGTTTGAGCCAAAATCTGATCCCAAATCAGAAGACAAACCTACACCTCAAATACCAAGGATACATATACAGTATATTGCCAAAAGTATTGGGACACATCTCCAAATCATTGAATTCAGGTGTTCCAATCACTTCCATGGCCAAAGGTGTATAAAATCAAGCACCTAGGCATGCAGACTGCTTCTACAAACATTTGTGAAAGAATGGGTCGCTCTCAGGAGCTCAGTGAAGTCATGCGTGGTACCGTGATACGTAGGTTGCCACCTGTGCAATAAGTCCATTTGTGAAATATCCCCGCTACTAAATATTCCACAGTCAACTGTTAGTGTGGTATTACAACAAAGTGGAAGCAATTGGGAACAACAGCAACTCAGCCACAGAGTGGAAGGCCACGTAAAATCACAGAGCGGGGTCAGCGCATGCTGAGGCACACAGTGTGTAGAAGTCCACAACTTTCTGCAGAGTCAACAGCTACAGACCTCCAAACTTGGTGTGGCCTTCAGATTAGTGGCTCAAAAACAGTGTGTAGAGCTTCACGGAATGGGTTTCCATGGCTGAGCAGCTGCCTCCAAGCCTTACATCAGCAAGTGCAATGCAAAGCGTCGGATGCAGTGGTGTAAAACACACCGCCACTGGACTCTAGAGCAGTGGAGACGTGTTCTCTGGAGTGACGAATCGCGCTTCTCTGTCTGGCAATCCGATGGACGAGTCTGGGTTTGGCGGTTGCCAGGAGAACGGTACTTGCCTGACTGCATTGTGCCAAGTTAAGTGTGTGTGTAAAGTTTGGTGGAGGGGGGATTGTGGTGTGGGGTTGTTTTTCAGGGGTTGGGCTTGGCCCCTTAGTTCCAGTGAAAGGAACTCTTAATGCTTCAGCATACCAAGATCTTTTGGTCAATTTCATACTCCCAACTTTGTGGGAACAGTTTGGGGATGGCCTCTTCCTGCTCCAACATGACCAGTGCACAAAGCAAAGTCTATAAAGACATGGATGAGCGAGTTTGGTGTGGAGGAACTTGACTGTCCTGACCTCAACCCGACAGAACACCTTTGGGGTGAATTAGAGACTGCGAGTCAGGCGTTCTCGCCAACATCACTGCCTGACCTCACAAATGCGCTTCTAGAAGAATAAACACACTCCCAAACATTGTGGAAAGCCTTCCCAGAACAGCTGAAGCTTTTATAGCTGCAAAGGGTGGGCTAACTCCATATTAAACCCTATGGATTAAGAATGGAATATCATTAAAGTTCATGTGCATGTAAAGGCAGATGTCTCAACTTTTGGCAATATAGTGTATATATACACTGATCAGGCATAATATTATGACCACCTTCCTAATATTGTGTCAGTCCCCCTTTTGCTGCCAAAACAGCCCTGACCCGTCGAGGCATGGACTCCACTAGACCCCTGAAAGTGTGCTGTGGTATCTGCACCAAGATGTTAGCAGCAGATCCTTTAAGTCCTGTAAGTTGCAAGGTGGGGCCTCCATGGATCGGACTTGTTTGTTCAGCACATCCCACAGATGCTTGATTGGATTGAGATCTGGGGAATTCGGAGGCCAAGTCAACACCTCAAACTTGTTCTCCTCAAACCATTCCTGAACCATATTTGATTTGAGGCAGGAGCATTATCCTGCTGAAAAAGGCCACAGCCACCAGGGAATACCGTTTCCATGAAAGGCTGTACATGGTCTGCAACAATGCTTAGGTAGTTGGTACGTGTCAAAGTAACATCTACATGGATGGCAGGACCCAAGGTTTCCCAGCAGAACATTGCCCAAAGCATCATACTCCTTCATCGGCTTGCCTTCTTCCCATAGTGCATCCTGGTGTCATGTGTTCCCCAGGTAAGCAATACACACGCATCCGGCCATCCACGTGATGTAAAAGAAAATGTGATTCATCAGACCAGACCACCTTCTTCCATTGCTCTGTGATCCAGTACTGATGCTCACATGCCCACTGTTGGTGCTTTCGGCAGTGGACAGGGGTCAGCATGGGCACCCTATGCAGCCCAATACACAACAAACTGTGATGCACTGTGTATTCTGACACCTTTCTATCAGAAGCAGCATTAACTTCTTAAACAATTTGAGTTACAGTAGCTCGTCGGTTGGATCGGACCACACAGGCCAGCCCTTCCCTCCCCACATGCATCAATCAGCCCTGTCGCCGGTTCACCGTTGTTCCTTCCTTGGACCGTTTTTGATAGATACTGACCAATGCAGACCAGGAACACCCCACAAGAGCTGCAGTTTTGGAGATGCTCTGACCCAGTCGTCTAGCCATCACAAATTGGCCCTTGTCAAACTCGCTCAAATCCTTACGCTTGCCCATTTTTCCTGCTAACACATCAACTTTGAGGACAAAATAACAAGTGCTGTGATGAGGAGATAATCAGTGTTATTCACTTCACCTGTCAGTGCTCATAATGTTATGCCTGATCGGTGTATAGTATATTACATTATATTAGTGTTGAACGAAGATGCTACAGAAAGGTGTTTATCTCATTACATATTTGAAACATTCGCTAACTGTGAAATTTTTTACATATGCTTTATAAGTCTTGGTTGTGGCAAATAAAGTTTCAGTAGGTTTACCACAGTTATAGTTGACAGGATGGTGTTACGTGTAATCAAATTATGAATGAATGTACCATCATTTGTTGCACTGTCATTCTTATATTCATCATTTGTCATTTTATTAAAGTGAACGTAAAGTGATGAAACGTTCTGTAACAGACAAAGCAATAGTAACACATGGTAAAAACATTGTTACTCACACTTGTGTTTTGCAACATTACTGTCTGATGCAATATAGTCAGCACTGCATCATCTTTTATTTTCAGTCACTCTGAAAAGCATGCGCTTAACAGTGTCTTGTTTAGTTTTTGATCAGTAGTAAAATGAAGCTAACAAACAGTCTTACTGACGCAGGCTGGAAATTTGTTAAAAAAAAAAGTTCATCCACACTGACTGCAATGACTTGTAATCCTTAGAGACATCTCTATGTTTTTTGTCGCTGGTGTATTGCTGTGTTTGCGTCTGTCTCGTATTTACTGTTACAGTATGACATGCGTGAATCGGTGGTCAGGGCTAAAGAGGCAATGATGTAAGTAGGTGTTGATCTTCTTTTGCAGAGGTGGTTTTTCATCGCATAATAATTAAGAAATAATGTGACAAAATCTGAAACAAGTCATTTTGGGAGCTTGGTTTCAATAAATGTTGGTTGTTGACTAACAAGAAAGTTTTGTGTTCTGAAAATGACAGTATATTTTTATAGTACAGTGACCTCTATATGTAAAAAGCTTTATTTCTGAATTCATAAACGCTTTAATGGAGTATATCTGTTTCCTGTTTTAATAGATATTCCTGTGATCAAAGCTGAATTTTCAGTATCATTACTCCAGTCTTTATTTTAGTGGAAACCATGATGCACATTTTTTCAGGATTCTTTAATGAATGGAAATTAATTTTAAATAAAACATTTTCATAACATTCTGTCTTTACATTAACATTCTGTCTGTCACTCTTGATCAATTGAATCTATTTTTTTTTTTATCAATTCAATATCTTTTTATTATTTTTGAATGGTATTGTATACAAAGTTAATGCAAATATTGGATAAAATATTTGAATGAAGTGTATTATAAATTGCAATTTTAATGAGATGTTTTGTTCTCAATGGATGAAAGAAAGTCATACAGATTTTGAACAACATGAAAATGAGTAAATAAAGCAAAACTTTTAGTTTTCGGTGAACTGTTCCTTTAAAATGCTTTTATTTTTGGAAATAATCTGCATCAAGCTGGTATTTATTTTGGGCATAGACAGTAGGGGTATATCACGTCAACATTACCCATGAGTCATGAAACCTTGCATATAATACTACTTCGGTGGAGAAAGATGGCAAGATATCCAGCCCATCTGTACTGCAGGTAAACAACAACATGACAAAGACACTAATAGAAGAGATCATAAATCATGAGACATGAGTATTTTTCAGACCATTCACTGCAGTGGCTTGAAACAGCATGACATGATGGATGCATTTCACTTATTGCCTCAAGCATACACGAGTACACAAACCCCCACGCATAGCTTTCCATTCCCTCCCCATTTCACTTCCTCTTGTTTTGTATCAGTCTACATTATTTCTTTACGCCTTGTGCCTTGAGAAAATCCCTCGCCTGCGAACTGCGGGACATCCACCATGTGGAACGGCATCTAGAGACACAGCGAGAGTCAAACATCTGCTGTTGCGTTCGGCTTCTCTTCTCAGTGTGAGCCTGTGGCGTCTTGAGTAATGACTGTACCATTATCATTGTCTGACAGAGCGACATATACCCTCAAACTGCTTTCCCTGCTCCTACGGAGGAGATATGAACCACACAGAAAGGTGTAAGTCCCTCCTTTACAATCTACAACTGATTTGCATTAACACATGCATTTAGATATAGTTATATGTCCATAAAGATAAGCAAATAAAACACACACATATATATATATATATATAGAGAGAGAGAGAGAGAGAGAGAGAGAGAGAGAGAGATCCTTGAGCAATATTTTTTTGACCATTTTTCAAATAAAAGATTTCCTGGAGCAGAAATCACAGGAAGAAAGGAGCGAAAAGTAGTGGAATTTTCCACTTTCTGATGCAACAAGCAGGTATGTGATTGCTGAAATCTCACTAGATTATTGGTCCAAATAGCCTTGTTCTTCTGTCAGGTAGTATCACTTATTTTGTGCCACATTATATATTGCTACTGAAAAAAAATATCAAGTTGAGTTGTTTGCTCATAAACCTCTCTCTCTCTATCTGTCCCTTTCTCCTATATATGTGCATACCATGATTTGGATTGTTCTATAGAAAAACAGTTCTAGAAAGTTTTAGGAAGTGCTACTTATTTATAAGCAGAAATCTTTTGTTATATGGTTGTTCCTTTATCTGGGGTGACCTTTAAAAAAAAAAATTAAAAAAGGATTTATTGTTTTTAAGCAAAAGTTAATCGATTTATGCTTCAGGAAATATTTTATCTGAAAAGCAGTCGAAAAGTTATAACCCTAATATATTACTTTAAATTACTTGTGCTTACAGTATATACAGTGGGTATGGAAAGTATTCAGACCGCCTTAAATTTTTCACTCTTTGTTATATTGCAGCCATTTGCTAAAATCATGTATGTTCTTTTTCCCCCCTCATTAATGTACATACAGCACCCCATATTGACAGAAAAACATTCAGACCCTTTGCTCAGTATTTAGTAGAAGCACCCTTTTGATCTAATACATCCATGAGTCTTTTTGGGAAAGATGCAACAAGTTTTTCACACCTGGATTTGGGGATACTCTGCCATTCCTCCTTGCAGATCCTCTCCAGTTCTGTCAGGTTGGATGGTAAACGTTGGTGGACAGCCATTTTTAGGTCTCTCCAGAGATGCTCAATTGGGTTTAAGTCAGGGCTCTGGCTGGGCCATTCAAGAACAGTCACGGAGTTGTTGTGAAGCCACTCCTTCATTATTTTAGCTGTGTGCTTAGGGTCATTGTCTTGTTGGAAGGTAAACCTTCGGCCCAGTCTGAGGTCCTGAGCACTCTGGAGAAGGTTTTCATCCAGGATATCCCTGTACTTGGCCGCATTCATCTTTCCCTCGATTGCAACCAGTCGTCCTGTCCCTGCAGCTGAAAAACACCCCCACAGCATGATGCTGCCACCACCATGCTTCACTGTTGGGACTGTATTGGACAGGTGATGAGCAGTGCCTGGTTTTCTCCACACATACCACTTAGAATTAAGGCCAAGAAGTTTTATTTTGGTCTCATCAGACCAGAGAATCTTATTTCTCACCATCTTGGCAAACTCCATGCGGGCTTTCATGTGTCCTGCACTGAGGAGAGGCTTCCGTCGGGCCACTCTGCCATAAAGCCCGACTGGTGGAGGGCTGCAGTGATGGTTGACTTTCTACAACTTTCTCCCACATCTTTGGGTTCTTCTTTACCTCTCTCACCAAGGCTCTTCTCCCCCGATCGCTCAGTTTGGCCGGACGGCCAGCTCTAGTAAGGGTTCTGGTGGTCCCAAACGTCTTCCATTTAAGGATTATGGAGGCCACTGTGCTCTTAGGAACCTTAAGTGCAGCAGAATTTTTTTTGTAACCTTGGCCAGATCTGTGCCTTGCCACAATTCTGTCTCTGAGCTCTTCAGGCAGTTCCTTTGACCTCATGATTCTCATTTGCTCTGACATGCACTGTGAGCTGTAAGGTCTTATATAGACAGGTGTGTGGCTTTCCCAATCAAGTCCAATCAGTATAATCAAACACAGCTGGACTCAAATGAAGGTGTAGAACCATCTCAAGGATGATCAGAAGAAATGGACAGCACCTGAGTTAAATATATGAGTGTCACAGCAAAGGGTCTGAATACTTAGGACCATGTGATATTTCAGTTTTTCTTTTTTAATAAATCTGCAAAAATGTCAACAATTCTGTGTTTTTCTGTCAATATGGGGTGCTGTGTGTACATTAATGAGGAAAAAAATGAACTTAAATGATTTTAGCAAATGGATGCAATATAACAAAGAGTGAAAAATTTAAGGGGGTCTGAATACTTTCTGTACCCACTGTATAAGCACCACATAAATGCAAAACATGTTTTTGTGAATTCTGCTGTCAGTTCAGACTCTGCTGCTACAAGGCAACATGCTTCCTCAAACCACCGAGAGCAGACGGCGCCGTTCACAATCACACATGATGCGCTCATGCATTTAAAGAAAGCCGAACAGAGTGCAACAGAACGGAACAGAATGGAAGATGCATTTTCCAAAATTGAACAACTTATAGCTTGACATGGCATCTTACAAACACAGCATTTATGATGCAAGATGCTGAATAAACAGTGAAGCATGACGCAGAAACCAAAGATATCCATCTGGTGCATGCAGCCTACAGAGGCAAACTATTAAAAAATAGCCCAGATGGAAAGCAAGAATAAGTCTGGTGTGAACTAAATCTGCTTGCGACAGACTGACAAACTTGTTTGTAAATATACTGTTTATTGACTCTCAATTGTGCTCTTCTCTGAATATCAGCATGACTATGATTGTCTGTGACTGAATCATATACTAATATTCAGTGCAACATGATATTCCTCAATTAGCATAGTATATATTTAAATCTCAGTTTGTTTTATTCTATTTGTGTTTGTTTGTTTGCTAGAATTCCAGACAGTGCGGTTCTGTCGTCTGTGATCGCATGAGCTGAATCATAAATATGACTAACAAGTTAAATTACATTCCCTAAGCGGCTCAGGTGAGAGACCGAAGCTTTTTTCGGCTTGCTGCTATACACAGCATTGGATGAAATCACAGTAGGTTTTTTTTTTGTTTTCACAAAATAAGCTGCTTACTTTTTATTTTAAAATGTTTCTCAGGAGAATCATTGGATTAGTGTGTGATTTTGTAGGTACTGATTGAAGTGACCTGGTTTGCTATAGACCAACAAACAACAATTCTGGAAACAAATGCTTTAAAAAAAAATGCACACTGCAAAAAAAATGATTTTACAAATATCCAAACAATCTTAAATCAATATACATTTATTTAATTTGTGATTTACTTTAAGGGTTAGTTCACCCAAAAATGAAAATTCTGTCATTTATTACTCACCCTCATGTCGTTCCACACCCAAACACAAATTAAGATATTTTTGATTAAATCTGATGACTCAGTGAGGCCTGCATAGACAGCTATGGTACTTCCTCTCTCAAGATCCATAATAACATATTTAAATCAGTTCATGTGAGTACATTGGTTCAATATTAATATTATAAAGCGACGAGAATATTTTTTGTCAAAAAAGTAAAAAAAAAAAAAAAAAAAAGACTTTTTAACAATATTTAGTGACGGGCGATTTCAAAACACTGCTTTGGAGCGTTATGAAGCTTTTGAGTCGAATCAGTGATTTGGATTGCGTGTCAAACCACCAAACTGCTTTTTTTTTTTGCCGCACAAAAAATATTCTCTCACTTTATAATATTAAGGTAGAACCACTGAACTCACATGAACTGTTTTAAATATGTTTTTAGTACCTTTATGGATCTTGAGAGAGGAAGTACCATTGCTATCAGGCCTCACTGAGCCATCGGATTTAATCAAAAATATCTTAATTTGTGTTCTGAAGGTCTTATGGGTGTGGAATGACATGAGGGTGAGTAATAAATTACACTATTTTAATTTTTGGGTGAACTAACCCTTTAAAAATGTATCAAAATTAAGTGATTTTGCTTTTTTTTTTTTTTTTACATTTTCAACTTTCTTTAGTGTGTAATGTTGCTGCTTGAGCATGAAAAAGGTCTGCAAAGTTACAAAGCACAATGTCACTCCAGCGAGAGTTATTCTCTATATCAGTGCTTCAGTTTCTAAACTCCCTGAAACACCTGAGTTTCTTCCAGGAACAAACAAGTCACAATATTCCTCATTTAAATAATTCCTGCCCAAGGCATATGAAAAATAAAGGGGAGAGGCCTGGTTGGGTTGTGTTAGTAGTGTTTTGAAACTCACAGTTATGATAAGGGATGTGACATTTCCAAACTCATTTCAAAACTGACCAATCACAACACACTGGTCCAGCCAACCAATCAGATTGCGTTTTTCAGAAGGAGGGGCTTCAAAGAGAACAGAGCGTTACCGACAGATTGGGAAGAGAAAATAAGGTGTTTTTTGAACATTCAACATAAAAACCTATTCTAGTAGATCCCAAAAACAAAATCAACACTTTATACAAAGGCATTGGTCCTCTTTAAAACAAGAAAAGAAAAAAAGAAAAAAGATCTGCCATTGGGGTCAAAAAATGATCTTGTTTTTCCTTTGAATTACGCTTATTTTTCTGACCCAACTGGCAGATATTTTTTCTTGTTTTAATACTTTTGTCAGCTTAATATTTTGCTACCAGTGCTTAAAATGCAGCATAAGCGGTCTCACCTGTACACAAACACAGGGTCATTCACATTAGTAAAAAAAAAAAATCATCATTAGTGCAGAAAATGCATTGTATAGTAATTTCGTAGGACGACCAGATGTTTTCTAGGTTTGGCAAGCTATCGTTTTCAAGTACTCTGGATTACGTCAAGTAGAAACCCCTGACACGGAATGTTTTAGTGGAGCTCTGGGGTTTAGCCAAAACACTGACTCCATTAGTCATGAGCATCATTGACTGGCTTTATTAACTAGAGCTTAGACGTAGCTTACGGCATGCTGCGTTTTGAAGAGAGAATCTCTGTTTAGCTATGCTAAAGCTCAGAAGCTTTGAAGGCAAAGTCTCGCTGAAGGGCAAAGAGTTGGTATAGATCTGTTGTTCTGATGCCTGGGAGTTTGAAGTCTTTCAGTAATTGGTTAATGATCTCTTAAATAAAGTGAGCATGAAGAATTTTAATCATTTTTTGTGCAATTGAGGCTCAAATGATCTATTGATCTGCATTGTGTCAATACTTAGAGACAACACACAAATGAGACGACACCTCAAAACCATGTCTAATGCTTCGTTCTCACATACAGCACCTGCATTCACGTCTGGAAGATGTTTTTATATCAATTGCTGCAGCAGATAATATATCAGAAACAAGATGAATGATTATCAATGCGTTAATCAAACTCATTTGTTTTCCAAGCATAATTTTTCAGTATTTTTATCACTGTCTGTATTATTTAAGACAGTAAAATTGCTCTTCACCATCACAAGACATTCACTCCCATTAGTAATCACAGTATTGAAGCAATGTTTATTTGCATAAATATATATTTTCATATTATTTGACAGGTCGCTCATGTTGCCATAATTGCGCGGAATCAACAAAGCCAACTTTCTGTACTGATATATTTCCTTTTGAAACAAGAAGTTTTGGAAGAAACATTTGTGAAGGAACTGAAAGAGGTTTGTGAGTTTGATGAAAATCTACTAATTAATAAAATCATTAAAAAAATGTAAAATAATTTTTAAATAATAAAAAAAATCAAAATAAAATTGTGTTTGAAAGAAAATGCCTTCCAAAAACCTTACTGAGTGATAATTCAAATAGTAATTAATATGTTAGTCAGGAGTTGTTTTGATATGTAGTGTTGCAATGTTAAGAAAACACTCAATTTTCCATGTAATTATAGCCACCTGACTAGTGGCTAGTCTGTGTGTGCAATTTCACAAAACTACAAGACTTTTTGAATGTATATAATTAGTGATATGATTTTTAGAAAGGAAAATATAAAACACTTCGGGATTAGGGAGAATCATTAAAATTATGAATGATTTACTGCCATTCTGTGAATAATATGTAATCATGTAATCAATAAAAAGTAACTAGTCTGATTAAGAGTATTTTAAAATGTAATCCATTTACAAGAACTTCATTTTTGGAATCTGATTGCGGAATCCAGATTAAATGTAATGAGTTACCAGCACTGAATATCAGTTATGTCAAAGCAATGATTTGCTACTTAATAGTCAGCTGCAGGTTGTATTCGAGGGCAGGGCATCACTACAGAGCATTCTTGGAAGACAACACCAGTGAATTTTAATTTTAAATGGGTTTCTGTAACGGTGTGGCTGTATACAATGAAGCACATGATGATGAATGTAAATCCAATATCAATATCAAACATGTAGAATACAGGAATCTGACATGGAGAACACAACCACACAAGTTTTTTATATTTTCTTCTTCTTTTTTTTTTAATTATGTACATTTATAACACTAGTATTACACTGAACTAAAAAGCAACACTTTTGTTTTTGCCCCCATTTTTCATGAGCTGAACTCAAAGATCTAAGAATTTTTCTATGTACACAAAAAGCCTATTTCTCTCAAATATTGTTCACACATCTGTGTAAATCTGTGTTAGTGAGCACTTCTCCTTTGCCGAGATAATCCATCCACCTCACAGGTGTGGCATATCAAGATGCTGATTAAGACAGCATGATTATTGCACAGGTGTGCCTTAGGCTTACCCAACTATGACGACTTCCACTTCTGAGAAATGTGAAAAGGGTCTATTATGCTGCCAGGTCAGTAGTTGGCGATGTCACTTTGTAGAGAAACACTACACGCCTGCGCACATACACATTTTTTTTACAGAGCATTCGGGCCAAACGCGCATGCTAAAGACGTTATACGCAATTACGCATGTGCATGCCGTCACCGTTTTCACAGATCCGCGTTTTTGTTGTTTACATGGAGATGATAAAACGATATCGTTTTCAAAAACTTGCACTTTGAAACCCGTTTTCAAAACTTTGCATTTTCAGGCCGCCAAAATGCCGTTGTCGTGTAAATGAACGGCCAAAACGTATTAAAAAAAATTTCGTTTTTAGATGACAACGGTGTTGTGTAAACAGTCCCTAATAAAAACGTGATCAGACAAAGAACTGAAAGAAGAAGTAGTAATCAGGAGAGAAACAGAACAGGTGTGAACTAATTTGAAACCATAGAAACTACTTACCAAACGAGGATATTAAAGGTGCCCTCGAATTAAAAACTGAATTTATCTTGGCATAGTTAAATAACAAGAGTTCAGTACATGGAAATGACAGTGAGTCTCAAACTCCATTGTTTCCTCCTTCTTATATAAATCTAATTTGTTTAAAAGACCTCTGTTACGTAACAGTCGGGGTGTACGCCCCCAATATTTGCATATGCCAGCCCATGTTCCCAACATTATGAAAGGCATTAGACAAGGGCAGCCAGTATTAACGTCTGGTGCAGCACAGCCAAATCATCAGTCTAGGTAAGCAAGCAAGAACAATAGCGAAAAATGGCAGATGGAGCAATAATAACTGACATGATCCATGATAACATGATATTTTTAGTGATATTTGTAAATTGTCTTTCTAAATGTTTCGTTAGCATGTTGCTAATGTACTGTTAAATGTGGTTAAAGTTACCATCGTTTCTTACTGTATTCACGGAGACAAGAGCCGTCGCTATTTTCATTTTTAAACACTTGCAGTCTGTATAATACATAAAAACTTAATTCTTTATAAATCTCTCCAACATTGTAGCATTAGCCGTTAGCCACTGAGCACAGCCTCAAATTCATTCAGAATCAAATGTAAACAATATAACAGTATACATTACCAAAGTCCCTTCTATAGTCTTTGACAATACTCACATAATCCGATGCATGCATGCCGCATGCATGACGAACACTTTGTAAAGATTGAGGGTTATATTAGTTGTGTAAACTTTATGCACTGTCCCCTGAATGTGTCTGTGAAGTTTCAGCTGAAAATACCCCATAGATTTTTTTTTATTCATTTTTTTAACTGCCTATTTTGGGGCATCATTAACTATGTACTGATTTTTTTCAGCACGGCCCCTTTAAGAGATTCCTCTGCCACACGAGCTCTCAACTATATATACATTGCATAAACACAGTTCACACAGCTAATATAACCCTCAAATGGATCTTAACAAGATGTTCGTCATGCATGCTGCATGCATGCTTCGAATTATGTGAGTAAAGTATTTATTTAGATGGTTACGTTTGATTCTGTGTTAGTTTGAGGCTATGCTCTGTGGCTAACGGGCTAAAGCTAACATTACACACTGTTGGAGAGATTTATAAAGAATGAAGTTGTGTTTATGCATTATACAGACTGCAAGTGATTAAAAATGAAAATAGCGACGGCTCTCGTCTCCGTGAATACAGTAATAAACGATGGTAACTTTAACCACATTTAACAGTATATTAGCAACATGCTAACAAAACATTTAGAAAGACAATTTACAAATATCACAAAAAATATCATGATATCATGGATCATGTCAGTTATTATTGCTCCATCTGCCATTTTTCGCTGTTGTTCTTGCTTGCTTACCTTGTCTGTGCACAGATCCAGACGTTAATACTGCCTTTTCTTGTCTAATGTGTCGAATGGGCTGGCATTATGCAAATATTGGGGTCATACATATTAATGATCCCGACTGTTACGTAACAGTCAGTGTTATGTTGAGATCCGAGAGTTTTCCGGAAGTCTTTTAAACAAATGAGATTTACATAAGAAGGAGGAAACAATGGGGTTTGAAACTCAATGTATGTCTTTCCCATGTACTGAACCCTTGTTATTCAACTATGCCGAGGAAAATTCAAATTCTGATTCTAGGGCACCTTTAAGGCAAGTGCGAGCTCTGTGCACTAGAATTAAAGGGGCAGCAGCATAAATAGGCTCATATTTAATGATGCCCCAAAATAGGCAGTTAAAAAAATTAATTGAAAAACATCTATGGGGTATTTTGCGCTGAAACTTCACAGACACATTCAGGGGACACCTTAGACTTATATTACATCTTGTAAAAAAAATGGTTAAATTTTTCTCCATATAGTGTAATTTTTAGAAAATGAGTGATGGTTTCTCTAGATAAGACCCTTATTCCTCGTCTGGGATCATGTACAACGCTTTGATGCTGCACTGAAACTGTAATTCTAAGTCCAATCACTGTAATGTAAGTCCACTATATGGAGAAAAATCCTGGAATGTTTTCATCAAAAACCTTAATTTCTTTTCGACTGAAGAAAGAAAGACATGAACATCTTGGATGACATGGGGGTGAGTAAATTATCAGGAAATTTTAATTTGAAAGTGAACTAATCCTTTAAATGTAATTTATTCCTGTGTATTTTCAGCATCATTACTCCAGTCTTCAATGTCACATGATCCTTCAGAAATCATTCTAATATGCTGATTTGCTGCTTAAAAACATTTCTTATTATTATAAGTGCTGAAAACTGTTGTGCTGCTGAATATAATTTTCTAGAAAACATGACACATTTTCAGGATGTATAAATTGAAAGCTCAAAAGAACAGCATTTATTTTGATCAATTGAATGCATCCTTGCTGAATAAAAGTATTAATTTCTTTTAAAAAAAAAATTAAACGGTAGTGTATGAATGTCATTAAGAAAGACTATAAATGTTGCAAAATTGATAGACACTGATTAGTTTCAAATTATCATCAGTTCTATGTGCTAGGGTTCATAAAGTTCAAAGATCTGAAAAGTTAATTAGATAGATATTCAAGCAGAAATTATCTTAACACTTCAATCAGCGCTCAATCCCTGACTGCAATTCAACAGATTTCACAAAATCACTATATGACCTGCACTTTAAAAAAGATTGTTAAAGTCAACAGAGCTCTTCAGAGTTCTTCTAAAGTCTTGCTCAAACTCTCTGCATCTTAAGCATTCATTTGTAGAAACTCTCAAATATCTTTTTACATGGCAGCGCATTTCGTTTTGTCTTTCTCTCAGGATGCTCTTGTGTTCTCCAGCGCCTGGATGGCATGCTGAAATCCTGCAAAGTATTAGTGTCACATCCGCTGCTCAGGATGCAGAGCGTGTTGCCATAATCTGACGGTGAGTAGTGTTTCTCTCTCCAGAGTCGAGCACACTCATCGCACTGAACCACACAAGCAAACAGCCTCATATCAAACAACAAGAGTCTCACCTGCATTAATCGCCCTCCTCTTTTAAACCCACACGTGTTTGATGACATATGACAAGATGTCTGAAAATACTCAATTCACTTCATTATGTGTAAAATCTCTGTGGTACAATAACAATGTCTATGGTAACACTGTACTACATTGACTGATTAAAACTCATATGCATATACACTACCGTTCAAAAGTTTGAGGTCTTTTTTAATGTTTTATAAGTATGTTTTGCTCACCAAGGCTGCATTTATTTGATTAAAAATACAGTAAAAACAGTAATATTGTGAAATATTATTACAATTTGAAAAAACTCTTTTCTATTTTAAAAGTAATTTATTCCTGTGATCAAAGCTGAATTTTCAGCATCATTACTCCAGTCTTCAGTGTCACATGATCCTTCAGAAATCATTCTAATATGATGATTTGCTGCTCAAGAAACATTTCTGATTATTATCGATGTTGAAAACTGCTTCATATTTTTGTGGAAACCATGATATACTTTTCAGGATCGTTTGATAATTAAAAAGTTAACAGAAAGAACAGCATCAATTTGAAATAGGCTAGAAATTTTTGTAACATTAGAAATGTATTTACTGTCACTTTTGATCAGCTTTTGAACGGTAGTGTATATGGTATTTACTCCAAGGTAATTCAATAAATTTGACTTTTTATGTGCGACTGAAAAATTTCATGTTTGAGTATAAGTAAAGTAAAACATTTAGTTGTAATTAGGTCGGCACATGTCTCTCTTTTGTTGCTCAGCAGTAGGCTATTTGTGAGTCTCTGTGTTTGTTTTGTGAAGTAAACGATAAGGATATACTGAATATAAGGAACAATTGACGACGGGGCATTGAATTATTAGAAAAATAATGCACACCCAAGGTGTATTGGCCACTCCAGTTTCTAATAATTCGGCCCGCCGTCAATTATTCCACTTATACTATGCTTAACACACTTGTCATGTTTGGTTCGATTAAAACGGACCCTGGTGCGGTTGCTCAGTTAGTGCGGTTCATTTGAACATATGTGAACGCTGCCATCCGACCCCTGGTGCGCACCAAACAAGCGGACCGAGACCGCTGAAAAGATGGGTCTCGGTCCGCTTCCAAACGAACTGGTGTGGTTCGAATGATATATGAACGCAACACGGACCAAAGACATGTAACCGAACCAAAAACAGGAAGACGAGACCCTAAAAGGACAGAATCCTCACGCATGTCGGTTTCCCTTTCGATACTTCACTCGTACTGCGTATGGGGAAAGGTCTCCCTTTTTCCCCGCTGCTGAAGCCTTTTTCAATAACGCAGTGTAACTGCACCGTCATTGGTTCACTCATAGACAAGTTGTTGAACCAATGGCGGCGCGGCATAGCTGCGCGGCCTATGGCGACAAAGCGCGCGAATATTCCCGCCGAAATGGGCGGGGTATAGGGCTATATAAGCAGGCGTTTCGCCATAGGATTTCAGTGTTTTCTCCTTCAGCGACGACATCTACTTCTCTTCGCTGATCTCCGCCTGAAGCCGAAGAAGCTCGCCGCCTTCTGCTCTCGCCGCCGTCTGAAGAGGCTCCCGCAGCGGACTCGCCTGGACTCGCCGGTGGAAGAAAGCGCCGGCGCCCTCGCGGACTGCAGCTTCTAGCGCCGTCGCCGAGCCGCCGCCTCCCGCTTCCCGCTTCCGGCCGCTTCCTGTGCGTCCCCTGCCGCCATCCGGCGCGCCGCCTGAGAGCTTCATCCGCGGCTTAAACGCCGCTCTAAAGAGCGATTTCCAGCGGTTTTCACCGCTTTAAGAGCTTCCGCGGCCCTCGCCGCTCTAAAAGAGCCACCCAATTGCCGTTTTCACGGCAGCGGCGTCTCACGATGCCCCGCCACTCATGTGGTACTTGCAGGGCCCCCTGCACGGCGACGATGGACACAGCGAGTGTGTCGCTTGCCTGGGCAAGCCCCACGCAGACGGCGCGCTCGCTGGAGACTCATGCCCGCACTGCGAGTGTATGAGTCTCGCTTCCCTGCGCTCGCGGGTCGCCTTCTTCACTGAGGGCGATCTCGCCGCTCGCGCCCTCCCGTCTCCTTCCTCCCGCGGTCCGGCGAGGAAAAGACAGCGGGGTAGAGCGACTCAGCGCCAGGAGTTGAGCGAGCTCACGCCGGCCCAGCCCCGCGTGCCTCGCCCTCTCCTCCCAGGGAACTCTCTCCAGTTCTGTTCTCTCGCCCTGAGCAGCGTCCCTCCGCAGAAGCGAGTGACCTCGTCTCATTCGGGGGAACAGACGACGAACAAGACGACTCCATGTCTCTTGCGGCTTCCGAAGCGGAAGGATGGGCTGGCGAGCCGGAAGACCCCGCTCCACCGCCTCCCTTGGAACCCATCGAGCATGGCCAGGGCATGGATGCCGAGCTCTTCCGCATCCTGTCTAGAGCCGTTGAAGAGCTGGACCTCGAGTGGGCCCCTCCAGAGGAGCCGTCTCGCAGCCGCCTGGACGAATGGTTTCTGCCAGGCCGCCGCCAAGCACCTCGCCAGCGTTCAGCGCCCTTCTTTCCTGAGGTCCACGAAGAGCTGACGAAGTCGTGGCGCGCTCCTTACTCTGCCCGCCTCCACACTACGCACCGCTCCGCCCTCACCGCCGTCGACGGCGCCGAGGAGAAGGGATACGAGCGCTTGCCACCCCTAGATGAAGCGGTGGCTGCTCACCTCTGTCCTCCCGCGGCTGTGGGTTGGAGACGAAGAGGGCCCTTCCTTCCAAGCCCTGTCGGACCACCTCTACTCTGGCTGGACGGGCTTACACCTCGGCGGGCCAAGCTGCCTCTGCGCTCCACACCATGGCCATATTTCAAGCATTCCAGGCCAAACTCCTCCGCTCTCTGGATGAGTCTGGAATCGACGCGCCAGCCTTCAAAGATCTCCGCAGCGCCACGGATCTTGCCCTGCGAGCTACGAAGGCTACGGCCCAGGCCATCGGTCGTTCCATGGCCAGCCTGGTCGTGTTGGAGCGCCACCTGTGGCTCAACCTAACGGAGATCAAAGACCTAGACAAGACGGCCTTCTTAGACGCCCCGGTCTCGCCTTCTGGTCTCTTCGGGCCTGCAGTGGATGGCTTCACTGAGCGCTTTACTGCCGCGCAGAAATCGTCTCAGGCTATGAGGCATTTCTTGCCTAAGCGCTCCAGCTCCGCTTCTGCGTCTAGCCGCCCCAGGACTGCGCCGGCTCAGCAGAACAAACCAGCCCCACCTGCAACACAGGCAGCGCCGCCCCAGGAGCATCGCCAGCGCTCGCGCCCTGCGAAGCGCCCTCCCTTCCCGAGCGCCAGGGACCCCGGCCCAGGATTGTGCTGGACCCGGTGCCTCCGAAGTCGTCCTGATTCGTCGGACAGGAAGAGGATGGGGGACCGTCCCGTTACGACCGGACCACCCCAAAAGCTCCCACGGGTAATTTCCCCTCCGCCTCGTTTATTTCCGGGCGTGGGAAACATACTCCAAGTGACAGCTGGGCCCACACCTGTTGCGCCCACTCCAAACGCCGTTTTCACGGCGGACAAATTTTTACCTCATCACAAAAGAGCAAATTTCCTCTTCCACCCCTCGCGGTGTACGACCCTCTCAACGGCGGTCTGTCACCCAACATTATTCAACCCCTAGCCACTCGGGCCGAGGCCTGGCAGGCCATCCCCGATGTGTCAGAATGGGTCATGGGGATCGTAAACCAGGGCTACTCGCTCCAGTTTGCACGACGGCCCCCCCGCTTCGCCGGGGTGCTTCAAACATCGGTCAATCCGGACGACGCTCATGTCCTCCGGGCCGAAGTCATGTCGTTGCTGGAAAAAGGAGCTGTGGAAATGGTTCCTCCGTCAGAGAGCGAGACAGGCTTTTACAGCCGCTACTTTCTGGTCCCCAAAAGGATGGCGGTCTCAGACCCATCCTAGACCTCAGGCTTTTGAATCACTCCCTCACGAGACGGAAGTTCAAAATGCTGACGCTGAAGCAGATCCTCGCGCACATTTGCCCCGAGGACTGGTTCTGCTCGCTGGACCTGAAGGATGCGTATTTTCACATCCAGATAGCCCCCCGTCACAGACGATTCTTGAGATTCGCATACGAAGGGGTGGCATACCAATATACGGTCCTGCCCTTCGGGCTGTCTCTGGCTCCCCGCACTTTCACCAAGTGCATGGACGCGGCGCTTTCCCCTCTGAGACAGATGGGAATCCGGGTTCTGAATTATCTCGACGACTGGCTCATCTTAGCCCGTTCACGAGACGAGCTGGAACGCCACAGATCCGTGCTCCTCAGCCATCTACAATGCCTGGGTCTCAGGGTCAACTTAGCCAAGAGCTCGCTATGCCCCACTCAACGAATCTCGTTTCTGGGAGCAGTTTTCGACTCGGTCCGTATGACGGCAGTAGTCTCGCCAGAGCGCGCCTGGCAATTCAGCAGCTCACGGCATCTGTCACGAACAAAGCCTATCTCCCTCTGAAGTTTTTCCAGAGGCTGCTAGGGCTGATGGCTTCCGCCTCCCCGGTGCTGCAGCTAGGCCTTCTTCGGATGCGGCCTCTTCAGTACTGGTTGAAGTTCCGGGTTCCTCCCAGCGCATGGCGGCACGGCCGCCTATGTCTCCAGGTCAATCGGGCCTGTCTTCTAGCCCTGAAACCTTGGATGGATCCAGTATGGTTCCAACGCGGAGTCCCCTTACAGGCGGTCTCACGGAGGACGGTGCTCTCAACAGACGCCTCCAACTTGGGCTGGGGCGCTGTGTGCGAGGGCAGACCGGCCTTCGGCTCGTGGAGCCACGAGGAAAGCCATTTACACATCAACTGTCTAGAGATGCTAGCAGTGATGAAAGCCCTTCAGTTCTTTCAGGCTTACTTGACGGGACGTCATGTTCTAGTTCGGTCAGACAGTATGACGGTGGTGTCATACCTGAACCACCAAGGCGGTCTTTCGTCCAGCCGCTTATGCGCTCTGGCGAAACGTCTGCTGGAATGGGCTCTTCCGAGGCTTCAGTCGCTCAGAGCGACTCATGTTCCTGGCAGGAACAATCTGGGTGCGGACATGTTGTCACGGAGCAACATCCCCTCCGACGAGTGGATGCTCTACCCCCAAGTGGTCCTCACGATCTGGGAGTTCTTCGGGAAGGCAGAGGTAGACCTCTTCGCCTCAGAAGACAACTCTCATTGCCCAACATTTTTCTCGAAGGAAGTAGATGCTCTGGCCCACACATGGCCCAGCACGCTCCTTTATGCTTTCCCTCCGATCGCACTGATCCCCCAGGTCATCAGGCGTATCAGAGAAGACCAGCACAGAGTCCTTCTGGTGGCCCCGCTCTGGAGGAACCAGGTTTGGTCCTCAGAGCTATTCAGGCTCTCTCTAAGAGCCCCGTGGCCGATTCCCCTGAGACGGGACCTCCTCTCTCAGGCAAACAGAACAATCTGGCACCCACAGCCGCAGCTCTGGGCTCTGCACCTCTGGTCCCTCGATGGGAGCCGACTAGCCTCCCGAGGACGTCCTAAATACCATTTCTCAGGCTAGAGCCCCATCTACGAGCGCCTCTACGACCAGAAGTGGTCAGTCTTTGTTGATTGGTGTTCAACACGCAACATAGACCCTGTGGAGAGTGACGTATCTTCCATACTGTCTTTCCTCCAAGAACGCTTGGAAATGGGGCGCTCCCCTTCCACGCTTAAGGTTTACGTAGCAGCCATTGCAGCGTTCCACGCTCCTATTGCTGGCCAATCGGTGGGACGAAACGGGCTCGTGATCCGTTTTTGAGAGGTGCTAGGCGTTGAATCCTCCTCGCCCTCTCACTATTCCCTCCTGGGACCTCTCGTTGGTCCTCAGGGCCTTGAAAGGAGCCCCATTTGAACCAATGGGTTCAGCCGACCTCAGGCCCCTAACGCTAAAACCGCTCTGCTACTAGCACTAGCATCGGTAAAGCGTGTTGGCGATTTGCAGGCCCTCTCCGTGAACCCTGCGTGCCTCGAATTCGGGCCTGGTGACTCTAAGGTCGTTCTGAAACCTAGGCATGGCTACGTCCCTAAAGTGCTCTCAACTCCGTTTAGAGCTCAGGTCATCTCGCTCTCTGCTCTTCCTCCCTCGGCGGACGAACCAGAGCTGCAGCTACTCTGCCCAGTCAGGGCATTGAGGACCTACATAGACCGATCACAGTCTTTCAGACAGTCAGATCAGCTCTTTGTTTGTTTTGGCGGCCGCACCAAAGGGTCTCCGGTCTCGAAACAACGCATTTCCCGTTGGATAGTGGATGCTATTAACCTGTGCTACTCCTCACTGGGCACTAATTGCCCCATAGGAGTCAGGGCCCACTCCACTAGAGGAATGGCTTCCTCGTGGGCTTGGTCCAACGGAGTTTCCATCCAAGACATCTGTGAGGCGGCCGGCTGGTCTTCGCCGTCCACCTTTGTCAGGTTCTATCACCTCGATGTCCCGACCTTACAAGCTCGGGTCCTGTCGGTGTGATTAGCGGCTTCCAACAGGTCCGCTTCCACGCCACCATAGGAAGTATCTTCCTTCAGTGTAACCATGGGTTCGGTTAGGCTTTGCCTCCGCTTGTCCTTTTGCCCCCTCTGGGTGGCCAAATGCAAGCTATATCGTTCCCAGCCGTGGCACGGCGTGGTTGAATTCGTTCCCCATACGCAGTACGAGTGAAGTATCGAAAGGGAACGTGCTCGGTTACTAACGTAACCTCGGTTCCCTGAGATACGGAACGAGTACTGCGTCACTTGCCGTGCCACGAGGCTGCGGCTCAGGGTCGTCGCTTCAGTCGATTGACACTGAAATCCTATGGCGAAACGCCTGCTTATATAGCCCTATACCCCGCCCATTTCGGCGGGAATATTCGCGCGCTTTGTCGCCATAGGCCGCGCAGCTATGCCGCGCCGCCATTGGTTCAACAACTTGTCTATGAGTGAACCAATGACGGTGCAGTTACACTGCGTTATTGAAAAAGGCTTCAGCAGCGGGGAAAAAGGGAGACCTTTCCCCATACGCAGTACTCGTTCCGTATCTCAGGGAACCGAGGTTACGTTAGTAACCGAGTACGTTTTCTCGTCATAGTCGTGAGTTTGCTCATCACAGGCATCAGATGCGCGTCTCCATGCAGCGCAGATCGTTTGTGTGTGTGACGGATGGATTCCCGCCGGTGTTTTGACTACTTTACACATTTTATAAACTCTTCACGAGTTCCCAACTGGCTAAAATACCATCACATGCAGGCTACGCACCGCTACGCACACACAACAAGCGCATTTACCTCAGAAAACAGCACTGTTTTGGATGTTCGGTAAGTTCCGTCTCAAAATAGGCAATACTTCATAAAATCCGACCAATCACGTTGTGAATGTATCCCTATGCCTTTAGGTTCGGTATCTTTTGGTTCAGTGATAAAATTGCCAAACTGAACGCTAACCGGACCAGGACTAAATGTTTTTTTTTTCTTCTTTGGTCCGGACCAAATGAACCAAACGAACCGAACTACAAGTGTGAACGCACCCTAAGACATTGTTCAGATGATGTATTTCAAGACATTTGTCAGGTTTTTGTGCTTAAAATGCTCTTGTGTGTAGGTCTTATTTCTTGCGCTCTACTAATAGCGAAACTGTAAGTTTATCTGCTTCAAGAACAGCTCTTTTATTACCTCTCTAGTGAGAAATGTCATGTAGCTTTTAAGCTGCTAAACTATTGTACTGATAAAATCATCAGAGCAGCACTGACAGCATGTTTCTGTGCGAGTGTGTCCGTACAGTAGGCTATGTGTGTGCGTTTGAGTGGGAGAGAGAACAGGAGAAAGAGAGTATGTGCATTCCGTACATAATAAAATGTAATTTTGTGGCAAAAACATGGAAAGAATTTTTATCGTTGTGGGTTTTGGCACTTTTGCTGTTGTAGGCTGTAAGGACCTTTGAAATAACTGAAATTATTTGGCAAAGTGATATGGATGTAAAGTGGTCAAGACCTGTCTGGAACTACTTCAGCCGTAGCACACCTTAGAATGTTTGTCAGCCAATCAGATTCAAGCATTCAACAGCACCATAGTATAGCAGTAGAGAACCCATTGCCACTGGAAAGAACAGACTAAAGACTAAAGAGAGGAAAACAGACTAATTGTTTCACCTAATGTTGAAAAGGCACTAGCTGTGTTTCCATTACCCTTCAAATTGCACAAATTGAAATTGCAAATTGGAAATATATGCCCAATGAAAACACGTCAATTTCGCAATTTTCAATTTTTACGCTCATATGAGGTGATTTTTCAGGCAATTTCGCATTTATAGGTCACCTGGTGTGCGTGAAAGTCGATCATTCTTTAAAGATGACGTAGTATGTTTGGACAGAAAACAAGACAGAGTTCTTTATTAAACTCATATAAGACAAAGGAAATACTGGATTCTAATCAAAGAAATGCCACAATTTATCAATACCTCAAAGCAGATATGAGGGAGAAACACCCAAAAACACCTCATACATGATCGCTCCCAAGTATAAGGGGCTTTCCTTGCCATTAATGCTTGGATAACACGCCTACATCTCCTTTGATTAAAAATAATTGCTAGTGCAGTGGCTGCATCAGTTAAAGGTGCCTAAGAACATGTTTTTAAAAGATGTAATATTAGTCTAAGGTGTCCCCTGAATGTGTCTGTGAAGTTTCAGCTCAAAATACCCCATCGTTTTTTTTTGTTTTTTTTTATGAATTTTTTTTAACTGCCTATTTTAGGGCATCTTTATAAATCTGCCGATTCAGGGTGTGCGGCCCCTTTAATTCTCGTGCTCCACGCCCCAAGAGCTCGCGCTTGCCTTAAACAACATAAAAAAAGTTCACACAGCTAATATAACCCTCAAAATGGATCTTTACAAAATGTTCGTCAGGCAGCATGTCTAATCGCGCAAGTATGGTGTTTATTTGGATGTTTACATTGATTCTGAATGAGTTTGATAGTGCTCCGTGGCTAAAGCTAACATTACACACTGTTGGAGAGATTTATAAAGAATGAAGTTGTGTTTATGAATTATAGACTGCAAGTGTTTAAAAAATGAAAATAACGACAGTGAATACAGTAAGAAACGATGGTAACTTTAACCACATTTAACAGTACATTAGCAACATGCTAACGAAACATTTAGAAAGACAATTTACAAATATCACTAAAAATATCATGTAATCATGGATCATGTCAGTTATTATTGCTCCATCTGCCATTTTTCACTATTGTTCTTGCTTGCTTACCTAGTCTGATGATTCAGCTGTGCACAGATCCAGACGTCCTGCCCTTGTCTAATGCTTGAACATGGGCTGGCATATGCAAATATTGGGGGCGTACATATTAATGATCCCGACTGTTACGTAACAGTCGGTGTTATGTTGAGATTCACCTGTTCTTCGGAGGTCTTTTAAACAAATGAGATTTATATAAGAAGGAGGAAACAATGGTGTTTGAGACTCACTGTATGTCATTTCCATGTACTGAACTCTTGTTATTTAACTATGCTAAGGTAAATTCAATTTTTAATTCTAGGGCACCTTTAATGGAACACCATCATTTCACAATAGTTTTTATTGATATTTAGAAAATGTTGTGAACATTTTGTGCAAATCTCTAATGGAAACCCAGCTACTGTTGTAAATTGACTAAAATGGCTCTCTCTCACTCATTTTCTGTTTTGGCTCTCTAGCAAAAGTTCATGATTAGCAGATGATTCATTGCTTTCACTGAACCTTCACTAAACTCAGCCAGCGTGAATGAAAGGAGAACAAATGAAAAGTTTATTGTCACTAGCTGGCCATCCCTCACAGATTATTTATTAGATTGTGGTTGATACAGGGTATATGATGGTTGTTCATCTTCTCAAACAAGACTCAGACGGACAGATTTGAACGATTCAGAGAAAACATCTCGCTGAGTCAGTCGATCCTTAACCCTCTGATGTTGATTGGACCTTCAGCTCTGAAGAGTTCAGATTTCAGAGTTGTGTTCAAGAAGGCTGATTAGATAGAAGTATCACTGGATTTATGGCTTATCCCATCTGAGACCACACTAAATATATATATATATATATATATATATTTTTTTTTTTTTATATTTCTATAATATAACTTTAAGTTTTATTTCCGTTTTATAATTCACATAATTCAACTTGAACCCATTTATTTCAGTTAGTTTTTCTTAAAGTTTTTCATCTAATATTTATTTCTGCTTTATTTCAGTTACTGAAATGTATTTTTAATAGTTTCAATTAACAATAACAACACATTTAAACTTAAAACACAATAAAATGACTTAAAATGAATAATAAATATTTAATATTTGTCATTATTCCTAGGTCAGTAATCAAATGCAAGAAAATTACTGACATTGAGCATGTGAATTCATTTGTACAGGCAATCAGATCTGCTTTCACTAAAACAAAATGAGAAATGTTCTATTTCTTATGAGATTTTCACTCAAATTGCTCTACTGATATGAAACTAGTCATTTTTAATGGTTGCAGAGTTTTTGTGCCCCCTGTGTATTAGAATTTTTTAAAGGTTTTTTTTTTAATATTATTACATCAGTTAAACTCCAAGCCATTGAAGGATTTTCAATAAACTATCTTCTTTTTTGAGGGAACATTTTCAAACTTCCTACAGACAGTACCTTCATTTCCACGGCACAGTTTTTGGGGGTTATACTTTTATCTGTCGCAGTAATTGGCAGAAAATTGCATATGCCATGGCTGTAGTTTTCTTACCCCCCTCAAAGAAAAAAAAGAAATAGCAATTATGGTTTCCCTTATCGAGCTCCTCCCTGGTGTAGGGCCAGCGCTCAACAGAAGAGAAGAACATTTCTTTTTCTCATTCCATGAAATTGGCCACATATAGGGCCAAATGGGCTCTTTCGGTACATACGGAGAGGCTTGTGTGTTCGTTTCTCTCTTGCATTTTAGCTTAGATTTGATCCACATCTTCCTGAAAGTCTGTACATCAAATGCAATAATAATTAACTAAGTGTGTGTGTGTGTGCGTGTGTGTGGGTGTGCATGCGTGCGTGTGTGTCTTTCTAAGGAAGACATGTTAAGCATTCTTCAGATAACGACCCTTTCTTTGTGCTTTCATTCCAAGAATACAAAAGCAATCACAAGTAACCATGGTTACCTATGTAAGTCTTCTCAAAGTAACAATGCATTTGCGGATATGGCATTATATCAAACATTCATGACTTAATTTGTGACTGAAACAAATTTAATATCACAAAATTGAATCTTATGCCTTAATATGTGCGTATCCATCGCCTCGCAGGACGTGTCTTGAATCTTCAGAAGCTGAGAGCTTTGCCTGACAGGGCGCATATATAAAGGTCTGTCCTGTGTGGCGTATGAGATTAAGGTGTCGGGATTATGAGCTGTTTCACGGCTAAAGGGAGATGGCTAATCTCTCCTCCGCAGGCTCAAGAAAATCTGTTCTAGACTGCTAGACGGGATCGTGTTCTTTTCTCCTGCAGAAATCAGACTCTCTTCTGTGGCTTTCACTAGAGGCTTCAGTGTAAGAAATACAAATAGTTGTTTTTTGAACATTTTTGAGTTAGTTACATGCAATATTATACAGTAAACTACTTGCTCGTTTGATGAGCAAGTCATTATTTTACATTTTTTTTATTCAAAAACATACTTTCCATAAATCAAGCCTTTTTTGAGAGCAACTGACTAGAATGCACAGATGAAACTAAGGCAGATTTGAGTATTTTCTGAATCACAGACAATGGGGAATATGACTTATTTTGGTCTTATTTAAAGAGATGCAGATGGGGGATTTCTATGAGAAAAAAAAATCCCAGCATCATTTTTATAGTATTTTTTTTTTTTTAAATATTACATGAAATGTATATGGTGTGACACAGATGCAAAAGTGAACTAATCATCTACACTCCTGTGCATCAAAAGTTTACTATAAGTGCCTTAAAACTCAGTCCCGTTTGCCACTCTTAAAAATAAAGGTTCTTTATTGGCATTCTAAAATGGTTCTTCTATGTGCTCTAAAAAATGCTGGATTAAAAACAACCCAAGTTTGGTTGAAAATTGACAAACTGGGTTAAATGTTTGCCCAACGTGCTGGGCAGTTTTATGTATCCCATTTAACCCAACCACTGGGTTTGTCCATTTTCAACCCAACTTGGGTTATTTTTATCCCAGCATTTTTTAGAGTGTTGGATCGCTGTGAAAACCCCATTTTGGAACCTTTATTTTTGAGTATGATTGGGGGTTTGGGGTTTTTCATGGATTGTGGCATAAAAAGATACGGTTAATGTTAAAATGAATATATTATTGTTTTCTGCTCAATTTGTGCTGTTGTGTAAAAAAAAAAATCCTAAATTCTGCATTAAACGGAAGTTGCGATTAGTCTTTTCTTCCAATTGTGACATATATCTGCGTGAAATGATTTCTCGAAAACAAGAAAAAAAATGTAGGGCGGTACATGATTTTATCCATAGGGAATTGATTGCATGGTTGAATTGTTGTGGTTTGTTACTGGTGGACTCAAGAGTGGCAGGGCCCTCACTCCAGTAAGCGCATCATCAAAGAAGAGAAGAGATGCTGAAAAAGGCAGGGGTTATTTTGATTAAAGATTATTAGGAACATGAAAAAAATGATGTGCACAGATAAATAATTTATAATAATTACTGCAATACTTCATAAAATGAAAAATTATCCACTTTGATCTCATGGTGACTAATACAGGTTCAAAATAAGTTAAACCCAACGCTTGGCAATAATGTTGATTTTCACAAAAATGATTTTATTAAAAAAGGGCTATAGTGAGGCACTTAAGTTTATAGCTTAAATACACTATAAAATGCTGGGTTAATAACAACCCAAGTTGGGTTGAAAACGGACAAACCCAGCGATTAGGTTGTTTTAACCCAGCGGTTGGGTTAAAAATTTGCTCTACCTACAGGGTAGTTTTATTTAACTCAACTATTGTTTAAAAATTACTGTATTGCTTGCTTAAAATGAACCCAAAGTATGTTGGAAATTAACATTTATTAATATGTTTAATAGACGAACATTTAAGTTTAATGAATAATAATTAATCAATAAACATATAAAATTTCTTCTAATTAAATGTTCACCTTTTGATTATTATTGTTGCCTCTAGTAATTATGTGTCTGGTTTTCAATTTCCAACCTATTTTGGGTTCATTTTAATTAAGCAATACAGTAATTTTTAAACAATAGTTGAGTTAAATAAAACTACCCTGTAGGTAGAGCAAACGTTTAACCCAACCGCTGGGTTTGTCCGTTTTCAACCCAACTTGGGTTGTTTTTAACCCAGCATTGTTAGAGTGTACAGTTTTAAAAGAAGTAATGTACTATAAATGCTAATTTAAGCATCTGATTTGTTTTTAAATATCCAAAATTTGTTCCCATTCACTTCCACTGTAAGTGCCTTGATTTTTAAGAAAACCGTTAAGGGACAGGTCAACATTATTTTTGGGGGTAATTAACATTATGCCACAAATCCTGTCAATTGAGCACAATTTGTGTAATATTCCTTTAAATGTAGCATTTTCATGTTAGATGCATCCCTAAGAAACAAACAATGTCGCCTCTTTCACTGTGCATGAGGAAAAATAATGAAAAATCCTCCTTTATTTAAGATAATTGGAAATTGGCTGAACAAGAACAGGCTGAAGAGGACCTTTAACATTTAGTGCACAAACAATACATTGGCTACACAAAGTTTTCTGAGAACAGTTGTTGAGAGACATTAGTTCATTATGTTGCTGTGAGTTTTCTCAATTTGCCATTTTAGACAATATAGGGCTGCTGTCCCCTTCCTCCATAAAGCATAACATTAGTATTCTTTTCAGACTGAGAACAAGGTGAGACAACTTGCCATTATTATGAACCCTTTTAACACATTTTGTCAGGTTGCTCTTGGCAAATGTGTTTTGAATTACAAATAGTCCTAATTATGCACATCACAAGTTTACAAGCCACTACACGCGCTCATTTGAACAGATAAGCACGCTGCGGCTATATAATCACTTTAATTATATTGCAGTTTTTTTTTTTTTTCCCCATTGATTGTTATCATTAATCTGGGCACAGATATATCTCAAGCAGGCCAGTGATACTGTAATAGGTTTCAGCATGCTTTATGTAACTGGAGCGAGTGATTAAATATTTGATATGGCTGCTTTGCTAACATCCATATCCTCATCTTCACCACAGGGGAACGAGATGACTCTGGGAATCTGTACTTCTGAAGGGCATGATGGGAATTAGTCACGAAACACCTGCTCTGCCTTGATAACACTTTACATTGTCTGTCAGAATAACGTCCTGGAACACGCTGTGATGTCACAATTGAACATTGAATGTTCCTCACCGATACAAACCTATGATTAGAATGAGCAGAACAGTATCAGTGATGTCCAAAGATGGGCGCTGCATCATTTTTGCATGCCAGATATATACTGTGAATGCATGAGTACCAATCATGGTCTTAAGTGTCCAGTGTGTGTAGGCTAATCTACATGTACAAGTGATCTTATACCAAAGAACGTGCAGAGACAGTGAATGTGGCGAGTTGTGCTTGGCAGGGTGTTGCTGTATGTGAAATTTCTGACTAGCCATGCTAATGCAATGGATGGGCACATGCAATAAATCTTCAGTGCATTTTGGACATTTCTGAGAGGTTCATGAAGTTCTTCAACATCATTTTACAAAACTAGTAACTTTGTGTGTAGCTTATTAAAGTTTATGCACATTGTGAATAAGGAGGAAAGACTAGACTGATTTTTTTTTTTTGCCAAACTGCTGTGCTAATTTGTTCCTCTTTACCAAACTCATTTATGTTGATAAACCCTGAACTACCCTTTGAAATTAACATTACAGGGTTCACACTCAAATTACATTCCTACATTTGGAAAATTGAATGTTCAGAATGAATAGGCGTTCCATTTTTCTGAGGTGCCAGGGTTATTATAGTTAATTAAAACTAAAACCATTAAAAAACTTTTTTGTTACTTGAAATAAAATTAACTAAACATTAAACAAACAACTTATTTTCTTTCAGTTATAGTTGCCAAGGCAACATTTTGTTTTTCATTTGGGCTGTATGTCCACCAAAGCGCTGTGTTTTTTTACCAGTTGCTGAGAGTTGAATAATGTTACGCCACATTCGGCTTGAACAGCATCAACAGATGACAACAATAAGCATAATAATGGAACAAAATCATTCAAAACAAGAGTCAGAGCATATACTTTACATTGTATCAACATTTTTATACTAAACAGTACAGAAACAAACTATCTGTGAAATTAGATACTAACACTTCCGTGGATATTCCATATATAACAAGTGAAGCGTCTCAACAAAAAAAAAAAAAAGAATAATATGTAATCTTTAAAATTCCTTCACTCTTGTCTACCTGAAGCAGCATAACCAGGTGTTTGTTATTGGACTAATTAACTGCTGCTCAAGATGAACTCTCAGTGTATTTGTTGTTCACACCCTGAAGAAGGCAATAGCCGCAACGCGTAGGTGTGCTACTTGTGTGTCTCACCTGATTTTAAGTAATAGCCTAGATGAAATAAAGGCTTTTTAACAATATTTTTCGCTTGATCCGAGTGCCTTGGATTACCTATGATTAAAAAAAAAGAATGTTGCACTGCTGAAGTGCTCTCAAGTGCTCACGTTTTCAGCAGAGTGCCTAGTGTTTTCAGCTGGCTAAAAATGCTTTGGTGGACACACTGTGTAGCCCTCTAGCGGTTAAAAAACAATACTACATGCATTTTGCAGAAGAATATTGTTTTGGTTGTGCTTCAGCTCTTGTCTGGCTATCACCAGACCAAGCTCAATTTAAAATTGAACATTGGTCTAGGGAGTCTGTATGTATTTTCTACTGCACAAGAGGCGTGATCAATGAGCATTATTCACGCAATTGGATAGTCCTTCAACCAATCAGATCAACGATCCGGGTGACGTACTTTGCAGAGCGACGCAAAAACTCCAGACAGGTTTAGTTTGTATTGGTTTGTAGCATTGATCAGCGGTTTGCAGAAGCAGCAATGGCATCGAGCGATTTTTGCAGGTTGTGCAAAAAAAAAACATGAAAGTGAGTGTTATTTTCACCCACTCGAGCGATTTGTTTGCTAAACTAAAGAAGTCATTCAGCATCGTTGAGAGGTTAAAAGGAATTGGATTAACGGTCGTGCTTCTCTATCGTCATCGTGTTATACCCACCAATAGCGAGCAAGGTGGATAAAGCCAGTCTGTGATTGGTTCCCGCAAAAGTGTAACAGAAGCCGTAGAAATGAATGTACGGGTTTCCAGACTGAGTTCACTCATGCTTCAACTGTGATGTTATTACTGTACATGTGTAGAGCAGCTCACGATGACATGTGCTCTTAAAGCAAAAGCCCTCTCCTAGTGATAGTGCACTGAAAGAGTTAAATCTGTGCCATTATCTATCTACGTGTGTGACATCATAATTGAACCTCACAGACCCATTTGGGTATATATTGAGCGTATGAGGCAAAAAAAAAATTCTTGATGCCATGTTTCAGTAGTTGAATTGAACCCTATGGAGAGACTTCTGAACACTGATTCTAGTGAGCAGTGCAGTTTGAGACAATTTTGAGATCTTATTCAAAGCTCTAGAGGAGATTACAACACTCTCTATTTAATGATTGATGTATTACAGTGACTCTCATTGGAATGATTCCTGTGGGGGTTAAAGAAGGTTACTGGGACAAAATATCCTCCAAGCAGTTGTAGTTTTTGATGTTTTTGGGGATTGTGATCTATATAGTCTAATATGAACTGCAATACAGTTTATATATATATATATATATATTATATATATATATATTTTTTTTTTTTTTTTTTTTTTTTAACATTTTTTTGTTTGTTTGTTTGCTTTCTTCAAACCTTATGGCAATCAATTAAGAAGTGTGTGCATTATTCCATGTGGTCATGTTTTGGCAGCTTACCTAAAAATAATTTTTAGCATTTTGAGCATTTAACCTTTTCACATCCTAAAACCTTTTCACTCTTCTTAAAAATCTATTTCCCTCAACTGTTTTTCTTGGAAAGTTTTGACCCAGCAAGGGGTGAGTAAATACATGTCTTCCCAAAGTGATTTCACAGGTCTGTGGTCCAAAGAGAGCTCAGTCTGTGCTCAGGATTAGGAAGTCTTGACTGACAGCAGCTTGAGTGCTGGACAACACGTTTGGCAGGAAAGTGAGGATTTCTCAGAATGTGCTTCAAGGCTTGCTCTCTTCTTCTTTCTTCCTTCTGCTTCCTCTTCCTTTCATCACATTTACTGGTTCTTTGCCTTTACCTTTCATCCTTCCAGATTCAAGTTCCCTTTTTTCAACTTGCTTTTTAAATGTTTATCATTTTAAATTATGAAAGTATGTAAACTGCTACAAAATATGGTGAAAAAATAGAATTTAAAATGTTTATTTATTTATTTATTTATTTATTTATTTATTTATTTGTGGGTTTGTGTGTGTGTGTGTGTGTGTCTATATATATATATATATATATATATATATATATATATATATATATATATATATAATTAAAAAAATGTTTTTGGAAATTTAAAATGAGTCAACTGATGATTTATGGTGAAGGACATTCACATTTGATTATGCTTAATTTAAATACTTTTCTTTCTTCATTTGCACTAGGTTGCTTTATGCTATTTTTAGTTTATGTTAGTAAGTTTATGTTAGTGTCATCTGATTTTCAGAACATCCCATATTAGCTGAAAAATTTTTGTCACCATGTTTTTACAGTGCGTTTCTGACAAACACAGGCCAGTTTTATGCTGTAAATATAACAGGATTTTTACTGTGTTTATTCTTTCTTGCTATTTCTGGACAGACTGTTGCATTATTTTCTCTGAAATCTATAAAGTTTTCCAGAGTGCCTGTTGTCTTTCTTTCTGTATTTGATGCTCATGTTGCATGTAATTAATTTATAGTTCAGTTTGCGACTGCTGCATTGAAGTCTCCTCGCAAAATTAGATCTGAGTCTAAAACTTAATGCAAAAAATGGCTGTATTTTACCGCATTACCACACAAGTTGACAACTGCAGACTGTTACAATATGACAAGAAAACTGTGCTGGAAATAAAAAATAGATCTTCTGCACTCAGCAGCCTGACTATTTTTGCTTCGCAAAGACAACTAGATGCTTTTCTGCTGTCTGTAACTCTATTTTCTCTCTCTGATCTTTTTATTTTGTTCTATCTCTCCTGAGTCTCATTGATCAATGCGCAAACAGAGCAATTTCTCACCATCCATCATTTTATGGTCAATAACAGCAGAACACAAGGCAGCGAAATGGAAAATGGTGTCTCAAAATCACACCTACTGCATGGCATGGTGCATACTGTAATAACTCCCCATAAGCATAACACATGCAGACACACATTCACATATGTTCAGCCCTATAGCAGTGTCGCAGCACTCATCCATCACTCACTCATATTTGGTATTTAAAGTGCCCCTATTATGGATTTTTGAACATTACCTTTCATAGTCTGTAACATAGATCTAAGTGAATGAAAACATCCTGCAAAGTTTTAAACTTGAACTTTAAACTTTTGTCTCTCAAAACTAAGAGTCGACTCAGAGTCAATTAGACGATTCGTTTGTAAAATGAATCCCAAGCCATTTTGTTGTGACGTCACAATGAAACATTAGCATATGCCCGCCAGGGAAAATTCGTTTTTTTCAACAATACCACAGCAGAATAATCTTTTGTTGTGTTCCCGTCATTTTACTGGTGACTGCTTCTCAAACCTCTAGGAGTTTAATGCAGGATTCACAAAACTCTTGGTCTTAAAATATGGATCAATTCCCAGTTTATTTGGACCAGCTTTCTTCTCTGAATCTCAACCTGTAAGTATGATTAATAATTGATGCTTATATTTTCTAGCAATCGTTCAAAATTTGTAGTTTTGTGTGTTATGTTGTGTAATGTACACCTTAGTCTGTATGTCTCCTGCTAACCAGCTAACTCATGTTTCTATAGTTCTGCTACAGAAACTAAGGTGACACTTACCATATAGAAACTTCATACTCCAGTCGGACTTGGGCTCGAATTGATACGGTAAAATCGATGCTATCTTTTCTGTCCATACGTTGTATACAATGTCTTGCCAATTGATAGCTGTCATTCAGTTATGGCAATGGGACCAATCACAAAGGATTGGGCCATCTGACCAATCAGAGCAGTGTAGGCTTACGGAAAGGAGGGGTTTAGAGAGACTGATTCTTTGAACTTCTTCTAATGAATCGTTTACCAATCATTGAGAACTGAGATGAAATTATGAGAAAGTTTTTTTTTAACCTTGCATGCATGTAGACCTTTGTGCTTTTTAAAATTATTTTGTTATATATAAAGATATAAAATGGCAAGGCGACTGGGTCAGAGTATCTCTGCCAGAGAAACGGCAAGGTTTGTGTTGCTCCTGGTCAGCAGTGGTGAGAATTTTACCAATGGTGGTCTAAGTAGGGACAAACCACAAACCGGTGACAGGGTGAGGGTGCCCAAAGCTCATCGGGCTCACAAGGGCAATGAAGCCAACAGAAGGTCTACTGTGGCACGAGTCACACAAACTTTTAATGATGGTTATGGGAGGAATGTGTCACAACACACAATGCATCTCTGCTGCATATGGGGCTGCATAGCTACAAACCAATCAGAGTGCCTATGATGACCCCTGTCCTCCAATGAAAGTGCCTACAATGGGCATGCGAGTATCGGAACTGGACCTTGAAGCAGGTCATCTGGTCCAATGATTCCCATTTTCTTTTACATCTCGTGGACTGCCGTGTACATGTGTACCTTTTAGCTGCGGAAGTGATGGCACCAGGATCACTTTGGGATGAAGACAAACCAGTGGAGGGAGTCTGATTATCTGAGCAATGTTCTCCTAAGAAACCCTGGGTTCGGCCATTCATGTAGACGTCAATATGACACGTGCCACCTACCTAAACATTGTTGCAGACCAGGTGCACCCCTTCATGATAATGGTGTTCTCTGGTGGAAGTGGCTTCTTTCAGCAGGATAATGACCCCTGCCACACTGCACACATTGTTCAGGAATGGTTTGAGGAACATGATGAAGAGTTCAAGGTGTTGCCCTGGCCTCCAAATTCCCCAGATCTCAATTCAACTGAGCATCTGTGGGATGTGCTGGACCAACAGGTTCCATCCATGGTGGCTCCACCTCACAACCAGCACTTGAAGGATGGCAGATACCACAGCACACCTTCAGGGGTTTTGTAGAATCCATGCCTTGCGCAACAGATCCTGAACATCATTGACAAATCGTCACCTTGAAATTATAAGGTTTTGACATTTTTGTCAAAATTGAGTTATTCACATATTCTTATTCTGTGACAACTATATTTACATAATGTGATTTTTTTTTTTAAGTTACAAACATTCATTTTGCCATTAATTGTAATAATTCAGTGAGATTTTTTTAATACACAAGGAGTCTGACAACAGCTGGTGCTCCACACAGTGATCTGATCTCACCATCATCAAATCTGTCTGTGATTACATGAAGAAACAGATGAAACTGAGACAAACTAAATCCAGAAGAACTGTGGCAACATCTCCAAGACGCTTGAAGAATCCAACCTGCAAAGATACAGTACTGTGAGAAGTTTTAGGCACTTGTGTAAAAATGCTGTAAAGTGAGGATGCTTTCAAAAATACAGACATAAATAGATTTTATTTATCAAATAACTTCTATTAACCCTTAAATGCATACCTCGGGTCTTTAGTGACCCGGGACGTCATTCACTACCCTCCTCCTCGTTCATTTTTTAAAGTTAGACATCAACCTTCTTGGTATTCCTCAATCAATTCATTATAAAGAATATAACAAGAAAAAAATCATAAAATTATAAAATAATGCCTATTTTTGTATTCATTTTTTGTAAAAATTGCATAGGGTCGCAAACGACCCGAGGTGTGTATAAGTGTATGTATATTTTTTCTGCACAACAATAATTTAATCTTAGATTACAGAATAAGTGCAATTCACCTTTATTCCACAAGGTGGCAATGCTGAAGAGACGACTCATTCAGACAGAAAACGAAATAATAAGAAACATGAAATGGCTCAGCGATTTACTGCAGAGCGAGTACTAAATGCAATCAAATATGACTGTAACTGTCACTGGATGGATCTGGTGAAGCTATTAGCTATCGAAATATTGATTTTGAAGATGTTGAAAATTATATAGTTTTGAGAATACGTTTGAGATCGCAAATGGGCTCATATTCGTGACCTCAAAACATAAAACTAGCCTATTATTTGCTGAATTTACTGGGAAATGAGCTCTGACGAGGACAGTGATGATGGCATAAAACGTCTGCTCAAACTGAGCCCTTTCAAGCTCCAAAAGGTAACAAAATATGATTTATTTTATTCTTCTGTAATTGTTACTCTAATATCAGAAGAATTTTATATTATCGCATCAGGTAGAGATCCTTCCGTGTTAGATATTGATCCGGGTCGATAAAGACCCGAGTATGTAATAATGATTGGCGAAACAGTCATGCATTTAAGGGTTAACTAAATAAAATCAATGTTTGGTGTGACCACCCTTTGCGTGTAAAACAGCTTTTGTCCAGGTACACATAATTTTTCAAGTAGCTTTGTAGTAACGTTTCTTCAAGCGACTTGGAGACACGGCCACAGTTCTTCTGGATTTAGTCTGTCTCAGTTTCATCTGTTTCTAGGGTGCGTTCACACTTGTCATGTTTGGTTCGATTAAAATGAACCCTGGTGCGATTGCTTGGTTAGTGCGGTTCATTTGAACATGTGTGAACGCTGCCATCTGAACCCTGGTGTGCACCAAGCAAGCGGGCCGAGACCGCTGAAAGATGAGTCTTGGTCCGTTTCCAAATGAACTCTGTGCAGTTCGCATGATATATGAACGCAACTTGGACCAAAGACAGGAAGACGAGACCCCAAAAAGGACAGAATCCTCACGCATGTCGGTTTTTCTCGTCATAGTCGGGAGTTTGTTCATCACAGGCATCAGACGCGCGTCTCCATGCAGCGCAGATCGTTTGTGTGTGTGACGGATGGATTCCCGCCGCTGTTTTGACTACTTTACACAGTTTATAAACTCTTCACGAGTTCCCAGCTGGCCAAAATACCATCATATGCAGGCTACACACACACAACGAGCGCATTTACCTCAGCACACAGCATTGTTTTGGATGTTCGGTAAGTTCCGACCAATCACGTTGTGAATGTATCCCTATGCCTTAAAGGTGCCCTAGAATCAAAAATTGAATTTACCTCAGCATAGTTGAATAACAAGTGTTCAGTACATGGAAAATACATACGTTGAGTTTCAAACCCCATTGCTTCCTCCTTCTTATATAAATCTCATCTGTTTAAAAGACCTCTGGAAAACAGGCGAATCTCAACATAACAGTCGGGATCATTAATATGTACGCCCCCAATATTTGCATATGCCAGCTCATGTTCAAGCATTACACAAGGGCAGGACGTCTGGATGTGCACAGCTGAATCATCAGACTAGGTAAGCAAACAAGAACAATAGCAAAAAATGGCAGACGGAGCAATAATAACTGACATGATCCATGATTACAAGATATTTTTAGTGATATTTGTAAATTGTCTTTCTAAATGTTTCGTTAGCATGTTGCTAATGTACTGTTAAATGTGGTTAAAGTTACCATCGTTTCTTACTGTATTCACGGAGACAAGAGCCGTCGCTATTTTCATTTTTAAACACTTGCAGTCTGTATAATTCATAAACACAACTTCATTCTTTATAAATCTCTCCAACAGTGTAGCATTAGCCCATTAGCCACAGAGCACAGCCTCAAACTCATTCAGACTCAAATGAAAACATCCAAATAAATACTATACTCACAGGAATCGATGCATGCATGCAGCATGGATGACGAACAGCTTGTAAAGATCCAGCTGTGAGATTAGCTGTGTGAACTTTGTTTATGCACTGTATAACTGCACTTATATTCGAGAGCTTGGGAGGGGCAGGGAGCGAGAGATTTAAAGGGGCCGTGCAGCCTGAATCGGTGCATAGTTAATGATGCCCCAAAATAGGCAGTTAAAAAAATTAATTAAAAAAAATCTATTGGGTATTTTTAGCTGAAACTTCACAGACACATTCAGGGGACACCTTAGACTTATATTGAATCTTTTGAAAAGACGTTCTACGGCACCTTTAAGGTTCGGTGAAAAAATTGCCAATCTGAACGCTAATCGGACCAGGACTAAATGTTTTTTTTTTTTTTCTTCTTTGGTCCGGAACAAATAAACCAAACAAACCGAATTACAAGTGTGAACGCACCCTTAATGTAATCACAGACAGATTTGATGATGGTGAGATCAGATCTCCGTGTGGAGCACCAGATGTTGTCAGACTCCTTGTGTATTCAAAAATCTCACTAGATTATTACAATTAATGGCAAAATTAATGTGAAACTGATATTTTCTACTGACACACTACTGCAAAATATATAAATAACTGGCTTAAAACCTTTTTTGGGGGGTGAAAATACTGACATGCCTAAGACTTTTGCACAGTACTCTATATATGCCATTGGACAGTGAAAAGCTCATTGGGTCAGCAGGGTGAGACAAAAACAGGTGGAGAAGAAAAGACACATGTTCACAGCAAAAGAATTAAGAATTAAGGTGAAGAATTTTCAAACCATCAGGAAGCCTTTAGTCTCCAGCTCCAACTGCAACCTAGGATTTAGGATTCTTTACCTAACCTAAGTCTCTGAGATCCTGACACCTTGCACTTCTGGAGACTCCAGGTAGGTTGCAGTTCTGGCGCTGGAGACTAAAGAGTTCCTGATGGTTTCACACTTAATTCTTCACCTTAATTCTTAATTCTTTTGCAGTTAATGTGTCTTTTCTTCTCCACCTGTTTTTGTCTGACCCTGCTGACCCAGTGAGTATTTCACTATCCAATGGTCATGCCTCAACTTCTAGTATTGCATTTGTATTGCATCCTTCTCATGGGCATTTAATATTTTTTGCCTTTTTCTAAGTCTGTGTTAAATCTCTTTTTTGGCTCATTTTATCTGTAAAAGAAAACGTACCTAATAATTCTGCACACCTGAATTTAAGGTGTTTTTAATTTCCAGCCTTCATAAACAATTATATATCACTTATAAATGATTAAATACAAAACTAATAGTAGTTATTACGATTAATGTGGTTTGGAATTGATAAGATGTGCCTAGAAATCAAATATGGTCAGAAAATCAATGTGCCTAATAATTCCGCATGCACTGTATATATGAAGTAAATATATAAATACAGTATACATGATGATTGGGTTTTTTACTCCCAAAATCATACTTTTACAGTAGACATGTATGGTCCAAATTTTTCTCCATATTTTGTAACATTTTTACACTGTTTTTTCATATACTTTATTTTATTTCTAACATTTATTTATTTTTTATTTGTTTTTTCTGCTGGAAGGTGCAATCAATATCAGCTCACTCAGTTTGAACGGGTGTGAAACAGCTCTTGGATATAATAGATTTCAAATGAGAAACTTGATACATTGTAGAATGTAGATATACGTTCAACATATTCACAAATGAGAACTTTCTTAGTTTCCATTGCTTTTGAACTTCTTCAGGGGCTATAGGGCTAAAGTCTGTTCAACTAAAGTAAGCCTTCAACTTGAAAGCAGAGAGATATGGACACAGCTTCATTTCCTATACGGGCACGCTGCCATTCCTGCTCTGGCCTGACTCCAGCGCAAGAGTGAGAGAGTAAGGGAGGACACTGCTGAGTGTTCAAGGGCACTAGCAGAGATGCACTTCTTTCACCTTATTGCGTATATATAGATAACTCAGCTCAGCTAAAAAATAAGGTATAATAAAAGATCACGACTTCAGCTTTGTTCAAAAACCTAGCAATCTGCCTTGCTGCCTACGGACAGCATGCTAACTGATTTGGAACCCTTTTGAAATATTCAAATTGAAATTCCAAATTTTAATTATATTAAACTGTTTCTTTTTGATACGTTTCATTACTGAATGAATTCTGATTTCTATTTACACTCTAAAAAATGTTGGGTTAATAACAACCTAAGTTGGGTTGAAAATGAACAAACCCAGCAATTGGGTTGTTTTAACCCAGCAGTTGAGTTAAAAGTTAGCCCAACCTGCTAAGTAGTTATATTTTGTTTAAAAATGACTGTATTGCTTGCTTAAAATGAACCCAAAGTATGTTGGAAATGAACATTTATTAATATGTTTAATAGATAATAATTAAACAATAAACATTTATTAAATTGCTTATTAATAAATGTTCTCCTTTTGATTATTGTTGCCTCTAGTAATTATGTGTCTGATTTTTAATTTCCACCCTATTTTGGGTTCATTTTAAGCCAGCCATACAGTCATTTCTAAACAATAGTTGAGTTAAATAAAACTAAATAAAACCCAATTGCTGAGTTTGTCCATTTTAAATCCAACTTGGGTTGTTTTTAACCCAGCATTTTTTAGAGTGTATAATTATGGAAGACAAAATGAGGCATTAGGAGGCAGCAGTAATTAAGTGAACAGCCTTCACATCTGGAGTACTTCTAAATGCCTTAAAATAAGTGTGTGTGGATTGTGTTTCCCTTACTTTGAAGCCAATAGTAATGCGGTGACAATGGGCCCACATTGCATTTTACACCGTAAGCAAACACGGAATCAATTAACGGCAGGTTTGCATGTTTCACACAGTTCTTTTGAGGTCTTGTGCCTCGGAGAGACATGCCAGCAGAGGCTTTTCCATTCATCCAAGGCTCTGAAAAAGTAAATAAACAGGCACACGGGCCTTTTGCTGTGTGGCATCTGCAGTCTCTCAGAGCCGTAATCTCTGCTCTCCAAACTCTCTGCCCTTTAACATTTTTACAGTGCTTAGAGGGGCCGCACACTGAGCGTGAAAATGTTAAGTATCGACTGGTGGGGGGACTACAAAGGGCCTGGCAGCTGGGATAGCAGGATGCTTGAAAACCCTTCCTAATGAAGCTGGCATTTGCAGTCTAGCAGGACTCATGGGCCGCCCGTCCTGGCGTTTGTCATCCTGTATAGAGCCCCCTCAGGCTTCTTAAATGGGAAAATGCAGATTGTAACCATTTAGCATCATAGGTGTGGGCAAACTACCTCTGATAAGAAAGAGAGAAAGACATGATGCAATGTGCAAAATGTAAATGTTGCTCTTTAGAGTCACAGTTCTTATATACTGCGGAGACCAAAGGTCGGAGACCACTAAAAATGATTCTATTTTGCATTGTTATTTAGCATTAATAAAAAAAAAAATCATTAGCAAAACAGTTTAAGTTGAGTCTTAGTATTTCATATTTTCCTTTTACTTGAACTGACATGAATCAAAACAGGTAATACTTTATAATAATGTTTCATTTGTTAAAGTCACATGAAATTAAAATGGACAATTCTTGTTTTTTATGGAATATTGCTGTATTTATTATGAATAATATATTTGTGCAAATAATTATTATATTGCATATAATCAAAATAACTTTCCCTCTCTCTTGCGGCATCACCTTTTCTCTGATGATGTCTACTGGTTCTCACATGAGATCCACCAATAGCAAACCACAACCATCCAATCAATTCTCAACGTTTAGAATCACATCCCGCCCTACATTTTTTATTTGTCGAGAAGCAGTTTTACTTGGATATACATCACAATAGGGAAGGAAAGACTATCACAACTTCCATTTCAACTTTAACATTAACTTCATTAGTTAACATGAACTAACAATGAACAATACTTCTACAGCATTTATTGATCTTAATGTTCATTTCTACATTTAGTAATACATTATTAAAATCAAAAGTTGTATCTGTTAACTAGTTAATTCACTGTGAAATAACATTAACAAACAATGAATAAATATATTTTTATTAACTAGCATTAACAAAGATTAATAAATGCTGTAAAAATATATTTCTGGTAGTAAGTTAATGTTAAAAAATGAAAACTTATAAGTGTTAAAAAACCATAAAATCTGATGATCATGCTTTCCAGCATGATTTGTGATGCTCCAGAGAGCATCTTCAACTGCAATGAAAAAAAAAGTACTAATGTTTAAATATTTCCCATTTCAAATAATAAAATTTGTTTAAAATGCTTTAAACTGTTTTAAAAAAGAAACAGCTTTTTAATGTGTTCTCAGAATTTTGGATGTTGCCAAATATGTTGCTCATGTTGTCTGTGCTCGTCACAGACCAGAAACACAGGTGGAAATCTTCTCGTATAAATCTAACTCAGAGACAGAAGAGTGATTGAGAAAGCTGCATTTGAGCATGCTCAGAGCTCTATAATTACACACTCTCAAGTTGATTGTGACCTGTGATTATAGGAATGGAGCGAGTGCCATCTTGTCTGATTTGGGGGCCGTTTCGTGGTCATTAAGGAGCATTCAGATAATTAGCAGAATGGTTCTGCACTTGCCTGGAGAATCAGCTGTTATTTGCATCAGATTGGGACATGAGTGGCACCACCCTGCCTGAGGTGTCACGTCATGTAGTATAACAGTCTCTTTTACTTTCAGAAACTGCTAAAGAAACCCCAAACAGTGCATGTACAACAAATTGCTTTGTAAAACAGCAAAATATGCTTGTGCTTTTTTCACTGCTTTTTTCCATCTATACATTTTTTGGGTGATTATAGATGTTTAATTGGCATACACTCTTAAAAGAAAATAAAGGTTCTTTATTGGGATTGACGGTTCCATGAAGAACCTTTAACATCCATGGAAACTTTCAGTTGCACAAAATGTTCTATATAGTGGGAAAAGGTACTTTTTAAAATGTTCTTCACACCAAGAAAAAAATGGCTCTTTTAAGAACTGTTCACTGAAAAATTCTTTGGCCAACTAAAATGGTTCTTCTACGGCGTCACATCCTTTTGGAACCTTTATTTTTAATAACGTAGACAGACTATGAAGAGTTTTTGGCAACTTGCTGCCATTTCTGGCTGTTTAGTCAAAAATGCACCTGGCAATGTCACGGTTGGTACACTCTAAATAATGCTGGCTTAAAAAAAACCCAAGTTGGTTTGAAAATGGACAAACTCAGCGATTGGGTTATTTTTAACCCAACTATTATTAAAAAATTACTATATGACTAATGAACTAAAATGAACCCAAAATAGGTTGGAAATTAAAAATAAGACACAAATTTACTAGAGGCAACAATAATAATCAAAAGGTGAACATTTATTAATAAGCAAATTAATAAATGTTTATTGTTTAATTATTATTCATTAAACATTAAATGTTCATTTATTAAACATATTAATAAATGTTCATTTCCAAAATATTTTGAGTTCATTTTAAGCAAGCAATGCAGTCATTTTTAAACAATAGTTGAGTTAAATAAAACTATTGTCAAAACAACCCAATCGCTGGATTTGTCCATTCGCAACCCAACTTGGGTTGTTTTTAACCCAGCATTTTTTAGAGTGGGGAAAAAGTTTCTGCAAGTTTGTGGCACTGAAGTTACTATATATGATATGATATTCCCTACCTTATGGGGGACCAAATGTCCCCACAAGGATAGTACCAGTAAATTTTGACCTTATGGGGACATTTTTTTGGTCCCCATGAGGAAAACAGCTTATAAATCATATTAAATTACATTTTTAACACCTTGGTTGGGTTTGTCCATAACTTACCCAAACTTGGACTGAAACAACCCAGATTGTATATTTGCGCCATAAAGAAAATGATTTAAAGCATTTTTTTGGTAATGTAAACTTTTCCTGACAGACCTTAAGCTCAGAGGTTAATCAGTATTCTGTAGAAGCCACAAGTAAATTTGGCTTCATTTCAATTTAGTACTCTAAAATTATTATTTATTTGCGTACGTTTGTAGTAATTTAAAATATATTGCATTTTATATTTATATGCATTATTATGCTTCATGGATTGATTAAAAATGTAACAGAACATACTGTTTTGCTTTTTTATTTTCTTTAAACCAATGTATGTAATAATGCGATTCGTCTCAATTTTGTTCTTATAATTCTTTATTGAAGATTATTACTTCCGGAACCAAGGCAGCTGAAAAAGTGGGCTCTCACTGTTGTGCTCTATTTGCAGTCTTTTTGAAGATAAAACGCAGTGTGACAGACTCTCGAATGTGTTTCTTATGGGTAGGTAATGCCTGTTTTTCACTTCCATTCAAATTAACACATTGTACTGCAGATATAGTTATGCTGACACAATGAGCTGACTATGGCTAATCAGTTTTCCACACTTTAATACTGATACTCTGGGGGGGATCCTAAAATAGGGAACTCAATTATGTACATTTTAATATTCCACACCTTAATTAAAATACAAATACAAATAGATATTAATCTAAAATAATTTTGTTTCTGTTGACGGATGAATTGGTTTTTTTTTTTGTTTCTGAAACAAAATATATTTTAATGGAAGAAAACTAATGGTCTCTAATGGAAGCGCAACTTCATATTTTTTCATATTACAGACAGAGCACATGAATACTGTTGAAATGTTCTGTAAGTCCATTTAAGAAGGAAAGAGAACGATTTTTTCCCCCTTCTTAATGTCAATTTTTAAACGCATTAACTTTGTCAGCATGAGAGTAAAAAAACAATACCAAACCGAACTTCTCTTAGAACTGATTTCCTCTGTTTTCTAGTGAGTCTGGATTGATTTGATCTTCTAAAATGCAAAAGTATGATGAAATATTCTGAGACTGACATATTAGATATTTAAGATGTGAGGTATTCTTGCTCACTTTAACAGATTCATGAATAATGGCAGATCGTTTGAAGTTGTGTTCCCACTCAACACCATTGGAAGAAAAGTTTCACAGACCGCAAAGGTCACAGATGCATCCGTTCAGAACAGAAGCATGAATACACTGCTGCGTTAATGGTAAATGCTGGGTTAAAAACAACCCAAGTTGGGTTAAAAATGGAAAACCCAGCGGTTGGGATACATGTTTGCCCAACATGCTGGGTAGTTTTATTTAACCCAACTATTGTTTAAAAATTACTATATGGCTGGCTTAACATGAACCCTAAATAGGCTGGATTACATCCATATGCACATGCTTTCACCTTCCTGCTTTCCGTCAAGCACTTTTACAGAAGACATACACACAAGTAGCCTTATATCTGTACAGAAACACTCTATTCTTATCTCCTTCTAGACAGACCTCCTCATATCCTAGTGGATTGTGCAAGACCCCCGCTGTTGGGGATTAGATCTTTTGTGAGAGTTACGTTCTGATGCACTTCCTGTCTAGCGCTAGCCGTCCTCTGGGATACAGGAACACCTTCACGCTGCGCTCACAGTCGCATTGCTGCGAGGTTAAAATGTTAAGAGAGCATCTTCTGCTGAAGGGAATCTTTGGCATTAAGCCCATGAGACCAATGTGAAGATGGACAGCAGATAAAGATGGATCAATGTAATCTCCCCTGTTATGTCGCTCTTCTGCTTCTGGAAATGGATTGTTGGAACACTTGGGCTTGAAAACTTTCTGAGAAGTTTGTAGAGGTTCATAGTGTATGATTGGAGAAATCTCTTTTAAAAACCTTCCATCGTTTGGAAAGGCTTTGGATCCTGCAGGAAATTAACGATTATGATGGGATGCCCCACTAGATAATCTTGTCCAATTGCGAAGGAGTGCAGCTGAACGAATTAATTGCTTGCCAGTGCTTATCATCACAGTCCATCTTTTATCACTCCTTTGTTCATTTCAGCTACCTCATTTCATTTATTGGAGTATCTTGTGTAAAACTGGAACTCCAATTATTCAGGTGATTTCTTTAAAGAAATGTGAGGTTTATTAGAAGATATGGGGAGTAGGCTACAAACTAAATTTAGACTTGAATAATCTCAACTAACCTATATTTTTCCTCAGTACAGGCCAAGTTGGTACAAATAATTTATTTCTTAATAAGTGTGATTTTGAATTGAATTGGCAAAACACTCCACAGGATGTTGAATTGGGAGGACAGGAAAAGGATTTTGTTGATTTAATCGATTATGCACTGTTGCTTCTGCATTTAGCACCACTGGCCACCGCAACTTCCGGTGCAGCGCAGTGTATGAAATTAAACACAAAATTAAATCATCAGGTAGATGATTTGATCCCAAGTTGAACTGCTTAGTATGAACATCACTGAATGAATTTCATATACACTGATTCTTAATAAAGCTATGGAAGATATTCAGCCGAGAGCAGTGAATGATTTGTTTGATTAACATTAACGACAGGCCTAAATGAGGCTGCTGTCACTTTACGACCTTATACATGGATCCAATATAGCCTAATGGCAATTTCGCCTAACTGTTTACTTTCACTTTATACATGAATGACTGTGTTTACGTGAATACTCACCAAGACAGGCAAAATGACACATATATGTGTATATTTGATATTGTGTATATTAAAGAACAATAAGCCATGAAAGTGAACTGAATTCACTCGTGCGCTTCGGATGTGTCCCACATTTCTATCATTGTCAAAGATTAAGAAGCTGGTGAAGTGGATTTACTTATTGTAGAGTTAAAGAAAGTTATCATAAGCATTGTAATGTTTGAAGCGGATGTCATAAGAAATGTCAGTAGACCGGGAAGATTTTAAAACGAGCGGCTCATTCATAAATCTGTAAGATCTTACCTTCATGCTGTGGAAATAAAAACTGGAAGACAAAACACAACGAGCACAGTGCTGAAAAGAGGCGGGGCTACATAAGGGCAATAGTTAATATTGTAATTGACAATTATTGGAAATTTGTCAGAAAGAATTTGTGACTACTACAGTTTGCCATCCGTTTGTTAAGTCTGACGTCACGCGGCAGTTCCGGGTCCTAACGCTCTATTTCATACCATAAGAAAACAACAAATGGTGCTAATATACATACACGATGTGGTGTGATACTACAACAAATATATAATTACAACCTTTATCTCCATATCAAAATTCCAGATGGCCAGACAATGATTCATCTTTTATAAATCATTAAAATATTAATATCTGTGACGCTGTGAGCACGGAGACTGTTGTGTAGACTGTAAGTATTTAAAATGTTTAACTTTTTTAAATGATTGATGTTTAATATGAATAAATAGTGCTCATAAACGGCCATCGATGGCATTCTCAAGTGAAACGAGTCGAGGCTTGGACCCGGAAATGGCGTTCTTTACGCCACGACTTAACAAGCGGATAGGTGAATGCTATATCCAAAGCTTTTAGATTTCAGCAGAAAAACATCTGATTGGCCGAGAAGTGCTAAGAGCTCGCGTTTGACTCAGTAGGTTACATCGTTACGCCAGAAGGTGGCGACAATTGATAACTCTTTATGAATGCTCCATTAATTCAAACGATTAGTTCAAAATGCTGATACATCCAGAATAGAAACGTTTTTATGAGTGAGTCATTGAATCATTTATTCAACTGGTTTGTTCAACAGTATTGATTCATTTAGGAACAAAACACCACTACTGTGAATGTGTGCCGCTTGGAGACACAACGCTTGCTTTGTCTTTTTTTGATGAAAATAATTTCAAACGAAGCCAAAGTAACTATCCACATATGTAAATATTAACTTCTTATTTATCAAACTGTTTTATATAAACAAGCAATATCTCATTGTGCTGTTTTAATATCAAACACCACTTCTGTTTGTGTGATATTATCATATTAAAAGTGATAGAGAGGATTTTTTCGTCGACTGAGAATCCAAAGACTGTTAGTGAGTTTTTGAAATGAGCGCATGCGTAAGAACAGCCCCCCTCCTTCACAGCTAATTTCAAAGGAACGCCTCCCAAAACTCGTGCACGAGTATCGGAACACAAGTGTTTACCACCGGCATTCGCTGTGTCGTGTTAGTGGATTCATTATGTCGGACTCACCGCAGATAACTCATAAAATGCAATTGTTACTCCTGTCTCCTGACAAAAAAATTGCATGCGGCGCCTGTGGAGTGTGGAAAGTTACTGGAGCGCGCAGCCGCGCTCTTCTCTCACAAGGAACGTCACGGCAGTGATTGACAATTGGCTGATGTTTTTAAGGCCCTACCTCATGCACAGATGATGTATATTAATATTATTACTTTCAGTGCACCTAATAAATAGTCTTTTATCAGTTAGTAAAGACAGTTTCAAGTAATATTGCAAAAATGTATAAAACAAAACATCCTCTTTAGCACCTTTAACTTCAATAATGTCAAAACAGATTTTGATTTTGCAATACTGCAGAACTGCCAAACGTCTACTACATTGTTCAGAATACTTTAAAATAAAATTATTGACATCAATGTGAATCCATTGATTGAATCAAGCTATAACCTTTTAAGTAGACTAACATTAAACATAAACAATAATATCGGGACTATGCATATAGTCCATATGTTCTTTAAGTTTTTCTAGAATGAAATGGAAATTTTAGATTTCATTACACGTAGCCTACAGAAGTTATATAATGATCTTTTAATTCTAATTCTTTAAAATCAAATTACAAAATTCAAAATATAATAAATGTATAACCTTAATTGCACTGTAAACCGCTTTAGATAACAGCATCTTTTAAATGAATATATGTACATGCACCCTCTTTGTTACTTTAGTTCAAATTCAGGAATTGGAAAAAGTATTTGTTTGAAATCTGAATGGTCAAGAACAGACTTATCATAGGGAGCTTCTACCTGCCATTTGATGGCTCTAAAATAAAGACAGTCTCCTGTGACTGAGGAATGGTCACAAATTATGATTGATCAACCTCAAAGCCCTCCATTTTCTAACCTATTGAGTTTGATTTGCATCACCCAGCTTTCATTCACAGCTGTGACCCATGTGGAAATGAGGGGATCAGCGATTAGCCAAGCGTCCACAGGATGTGGGCAGCAGACACCGCAGAAAGGATGCTACGGGCGGGCATTTTGGGTTTGTTCAATCCATTGCCATTCATCAGCTCTCATTACAGTGCCTAGTGGCTGGTGACCCAGCGATTCAGTGCCACAGATACAGAACTCTTCATCCACCCCCATCTGTTCCAGTCCATTAGCTCCTGAGATGGGCCTGAGCCTGTGGTAAATGCTTTCCAGAACATTCTAATCCCACTCATCTCTGTGTCTCTCGTTGCATCGTACCAACACCACCACAGAGATCCATTCCATCCCCATAACAACAGCGACAACATCCCCGCTTCCCGGTTCCAAATTCTGTTCTGTTTGCACCCAGAGTTATGAATGGGACGTTTTAAAAATATGTGACAACAATTTGAAAGTCAGTTGAACCAGCTTTATCATGGCTGTGTGCAAAATCCCATTAATTCATAATTATTTTGAAAAAGACCATGAAATTGTATGTGACATCATAGCTAAATGCAGGCTAATTGGTGGTGTTTCATAAGGCAAGCATTGTTATTTCTGTTGCTCATACTTATGGCTAGGGTTTGTTCACATCATTGCCAGACATGTCTGACACAAAACTGAAGGTGTAGTACGTCTGTGATTGCTGTTGTTGATAATTGCTGCTGCAGTTGATTATTGCTGCTGTTGATTATTGCTGCTGCTGCTGTTGATTAGGCCTATTGCGTCGTTATTGCTACTGCTGCTGTTGATTATTACTGCTGTTGATTATTGCTGCTGTTGATTATTACTGCTGTTGATTATTGCTGCAGTTGATTATTGCTCCTGCTGCTGTTTATTATTGCAGTTGATTATTGCTGCTGCTGCTGCTGTTGATTAGACCTGTTGCTGCCATTATTGCTGTTGCTGCTGTTCTGCTGTTATTGCTGCTGCTGCTGTTGATTATTGCTGCTGTTATTGCTGCTGCTGCTGCTGTTGATTATTGCTGCTGTTATTGCTGCTGCTGCTGTTGATTATTGCTGCTGTTATTGCTACTGCTGCTGTTGATTATTGCTGCTGTTGATTATTGCTGCTGTTGATTATTGCTGCTGTTGATTATTGCTGCTGCTGCTGTTGATTAGGCCTATTGCGTCGTTATTGCTGCTGCTGCTGTTGATTAGACCTGTTGCTGCCATTATTGCTGTTGCTGCTGTTATTGCTGCTGCTGCTGTTGATTATTGCTGCTGTTATTGCTGCTGCTGCTGCTGTTGATTATTGCTGCTGTTATTGCTGATGCTGCTGTTGATTATTGCTGCTGTTATTGCTGCTGCTGCTGTTGATTATTGCTGCTGTTATTGCTGCTGCTGCTGTTGATTATTGCTGCTGTTATTGCTGCTGCTGCTGTTGATTATTGCTGCTGTTATTGCTACTGCTGCTGTTGATTATTGCTGCTGTTGATTATTGCTGCTGTTGATTATTGCTGCTGTTGATTATTGCTGCTGCTGCTGTTTATTATTGCAGTTGATTATTGCTGCTGCTGCTGTTGATTAGACCTGTTGCTGCCATTATTGCTGTTGCTGCTGTTATTGCTGCTGCTGCTGTTGATTATTGCTGCTGTTATTGCTGCTGCTGCTGTTGATTATTGCTGCTGTTATTGCTGCTGCTGCTGTTGATTATTGCTGCTGTTATTGCTGCTGCTGCTGTTGATTATTGCTGCTGTTATTGCTGCTGCTGCTGTTGATTATTGCTGCTGTTATTGCTACTGCTGCTGTTGATTATTGCTGCTGTTATTGCTGCTGCTGCTGTTGATTATTGCTGCTGTTGATTATTGCTGCAGTTGATTATTGCTCCTGCTGCTGCTGCTGCTGTTGATTAGACCTGTTGCTGCCATTATTGCTGTTGCTGCTGTTATTGCTGCTGCTGCTGCTGTTGATTATTGCTGCTGTTATTGCTGCTGCTGCTATTGATTATTGCTGCTGTTATTGCTACTGCTGCTGTTGATTATTGCTGCTGTTATTGCTGCTGCTGCTGTTGATTATTGCTGCTGTTGATTATTGCTGCTGTTATTGCTGCTGCTGCTATTGATTATTGCTGCTGTTATTGCTGCTGCTGCTGTTGATTATTGCTGCTGTTGATTATTGCTGCTGTTATTGCTGCTGCTGCTATTGATTATTGCTGCTGTTGATTATTGCTGCTGTTGATTATTGCTGCTGTTATTGCTACTGCTGCTGTTGATTATTGCTGCTGTTGATTATTGCTGCTGTTGATTATTGCTGCTGTTATTGCTGCTGCTGCTATTGATTATTGCTGCTGTTGATTATTGCTGCTGTTGATTATTGCTGCTGTTATTGCTACTGCTGCTGTTGATTATTGCTGCTGCTGCTGCTGCTGCTGCATTTGTTTATTGCTGCTGCTCCTGTGGTTGTTTATTGCTGCTGCTAATGATTATTATTGCTGCAGTTGATTATTGCTGCTGCTGCTGCTGCTGCTGCTGTTGATTAGACCTGTTGCTGCCATTATTGCTGTTGCTGCTGTTATTGCTGCTGCTGCTGTTGATTATTGCTGCTGTTATTGCTGATGCTGCTGTTGATTATTGCTGCTGTTATTGCTGATGCTGCTGTTGATTATTGCTGCTGTTATTGCTGCTGCTGCTATTGATTATTGCTGCTGTTATTGCTACTGCTGCTGTTGATTATTGCTGCTGCTGCTGCTGCTGCTCCTGTGGTTGTTTATTGCTGCTGCTAATGATTATTATTGCTGCAGTTGATTATTGCTGCTGCTGCTGCTGTTGATTAGACCTGTTGCTGCCATTATTGCTGTTGCTGCTGTTATTGCTGCTGCTGCTGCTGCTGTTGATTATTGCTGCTGTTATTGCTGCTGCTGCTGCTGTTGATTATTGCTGCTGTTATTGCTGCTGCTGCTGTTGATTATTGCTGCTGTTATTGCTGCTGCTGCTGTTGATTATTGCTGCTGTTATTGCTGCTGCTGCTGTTGATTATTGCTGCTGTTATTGCTGCTGCTGCTGTTGATTATTGCTGCAGTTGATTATTGCTCCTGCTGCTGTTTATTATTGCTGTTGTTATTGCTGCTGCTGTTGATTATTGCTGCTGTTATTGCTGATGCTGCTGTTGATTATTGCTGCTGTTATTGCTGCTGCTGCTATTGATTATTGCTGCTGTTATTGCTACTGCTGCTGTTGATTATTGCTGCTGCTGCTGCTCCTGTGGTTGTTTATTGCTGCTGCTAATGATTATTATTGCTGCAGTTGATTATTGCTGCTGCTGCTGCTGCTGCTGTTGATTAGACCTGTTGCTGCCATTATTGCTGTTGCTGCTGTTATTGCTGCTGCTGCTGTTGATTATTGCTGCTGTTATTGCTGATGCTGCTGTTGATTATTGCTGCTGTTATTGCTGATGCTGCTGTTGATTATTGCTGCTGTTATTGCTGCTGCTGCTATTGATTATTGCTGCTGTTGATTATTGCTGCTGCTGCTGCTCCTGTGGTTGTTTATTGCTGCTGCTAATGATTATTATTGCTGCAGTTGATTATTGCTGCTGCTGCTGCTGTTGATTAGACCTGTTGCTGCCATTATTGCTGTTGCTGCTGTTATTGCTGCTGCTGCTGTTGATTATTGCTGCTGTTATTGCTGCTGCTGCTGCTGCTGTTGATTATTGCTGCTGTTATTGCTGCTGCTGCTGCTGTTGATTATTGCTGCTGTTATTGCTGCTGCTGCTGTTGATTATTGCTGCTGTTATTGCTGCTGCTGATGTTGATTATTGCTGCTGTTATTGCTACTGCTGCTGTTGATTATTGCTGCTGTTATTGCTGCTGCTGCTGCTGCTGTTGATTATTGCTGCTGTTATTGCTACTGCTGCTGTTGATTATTGCTGCTGCTGCTGTTGATTATTGCTGCTGCTGCCGCTGCTCCTGTGGTTGTTTATTGCTGCTGCTAATGATTATTATTGCTGCAGTTGATTATTGCTGCTGCTGCTGCTGTTGATTAGACCTGTTGCTGCCATTATTGCTGTTGCTGCTGTTATTGCTGCTGCTGCTGCTGTTGATTATTGCTGCTGTTATTGCTGCTGCTGCTGTTGATTATTGCTGCTGTTATTGCTGCTGCTGCTGTTGATTATTGCTGCTGTTATTGCTACTGCTGCTGTTGATTATTGCTGCTGTTATTGCTGCTGCTGCTGTTGATTATTGCTGCTGTTATTGCTGCTGCTGCTGCTGTTGATTATTGCTGCTGTTATTGCTGCTGCTGCTGTTGATTATTGCTGCTGTTATTGCTACTGCTGCTGTTGATTATTGCTGCTGCTGTTGATTATTGCTGCTGTTATTGCTGCTGCTGCTGTTGATTATTGCTGCTGTTATTGCTACTGCTGCTGTTGATTATTGCTGCTGTTATTGCTGCTGCTGCTGTTGATTATTGCTGCTGTTATTGCTGCTGCTGCTGTTGATTATTGCTGCTGTTATTGCTGCTGCTGCTGTTGATTATTGCTGCTGTTATTGCTGCTGCTGCTGTTGATTATTGCTGCTGTTATTGCTACTGCTGCTGTTGATTATTGCTGCTGTTATTGCTGCTGCTGCTGTTGATTATTGCTGCTGTTATTGCTGCTGCTGCTGTTGATTATTGCTGCTGTTATTGCTGCTGCTGCTGCTGCTGTTGATTATTGCTGCTGTTATTGCTGCTGCTGCTGCTGTTGATTAGACCTGTTGCTGCCATTATTGCTGTTGCTGCTGTTATTGCTGCTGCTGCTGTTGATTATTGCTGCTGTTATTGCTGCTGCTGCTGTTGATTATTGCTGCTGTTATTGCTGCTGCTGCTGTTGATTATTGCTGCTGTTATTGCTGCTGCTGCTGTTGATTATTGGTGCTGTTGATTAGGCATATTGCTTCCATTATTGCTGCTGCTGTGGTTCTTTATTGCTGCTGCTGCTAGGGCTGGGCGATATATCGAATGCTTTTGTCACACGTATTTCATCAGTAAAGCCGGTTCCCTGATTACCGCTAAATCGCCATCACCTGCTTTCAAATGGAGCGCCATTTAATAGATAGAGCCGTAGTTCACTGACAAGCCACGCAATATCGCGTTCATATCGCAGATGAATCGCCGTCGATATTGAATGTAATATTGCATGGCTTGTCAGTGAACTACGGCTCTGTCTATTAAATGGCGCTTCATTTGAAAGCAGGTGATGGCGATTTAGCCGTAATCAGGGAACCGGCTTTACTGACGAAATGCGCGTGACAAAAGCATTCGATATATCGCCCAGCCCTAGCTGCTGCTGCTGCTGCTGATTATTGTTATTGCTGCAGTTGATTATTGTCGCTACTGTTTATCATTGCTGCAGTTGATTATTGTTGCTGCTGTTGATTATTGCTGCTGTTATTGCTGCTGCTGTTGATTAGACCTGTTGCTGTCATTATTGCTGTTGCTGCTGTTAATTATTGCTGCTGCTGCTGTTGATTATTGCTGCTGTTTTTGCTGCGGTTGTTTATTGCAGCTGTTGATTATTGCTGCTGTTATTGCTGATGCTGCTATTGATTATTGCTGATGCTGCTATTTATTATTGCTGATGCTGCTGTTGATTATTGCTGCTGTTGATTAGGCATATTGCTTCCATTATTGCTGCTGCTGCTGCTGCTGCTGATGATGATGATTATTATTATTATTGCTGCATTTGATTATTGTTGCTGCTGTTGATTATAGCTGCTGTTATTGCTGCTGCTGCTGTTGATTAGACCTGTTGCTGCCATTATTGCTGTTGCTGCTGTTAATTATTGCTGCTGCTGTTGATTATTGCTGCTATTTTTGTTGTGGTTGTTTATTGCAGCTGTTGATTATTGCTGCTAATGCTGCTGTTGATTGTTGCCGCGGCTATTGCTGCTGTTGCTGCTGCAGAGTAAGTAAGGACTTACTACTGCCAATACATACAGACACTCTGCTGTGAGCAAGTAAGACATGCTGCTGCTGTACAAAGCATGCATGAATTACCCGTAGCAGATCTATACAGGTGGAGCTGAACAGGGTGGAGGGTTTCTGAAAGCACCCTGCAACTGCTGCACAGATGCTGACCAAGTATTTAAAAGTTGAGCTGCAAGCTCATTGGCTACTGATACAGCAGGAACCAATCAGCTGTTCCTATAGAGAACAATGTGATTGCTAGCAGATTGAGTTAAGGACCATTCAACCTGCACCATCTAGAGTTTTATGACAGAATTTTGTATAATAAAATAAATATAAATATAATTTAAACAAATGTAAAAAATGACAATAACAAGTATGTGGATTTTGGCTAAAATAAATGATGCTGCATATACTGTAAAGGAGGTTTAAAGGGATAATTTACTGTAAATTGTTCAGTTATTTAGTCATTTATTTCTGATAAACAAGTATATACTAAAGTTAGGATGAAGCATCATTGTTATATATTTTTTATCTTCATTTTTGTCTGACTCTGTCTTTTCTTCTGCAAGGGCTCAAATATGTTTCTTCGTCCTAGTAGTAGTATGCTGGATGATTCATCTCTCCTCATGTAAGGCAAAACTCCTCAAATACATTCACACGCTTTTATCTATTAACAGAGAGCAGGTTTGGCATTTTCAATAGGCTGTGGCCGTTAATGACACCATTAAGACAGCAAATCTGTTCAGCCCACACTAATTTATTCATGAGAACACCAGGAACTCATCCTTTGAAATGTGCAATTGACCTTTCCACTGGCTTTCAGTACTAAAACAGCCGTTGTTCGACCACGGTCAGGCTTATTACATGTTTTAACACATTGGCTGCTGTTGTTTGGTAAGTGTTCATTCATTATGTGACTGAACCCTCACCAGCGACGTAAATGGATCATGATGTTTGAGGAGGAAGTGTGGGAAAAATAATCTGTATTATCTAGCTGCAAGGCTTGCAGATTAACTTTTTGAACAATGAACAGATGAACAAAGCAGCATCTGCCCTAATGATACTTTCAGATTGTGTTTGTGAGCAGAATACTTCCACTCAGCCGCCCTCTCTCTTCCTGTTTAATCAGGGAGCCAAGTGAGGTGTGCGCTTGCCTTTTTAATCTGCCTTCTACCCCAGATAACTCATTCTGACTCCCTGTGGACCTTGTGTAGTTTCAGTACACAAGAGCACTGAGAACAGATTGAGCACATGGTCCCAGCTGGATAAATGTGTGTTGGCTTCTATTAAAATAGTGTATTGATCATTTAGAGGCAACTTCCCATTCTTTTTTTTTTTTTATCTGGGCACTGTTTTAAATCACTCTTCCAAAAGTAATTAGAAAAATATGGAAGAATGCTGTATGTTAATTTAAAGCATAATAACTTTGGATTAGAATTAGGTAGTGTGTAATGGTGCATTGCATTTGTTTGAGATTAGTTGTCGTTTATATCGCTAAAAATAGATAACAATGACTGCTTCATTTTATGCTCAATTTAATCATGACAGTGTAGGTGGGTTTTGTAGAACAAAATGTAGAAGTGAATGTTAAAGTGAATATTAAAGAAAAATGCACACTCCTGGTCTTGAACAATTTTAATAATTTTAAACCAGTGTTATTCGTCATTTTTCATTTTTAATTAAGAATGTCCTGACCTGTTCTAAATTAACATGACATCAGCACAGCATGGGTGGAGAAAACAGTCCAACATCTTTCATACACGAGCTGTGACCGCCACATGAAAGTGCGTATTTGGCTGTTTTCCTCCCAAAAACCATGCAGAGGATGTATAAATATCAGAGGGTGCAGATGTGTGTGAGGCATTTCAAATTATAGAAGTGTTCAGGGGTGTAGAAACACAGAATGCAGTGTGTTGAAGCACTGTTCTTAAAGTCAACATAAAATCAAAATATACTTTTTTAATTTACATTCTTGATCTTATTGTGCATGATTCATTGGTGCATGATATTTCAAACAGAAAAAAATATATAATCTTTGTAATCTGTGTTCAAAATATAATAATTTGATCTGCCTCTGATATGAATTTCATTTTTGGCCTCTTTTTATCACCGACTTTTTATGATCCAATCAATTCTCAGTGGATAAAATTAAGTCCTGTCCAACATTTTTCTTGTCAAATATCATTTTAATCAGAAATATGTAAGACTATAAAAGTAAAATGGGTTGCAAATGTTTATATATATATATATATATATATATATATATATATATATATATATATATATATATATATATATATATATATATATATATATATAAATAAGAATATACAGTGGTGCTCAGAATTATTGCCACCCTTGGTAAATATAATCAAAGATGACTGTAAAAATAAATCTGCATTGTTTATCCTTTTGATCTTTAATTCATAAAATGAGTAAAGATCTAACGTTTCATTGAAGGTAAAGAATTGAAAGTGGGGGGGAAATCACATTATGATATAAATGTTTTTCTCCAAAACATGTTGGCCATAATTATTGGCACCCATAGAATTATTTATGAGTAAAATATCTCTGAAGTATATTCCCATTCATATTTACATTTAGCACATCTCCACAGGAGTATAAACACGAGGAAACACAAAGGCCAAATTCCCTTAATCATTCATTATTACGATGAGAAAAACCAAAGAATATAGTTCTGATGTGCAGCAAAAGATTGTTGAGCTTCACAAAATAGAAAGTAGCTGTAAGAAAATAGCTAAAGCATTGAAAACCCCATTTCCACTATCAGGGCAATAATTAAGAAGTTCCAATCAACTAAAGATGTTACAAATCTGCCTGGAAGAGGACGTGTGTCTAAATCGTCCTAATGTGAAGTGAGGAGGAAAGTTTGAATGGACAAAGACTCTCCAAGGATCACAGCTGGAGAATTACAGAGATTAGTTGAGTCTTGAGTCTCAGAAAGCGATTAAAAAAATATCAAACAGCACCTACATCCCCACAAGTTGTTAAGGAGGTTTTCAAGAAAAATCCTCTGCTCTCATCCAGAAACAGTCTCCAGCATATTCAGTTGTCAGACAGGACTGGAATTTCAAACAGGACCGGCTTCTATGGTCAGATGAAACTAAAAAAAGAGCTTTTTGGCAGCAAACCCACCAGATGGGTTTGGTGCACACATGGATAAAAAGTACCCCATGCTCACGGTTAAATATACTGCTGGATCTTTAATGTTGTGGGCCTATTTTTCTGCTGGAAGTCCTTGACATCTTGTTCAGATACATGGTCTCATGGATTCTACCAAATATCAACAGATAAAAAATCAAAACCTGACCGCTTCTGCTAGAAATCCTATAATGAGCCATGGTTGGATCTTCCATCAGGACAATGATCCAAAACAAACACCAAAATCAACACAAAAATGGGTCACTGAGCACAAAATGAAGCTTCTGCCATGGCCATCCCAGTCCCCTGACCTGAACCCTAAAGAAAATGAGTGAAGTGAACTGAAGAGAAGAAGCACCAACATGGAGGTGGGAATCTGAAGGATCTGGAGAGATTCTGTATGAAGGAATGATCTCTGATCTCTTGTCAGGTGTTCTCCAAACTCATCAGGCATTATAGAAGAAGACTCAGAGCTGTTATCTTGGCAAAAGGAGGTTGCAAAAACTATTGAATAAAAGGGTGCCAATAATTGTGGCCAACGTGTTTTGGATATAAACATTTATTTCATAATGTGACTTTCCCCCCACTTTCAATTCTTTTTCTTCAGTGAAAGGTTAGATTTTTGCTAAGTTTATGAATTAAAGATCAAAAGGATAAACAATACAGATTTATTTTTACAGCCATCTTTGATCATATTTACCAAGGGTGCCAATAATTCTGACCAACACTGTAGAATATGAATATGGAATATAGAGAAAGTCATCTAAACACCCACCTATCACAGATTAAATGTTCATTACCTGTCTAGCGATGTATTGTTTATACTGAAATATAATAAAATAATAGGTTGTATTAAAAAAAAAAATAAATAAATAATAATCTATTGCGTGTCATGCAGTGGTTCACATGATTTATTTTTTTGTGCTTCAGAACTTCCATTAAGGGAACATAGTGAGCATCGATGCTCCCTGGTTTTCACGGTGCATTGTGGGACTTTTTAGGGAGCAAAAGTTTCAGTGCCCTGGAAGGATTGTGCGATTTAGACAGCCCTTAAAATGGCCGACTCCCTGATCAATGCCCTGACTACTGAATAGGGAGCTGATTGAGATGCACCCAATATTTTATAATTTCAGCAAAAAAAAAAAAAAAAGAAAGATTTTCTCCTATCATAACTCATTTTAATGCTCTGCTTTTGTATCAATTTAGTCCGAGTTTCACTATATCAGACAGTATAATCAAGCAACAAATTTTATATTAGAAATGATGCTGGATTCCATTTGTGTGAAGAGAGCAAAAGGGATTAGCATGTGCTAATGAGCGTGTGACGAGCCAAACAGGCAGAATTCAGGCCAAATCATTTGTGCTTGGCAATAAAACTCAGATGCATCATTGTAAAACAAGTACAAATGGGCAGTTAGGCCATCAGAACTACTAGAGAGAGCAGAAGAGACAGACACAGAGGACCCTGTAAAATAATAAGTGCTATATCAGTACAGTACATGCCGCAAAATACGGTAATATCAGTATCTCCTCTTCAAGGTTGTAGCGCTACTTTGAAGGAGTCCAAATCACTCACTCGCTCAGACTGAAACATCAGCTCATCTATAGGACGACTTCTGAAGGATCAGATGAGAGACAGTCCTTCAGGGTTTGAATGAAGAGCACTAGAGAGAGAGCAATCTGCCCCACCGCTGGTATCAAATGACCTTCACTGGGCAAACATATCCATCTGTTGTGTCTGCAAAGACGATGACAGACAGCCAAATAGTGCCTTATAATTAAGTAAAAATGAAGCAGACATCAAACACTTAACGATCCATCTCCATTAATGCCTGTGCCGGCATTTACAGGATTTTACTAGCAAAAGCTCCTGAAGGACAGACAACCAGCCATACATCTTTGAGCATTAATAATACATTGATTGTTTTCAGAAACAAGACATGGTGCAGAGAAATTTTTATAATGGTATATTTGCCATATTTACTATCACAAATGATGAATACAGTAATTATTTGGCATTTCAGCTGACAGTCATAAGAGACTCTTTTTGAATAAAAGAGTTTGACAGATGATTTCTGTAAACAGAAATTCAACACATTTACAAGCTGTCTGTCAAAGTTTAATACAAAGTCTTGGCAAGCTTGAAAAGGCTATTTTTTTTTATTTTTTTTTTACTTTCACTAATTAGCAAAAACATTTCTATTATGTGCATTGGCTGATTGAAGTATTCTAATGCTTTTATACATGGATAAAAACACCAAAGTAGATAAAAGAACAAGAACAATTGGCAATAATTGCCAGGAAAATGAAAGCCATGCTCATCTAAATGCTGTTATGAAAGGTTTTGCTGTCATTAGGCGAACGTGATGGACGCCCCAGTCAGAATTGGCATGGCATTTTATGAAACATGACATATGACATTTAAATGGGAGCGTATTAATCAGAGGCTGAATGAATACATGCAAACTCATTAACAACATTTTGCCTTAGCTGCATATCTGATCCCTGAGCAATTTTTTCTCATATCCATAGGGGCGGCAAGAAAACATTGGAAGCATAAATTTGTATAATTAATACAAATGTAGAACAGTAGATTTTAAAGCAGATTAAAGCACAGCGCTTAAGCGTGCAAAACTCTCAGGGTGTTTTGCTGTTGCTAAGGTGTTCTGAATGTTTTTCCTGAGTGGCTGCTAGAGTGTTCTGAGTGTTTTCTTAGAAGGTTAAAAGAGCCCACCCAAGTCTCTATGTTAAGTCTATGGCAGTGGTTCCCATCCAAGGGGACCTCAAGATGACTTAAAGTGGACATATTATGCAAAATTCACTTTTATAAGGTGTTTGAACACAGATGTGTGTCCATAGTCCACAACCAGCCTATAATGGTAAAAATCCACCCACTCCGCAGCATTCCGCCATTTCTGTTTCCTTGCTGTAGCAGTTGAGATATAAATCATTACAAATGTTCTGTTATTGGATGTATCAAGGAACATAAGTGTCTCCATAGACTCTCGGCATCTGAGCAACCGAGGTGGTTGAATTTCATTTATGAAGGAAATGTGCTGAAGAAAGTCAATAAAGTGTTGTATATTTGTGCTAATCATTTTACACCAGACTGCTTCACAAACAACTATCAATTCAACACTGGATTTGCCCAAAAGATTAACATGACGGCACATGCTAGTCGATGAGTTGAATCAACTCCACAGCAACTACATAAATTTATCCACTAACCATTCAGAAACATCTAGTTGCGTTCTAAAAGTTGTAACTTCTTCCTGAGTCTCTCCATCAATTTCCGGCATGTCAGGCTGAACACTTTTATTGACAATTTCTGACATTTTGGCTGCGTGAGATTCTCCAGTTTTGTTGTTGCTGAGTATCCGACATGCAAGCTGTTAAAGCTCCGCCCTCTTCTGGGAAGACGTTGTTTTGCACCCAAATAGGGGCAATTTTGACAAGCCTCTTGTATAATAAATGATCTGTGGGGTATTTTCAATTTATTTTCAATTTTTAGTATTCTAAATTAACTAAAAATTGAAATGTAAGCAGACATCATATTTCTCATTTCTTAACATAATGGCTATGTTCATGCAACTGGCCCCTTGATAATATGTGGGATTTTAAAGTGTAATTTTTTCGACCTGATAATTTAATGGGAATTTTTTATAATGAATATAAAGCTCTAAAATATTTTGCCATATAGAAATTACTATTTGTGAGTAAAAAATCCCCATAATCACAATCAACTAGTCATGTAATTTCATTTTAAATAAAAAGTGTAAATTCCGAAACTGTAATTTTTTGTAATTTCTCCGAAACTAGAAGATTTAAACTGTAATTTCTAGATCTGGAAAAGTCATGGAATTTTTTATAATAAATATACATAAATATTTAGTTACATCAAGCTGTAAAATATTTTATCATGTAGAAATGACTAATTAATTATCCTGGAAACATATCCTGAATATAAATTTTCTTTATTTTATTATTATTCTCTATTGTTTAGCTATTTTAATATATTGCCACTCCTACTTTCTGTAAAAAAAAAAAAAAAAATAATTAATTAGAAATGAAAAATAAAAATGTCATTACAGCAGAAATGTCATAAGGGGCATTTGAATATCGTCTTGTCCAATGAAATACCTTAGAGTAACAAAAAAAAAAATAATAATAATAATAATAATAACTAGATAAAAAAGTTTGAGGACAAACTTTAAGTTGGCTTGAAAAAGCATAGCCAGAAAGTTTGAGAAGTTTTAAAAGTTTGAAGTTTGAAAGTTTAAGTTTTATTAGATAGATAGATAGTCACAGATGGATACTATGGAGTTTTTATAGAGTTATTAGCATGTTCTTAGCCCACTTTAGCACTTAGCTAATCACTATTAGCATGTAGCTATTCACTGCTAGCATGTTGGAAGTCCAGATTGCTAGCATGAGTCAAAAAGCCAACCCCCATGTCTCTACGATGTACTGATGCAGAGATATAGATTTTGCAAAACGGTTGCTAGGGTACTCTGTTTGGTTGCTAGGGAGTGGCTTGGCAGCTACCAGTGATGATACTCCAAAGGCTGCTTGACAATATAAACCAACCCCCATGTCTGTACGATGTTCTGATGCAGATATATAGATTTTGCAAAACGGTTGCTAGGGTACTCTGTTTGGTTGCTAGGGAGTGGCTAGCCAGCTACCAATGATGATACTCCAAAGGCTGCTTGACAATATAAACCAACCCCCATGTCTGGACGATGTTCTGATGCAGAGATACAGATTTTGCAAAACGGTTACTAGGGTACTGTTTGGTTGCTAGGGAGTGACTTTCCAGCTACCAATGATGATACTCCAAAGGCTGCTTGACAATATAAACCAACCCCCATGTGTGTACGATGTTCTGATGCAGAGATATAGATTTTGCAAAATGGTTGCTAGGGTACTCTGTTTGGTTGCTACGGTGTTGCTATGCGGTTGCTAGGGTACTCGGGGTGGTTGCTAAGGTGTTGCTATGCGGTTGCTATGGTACTTGGGGTGGTTGCTAAGTTGTTGCTATGCGGTTGCTAGGGTACTCGGGGTGGTTGCTAGGGTGTTGCTATGCGGTTGCTAGGGTACTCGGGTGGTTGTTAAGGTGTTGCTATGCGGTTTCTAGGGTACTCGGGTTGGTTGCTAGGGTGTTGCTATGCGGTTGCTATGGTACTCGGGGTGGATGCTAAGGTGTTGCTATGCGGTTGCTAGGGTACTCGGGGTGGTTGCTATGGTGTTGCTATGCGGTTGCTAGGGTACTCGGGGTGGTTGCTATGGTGTTGCTATGCGGTTGCTAGGGTACTCGGGGTGGTTGCTAGGGTGTTGCTATGCGGTTGCTAGGGTACTCCGGGTGGTTGCCATGGTGTTGCTATGCGGTTGCTATTGTATCCAGGCTGGTTGCTAGGATGATGCCAGGGTGATTTGTGTGGTTGCTATGCAGTTGCCATGGTGTTCTGGGTGGTTGCTAGGTTGTTTTGGGTGGTTGCTAGGTTGTTTTGGGTGGTTGCTATGAGAGTTGATCATAGATAGATAGATAGAGTTTATGAATTTGAATGAGTTGATAGATAGATGATAGATAGAGAGATAGATGAGAAGAGAGATAGATGAGAAGTGATAGATGAGAAGATAGATAGATTGATAGATGAGAAGTGATAGATAGATAGAGAAATAGCTAGATTTAGTTTGATAGATAGATAGATAGATAGATAGATAGATAGATAGATAGATAGATAGATAGATAGATAGATTAGAAAGAGAAATAGATAGATAGATTTAGTTTGATAGATAGATAGATAGATAGATAGATAGATAGATAGATAGATTTAGTTTGATAGATAGATAGATAGATTTAGTTTGATATATAGATAGATTTAGTTTGATAGATAGATAGATAGATAGATAGATAGATAGATAGATAGATAGATAGATAGATAGATAGATAGATAGATAGATAGATAAGACATATTAGATAGAATGGAAGTTTGAATGAGTCTCAATGGATTAGAAATAGTACATAGAATGGCAGCTAATGGAGTCTGATAAGCCTCTCCAACTGTCAAAATTTGAATTTTGACAGTTGGAGTTTGAATAGTCTTGGCTCATTTGAACATTCCGTCAATGAAAGTCAATGGGATTTTTCCAAGTTTTGATCAGCTTTTTTAGGAAAACCGTAAGTCTGATCAGTCTGAAAAGATATAGCACACTAAGTCAGAATAGTCTGAAGGTCTGGTCCGAGTTTGGTGGTTGTAGCTTGAACAGTCTAGGAGGAGATGCATTTAGAAATTTAGTCTAAGAAGAATAATAATAAGCTTAAGTAGTAGATCAGTAAGTTGGCTTTTTCAAGCCAACTTAATAATGTTTCCTTCAGGTGTAAATCGTAAGTCCAAGCACTTGGTAATAGCACATCTCTTCTCAACAAGCTGCACCATTTGAGATCACATTCAATCATTCAATTTGATTTATCAAAGTCACTGGGGTCCAAACATCAGTGGACCCTATTGAATTTCATTATATGGAGAAAAAAACTCTTGAGAGATGAATTTTAAAACTATATTCTTATGTGTTTCGCAGAAGAAAGTTAAACATGGTCTGGAATGACATGAGGGTGAGTAAATAGTACATTTTAATTTCTTGGTGAACTATGCTTTTAATATTGTGACCACTAATAAGTGAATTTTACTATTATCAGTACAGATACAGATACAGAAAAAGAACAATTTCACAGGTAAAACTGCAGGTCTCTAGCTTTTACATTTTTGAAACGATCTTCCCGATGCTGTGCATGAGATGTTTTGTATTAATGGAGACTGAGCCGCTGCGCTCAACACTGATCTAGGATGATTGACAGCTGCGTTAGCACTGCCCACCCATCATTTACATTTATTCGTTCCCATTATGCATGCCTGTCACTATGCATCAGGCTACAATCAATGCTGTGTGTGTGTGTGTGTTTGTTTGTGAGTAAGATTATTATGTGCAAGTATGTGTGCCGTGCATGCATTTGTGTGTGTGTGGGTGTGTGTGCACACATAGACACTACTTTATCATTGCACAAAAGAGCAACAGATTACTTCATTATTCAGTTTGGATGACCCAAGCATCGCTATGATGTCATCCACCTGCAGGTGGGCGGCAGTGTGTCATCCTTTAGGGCTGTAGATTCACGTCTTTTCCTGTTCTTGTCATTAATCCAGCATGTGCACCGAGCCAAGCTGGCAAAGGCAGAAAACGCATGTGTGAGATTCAGAGCATGTGAGTGTGTCTGATTTTAAGCGAGAGCATTCTAGTCGGCAGATGGCCACCCGGAAGGGCTTCATCTCTGGCCTCATTGGCTGCTCATATCATAGGCATGCTGGGAAATAAACACACCTGAGCCAAGTTTCTCTCCCACAGACTGCAGCGGGAGCAATTGTTGTTCTGTAAACCACGTTATTGTGTCAGCATTAGTATTTCTAATATGCGCGCTTTAACAGATAATAAACCCAGTAATCCGGCAAGATTTCTCGTCTGAGGTTCATGTAAGTAATAAGCTCTAATCACAGATCAGAAGGATAAATAAAAAACCTAGAAATACCCAGACATATGGTGTTTGCCCCATGTTTATTAGACTGGATCTGCTTGCTTTAATTCTCCTGCAGTTTACAGCACCTTGTTTTGCCTGAGTATATATGAAAAGCCTGGTGACACCTGGTCTGGGTGCTTGCTGGGGCAGAAATAATCAGCATGTTGTCTGGCTGAAGCAACACTCAGCAGAAAGATCAACATCTTTGGTGTCAGACGGGTGACGAGGCACATGCTGTTCCCTTTATTTTCTTTTGTCTAGGAATCTTCTTGGTCTGGGAAACTTGCTGAAAAAAATAAGATAAATTAGGAACTTTTTGCACTTTTTAAATGTATATAGTTTTTCTTTCTATAAACTGTATGCATATATATATATACAGTGATCAGTGTAAATGAGTACACCCCCTTTGAAAAGTAACATTTTAAACAATATCTCAATGAACACAAAAACAATTTCCAAAATGTTGACGAGACTAAGTTTAATATAACATTATAACGTGAAAGTAAGGTTAATTATATAGCTTAGATTACACATTTTTCAGTTTTACTTATTTATCAGCAACATTGTTTTGTTTGTTTGAGAATCGTGATGATCCACCAATGGCATTTTTGGGGAAACTTGTTTGAAATTGTTATTTTTGCAATTCCGTTTAGCGTCAGAAACACACTTCGACTTCAGAATACTCTTATTGAAAGTCCTTTGGTGCAAGAGCAACTGAAGGTTTTGAAGTCCAGGTAAGGCCTTATGAAAATGACCTGGCAAGAAATTGCCACCCTGATTCAAAATGATCAGAAATGGCAAAAGTACCTCCTTAGGCCTGAAATATAATCTGTGCAGGTACATGAACGCAAATGCTTCTAGCTATGCAAGCTCAATTTCATGCACCATTGAGTTCTGAAATGTGTCAGAACGCAGTTTATAATGCAACACAAGTACACGTTGGATTCACAGCACTGCCTCAAAGGGTGCTATAGCGAGCATTAGCGTAAACTGTCTGTTTCTAAGGTCAGTTTTCTCTTTCACGTCAACTTCAGTTGTGGCAGAGCACATAGTCATGTTGAGAAAGTTAAAGTTAGCTAAACTGATCATTTTTACAGCTTGTTACATCTGCTTTAATGGAACAGGCATTTGAAACTAAATATATCGCCACTGTCAGTTTCTTTTTACTCTCACAAAAATACACATTACTTTTCACATATTTGACATTGTTGACCTCTCTTTCCAGTCAGTCAATAATGCTCTGTTTAGTTCCTGTGACTATGAAGCCCCTCCTTCTGAACAGTGCAATATGATCTGATTGGTCAGCTGGATCATTGTCTTGTGATTGGTCAACCACTTTGGAAATGTCACGCCCCTTACTTACCATGACCGTGAGTTTCACCACACTACTAACTAACTCAACCAGGCCTCATCCCCTTTTTTTGTATATGCCTTTAGTGGAAATTATTTAAATGAGGGATATTGTGACCTGCACAGTGTCCATTAAAAACAAAAATCGATAAAGATATGGGATTTTGAAATGCAGTGGATTCAGAACAGTGAGTGAACACGTCAAATGACATCATAACTAAGTCATCAGACTGTTTTTGCAATGATTTGCACACACATATCCCCCAATATCACAATAGTGTAACTGTCAGACAAGGGCTGGTTAATATAGAGTAAGGACAGGTGAGAGAGACTGATAGAGAGAGATTATGAGGCGTGGTAAAAAGAGTAGAGGTCACTGATGGCTTTATTACTGTAGTGTAATAAGAAATCACCCGGATGGAAAGAGGACACCTGCCATGGTCTCATATAAAACAATTCACACATGCTCCCAAAACACAATATAGCGGATAAGCTTTTTCCCATCTAGATCCAATACAACGTCGCTGGAAAGAACTTTGGAACAGATTATATCCTTTTTAATTTAAAGATAATAAGTATAAAGTTTTGTGGATTGTAATCCTTGTGTGTGTGTTGGTTTTAAGGTCATCTGTACTTTATGCTAGTGTACTGCTCAAAATGGACCAAATTTGCATGAAATGAAAATTCACCCTATCTATTTTCCAAATGCAAGTTATAGAACATATCGTGAATGTTTTTTCCATGCATGTTTTATTTTTATTTTTTATTTTTTTTTGACCATGTAATGTTTTATCAAACTATAACTGAATCTTTTGGTGAAACCACAAGCTGTGTCCAAAACCACTCCCTACAAACTATTTCCCATATTACAATGCAAGACAGTGTCATGAGAAATCGAGTCCCCCTAATTATTACCTATTTCACTATTGTATGATTTTTATTACATTACGTGCAGAAACAACATGCTTGAAATATAAAACTAATGCCTGTGTATTGCATAAAAAACAAACTGGAATAAAAAACATACCTAATATAATATAAGCTAAGCTAGCAGGCTAATCGGGTAGATGTATGCTATAAAACAGAACGAGAAATGCTTGATTTCACAACCTATAGCTTCAGTTATATACTAGTATATGAACCATGTCATTTAAAAGACATTTATGGTTGTTAGGACCCAGATTAGGGACCAACATAAGAAGCCGTTCAAAGAAAGTTATAAACGAGATTCGCAATGGCCAGGGCAAAAAGAGATCAAATTTATTGGTAGTAGAAGTATCAAAACTATAACAAACAATGAAAACAAAAACATAGCAACAAATGAACATACAAAACTCAAATCAGGACTGGTGAGCTAACTAATCTAAACTACAACTCAGAGTTAAACTTTCCTTACTCCCGAGGAAAAATAACAAACACAAAAGAATCTTCCGGGTCAGCTTACTTAACTATACCTTCCCGCCAACCTAATATAGCTAAACAAATGAATCTCACCATCCTGTACAAAAAAAAACAAACAAAAAAAAAAAAAAAAACCACCAACAACAGGTTTCTTGAGGTAGGCCCCAGTGGAGTGCCACCAGCAGCTCTTAAATGGGCAGAAGCCACAGGTGTTGGACATAATCAGGCTCCGCCCCCATCCAATTAGCAACTATGCTCAGAAAGGGAAAAAGAGAAAAAGAAAGAGCAGGGGCTCGTAACACCCCCACCCATAAAACAATAAATAATTCAAAGAATTATTTTAATGAATCAAATACTCACCATCTGTAATTAGACTCCAACACGAAGCACACTCACTGGTTCAAAACACTAAAACAAGAGATTGCATACATCTATATCAAGCAGACTCTTACCAGAGATTTCCAAGTCAGCGCCCACTGACATAAACCCTCCCTATGGAAAAACTTGTAGTCCTCGAAGAACAGTTCATTCTCCATTCTAAAACTCAAAAGTAGATTAAGAGTCAAGCAAAGTGTTCACAAAAGCAGCAGGCTTAAATCTGGCATTCTTCTTCTGAAGTACAAAACAATCTGCCATAATATGACCCTGCTTTCTACAATAAAAGCAAACTGGTCTCTGACTTTATAATGCATTTTAAACATTATAAATCATAACGTGATTTTGCAGGAATTATAATCAGCCGCTAAAAATACTATCTATTAAAGGAACACTCCACTTTTTTTGAAAATAGTCTCATTTTCCAATTCCCCTAGAGTTAAACAGTTGACTTTTTACCATTTTCAAATCCATTCAGCCGATCTCCGGGTCTGGCGGTACCACTTTTAGCATAGCTTAGCATAGTTCATTGAATCTGATTAGACCGTTAGCATATCGTTCAAAAATGACCAAAGAGTTTTGATATTTTTCCTATTTAAACTTGACTCTTCTGTAGTTACATCGTGTTCTAAGACCGACGTGGCTAGGAACTATACTCTCATTCCAGCGTAATAATCAAGGAACTTTGCTGCGAGATGCTAACGGTCTAATCAGATTCAATGAACTATGCTAAGCTATGCTAAAAGTGGTACGGCCAGACCCGGAGATCGGCTGAATGGATTCAAAAATGGTAACTCTAGGGGGGTTAAATTGATTTTCAAAAAAGTGGAGCGTTCCTTTAAAAGCCTGTTTAACCAATGGGATCACTCGGGGTCCTAAAGGAGACCTGATTCCTGGGGGACTTGATTTCTAACCACAATAGCATTAGAGCACAAAAGAAAAATAAAGTTGGTGGCAACTTTTACAATTGTAAGTGTAACTTTTTGCTAATTAAAGTACATCTGTGTGAAGATATTGTGAAGCGAAATGACAGATTTATTGATTTACACAGCAATTATTTTCAAATGCATAGTAGTTTGCGAAATTATCCATGACAGAGTCCTCTCTGATGCATGATATTTACGTTAGTGTCTGAATTCGCTCTTTCTTCATTCCTATCTTCCCATATAGAGGACTAGAATGTCATTTGCTATCCACCATTTTTCAGCGTGGAAGTAAGGTGTTTTCTGTGAATTTGTAAGACTTCTGATTTAATGGCTGCAAGGAAAATAATGAGAAGAATATCAAAGTGCAGTAAACTGTAAAACTGTTTGTGCTACAAACCAGCATCTTTACATTAAGACCAGTTTGCAATATCAAGCAGCATAACAAGCTGTTTTGTACAGCTAAAAATAACTGGAAGCGAATGACAATCCGGAATCCAGACACATTTAATTTACAAATGGCCGTGCCCGCTCTTACCTGAAAAATACAGTGGAAATTGGGAGTGATTTTGGACACAGCTAAAGACTTCTCTCTGGTGACATATTCAGGACATCTCCAATCATTATCCTGATTAAACCCCTGCAAACTCGCATTTATCTGCCTCCATTTTTGAGTGTGACGTCCACATCTCAAATTCCAATCAACAACCGATGCATAGAACCAAGTCCCCACCCTGCTTTTTTTATTTTTCGGTAACCTGTTACTTTTGGATGAACATCAAAATACAAAAGAAAAGATCTGTCGCTACTACTGTTTCATTGCGACTTTAAGCATATATAAATTTATCTTGTTATCTTAAGTTAAAATGTATATTCTTTGTCTTACAGAAAGAAAAGAATTCTGCACTTGTCAAGCCATTAGCTGGATTAGGAGTAACAGTGACCTCTTCAGGTTAAAAGAAGTAAAAACACTGCTATGTTTTAAAGTCAACATGAAACGGCAGTTGATAGTCTTCTCTTTTGTGACATATATGCAAATGAAACAGCTTCTGGAATGAGACAAATGTTTGATTTCATCCTTTGAAAAATAATTGGATCATAGAAAGTTGGGTGTTTCTACCTAAAAGGAGGCAGATCTGAATGGCAGTTTGCAGTCAGTTATGGAGGATATTTAGTCCCGTCCTCTGCCGAGACACACATCATGTCGTTTCAAGAGGGAGGTTAACATTTTTGATTAAAGTATACAAGGGCATATGAATAAAAAATCATGTGCACAGATAAATCATTTATAATAATCACTGCAATATTCTGTAAAAAAAATTAACTGTCAATTTTGATTTCATGGGGACTTTAATGACTTTCAAATGAATGGGGACAGATGGTTATTTTTAACATCTGAGTGCATAAAGGGTGAGATCAATCAGGAGGCATGCTTTGGGTCAAAAGAGTTAGCTAAGACCGATAACAGTGCAGACAACTGTCAATCAAAGATTCAGATCCACATGTGCAGAGAACACCTGCGGCCACTACCCTTCAGTTCACCTGTGACTGCAGCAACCGGAGCAGAACTGTGGCTCTCTTCCAAAACCTAGTCAGCTGCCTTGCTGTCTAATGCTTATATAGGCATAAGGTAACATCCTAATTGAAATGGAACCCCATAAGTGACCGATTTTGAATGCTCTGCATATGCACAGGAGAGTCAACTCACAGTTGCTTATTAGAGTACTGCATTAGCAATATGCTAAGTCCAAACTCTATTGGAATTAGTTTGGTTTTAACATGTTGTATAAGATATTGCAGCACTGTTATAGACATGTTTGAAGTTGGCAAAAATCCACTAAGCTTGTTGCGTTGTATGATCGGTTCGGCTTTTACATAAAAGGTACATTCAATGCTACCCTGAAGTCATCATTTACGGAGCCCTGCACATGATACGCAAGAAAAAAATTAAATTGTGCGCACAATTTACTAATTCATTCCCTTGATTTATAAATCATGTGTATAATTTATAAAACAAGGAAACAAAATAGTAAATCATGTGCACAATTTAGCCTACTATTTGTTTCCTGCATGTCATGTCCGAGGCTTTGTAATCATTTAATAAAAATTGAAAAATCTTATTTTTTTTATGCAACATTGCAAAATTTATTATAAATTATTTATCCGTGCACATAATTATTTTTTTGTAATTCATGTTCCTTTATAATCTTTAATCAAAATAACTTCCTCTCCCTCTTGCAGCGTCATCTCTTCTCTGATGATGTTTACTGCTGCGAGGGCGGGGCAACCTGTCACTCACATGAGATCCACCAATAGCAAATCACAACCATCCAATCAATTCTCTATGAACAAAATCAAAACCCACCCTAATTTTTTCTTGTTCCAGAAGCCTTTTCACTCAGTTCTATCGGAATTTCTGTTTCATGCCGACTATAAATTTGTCAGAATGGATTCTGGAACAGCCTTTGTGTCAGTAATGCACTTATGATCCCTTAAAATGCTGCCAACGAAGACAGTTCACTAGGTTTCTGAAGAGTATTTGTCTTCCTTTGAGAGTGTTTTGTGATACCAAGATCATTTCGATTTAGAGATATGCTGTAAGATTCCTTCATTTCTGAATCTGTGGGAAGGGTTTTGACATTTTAATGTTCCTTTGACATTTTTTGACCCACAAGATTTTTTCCACGGTGCTGATATTTTTATCATCCTAATGTTGACTGATGGGAAAACTGAATATGTTTGGCTGTGTTTCTACATGACCTGAAGCGGGTTTACTATGATACCTGGATCTGACGTGATGTGTGCATCTCTCGCAACTACATTACAACTTAAGATTGTTTACATATTCAACCAGTTTTGTCTGTTTTGGAGATTTTTTGTACAGCTTTGATTGACAACCAAAACTTTCAAATATTATCTTAATATTGTAATATTATCCTTATATTTTAATCATTATAAGCGCAAGTAATTACTTCCTAACATGTTTGTTAGCTGTATATTACTGTGAATAAACTTGAATTGCATTGAACTGAATTAACAGTCACAGTGCAGCTGTATATTATAGCTTTACATACTTGTGGTCTACGTATATGATTTGCAAATGAGTCATACCAGCATGAGGGAAGGAGGAGCGGATGAAAAAGTCTCATCTGCAGTCCAGTTCAGCTACCTCTCTCCATTTTTACAAAATCAATTCCAATTAAAGGTGTCATGCTTTAAATTTTCACTTTATCTCCCTTTGTCATTCCATCAGAACAAAAGCACTCTTCCATTTGGTGGAACAATCTGATTCACCTGCAAGATGCTGTTTTAAATATGTATGTAGGCCAGCAGCCTCTGTTTGGCAGGTCATTTGAAATCATCCACAGAATCCCTATCATCTCCTGCTCATGAAAAATCAATCCAAACGTGGCGCCTTTTCAAGTGGAGCTCATTTTAGAGAAAAAACAAACAAACATGTGTTTTAGAGATAAAATAAGGAATTAAAAGGAATGGCACATGAATAAAGCCATTCAGCTGATGTTACTAATGGTTATATCATCAACTACTAGATTTTTATATTTTCTGAAGGAAATGTAAGTGTTTGTACATGCAAAACTCACCACCACAATGCTAGAGTGTTGCTAAGGCATTGCTTTGTAATTGCTATGGTTGTTGCCAAGGTAGTTATTTACCATTCCCACGTCAAAAGAGCCCATTTTATGTCTCAAAATTGGCACTTTTCCAGTGCATGGTAGCCTACGGCTCGGTACGGCTCACTAATTTGTGTCTTGGGTTCCTTCTTCAATAGAAAGCTAATTTATTGCATTTGCTATAATTAAAACCAACATTATTTTAATAATACCAAAATAATCACTTATGTAATCGTTTTATTTCAGTGTAAATCATCATAATCTCTTAATTAAACCGGTTTACTTTCATATAGATTTTACTGAAAGGATGTTTGGCGCCATCTAGTGGAAGGAGCGACACATTACAAAAACACAAAATGGGGGACACAGTCCTTAAACTTACAGTACAAGTGGGGTTTTAAACAAGATCTCATGTTTATTCATGTTTTTACATTTGTGTGCAAAACTTCATATAGGAGTCCAATAGTCATAACTGTCATAATGACAGACAGCTAATTGTCTAATTTATGCTTTCAGTGAAACCTTTTGGTGCCTCAGGTTGTCCTGGTCGAGCTACTGTGCTTTTGAAGTTGCATGTGACTTTTGTGCATCCAATGGATTTGTGGTTGTATGGTAAACTTGAAGTGGTTATTGTGTATCCAGACTTGCAAAGCAGTTACATGACTAATGTGATTCTCACAAAATGACAACTGTTTTTGCTTAGCTGTTACCAGGGTTGAGGTCATCAAGATACACATATTTACAGATAGAAGGATTCGTCTTGGATATTTCATATGCCTTGTATTTCCTAACAGCTCTCCTTGTCCTTTGCCTCACATGCTGGTCATGAGTCCCAGCGTCGTCCCACTGGACTCCAGCTGTTCTTCGGACTGTCTGTTTTTTTCCAGGAACCAACGGTGTCACAGTCCATTACTGCCGAAACGTTCATCAAAAAGAGCTTGTTCATTGATTCAGAACATTTTAGATGAATCAAAGTCAGACGTCAGAGCTTCAAGGGTAGAGGAAAAGACTCACATGAACTCGAAAACGAGAACATGAGGTGGTGGTGAGAAATGGGCAGCGTTTTTCTGAGTAATGAGGGAGGTTCTGGTATTTTGTAGATAGTCAAACATTAAGCAGTGAAAACAGAGGAAGACGCCAAAGACAGCTGAAGAGGAAGTTGTTGTGAAAGACCTTTCTGAGACAGCAACGCAACAACTCTGGAAGAAATAAATCCCAGTAAACATGCACCCCAGTATGGAGGAGTTCAGCTCCGAAGATTCTGGTGTTCAAGATGTGGGACCTCAAATCAATGGGCTGGTGGTCCAGATCCTCAAGACGATGTCTGTGTTGCTGGTGCGGGTCAGACAGAAGTTTCTGGAAATAGCTATTCTGATCTGTGTGATTCTGCTGGTGTTCTGGGTGGCTTTATTCCTCTACGGCAGTTTCTATTATTCCTTCATGCCCACAGCCAATTTCATCACACCTGTCCACTTCTTCTACAGGTGAGAGGTTTACAGTTACCCAGCAGGATACACTGCCTTAAATCATTTTCTTAATCAGTTTTTCATCTTTTTTTTTTTTTTTTTTCAAGTAGTAAATGCAATGATAAACCAGATAAGTTTGGTTTGTTTGTTTTAAGCATAAACGTCATTTAATTATGTTAGATTAACACATTTTTCTTGCACCAGTTTACAAAATTTGTATTCATGTTTTAAGCAAAAAAAAAATTGTTAGATATATGCATTAAACTTGTTTCTCAGACAAAAGCATCTGCTAAATGGATAAATGTTAATCATTTATGCAATAATAAGGCCATAATAATCTCACATATCCAAGTTTCAGAAGAGAAGATCCTAAACTATGCTCAAATTTGCTAAAATGTCAAAGTCTGTAATCAAAACCCAGAGATCTAAATGTGAAATCAACATTTCCCATCAAAAGCCATTTTATCTGAGCTATGCTATCCATATTTTATAATTTAATAGCTTTATATTCTTACTATTTTATTGATATTTCTATATTTAACACTGTAAAGCCTGACATATTATCTAATTTTGGAACAGTTTATTGAACGTTTAGTCTCTCTCTCTCTCTCTCTCTCTCTCTCTCTCTCTCTATATATATATATATATATATATATATATATATATATATATATATATATATATATATATGCATATATATGCTTATATAGTATAATATAGGAGAATATGGAGCTCATACTAGAGGAGAAAAATTAACTTTTATTCAGAGGCCCAAACTGAGCAAAAGTATTCAAATGCTTATATTTATATGGACAAAAAGTAAGATGAGATTCTGATAGCTTGCACTGTAAATCAATGATTTTTATATTAGACTATACTTACATAAATGACATATAATATCAGTTGTCAGTCTCACAATATTATGTCTTAGTAAGATGATATTAAAATGCTTAGTTTTATGATCAAATTTCTGTAGTTTTAATTGTGGACAGCAAAACATAATAAACATAATTCAGTACAAAGATTATTGAGAGATGAAAAAAAATCTACAAAAGTATCATATTTTGACTTATAATTTAACATGATTTTTCTAATATATTTATAATATTTATAAACAATCAAGTAAACTTAGTGTGTACATCTTGAAATATTATTCACACCATAAAAGTTATTCTTACGTTTACTAAGATTTCACAGCAAAGTGGCATGTGAACCATGACCTAAAGCAGGACGCTTTATACTAAAAGGCCTTTTACATGCTAAAAAAAGTACACTGCCCAGCCAAAAATAAATGTCGCTGTTTGGATTTTAATAGGCAAATACTTAAGAATCTAGAAATGGATCATTATTACAGTGATTATTATGTTTCTAGCATGTAAAATGTTTGGCAATGGTTCAAAACTGATGCACCACATCCATTTTTGGTCAGGGTCTTGTCCTGACAATGCAAGAGATGAGTACTCCAGCACATCCCAAAGACTTTCAATGAATTTAAGGTCAGGACTCAGAGGTGCCAATTCATGAGTGAAAATGATTCTTTATGCTCCCTCATCCATTCTTTTTTGAGCCTGATGAATCTCGACATTGTCATCCTGGAATATGGCCATGATATATCACAATGCATGGTTATTTAAGAAATGAAAAGCTACAAACTCCATATTTTAGAGTTAAAAGAACTGTTGCCAAACATATGCATAATAATCACTGTAATAATGATCCATCCATAGACTCTTAAGTATTTGCCTATTAAAATCCCAACAGCGATGTTTTTTTTTTTTTTTGGCCAGGCAGTGTATAAACTATCAATCAGATGTCAGAAGCCATGCAGTAAAGTGTGTACAACAGGTTTTACAACAAAGTTTTGACATGTTGATAATTTAGAGGCCTTAGAAATTTGCACATCAAATAGTTTATTTGGTTATAAGGTTATAAGGTTACAATTATAAGGTTAAGTTGATGCTGAAATATTGGGACAAATGTCACAGAGCCTTCATTCATCAGAGGTTTGACTTTAGTAGTTTTTGATGTTTGTCATCTGCTTGTTCATGTGAAATGTGTTTCTGACCAGCAGGACTGACTGTCCATCTCCTCTTCACTCTATGTGTTCTTTCCCTGTGGCTAATGTCTCTTTACTGAAAAATGGAAAACATCAGGTGACCATCCTTGATCTGATCCTTGTTTTTAGTTTGAACTTTTTAACTTTTTTTTTTCTGGTTTACGTTTGTTGTTGAGTTTATGAAAATGAGTGGACAAAAGCAGACAATGTTCTTAATAAAATACTAGCATACCGCTTACTGTTCAATACATAGGCCTACTGTTCTTTAATTATAGTATGTCAAACTGTCTGCAATACAGTAAGTGTTTCAAACAGCAGCATGCTGCATTGTTGTCACATGACCTCACTATATTGCATGTTTATCCCAGTGGTGTTTAGTTATGTTATAGACTTTAATCAAATTTTGTGCAAAAAATGGCTTTTTGGTGTGTTTATCAAATAATTAAGCTCAAAACCATGGCAGACATCCCTTTTGGTTTATTAGTGCTCTACAGTGGCCTCAGGTTGTCTACTGCACATTTTGTGCAGTCATCTGGAGATTACAGATTATTTGCATACTGTGCACAGTGGAAATATTTCCAAAATAGTTTGAGTAGTATATTATTTCATACATACCCTTGCTGATTTTTTTCTTTTCTCTTTCCTGCCTACTACAGGTAATGACGTACGGCCAGCCCTATCGGATCACGCTAGAGCTGGAAATGCCAGAGTCTCTAGCCAATCAGGAGCTGGGAATGTTCCTAGTGAAAATCGCTCCTTATTCTAAAGCTGGTCAGATTGTTGACGAATCAGCACGTTCTGTAAGTGTACGAACTAGGAATTTGACAATCAAATTTATTTAATGTTTGACTTCACCCAAAAATGACATTTCTGTAAACATTTACTTACATGTACATTATGTACTCATATGGTTTCAGAAGACATTGAATATAAAACTTATGTCATATCAACCACATTTAGTGCTTTTCCATGCAAGCAAGTCATGCATGAGGGTGGGGCTGAGAAAAAAAAATCACAAATTATTATTATTATTATTATTATTTTTATTTTTTTACAATTTTAAAATGTATTTATTTTTTATTTTAAAATTGTATTGAACATTTTGGCAGGGCATGTAAATGGCTACTGGCTTAGCTTTGGATCCTGAGAGGGCAATATGTGTTGTATCATATGTGTTAACATCATACCTCTTACTAGTGGACACGGGAAAGTGAAAAAATGGCCTCAACGACTATGTAAACAATAACATGGAGATGGAACTGGAAACTTTGCTGACTTCGTGGTCCTTTTTATCAGCCATTGTGCAGTTAAACTCTGCATTTTATAACACTACATCTGCCTACATGTGCAAGAGGCAACTGTTTACACTTGTACACATCACGCATGCCCAGCAGTGTGCATAAACGGTCATGTGACATGCGTTTTCGCTCAAGTAGTGTAGACGGAGATCATTTCTGAAACGCAGTGGAAACACCAGTATAGACGATGAACGTTTTCATTTTAAAAGGCTGTTTTAACGCACTAGTGTAAACGGGGCCTAGGTCAGCATATGCATGCAGAGAACAGAAAACACAATGAAACTAAGCAGAACAAAACAGAACCCTGACAAAGAGCTTCATGAGTTTTCTGACCACATTTGGAACATTTTGTTTCACAAGGCTGCAGCAATTCCCATCTCTCTCTGTCTCTCAGGCAATGCTCCATTATCGCTCCTCTCTTCTTCAGGCTCTGGGCACAGTGGTCTTCTCTCCCATGCTGTTAACAGGAGCATCGGAGCAGAAGCAGTCAGTCTCAGTGGAGCTGTACTCTGAGTTCAAAGATGATTCTGTGAGTGATGATTCTGAACACCCTAGCAATTCACTAAAACCACTAGCAACCATATAAATACTAACATAAAATCGCTCATAACCCCTTAGTAACTTCATAGCAACTTGCTAAAGCCACTTCAAACACCTAAGTAACCGCATAACAACTTTAAAAAACACACTAGCAACTGCATAGCAACACACTGGCAACCACCCACGACACAATGTGGCGAATATTTTAGTATACACAAGAACTTCACATTTTCTCCACAAAGTGAAAAAACATTAGGGTTCGTTTACAAAACACAGTTTTGGCCGTTCATTTACACGTTTTGGGGGCCTGAAAACTATGAATACCGTATTCAAAGTGCAAATTTTTGAAAACAATAATGTTATTTTATAATCTATGAAAACGTGCGTATTATGTGTTCGGCTATGTCTGAAATTGCCCCCATACCCTTAAATTGGGCACTATTTGGGGGGACAGCCAATTGTAGTGGTGTCCGAAACCATAGTGGACAATGAAGTGCACTTATTCAATCCCAGAATGCACCACAATAATGAGGGTACAACTGATGCACGCTCAATAACTAGAGAATACACATAATGCACGGTGAGTCACTCGCTGAATGAAATCCTTGATTCGCCCACAGCTGAATCGCCCATCCATCCATTTTCCAAACCAATATGGCTACAGCGTAATATCACACAGGTATAAATTCATTTTTTAAAGTGATTATTAAATTAATTTAGGTTTATACATAGTTTCCAAGACAGAGTTCAAGATAAATACTTTCATCTTAATACTGGAGCTGACAGTTTGTTGAGTTTCAAATGATTAATAAACAACAAACTATGTAAAAACGACAGCCCTTAGTGTCTGAATTCACTCACTTGTTTTCATTCACTCCTTCAAATGGACTATATTAGTGGAGTAAGGTAGGGAATAGTGAATGAGGGTATAGGGGGGCGATAGTAGTGTTTCTTTACAGAGTGACATCGCCAACTACTGGCCTAGCAGCATAATAGGGTTAGGGTTAGTGAACGGGATTGTTTTGACAGCGTTGTTGTCTATATGAGAAAAAAACAAAGGAAAAACTTTTTAAAAACTTTCCGTTTTTAGTACATCATTGTCGTGTAAACGTACCCTTAGAGTGGAAATAAATATACTATATACGAGCTGTGGCACAAACCATTTTTTTAAAGTTCTCTCTTTTCTCCATTCAGTACAAACCCACTGTTGGAGCTGTCATTGAGATCCATTCCCAGCGTATTCAGATCTACAGAGCACATCTCTTCATCTTTGCTCACTTTACAGGCATCAGGTTTGTGTTTGTGTATTCCTGTATGTTTACTTTGTTGCTTCAATAAAATCATTCAAAAAGTATGCATCATCCAGGCTTATCTCTCTGATCTGCACAGGTACCTGCTGTATCACTTCCCCCTGATATCAGCATTGATTGGAGTGATGAGTAACTTCACTTTCCTCAGTTTGATTATTGCTCTCAGCTTCCTGCAGTTTAGTCTGGGTAGTCGCAGGTTACCTGTTAAGGTGCGCTGCTCTAAAATTGAGCTGATTTACTTATATATATATATATATATATATTAGGGCTGTCAAACGATTAATCACGATTAATCGCATACAAAATAAAAGTTTGAGTTTGCCTAATATATGTGGGTGTACTGTGTGTAATTATTTTGTATATATAAATACAAACACATCCATGTATATATTTGAGAAATATTTACAAGTATATGTATTTATTTATATTTTTATATAATTTATATTATATATAAATACATTTTTTGTACATAAATAACATATTTCTCCTAAATATATACATTAATTTGTGTGTATTTATATATACATAGTATTTACACACATTACTCACACATATATTATGCAAAATCAAACTTTTATTTTGTATGTGATTAATCACGATTAATCGTTTGACAGCCCTAATATATATATATATATATATATATATATATATATATATATGTATGTATATGTGTATATGTATGTATATGTGTATATGTGTATATATATATATATATATGTATATGTATATATATATATATATGTATATGTATATATATATATATATATATATATATATATATATATATATATATATATATATATATATATATATATATATATATATATATGTGTGTGTGTGTGTGTGTGTGTGTGTGTGTGTGTGTGTGTTATTGTTTCATGTGCTACATATACTTTAGTGATAAAATTATAAGGATATATGTGTGTGTGTGTGTGTGTGTGTGTGTGTGTGTGTGTGTGTGTGTGTGTGTGTGTGTGTGTGTGTGTGTGTGTGTGTGTGTGTGTGTGTGTGTGTGTGTGTGTTATATAAACATTTTTCACAGTGTTTTTTTTTTTTTTTTGCTTTAGACTGATATGCAACAAGAAGAAATGAATGAACCGGATGACCTGAATGATCAGTTTGAATCCCAGAATGAAGGAAATGCACCAGGTGAAGCTCATGTACTGTTTTAAACCAGCTGCAACTGCTATAATAAAAAGGGTAAAATCCTAAAATTAATTTTGGAGAATTTCTTTGGGAATTAATTTTATACTGGAAATAATATATTAAAGTCATTTACATGGATAGTTCACCTAGATTAACCCTTAAATGCATGAATGTTTCGCCAATCATTATTACGTATTTGGGTCTTTAGCGACCCGGATCTATATCTATCACGGATGGATCTCCTGTCGCAATAATATAAAACTCTCCTGATATTAGAGTACCAATTATGGAAGAATAAAATAAAGCATATTTTGTTACCTCTTGGAGCTTGGAAGGGTTCAGTCTGAGCGGATGTTTTATACCATCAGCAGTGTCCTCAGCATCTGGCTCTTTTTTGCAATCTCAAATATATTCTAAAAAAACTATCATTTTCAACATCTTCAAAATCAATATTTTGATCGCTGACAGCTTCTTCACCAGATCAGTACTTGCTCCACTGTAAATCGCTGAGCCATTTCAAGTTTTGCTGATGATACATCCTATTCTTTTGTTTTCTGCCTGCAGTAACTATGAGTGAAACGTCACTTCATTAATGTGTATCATACATTGCCACCTTGTGGAATTAATGTAAATTGCACTTATTCAGTCATCAATGATTCAATATTGTTGTGCAAACAAAATATACTCACACTGTTACACACCTCTGGTCATTAGCGACTTTTTTGTAAAAATACAATTTAAAAAATAAATAAATTGGAAAACAGGTATTCTTTTATAAATGTTTTATTTTTTGTTGTTATATTGTTTATAATGAATTGATTTAGGAATACTAAGAAGGTTGATGTCTAACTTTAAAAAATGAATGAGGAGGGAAGTGATTGACATCCCAGGTCACTAAAGAGGTATGATTTGAAGGGTTAAAAAACTCTTTAGTGAAATGAAAATTAATGGGATCTATGCAAATTAAAATCATGAAAGCATGCAAATATGAAAGGCTAGTTTAGTAGATACATGTGGTTCATGCCATTTCGAACCTTTCTTGATTGTGCATTCATCTAATTCTCTGAGCAGCCACTGTAACACACTTGTTGGATTCCCCCATTATTATAGAAAATGTTGACACCATGGATTGCAATTCTGTGGAGATGGAAGAATCCATTCCAGACATGGGGGTGGAGGAGAGTGACGACTCCAGAGAACTCGCTGAGGATGAACCCATCTGTGAGGCTGGGGATGGAGAAATGATTTTGAGACACAGGCATTTATCACAGGACATGTTACAGTCTTCCCAAGCATTAACAGACCCCAAAGATAAAAATTACTATCGTGTTGGTTGTTCAAGCTTCTAGAGAGGGAATGGAGCTGTCTTCTAAATGAGGGTAAAGGTTATGAAAAGCAAAGGCCACTTACTTGACTTCATTACAATCTCATGTTGATAAATTATGAACTTTATGCTAGCCCAAAATAGGCCTTTCGTTATTTTAAAAGTAATCAGAGACAAGCACAATTACATTACCACCATTTATTATTTCTCAAGTATTGACATAACTTATATATCCAAACTAACCCTTCCAGAAATATCCTTTGTTGTGGAATATAATATAATACAACTACTACAACACTGAAAACAGTGATACTGTGTCAATAAATAGCCCAAGGGGAAAAATGGCATTTGGTTGCGGTGTACGTCTGGAAAATGACATTATTGATTTGCATTAATTTACATGCATTCCTCTTGGAAACACAAAGACAACCAGAGAAATATCTATAGATTTTGTTTGCAGAAAGAGCTGAAGATATGAGTTTACTGAAGGTTATTTTGTGGACATAACAGAAAAAATAAAATTGTAAAGTATTTATACATCATGGTATACTGTCTTTAATTTACACAGATTTTACATATAAAAACAATATGTTGTATTATAAAAGAGAATTTAATGAGAATTAAAAAAACAACTCAAAATTAAATGACAATTTGGAGCAAGATGTACAGTATCTCCACTACAAAACAAGTAATAGAATCTGAAGTTTATGGTAGATGGTAGACAGAGCATGGTGCCAGCTACACCAAAGTCATGGGTTCAATTCCCAGGAAATGTGCATGCTGATAAAACAAGAAAGCATCTGCCAAATGGAAACACATACATGACGTGGTTGCAAGAGTCAGTCAACGGCTCAACGCTAGAAAAGTGTGGGACAACCTCGGCCCAACCTCCAAAAGAGCTCGTTGTCAAAAATGTTGTGGAAAACTGTGATGTCACATCATGCAAATTACTGCTGGAAAACGTTGACAGCAAGACACTGAACTGGCATTGAGTCTTTGGAGCTGAACTGCTGGAGGGTTCAACTTAACACACAGGAATGATGAAAGATTGGCAACTCGGGTACGTGGGAGTTGGTGCATTTTTCCCCCCTACAAGTAATTGTTTTGACCTTTGTGCCACTTAGCATATGTGGGCTATTTCCTGGGCAGATAAAGCTTGTTTTTATCCATTTCTATAGGAAACCACCAGTGATGGCAGAACAAGTTTTTTTATATTATATGTCCAGGAAATCCTCACATGATGTGCCTCTTTAAATAACAGTAGTTTACTGATAAGATGAATATTATAATTTGTTATCTGTCTATTCATCTGTTTTCTGTCTTTAGGTATTCCATTATGACTTATCAAATAACGATTTTGTTGATCCCCACAGATTCTCTTCTTCTAGAGCTCAAAATAACAAAACGCAAGTTTCATCCATTTCTGATGAGAATTTCCATCCTAGCGGCTTCATGAAAGACTTGGATTCTCCTCCAGAAAGAATGAGCACAATGTCAGAAAAGAAGAGCAATGGAAGGGACGGTGAGAGCATAAGAGATGCCGCAGAAGACAAGATGTTTGATTTCTCACCATCCTTGAACAATCAAAGTCATCATAACAAGAACACAGTCTTCAGAGCCAGACCTAAACTGGCTGATGCTCACGCCGTCCTTTCTTCCAAGCTAGAAGAACCAACTGAAACTCAAATAAATGCATATGAGGAAATGGAGGACATGAAACCAGAACCTCTGGAACGCGTTCGTGTGGATCCCCTACCGATACCTACCGGAGCAATGACCGAGGACACGGACGTGGAAGAGCAGAGGGTAAAAGGGAGTGAAAATCTTGTTGAAGAGGGTTCAAAAGTGCCGTTGAATGCAGCAACTAGGAAAAGCCTGTGGAGAGGCAAGGTTGTGCCAAAGGAAGGGATGCGGGAAAGGCTGGGGGGTCTGGAGAGTATCGATGAGAGTATCGAGGGAGATTTCAACAAACGAATGCACAGGAAGAAGAGTTGGGGTACAAAACAGAGAAACGTACAAACGTTTGCGTCATCACAGGATGGAGAGCATTATATGCAGGGAAGTATGGAGAGAGATGGTGAGGGAGAATTAGTTCCACACCCTTTTCTCTCTCGGGTTCTCCTTCACTCCTCTGCTTCATCCTCCTCTTCCTTCAACAACTCCTCAGCAGAAAGTGATGAAGTCTTCAGCGAGAGTGAGGATACAGCCGCCCGGAGGCAGACCATGAAAAAGGTGAGTGGAATTCTGGGAAATCTTAGAAAGCACAAAGCAGTTTATCTTGATTCTGCAGAATATTCCAGGACCAGTTTAACTGGTGTCGGGTTCAGTCTGACCCGTGGACTAAATGAAAAGGTCTCTATTTTTTCGGTGCACTGAAATGTGTTAGACGATTTGCATGAGTACCATAACATAGTGTATTTGAATAAGTTATTTGCATAGTACTGTAGACAGAGATATGGATAAAGTAGCATGCTACTGTCACATTTGCAATATTCCCAAAACAAATTCTTCAGATGTCATGCAATATACCCCGTAATGCAACAAGTAGTGAGCAACATCTTTGGGTTTGAACAGTTTCATCATTGTTTAACCGTAAATCCTTCAAGGTTAAAAAAGCATGCCATTTTATGAACACCGAAAATCAAACACAGAAAATTGTTTTTAAGGTCCTGCCACTAAATGACCCCCTTCTCTTTCCCAGTGTCGATCTTGGAGAACATTTTTGACCATGATGCAGTGGTCCAAACGTACACAAAGCTCATGGATCCAGCTAGCTGGTCACCAAGGTACGAAGCTTAGGCTTTTGCAAAGAATGCATCATGTTACATAAGTAAAATGGGTTTGAACAATACTTTTGAACTAAGCAGTATTTTGTAGATAAAATGTGTTTCGTGTGGTTTCCCTAGGTAATGTAAGGCTGAGTGAGGGTGGGGAGGTGCTGAAGAGGTTTTGCAAGGTGGAGGACGTCTGTCTGCAAGCCCTCATGTCTGATGCGCTCTGTCAGTTCGTGCCTCATTATTTCGGGCACATCAGTCAGGACGGAGAGAGATACATCCGTCTAGAGGACCTGCTTAGCGGGCTCAAACATCCTGTCATCATGGACTGCAAAATGGGTGTCCGGTAGGAAGGGAACTAAAAGCTTTACTCAAACACTGATTAATTTGTCTTCACTATAACTGTTACCTTAAGCCACAGTTGATGTAATTTGTGGGTATGTTTTATAAAATATTGATACATTTGCCTGCAAGACTGAATATCAATGTTGGATAAAAGTTGGGATTAGTGATGCACTGAAATTTCAACAACTGAAAACAGGCCAGAACAGCAAAAAAAAGTTTTTATGGAAGCTTGTTTCCAACACTAAATAAAAAATTAAAAAAAAGGTAATTGCGACTTTTTTCTCATAATTGCAAGTTTATATCAAACAATTCTGACTTTTTTCTCACAATTGCGAGTCTATATCAAACAATTCTGACTTTATTTCTCACAATTGTGAGATATAAACTCAAAATTGCGAGTTATAAAGTCAGAATTGTGAGTTGTAATTTATAGAATTGCGAGTTATAGTTTATATCTCGAAATTGACGTTTTTTCTCAGAATTGTGAGTTTATATCTTGCAATTCTGACTTTAACACTTGCAAGTCTGAGTTTATATCTCACAATTTCAAGAAAAAAAGTCAGAATTGTGAGATAAAAAGTCCCAATTACCTTTTTTATTTTTTATTACATGGCAGAAACAAGCTTCCATAAGTTTTAAAGGGGGCTGAAACCATTAAGCAAAACTGTGACATTTAATTAGCACTTCTCCGATGATACATTTTGACCATGTTGTACACTCAACATGGATAAGCTAAAACAGGTAAACATGTCCGAAGTGTGGCCAAAAACGATGCTAAAATAGCAATATGTAAAAATGTTTGGGCTGAAATATGGAGAGGCGTCTCGTTAAAGAGCTGCACTATGACTGGTTTCATGTATTACCTGAGAACACGACACCCTGAACAGAATACCAACTTTAGTGACCCAATTAACCAACTTCATTTTCTGTTTTGGTTTTCGGCTATTTTCGGCTATTTGAAAACTTTGTTTTGGTAAAAATACATTTTGGTGCATCACTAGTTTTGATAACCTACTGTGTCCAAAATACAATTTTAGTTTGCTACTCTACTTGATTGACCTTATCAATCGCACTATATCTGAACCATAATACAGTGCCATCTGAATCTATGCCATTACTTTCAGGACATACCAAGAGGAGGAGATCATTAAGGCCAGGACCAACGCCAATGTACGCTCTGATATGTATCAAAAGATGGTTAAAGTGGATCCGGCAGCTCCCACTGCAGAAGAACATGTAAAGAGAGGAGTAACGAAGCTGCGTTACCTGCAGTGGAGGGATGACAGCAGTTCCACCTCATCACTGGGCTTCCGTATAGAAGGCATAGTGGTATGAAACACGAGGCTAAAAGAGTTACAAGAGAGACACTGTATGGTCATTTGAATAGATATTTTTTACGGTTTTTCACTCTTTTTTTTCCAGATGGGGAATGGTAAAGTATTGCGGGACTTTTACAAGACACACACAGAAGCACAAGTGACAGAAACCCTGCTATCTTTCACCAGGAGGCAGGTTCACATTCTAGTGAGTGCACACCATACTTAAAGGGATAGTTCACCCAAAAATGAAAATTATCCCATGATTTACTCACCCTCAAGCCATTCTAGGTGCATATGACTTTCTTCTTTCAATGAACACAATCAGAGTTATATTTAAAAATATCCTGGCTCTTCCAAGCTTTATAATGCTAGTGAATGTGGATTTTTAGGCCCAAAAAATGGATCTATCCATCATAAAATAATCCATACGGCTCCAGGGGGTTAATAAAGGCCTTCTGAAGCAAAGCGATGGGTTTTTGTAAGAAAACTCGACTTATGTACAGCAGATGCCAGTTATTATAGTTTATAAAGTTTTAAATATAAAATTTTTCTTATAAAAACTCATCGCTTTGCTGCAGAAGACCTTTATTAACCCCCTGGAGCTGTGTGGATTACTTTTATGACGGATGGATGTACTTTTTTGGGCTTCAAAATTTTGAGCGCCATTCACTACCATTATAAAGCTTGGAAGAGCCAGGATATTTTTAAATATATGATTGTGTTCGTCTGAAAGAAGAAAGTCATATACAGCTAGGATGAGTAAATCATTGGATAAGTTTCATTTTTGGATGAACTATCCATTTAAAAACACAAATATAAACACTTGCTTCATTTGTGAAACATCTTTCCTTTCTGTCTGACATCAACAAGCCCTCTTATTTTACCAATAAATAAAAAACACCTTGCCATTCAGTTGGTTCCTAATAATTAAAAACTAATCCCACCCTACATTTTATGTTCGCATATCATGTTTCATTCTGAAATACTTGACATTTCAAGAGTAAAGTGGGTTGTGAATGGGGATTCATGTTGACCTTAAGCACAGATTTTGTATGTTTTTGTGCCATATGACATTTTCTATTGTTCTAAACCAAATATGTCTGCTTTATTGGAATCAATATTTATTTAAAAAAAAAAAATGCAGTTCATCACAAATACATCAAAATATTCTTCATTTGTCACTTTGTGTATCCCAGGAGGCCTACGAATCCAGATTACAGGCACTGAGCGAAGCACTAAAGGAATCAACCTTTTTCTACAAACACGAGGTTAGTGCAAAACGTCAAACTTGTTATGGTTTTCTTATACACTACATTATAGTATTGAGCTGTTCACTTTGAAGCTTTAAAAACCAGAAAGTAATTGGCATTTTGAACCATTGAGTTTCTTAATGGTTTTTTGAATGGCAATATTTGATTCATGAGTAAAATAAGATCTGGAGAGACTTTCACGTTTTGTTCTACAACATAAATTACACACAATTATTCCTCAAACATGAAATGTACAGATTTTAAAGAAAATTTTTTTTTTATTATTATGTTGTTAAAAAAAAGCCAAATATTTGAAAAAGGATGTGGGTTTTAAGTGTTTGATGTGTCAAAAGCTTGTTTGGCCTTTTCATCTCAACACGATTTATGGAAATTTTGTCTCCTCTGCCTCTGAATAAACATCTCAATTTCTCACAGATCATAGGCAGCTCATTACTTTTCGTCCACGACTGCAGCAGCAAAGCAAACATATGGATGATAGATTTTGGAAAGACCATCCCAACCCCAGAGGATGTCCAGCTGAGGCACGATGTTCCATGGGTGGAGGGAAACAGGGAGGACGGGTACCTTATCGGACTGACCTCCCTCACCTCTCTTCTGAGGGAAGCCATCAAGAAAGCAAGGGAGCAAAGTCAAGAGCAACCACTCTGATAGTGACCTCACATAAACTCCAGTAAATGACATCAAAAAGACAAATGATTTCACCTCAGATCCAACAATAGTCAACCACACTGTCTATTGGACATTACAGGTCAATAAAGCTTTATACAGTTAATAGTATTAATAAAGCACTTGTGTTGCCATGGTCATTGCAAAAGAAGAGTTCAGGTGCAAAAGCCTCTAAGTGCCATCTGAAATGTTCTTCTAAAATGAGCATTTTTATCAAGCTCGTATGTTTAGGTTCAGTAATTTCACTTTAATGTCAATTAATAGGTCATTTTCATTGCCATTAAAGTGAATTAACTGAACTGAGCTTGATAAAAATGCTCATTTTAGAAGAAAATCTCAGATGGCAATTAGAGGCTTTTGCATCTGAACTCTTCAAATGTTCTTGTGTAAAGCACTTAATGTTATTGCCGTTTTGTGTATTAAATGTTTTATATACTACAAGTTGTTCTACTTGTGTATTCCTTCGGATTGATTCACAGCTAATGGCCATTTTATTGAACATCACTTTATTGCTCATGAGTAGACTATGTAAATCACATTACCACATAGGGACATGCATAATACCTTAAATTGTGCAACTTGTTGAGCAATTGGACGATTTTCACAAAGCATATTTACTTTGAATGAGGGACTCTTTTGACGTGGGTAAGCAACCACCATGCTAATGCAACAAAAACACTCACAACACCTTAGCAATAGCCCATAACACAAACAACTTTTTCTTTATAAAGCCTGAATACCTAGTTCTAAAATTAAACCCTTTTTAAAATCTTAATGTTTAAAACTGATGGTTAATTAACTCTGCTAAATAAATTATGCTTTTTGCATATTTTAAAATATCTAATATATAGAATGGCTAACTTTTATGCTTATGGATCCCTGCAAGACGATATATTTTTGCTCTTGACTAAGCACGCAGCCACGCACATGTTTTCAAAGCAAGATGAAGCACATTTCCACACAGGGTCCACGTGAGAGCAGTGCACGCGGTCGCGCGCAATTATTATACGAAGGTTGATTCACGATGACTCAGTGTCGGAAGTGGTACCCCAACCTGTCTGTGATGATAACACGGGTTTGCTCCACTTCCTCAGGTACCAAAATTATCATAATGTGTCTTTTTGAACGGATATGGTTTGGTTTCTTGTTAAACTAGGACCGAATCGAAGTTTCACACTGCACTATATTGATTAAGGCACTGATTGACAGGTTTGATCGTGGTCAGCTGCTCATCTTTACATTTTCATTATATCATCGTGTTGTTTTTATATTCTTAACTAAACTTTAACATGTCAAAGTTCAAAAAAGTGCAAAAGGTGAAGCATATGATAGTGTCTCTCCTGGAGGCCGTTACTGTTCAATGCAAATCCTCAACATTCATGGTGAATCTGGGTGAAATTAAACCTAAAAAGCAGGATAAATGTGCATGTTTTAAACTGTTAGAATACATTTTAAAGATAGATTACGTGTAGGACCATGTGTAACGTGTTTCTCGCCATGTAGTTGTGCTTTTTAAACCACTTGGAATCAAAAATCTGATTTTTAGTATTAAAAAAACCAAAACAGAACACGTGCAATACTTTTTATTTTCTCACGAGCTTTTATTTTTAATGTTTAATTGTCAATTAACAGAAAGAAAAAAAAATCACGGTCCACGCCTGATTTTCTGTAAAGGCGGCAATATTTAGTATTAATAAAACATATAATTGTATGAATTGTATTATATATTAACGTTACAGTCATATAAGATTAATTGATCCATATTTAAATATGTACTGTTAAATTAAAACTAGACATTGTTTTTATGTTTTTACTGTTAAATTAAAACTAGACATTTTAATTTATGTAGACTTGGCGCCGAGAAACGTGGATGTCAGTGCATTTTGGGAATTGTAGTTTTTATTAACTTTTTAAACGAAATGACGTTCTTTCGATGCAATTCATCATATTCTACTGTTCATTTTGAGTAGTATATGAAATATTTGCATATTCACATATATTTAGATAATTTCATTCTCGTTAAACACTGTTTTGTAGTTTTATAATGGCGGATGCTGCCCGCGTGCACAGCGGTAAGTTCATGACCTTCAATAATCTACCACACGGTTTAAATCTTTTCCTTCAATTTCCTTAGATTCGAGTGGCTCTGCTGTGATGAGAGAGGTGTGGAGCACTGACAGCTCATTTACAGGTAAAACTACACCTGAAAATGCATTTATACCCATGTATAATAGAATTATTTGAAGTATATTTAATTTTTGACCATGCATGTGCACTTAAATCAAGCATATAAAATGCAAAACATGATAATTCTTATATACAGTGATTCTAGATAGTATTACTATGTACTTCTGTTATGCAGAATAACAGTAAGATAATTTAACTAAAAACTTAACTAGCTTCTACAAAAATATGGCAATAATAATATCCCATTCCTCCTGATAAACATCAGGAGTTGTCTGACTGAGTGTCTTTTTCATATGTCTTTCAACTTCTCAGATCCTGACGGCCGCTGGCTGGGGGTCCATCAAAGTTGGGGGTCCATCAAGGCTAGACTATACAACGATCCAGCTCACTTGCAGCATCGTGGTGGAGCCCCAGGGCCGTCTTGTCCGGGACCCCGCAGCAGGTTTCAGGACAACAGTGTTGACGTGTCTGTGATGGGTAGCCAGTATGGGGTGTCCAAACAGAGATTGTAAGTGTTGTTGCAAATTATTCAGCTTCATAAATAAGGATAGAGACAGAGCGCATTTAGACCACGCTCACACTGGGGGAGAAAGCAATCCAACCATCTCCATTGACTTTGTAATGCGTGAGGTTTGCTCCTTGTCATTTCTGACTTATAACAAAAACAGAACAATACCTAAAAGCTGCTGTGTGACAAAATGTACAGCAAACAAGCTACAAAACCCAGAACTAAGTTTTTATTAGCTACCGAACCGTAAAAGCCAGCCTTTAAGGAGCCAAAAGTGGATACAGGCAATAAGACTTGAAGCATCAGCAGGAAGAATGAGTAAATGGTGGGATCCTGAGACTCAGTAAGCCTATGTGTGCAGTAAACATTTTGTCACCGATAAGTCAAATATCCAGATGTCAGTTTTATATATTATATTTCCTGTCGCTGATTACGTTACCCTCCAGTGGGTGTAGTTCTCATAGTAATATGACATGTTGCACTCTGTCTCAATCGCCTGTATCCACTTTTTAGTCCTAAAACGCTTGTTTTTTGGGCAACAGCTTATAAAAACTTCTGGTTTTTGGTTCTGGGTTTTTTTTTTAGCTTGTTTGCTGTAAACCTTGTCACATAGCAGCTTTTAGACATTGTTCTGTTTTTTGTTAGAAGCAAGAATTGACAAGGAGGCAGCTTGACGCAATACAAAGTCAATGGAGACTGTTTAATTGTTTTCTCCCCCAGTGTGGGCGTGGCCTAAATGCGCTCTATAGGTTGTATGCAATCACGTGGTTCTGGTGACGCGCGAAATACCGGTGGAGGGCAAGCAGTGAAAATTAGAATGGAAGAGATGGCGAAAAGTCCTTTCTGTGCTGATTTAGAAAGGTATAAACAGAAAATCACAACATATGCTGGACGTGATCTTTATGTTATGAAGATAAATGACTTTTCCACTGAATTAAAAGACTTTCCTGGCATCGAGGAGGCAGATATAGAGAATGTGAAGCTGCTGTCACGCCACGTTAGTTGTAGTCTGGGTTTGTTTATATCGCGCTGCCTTTCTACTTGTGAAGTTAGGGAAATATTTTTGATTTTCTGCCATGACTGTGAAAAATGTCGCAATTGTAGGTCATTTATGCTGAATCGAGAATTACAACAGGAGCTCACATCATTGTTCAAAGAAAAAACTGGACGGTGTAATACAATTGTTGCCTTTTTATACGTGTAAAAACGCACTAAGGGGAAAGTTGAGGAGGTGACGGGGAGACGCCGTATATCAAATCTAATTATGTCACTGATTTAACCCACTCCCTATCACTCAATAAAATAATCACAGAGCTGAGTGTTTTTGAAAGTGTTGTCTTTGTTGTTGAATTGACTTCTGTCAGCTTGTTAAACATTTATTTATTTAGATATTTTCTACCATATGATAACTGAAGCAGCAGCGCGTGACACTGTTCTCATGGTAACCAGATCATCAACATCAACTGAATACTACAAAACTTAAGTGAAAACACCCAATCATCATTCAGTGAGATAAAATAGCTTCTCTTCCCTGCAAAGGATACCATGAAGAATATGGATATTTAACCAAGTCAAAAACAAATAAGGTAAGCTTTTAAAGTTAAAAAACGATATAAGTTATAAAAAACAGTATAAGTTATGTAAACGATATAAACACCTTCTGGGTTCTCGATTTTATCGATTTGAGCAACCATAAATGACGCAAAACATAGGAATTTTGAGTTTTTGATAGGATTCCTGTAAAGGAAAACCAGTCCCTGCCCTCCAGACTCATTCGCTGTGACATCAAGTTTAAACAACCTATTGGATGTATGTAAGGTTTGTGTGTTAATTCCCAGCCCATAGAGACAGAGCGACACGCGTCATAATCTGAAAACCACGCCCATGTCCACCTCTCCGTTGACTTTTCTATGGCGTGAAACTGCCTCCTTGTTTTGTCTTGACTTGTAACAAAAAAACACAACAATGCCTAAAAGCTGCTATGTGACAGAGTGTACAGCAAACAAGCTAAAAAAAAAATAGATTTTATAAGCTGTCGACCCAAAAAAATGAGCTTTTAAGGACCCAAAAGTGAATACAGGCAATTAGTTCTGTTTTTTTTTTTTTTTTTGCTTGTTTGCTGCACACCTTGTCACACAGCAGCTTTTAGGCATTGTTCTGTATTTTGTTAGAAGCAAGAAATGACAAGGAGGCAGCTTCACGCAATACAAAGTCAATGGAGAGGGTTGGATTGTTTTCCCCCTGTGTAGGTGTGGCTTAAATGTGCTCTGCCTCTATGTTATGCTTTTCCTGCAGTATTCCATATGGACGTCCCAGTTGGAGAGGAGAGAAGCGGACAGAAAGGATCGGAAATGCGCACAAATTTGGAGCAGAAGATAAAGGGGGAGGAGAAAAAAAATGGTTCAAAATGACAGTAAGAGATCACTTTTATTTTCCTTAAAGCAATAGTTCACCCAGAAGTTGTTTTGTCATTGTTCCTAAATAAAACATCATATAATTATGATAATGATTTGTGTTTAGGTGTTTGTAAATAATGTAGTTGCATTGGAATGACAAGATGGTGTGTAAATGATGACATAACTATCACAATAGAGTTAACATATTATCCAGTGGTAAATGAATTAAGTGTTAAAGGGCACCTATTGTGCAAAATTCACTTTTACATGGTGTTTGACCATAAATGTGTGTTGGCAGTGTGTGAGCAAAACCACCCTAGAATGAGAAAAATCCACCCAGTGTTTTTTTTTACAATCTCAATAATCCATAAGCACTGTCTCAGAACGCCCTGTTCTAAGATTGCTCTCACTGTGACGTAGAATTGCGCTAAGCCCCACCCACGTGGTTTGATTGACAATCTGGTTTTGGCATAGACCCCGCCGTCGGTGATCTGTCAACCATCCTCCATTGTTTCAACGACAGCCGGTAATGTCTCCTAAGAAACATAAGTGTTCTGTTGTGGGATGTAACAATGAACATAGTAGTTTTCACTTACTTCCGACATCAGAGCCACTGAAAACGCAGTGAATGGATTTTATTTACGAAGGAAAGGCGGCACTCAAAATTCCAAAATACGTTTATGTTTGCGTGAATAATTTTTTGACTGACTGTTTTGAGAACGAGGGTCAATTCAAAGCAGGTCTTGCTTCAAAGTTAATCCTCAAGTGTGGATCGTTGCCTACTGTTCGCGATCCAACGTCACCTCCAGAAGTAAGTGTATTTAATGTTTTTTGAGCAAATAGTCATTTCAGTCGATGTCAGACAATTCAATAACAAATGCGTCTAAAGTTGTTGTCGTCGTCGTAGAATGTCTGTGTATATAATTTAAACCTTGTTTGTATAGTGTATCTAACGTACTTAGCAAACGTTATCACAGTATTTGTGTTTGTAGTTTCAAAAAATTGCGCGAACGTTATCACAGTGTGTGTGTGTGTGTGTGTTGCACATCCATAATTGCAAAAGGGACGCGATTAGAACTCTATAAGTACATAAATGTATCAAATAACCATTCAGAGACATCCTGCTCCATTCTCAATTGTCTCTTCATCATCTGGGTCTGATTCCGGTTCAAACATGTACGGCTGAATGCCATACAAAACAGCGGGTCTTTCATTCTCAGCCATTCTGCTTCTACCGACTGTTTATTGCCATAGGTATGCAAGTTACGCCCTCATCCAAAGGCAGATATGCAGCTCATTTTCAACAGCTCTTTTTAAAACAGGCCCCAAAAATGACATTTTCAAATGGTTACAATAAATTAACTGTGGGGTATTTTGTGCTGAAACTTCACAAATACATTCTGGGGACACCCAAGACCAATATTACATCTTGTAAAAAGGGGCATAATAGGTGCCCTTTAAGCTTCGCATCATACATATTCACAAAAAGATATTAAACCTAACAAACAAAAGCCAATACTGTGTCCTGATGACTGTGTTGTTTATAGCGTCTGAAATATTTACTTTTGTTTCACAGATCCCAAATGGAAATAAGTACGATAAGAGATGGCTGCTAACGTCACTACAGAATCTCTGTCCCATTGCATTTACTCCACTACACGTAAGTGATCCCAATGAGTTGGTCAGTTATGCTGAACAAGTCTAGAAGGTGTAACTGTTTGTCCACTAGAGGTCAGTGGAGCTGTTTAATAAATCAGTTGTGTTTTACTGTATTGGTAAATGTTGAACATAATGGTTTTTAAAGAGGACCTGTTGTGCTTTTTTACATTTTCAACTTTTCAGTCTTTAGTGTGTAATGTTGCTGTTTGAGCATGAAAAAGGTCTGCAAATTTATAAAGCACAAAGTCACTCCAAAAGAAAGTTATTCTCTAAATCATTGTGGATTGTTTCTGAACTTCCTCAAATGCCTCCCTTGTAGTCTTGAATTTTCTTCCAGGAATGAACACTTCCCGCCCAAAGTATACGCAAATAAAAGGTTGAGGCCTGGTTGAGTTGCATTAGTAGTGTGTTGAAACTCGAGGTTATGGTATCCAAAACACTCTCAAAGCAGTTGACCAATCACAACACACTAGTTCAGCTAACCAATCAGAGCACACTGCGCTTGTCAGAAGGAGGGGTTTCATAGAGACAGGAACTAAACAGAGCGTTACTGACAGACTGGGAAGAGAGGAGCTGCAACAATGTCATTGAACATTCAAGCATTAAAATTTATTCTAGTAGACCACAAAATCAAGACTTTGAAAAAGGGCATAATACATCCCCTGTAAATCACCAAAATATTATATTTAGTTGATGCATCACATCTTTGTTTGTCTGATTGTGTCTTTATGTGTTTTTGTCTAGTATTCCACAGATGGACATAAAGTTAATTTCTATCTGGAGGATGCTGCCACTGCCAGCGCCCTGTGCAAACTCACACGCAGAGTCACAGACAGTGAAGGGCACAGGGTATTGTACTGTTTCATGCATTCTTAAAAACATTCATCTTGTACTAATGTATTCTGAATTCCATGTTTCATGTTCTCCAGGTGGTTGTGCTTATGAGCCATTGTTCCAGCCCACCTTTCCTCCCAAGTGAGCTGAAACCACAAGATCTGGAGCATTTAAAGGTCTGACCTACAGCTGCTTCTTGCTGCAGTAACATGGCCTACAGGTGGCAGCTGTTGCATTTAAAGTCGGATGAAATGGAAATTGCGTGCGATTTAGTTTTATTTTTTCCTATTGTGACATGCCGATCAGGCATAACATTGTTGGTACCCATTTTGCTGCCAAAACAGACCTGACCCGTCGAGGCATGGACTCTACTAGACCCCTGAAAGTGTGCTGTGGTATCTGGCACCAAGATGTTAGCAGCAGAACCTGTCAGTGGTCATAATGTTATGCCTGATCGGTGTATGTCCAAGTGAAATCTCGAAAAAATGTTGGGCTGTACTTGATTTTATCCATCATTGGATTTGGGTGGTTGTGGTTTGTTACTGGTGGATCTCATGTGAGTGATAGGTTGTCCCGCCCTTGCACCAGTGAACATGTAATCGGAGAAGTGAGGAAATGTTGCTGCAAGAGGGAGGGGAAGTTATTTTGTTTAAAGTTTATTAGGGCACATGAATTGGGGGGAAAAAAAGTAATGATGTGCAGGTTGAATCATTTATAATAAATGCTGCAATATTACATAAAAACAACAATTGTCAATTTTGATTTCATGGTAACTTTAACTGTTGCTGTTCTTTTCTGCAGCATTGCATGTCCAAACGCTTCAATAGTTCCCAGAAATCTCTCAACCTGAGCAGCATCCGCACTGATCCAGGTAAAACTATACTGAGGGTTTAAGTACTCCAAACCCTGACACTGCACAAAAAAAGTACAATTAGATTCCCAAAGTCAAGAGTAACACAGTTATTAGTTCTTTACTTTTCTCTTTTCCACCAGACTTGGTTTCTCATAATATTGAGATGATCTTAAACCGAAAAAGCTACATGCAAGCTGTGATCACAGTCATACAGGAGAATATCTCAGAGGTAAGACCTAGTGTTTAAGGTTTGTTCAAATTATTAACCATAAATATAAGCAATAGTAATAGTGATGCTAGCCATAGCAAACACGGGTAATGTTGGTGACAGAGTAGCTTTAAGATCCATGACATTTACTACGATGTCTCAAGAAGTGTGACTTGCTGTTCATTGCTTCATAACCTGTTTCCTTCGTCTAACCAGCGTGAAGTATAAATATAGTAACTATATCTAATCCAGCAAAGCTCTGCCATAATGTCTAGACAAAAATAGGATATCAAAACATCCAGCTGGTGGAAATATTGAACTATGCAGTTATATTTCTAGGGTAAACAGCTGGGTAGGTCACGCTCAGATGCTGATTCCAGGAAACATTTGTCAGGTGTCTCAGAGTGATATGGGGTCAAAGCTTATTAGCACATGCATGATAGTAGGGCCTGTCCAATACCAACATTTGTGGTTTTGGCCACTTGATGGCATGTGCACGTGACAGGAAGTAAGTGCGCAAGAATGTCCCAGGTCAGAATAATGCCAAAGCTCAGTGCCCTTAGCTCACACTAAATCCAAACTATCTTGAATATCGCTTCAGAGTGGTATTTAAAGGTAGGGTAGGCAATTTCGGAGAGGCTACCAATATAGCAAGCTAGCTTTGAAAGCATGAGATCTCACACTCCCTTCAGAGCATCTCCAAAGCCAAGCCTCCTCCAAAACACATGATCGGGTACAGCAGAGTCTGCAGAGCATCACGAGACGAAAAACGTACAGCGTTAAATCACCTCATGTCTCAAAACACATAACTTTACAATAATAATGAACGTTACAGAGCTCTTATTTGTAGCACCTGACTGCTGCAGATTAATTTCGGCATTGATAGTGTTGACATAGAAACGTATAAATCTAAGTTTGAGGACATGAACAGCTCTAGGTAGAACATTATCTCATAATTATGGTTATGACATGGCGTAAATGCAGCATAAGCATGTTGATAATATTTTATCTCTGTCTCTCTTTGATCCTCTTTAGTTGTTGTGCTTGAACCTGAGCAACAACAAGCTGTACAAGTTGGATGACATTGCAGAACTGGTGAACAAAGCCCCCAACCTGCAGTCACTGAACCTGTCTCATAATGAGGTGAGAGACGCTCAGGCTGCTGCCTTTACCGTCTCCTATTTACCTTGATAGTGCAATGCTTCCCACAGGTTTGAAATATACTTGCGGTGGTAGCCGGGCGAAAAATCCTCCTATTGGTCTACTACATGTGATAAACAAATAATGTGTGATTTTTTTTTAACAGTATTTTTATTTATTGAAATTAATTTTAATTACATAGCATATTACATTTAGTTACATACTAATATTGTAAATTATGCAAAATTACAGCATTTAAATGTTTTTCCTATGTTCTCCTTGCTGTCATATAGTGTCTCTCTCAGTGAATGGGACACAGATTTTATTAGTAAAATTTATAAAATGAATAATATAGGTGTCAAATAATGTTTTAGTCTTTTCTTCCTGTGGGGGAGACTACAATAATTTACTATGAATTAAATGGAAATCAAATTAAATACAATTTATTTTGTAACCAAAATACCAATAATGCCCAAAAGAAAAAAGAAAAAAAAACTTAGCGTGTGACTTTTAATTATAAACAAGCCCGAAATACAAAGGTACTCTTATTTTGAAATGTCTGTACTATTGCAGGCTAATCCTTCAGATTCTTACAATTATCTAAAACATTTTATATAAAGGCCATTAAGTAGACTTTGTAATAATTCATCAACTTGAGTTCATTAGCAATTGCTTGGCATAAATCTGTGCTTTTCATTGATTGAGAATCACTTTGAAGCAGACTGAAGCGCTGTTGCGCGAGCTTCTAGGACGCGCAACAGCGCCGTCTATTGACTTTGCAAAATGCAGCGCCTGTGGGAATGTCAGCGGGAGTAAACAGTTCTGACGCACACATAACGAGCAGATACGAAACAACTAGTTTATCGATTGCAGATGGTTTCATTATCTTGCGCGGATATAAAAGTATAAGAGGATAAAAATAATAAAAGCAAAAATGTGTCTCCAAATATACTTGGGCGGCCCGCCCAAGTAAAGTTTATGTGTGGTAAGCACTGTAGTGAGATATATTTGTTCTGCACAATAATAGCCCACTTAATTCTTTAGCTTCTATTTACTCGACTGCAGGCTCCACAGAATTTACTTTCTGTATCTGTTGTACCTCATTCTCTGTCTGTCTGTAGCTGAAGTCAGAGCGAGAGCTGGATACGGTGAAGGGGTTCAGGCTGGTGGAGCTCTGGTTGGACAGGAACCCTCTGTGTGATCACTTCAAAGATCACACCTCATACATCAGGTCAGTGCCAGTCAACTGGGAGACACCCTGTGAGTTTAAAGGTCAAGGTTGGTATAATTAGCTGACAGATATACCAAAAACAGTCACAGTTCCTTATAAGACACAATCGCAGACCTGTTGGTTAAGTAACCATCGGCATTAAATTCTTTACAGGTTTTTCTTTGAAGATCCAGGGTTCCCACGGTCTTGAAACACCTGAATGAATATATATCATATATTTTTAATAATATAAATATTATTTTATATCTGAGTGCATCCATGACTCTGAAATATAATAATAGAAATATGTAGGTTGTGTTTCAAGACAGCTGAATAAGATTTAAATGAAAAGATGCATTTTTCTTCCTTATCAAGACATCCACAGTAGTAAGATTGGTAAAATCGCACTCTCTGTCTATGGGACAGCCTAAGGCAGGCACATTTGCGGTACCCAGCCCTAGCACATAAAGAACCTACAATGATGACAATGAAGAAGGAATTTAAAGAAAGAAAGTTGGCTGTTCCAAAACTTGTATTAAAATGGCTTGAGGACAGCATTAGTTGCCACAATCACCATTCACAGTACGTTATTCTGCTGGATGTAGACATCAGAAAATGGGTCCACTGTTGCATTTTTGCACAGCAACAATACTCAGGTAGGCTGTGGCATTTAAACGATGCTCAATTGGTACTAAGGGGCTCAAAGTGTGCCAAGAAAATATCCTCCACCATTACTCCACCAGCAGCCTGAATCTTTGATACAAGGCAGGATCCATGCTTTCATGTTGTTTACGCCAAATTCTGCCCCTTCTATCTGAATGTCGAAGCAGAAATCAAGACTCATCAGACCAGGCAATGTTTTTTCAATCTTCTGTTGTCCAATTTTGGTGAGCCCATGTGAATTGTAGCCTCAGTTTCCTGTTCTTAGCTGACAGGATTGACACCTGGTGTGTCTTCTGCTGCTGTAGCCCATCTGCTGCAAGGTTGGACGTGTTGTTCATTCAGAGATTTTTGTGAGATACTGTGTGTGTGTATGGGGGGGGGGGTATTTTTTTTTATCCCCACCTACAAATCGCACCCTATATATATATCTATATCAGGGCACAAGCATCATTGCCAAAGCTGATAACATATCAAGTCAGCAACCATCATTTCTTCTTAAATACACTCATCATAAATTTATAATAAAATCACAGCATCAGTCACAAACTGCCAAGTTTGTTTTGGTTGTTTGGCCGTCTTTGTCATGCTTGTCTTTTATTCCCTGAGCTTGCATGGCTTTTATTTGAGAAATGTCTGTTGAAGTAAAAATACTTGCTCCTCTTCTAGTTTAATGTTCAGAGAGAGCTACAAATAAGCCATTTTTAGGTGAAAGCTTGCAAGCTGAAAGTTATTGCCCTTTTTTCTTTTAATAATGGTGTATTTTTTACATGTTGGGCTATGGGTGGGTGACAGCAGCAGGTAAGTGAAGTCTGGGTTTAAAACTCTAAAAACTGAACCAATCCAACCAGAGAGTGTGTTGAAAATGGGGATAAAACTATTTATTCGGTGCTGATTTTGGCACAATATTGTTCCTAATTATTTTATTTTGTTAGTCACTTGAACAAAACGCATTTCAGCAATCATTCATTGTAATTGCATAAAGAATAAGCATGAATAAATCAGCAGAAATGACTTGGGGGTGCACAGGTGATCGTGGTGTGTCTGTGTGCTGTAATGATGAGCTGCATCACTGTTTTCCTCTTGTCTCCTGTGACAGTGCTGTTCGGGAGCGATTTCCTAGGCTTCACAGACTGGTGAGCATTTTTAATTTGTCAAAAATGTTGTAAACTAATAGGACTCAGTGTATGGTGTATTTATTAGTGTTTGTCATATTAAGTCAGACAATCATAAATTGGTCATGGACTGGCTGCCAAAAGAACGCACATTGTCCTGACTGAAATAAAGCAAATGTAAAATCAAAAATGTGCATGATTCATTAGTTCACATTTTTACAAAGAAAAAACAAAGTTTGTATTTATAAACTATCATCAAAATGTAGTCACAGTTGCATGATTTGAATAAAACATGCAGTTTTCTTTGTAATGCTGTTTTTTCCGTAGGACGGTCATGTGCTTCCACTTCCAATCTGCTTTGAGGTGGAAACACGCACAAACATCCCTCCTTGCAAGGTAGCCTAGAAGTCTGTACTGTTATATTGACCTTAATCGTTGTGTGTGAAGTTTTTGACTGGTTGTGTTTGTGCAACTAATTCAGGCCAGCTACTTTGTCTCAAATGAAATCCAGGGTCTCATTCAGCGTTTTCTGCAGCAGTAAGTGGATGTGTGGAAATGTTTTATTACAGGAGCCTCTTATTGTTTTCTATAAAGTATGCTTTTGTCAGCAGTGATGTGTGTTTGTTTGTTTGTTTTGTGGCAGTTATTACTGTGTATATGACTCTGGGGACAGACAGCCGCTGCTGGAGGCGTATCACGATGGTGCCTGCTTTTCTCTCAGTCTGCCACCCATAAACAATCCCTCCAGGTACTGTGTGAACTCTCTGTCCTTAAAACACTGCTCATAGAGATTAGCATTCGGCTGTCTTTAAAGTGCTGTTATCTTGGTCATTTGCCAAACCTAACATAAACATAATCTAATCTTAAAACTAATCTTGTTCACTCCAAAATCAAAAGTAATAAATTACATTTGTATACATAAAAAAAAAAAAAAAAAAAGTGTGTGTGTGTATATATAATATATATATATTCCATTACAATAATGGAAAAAAACTCATTCAAAAAGGTTTATTATTTTATAATATTATTTATAAATTATTATTCATAAATGTTACTTTATAATTAAAGATTGTATTGTACTTTTTCCTATATATTTTGCAAAATTGTATTTGATATACAAGTTTATTTGTGGTCTTGTTTCTTTTTCCTATAATTTTGCAGGTGCAGGTTGAAAGATTATCATAAACAAAGCCGCAATATCAAGAACATCAAAGATCCCTGTATGTTTCATGAGTAACAAGAAAATAAGAGTTTACAATGTGAAAAATAAAGCCCAAGAATACCAGATCTTATTTGTCATGTACAGCCACTCGGATCCGCTTGCTAAAACGCACTCGCCTGACTGTGGTCGCCTTCCTCAGTGAGCTCCCAAAGACCCAGCATGACATCAGTTCAGTCAATGTTGATGTCAACACATGCACAGTGAGTTCCTTAATGATTTCAACACTGCTATCACTGGAGCTATTTACCATTTTTGACATCTTGTTGTTTTCCTGTCTTCTCCATAGAGGACTTTATTAGTGTTCACAGTGAGTGGAGTGTTCAAAGAGGGTGAGTCTTGCTTGAACAGTTACATGTGTCAAAATAACAGTTTTCAACTCAAAATGTTTATATTCCTCTCTTCAGTTGATGACAAATCAAGAGATTCTGTCAGGGCATTCTCTAGAGTCTTCATCACAGTTCCAGCTCGGAATTCTGGGTAGGAAAATCCAACAGCAAATCACAACTGTGACTAAGGGTGCGTTCACACTTGTAGTTTGGTTCATTTTGTTCATTTGGTCCAGACCAAAGAAGAAAAAAAACATTTAGTCCTGGTCCAATTAGTGTTCAGATTGGCAATTTTATCACTGAACCAAAAGATACCGAACCTTAAGGCACAGGGATACATTCACAACCTGATTGGTCGTAAATTATTAAGTATTGCCTATTTTGAGACGAAACTTACCGAACATCCAAAACAATGCTGTGTGCTGAGGTAAATGCACTCGTTGTGTGTGTGTAGCCTGCATATGATTGTATTTTGGCCAGCTGGGAACTCGTGTCTGATGCTTGTTATGGGCAAACCCGCAACTATGACAAGAAATTCTGACAAGGATTCTGTCCATTTTAGGGTCTCGTCTTCCTGTTTTTGGTTCGTTTACATGTCTTTGGTCCAAGTTGCGTTCATATATCATTCGAACCGCACCAGAGTTGGTTTGGAAGCGGACCGAGACCCATCTTTTCAGCGGTCTCGGTCCGCTTGTTTGGTGCACACCAGGGTTCAGATGGCAGCGTTCAAACATGCTCAAATGAACCGCACTAACCGAGCAATCGCACCAGGGTTCGTTTTAATCGAACCAAACATGACAAGTGTGAACGCACCCTAAATAAAAACACCCCCTCAACGCACCCCCTCAGCTGGACTGAGTGGCAAAAGAACCTGCCGCGTGACTGGATTTAATAGGGGAAACTGCGAGAATATGCGTAAAGCAAATGATTAAACTAAAGGTTGGATGCATGCAATAGTGTTCCTACAAATTACTAAACGATCCAGTAATCCATGGATATTGACATGCTGCCAGGAATCGTGTTTCCAGACATTTATATGTGCCTGATTTCGACGCCAGGGAAATACATAAAGCAAATTTGCCTCTGAACGCTTTATATAACTACAATATAGGTAGGTCTAAATCGGGGAGATCACTTATCATTGTTATATATCATCCATTCCTAAAACTTGTTTAGTTTTTGTCAGTGTTCATTTAAAAACACCCAATTATGCTGAATATAAGATGGTAAATATATTTAATTGATGAGTTGTCAATACACAATACATAACAATACAATATATAGGGTATGATTTACCCCAAAATGCAACATATTGACAAAATTATAACTGCAAATCCACATTTCACTGCCTGGAGTTTCTGTGAATTGCAGAAATCTATTTCCTTCTCTTTTCTTTAGCTTTCAGCAGTCTGTAAAAATGTACTTCAGATTTCTTGTCAAATCTATTTGTACAGTCAATCACAAAGCTCTTTCTGGTTTGAATGTTTTTTGTGCGTTTTTCAACACAAATGCTGCCACTCAGTCTTTTTGCCACTCAGTGGGTGCAACCACAGTCACTCCGGCCGACGGTGACGTCACATGCATATCCTCTATTAAAAGAATCATCATTAGCCACTTGATCAAAATATCCTCTTAGTAACACAAAGTTGATTTGATGCATGTTTGTTGATATCTGTTGCATTTGCAGCCTGTGTATCGTGAACGACGAGCTCTTTGTGAGGAATGCCACCGCTGAGGAGATACGCTGTGCATTTGCAGCACCAGCTCCAACCCTCTCGAGTAGCCCAATGCCCATCCTCTCTGCAGCCCAGCAGGAAATGCTCTCCGCCTTCTCTCAGATGTCTGAAATGAACCTGGAATGGTCTCAAAAGTGAGCAGAGAGGAAAAACCATGCCCTTATATTTGTTGTAGGTCTTAAAGTGCCCCTATTATGCTTTTTCGGAAATTACTTTTCACTTTCACATACTTTTCGTATCACTGTGTTTTAAGGGCTGAGGAAGTCTCCGGAGCTGAAATTCAGATATGGTAATGAGCTTTTTGTTTTTGACACGTGCTGTAAGTGGTCGACCAATCACAACAGATCTGACCAATCAGAGCAGAGTAGGCTCTCAGAAAGGAGGGCTTTAGAGAGATTGAATTCTTTGTCGAATCATTCAGACACTGAGAAAAGAAGTGATGCTGCAATGTACATTATGAGAAAATTTAAGTGATTTTTTACTTTAGATGCATGTAAACCTATTGAAGGAGACCTCCAGAACAAATTTAGGAGCCTTTAAAACGGCATAATAGGGGCACTTTGATTCAAGAACTAAATATGTATTTTTCTATGGATGATGTGGAAATACTAGGCCTGGGTGATATGATGCTATTTTACAAAAGCAGAGATTTTCCTATTTATTTGCATCCAGGGTTGTTGGGCTGTAAGTTATACTACTGTAGATGTATTTGTGCAGTTATTAGTGGGACTGCTTTACATTATTTACAGGTGAGAGTCTCAAAAAGTGAAGTCCTTTGTATTTGAAAAATATTTAATTTAGAAATAAACATTATCACATGGTTATTTAGGATATAATTGTTTTCATTGAATTTCCAGTAAAGATGACTATGCTTAACTGTTACTTTGATCTAAAGTTGCATTTACTTTAAAAGACTTACTAAAACAAGATTTTGGTCATACCGCCCACTCCTATTCAATATTATCCCGATTCTGTTGGTAATGCTTGTGTATTGCTGTTAGGTGTCTGCAGGATAACGCATGGGATTTCCACCAAGCTGCTCAAATTTTCACAGAACTGAAGGTATGGATCTGCTTGGCCAATTAACAGAAATGGCAGGTTTGAGTAAATAGTGTATAATGTGTCCACATTTCATTTTAAGCTGTTCTGTTTGCTGTCAATAAATCATCAGAAATTATAAATAAATACATTTTTGTAAATAAATTATTTTTAAAATATTTTAATTTTTTTTTTTATGTGACAACACTGAAGAAATTACACTTTGCTACAATGTAAAGTAGTGAGTGCACAGCTTTTATAACAGTGTAAATTTGCTGTCCCCTCAAAATAACTCAACACAACCATTAATGTCTAAACCGCTGGCCACAAAAGTGAGTACACCCCTAAGTACAATTGTTTGAGTTGGGCCCAATTGGCCTTTTTCTCAACAGTTCAACATGACACCTCATGGCAAAGAACTCTCTGAGGCAACTAATTAGGGCAACAGACAGTTGGCAACAACTAATCAGAGAGCAACAAATCTATTGCCAACTCAATAAATACTTTATAATAAACACTTGTTAGGCACTTTATTTTAACTTTTCAAATATTTTCTTCATTTTTATTAAAAATAAATGCCTTTCCGATCTGATTTGTGACAGGAAAAGGGAGAAGAGCAAGTACAGCAAAAGGCGGATTCGAACCCGCGTCGATCGCATCAAAAGCTATTCATATGTAAAACGCCCTACAGTCTACGCTACTACAGACGTTAAAAAATCCTGTCGTTTTAGTATTTAACTGAAATCATTAATAGCTTCATTACATTATACACACATTACTTTCGGACAGTTGTTGGTATTTTAAGCAATATATGAATTCCCTGTTTTGGGTTGACGCGTGACAACTTACTAACGTAAAAAGATAAAAGTTCACACTCCTTTTCTCCGCTCCACTGCCGTTGAGAGGCTGCCATCTTGTTTGAATTTTTTCTGAAATCTCTGAACCGGTCACGTGATCGGCTGCTAACATTCTGATTGGAGGATCTCAAAAAATTGCCCACGACCAATCTAACGTATCCAGATATATATTTGTTGCTCATTCTCAGTGGGAAAGTGCCCAAGCAGCGTTGCTCAGCAACATTGCTCAAAAAGTTGCCCCGTGTATCATCACCTTAAGAAGATTGCCAAGACCCTGAAACTGAGCTGCAGCACGGTGGCCAAGACCATACAGCGGTTTAACGGGACAGGTTCCACTCAGAACAGGCCTCGCCATGGTCGACCAAAGACGTTGAGTGCACATGCTCAGCGTCATATCCAGAGGTTGTGTTTGGGAAATAGATGCATGAGTGCTGCCAGCATTGCAGCATTGCCAGGTTGAAGGGGTCAGCCTGTCATTGCTCAGACCATACGCCGCACACTGCATAAATTGGTATGCATGGCTGTTATCCCAGAAGGAAGCGTCTTCTAAAGATTATGCAAAAAGAAAGAAACGTGGATCATGTAAATAATTACTGTAAATTTATGCTGGTTACAGTGCTCAGACAGTTTGAGGTGGACCATGTGCTATTGAAATCTCATCACATCCATTTGAAACTTGAAACTAGTCATTATTTATCATAATATTTTTATCTCTTATAGGCTCAAGGAAAGATCCCAGAAGCTGCATTCACAAAATGAAAACAGAAATGCACATGAATACCTGTTTGTTTGTTTGTACATAGTTTTATTTGTTGTTTAACAGGCACTTCATTTGTGATGTCAAAGTGAAATGAAACAAAATCTTGTTTTATATTAATTGTATAATTTTATTTGTTTTTTTTTTTTTTTTTCTTAAAAAGGATTATACATCAGGTTTGTACTTACTATGGCACTGTTTCTGTATTAATTTTAACTTTTCACTTTTCTGTTTTAATTGTGATGTCTAAAATATGTGCTGAGCTTTTGTTGGTGTTGAGCTAAATGTGATGTTTTCACAGAAAGTTTATTCAGGCTTTTCTCAGCACAATAAAAAAATCAAATACCTCATCACTATACTAAAGAAAGACCTTTTTGATTATTGCTAAATATATGTCATGTGCCATGACTGAGCACAGGTGGAATATTTGGCCTTTAGAAATTATAGGTAAACGTTTGGAAGCATGTGACTGAATTTATGTTGGAGCAGATGAATGAAAAGCTGCCAAAAAGTACCCAGCATACATGTGAACTCCTTCAACACTGTTAAACGTAAGCCCTTTTCTGTTATAGTAGAGTGATGGCATACATGGTAACTCTATGGAACCGACACAATACTTGCGTTTATTACATAACGCTCTTGGTGGATCCAAAATGGTCAATATTCATGCATTTTATTCATATTTTATCTTAATTATTTATGGCTTATGATTTATCAATATTACTTTTGATTTCATATATTCATGTACTCCTACTCTATATATTAATTTTCATCATATTTTCAAGTATTTATATAGCAAGAGTATGTATGCTTGCGATATTCAATTGTTCTTTAAAGTGTTCCAATGTGAGAGGTCATGTTGGCACTTTTGTGGTTAGATATTGGACACCTGCCAAGTACTGCAAAAGTGATGTTTTCGTTATTATTTCTGCGGACATGTAATAATGTAAGATTGGCAAAATTCCCTTAAGGGGGTCAAAACAACCCCTATATTTTTGACACTTGACCAGTCTGACATAATGGGTAAATCCATTTGATATTTTCTCATTAGAACAAAACATAAGTTTGAGTGGTTTATAAATTTCCCTAGGCTTATGGTATAAAATGGACTGAGTCGTTGATAGTTTTCTCCTTTGCTATTTCCTTTGCTCTTCTATCTGCAAATGTCGTAATTATTGTTCTTTCTTTCTGTATATTCTGATCTTCATCTATTAGATACTATACTCTAGATTTTACAATACTATTTTATTATCTATTACTGCAATTAATTAATGAATTTGTCTCTATAATTTTTAATTAATAAATTTGTTATTCCTTATTCAAATTTAATCTCTGACATAACACATAATCATTGCTGGACTGCCTGGATCTCATTTTCCCACGTTTTTGCATCAGCTCTACACAGTAAAAAATAAAATAAAACTGGTACAAGTTTGCTTGTAATTACTGTCTATGGTAATTTGTCTATGACTGGATCAGGAGATGACCGTCCAAACATGGCGGATTGACGCCTCCAACTTCCGGCACCTTCATTCTGCACTCACGTCATCACGCACGTTCGTTTAGTCCGAGTATGAAAACAATAAACAACCCGTTGGCCAGAGGAACCGTAGAGGACCTGTCGCGTATTTCAGTGACATATATTATTAAAGGCAGAACCGGAGTGACCCTTTTCAACACAAAGAACCTCTTTTAAACGCTGCTGTGGACAAACTCAAGTCCAAAAACGAAGAACCGGAGGATTTTGTTGTCAAAGGACAGGAAGTTAGACGGTTTCACCCGCTCTTGTCCATCCTAGTACGCTTATATTATTGCATTCTCACTTTCACACACTACCGAGGGGGTTTAAGTCTGTTATGCAGGACTGGTCTCTTGTTCCGCCACCTCTCAGCTCCCTCTCCCCGTCTGCTCTGGCCCTATGTCTCGGTGGCTCTTCCCCTGGTCGGGCTCAATAAAGAAACGGGCCTGTCGGTACCTCTTGCAGCACTACCTGGGCCACTTTTTGGAGGAGAGACTCAGTTTGGACCAGCTGAGCTTGGACCTGTACAATGGCAGCGGTGTCATTAGTGAAATTAACCTGGATGTTTGGGTAAGTGTGGGGTAAGACATGACCAGGCCAGTTTCCTTGTGTTTCGCAATATCTGGACTTCAGTATGAGATCAACACATCTTGTTAGTTGAAGGCTTGATGACTTGTGCAGAAAATACTGCATCTTAGATCCTCTTCCTGTTCTCGAGACACAGTGACAAAGGTTTACTAACTTTTGCTTTCACATTTTAAATCTGCACACTTTCTAAGTTTTTGTGGTGGTGTTACCAAACTGGGGTCTTCAAGGGAGTGGTAGGTCCATGGAAAAGTTGAGAGAGAAAAAAAAAAGTGTATAAATAAAATAATTAAACTAAATAAATTCAAAAGTATTTAAAGAAATAAATAATAGCAAATTGACAAATAAACAAATCTAACAGTACAGTGCGATAATATATTAACAATAATATTTTACACTTATAATTTTAACTTTTCCACAGTATAAATTGGGTGTTTTATATATACAAATATATATTAGTTTTTAAATTTTAAGGGGTCAGTTGAACAAGGATGATCATTTTAGGGGGTCTGTTGCATGAATTTACATGTTTTCTTACATGTGATCACGTGACCTTCATATTCTCTAACTATACTCTTAATCCTCTTTTTAGGCGGTGAACGAGTTGTTGGAGTCATTGGGAGCTCCGCTGGAGATTGTTGAAGGTTTTGTGAACAGCATCGCAGTGACCATTCCCTGGGCGGCACTTGTGACAGAACACTGCACCCTTGAAGTCACTGGATTGCAAATAACATGCAGACCCAAATACAGAACCAGTGAGTTAGACAGTTCTTTGTGGACTTGTTTGGTTTGATACATATAGCCATATTTTATACAGGATTGAGTTACAACTGTTCAATTGTTTGTTTTCTGATCTCTGTTAGATGGAAACTGGGATTCCCAAGGATGGTCGTCATGCATGACGTCCAGCATGCAGCTGGCCCAGGAGTGCCTGAAGGACCCGCCCGAGGCATCAGAAGAGCCGCCTGCTCCACTGGAGGGCCTGGAAATGTTTGCACAGACCATCGAGACAGGTGTGTCTCAGCTCTTGTGTCTAGTACATTTGCATATTGATTCATGAAGTAAAACTCTCACTTGGCAGTGGTGTTTTAGGTCTCTTTCCTTCTTTTGGCTGATATAATCTGTTATTACTTCAACTGCACCATTCTGAGGTCAAAAATATTTGTAGCTGACAGTTGTCCCAAGCAATGGATATTCATATATATAATATATTTAATTTATATATTTTACATATATATATAATATATTTGTAAAATATATGTACATACATATAATATATTTAATTTATATATATATTGTTTTATTAATGAGAAAAACAATATGTACGTTTATTCTTTTATATGGTTAGTATGCATATAATTAGTGGGATAATATACTCCAGTAATATACAGCCAGTAATTATTACTAAATAAGCCTTGACAGGGTGATTGAGAACCTGATGTGTGGCAGATGACCGGATTACTGCAAGTTTCACCATGAACATGTCAACATTGAAAGCATTATCTCACTGTATTTAGATTTCTTTTTGGCCTGTTTGTGTGTTTGCAGTTCTACGTCGAATAAAAGTCACTTTCCTGGACACCATAGTGCGAGTAGAACACCATTCCCTGGACGCTGAGGCTGGGGTCGCCTTAGAGATGCGCATTAAACGGTGAGGCCATGAATTCCATAGTGGATGTATTTATTTTTTTGTCTGTTTATTTATAAAGTATGATGAATTGTGTGTCAGCTAATGTAACTCCAGTAGATGTGCCATTAATGAATGGGTCAATATGATGTTTTAATGTTTTTAATGCTCACCAAAGCTGCATTTACTTGAACAAATATTCAGTAAAAAAACAGTGATATTTTACACTTCAAAATAACTGTTTTCTATTTGAATATATTTTATAATGTAATTTATTCATGTGACGCGAAGCTGAATTTTCAGCATCATTACTCCAGTCTTCAGAGTCACATGATCTTTCAGAAATCATTCTAATATGATGATTTGCTGCTCAAGAATTTCTTCTTCTTATTATTATTATTATTATAAATATTGTAAATAGTTGTGCTGCTTAATATTTTTATGGAAACTGCTACATTTTCATGATTTTTTTGATGAATAAAGTTCAAAAGTAAAACATTTATTTAAAATTGATTTTTTTTCCCAACATTCTAAATGTCTTTACTGTCACTTTTGATCAATTGAATGCATCCTTGCTAAACAAAAGTATTGTATGTTATTGTAAAAGCATATTTTCCCAGTTAAAATACTTTTTTAATCTTTACATTCTTGTAGTCAATATGCAGGTCACGTTAAAAATACTCATTGACTCGTAAACATCAAACATGTCCTTTAAAACCAGCCATTTCCTAGAGTACATTCCTTTGTTTGTGACCAAGCTGTGTTGTGTCCCCGGTGGTGATGTGTGGTACTGCAGGGTGGATTATTGTGATGAGGCTGTAAGAGACTCAAGCCAGACAGTGCCTGTAGACATCCACCAGCCACCAGCCTTCCTGCACAAGATCCTTCAGCTTAACTCTGTACAGCTGCTCTATGAGACCCTGGGAGCATCACAGGTCAGGGAAACTATATAACCTGTTAATTAGTGGCGATTATATTTAGAATGACCCCTTTTTTTTGCCTTTCACTTCTGCTCTAGCTTGTGTATTAATCTAATTTTTACTTTAAACACTGTGTACTACAAATGTTGTTGCTTTTGATGTTCCTTATCTGTGAGTCGCTTCTGCAAAATGCATAAATATAAATGTTGCAATGGCAAGCATACATTTCATGTCAGTAACGGACAGTGTCATTCAACTCATCCATTTAGGGGCTGATCCATTCTGGTATCATGGCGAGCAGCAGGGAGACAGATGAAAATGATGGAGATGATGATGCATCTGATGTCCCTCAATCATTGCATCCCACCCCAAAGCCCCCTGAGCCTCTGCTGATTGGACAATGCTCTGGATTCATAGAGACAACAGTCAAAATCAAACAGAATGAAATGCTGCCTGGGCCAAAGGTTTGTGTGTCAGCTGTTTACATTCACTTAAGACATAAGACAAGGATATTTTGACATATTTTTGTGTATATTTGTCCGTTCAAGTGCAAAAAGAGAACTCTGTTCAGTATCACGTACTATACAGTATGACAGGTGGCTTTCTGTGTGCACGTTTTGGATGTGTGCGCAGCACAGAAAACTGCTTGCTAGTCATCTTTTTGCACTTAAATGGTTTAAAGTCATATTAAAATGCACACAAAAGCATCAATAAGAGGAATTGAATTTTTAATTTTATAAGAAGTATCAGATTCCTGACCTTAAGTATCCGATTCCAGAATTGGAATCGATTTTTGATTCCCAACCCTAATTATAGCTGTATATTACTGCCATATGGATTTTACTTTGATACACTCATCTCTGGCAGATAACAGAATGCTTCCTAATTGTAACATTTAAATAAAGCAACTTTACAGAAAATGCTTGAAAATATAAGTTTTGTGAAAAGTGTTATACAAACTTGAATAGGGATTTTTGTATGAGATGGACAATCATGATTCTTCTGAATCAGATGTTCGCTTCAGCATGCATGCGAGATTTTGATTAGTCGTCCCAAAAGATCCATCGTTGTTTCATTGTTCACACAGAAAACTGTAATCTGAATTTCTTTTTTCTCTTAGTTTGAGTTGGATGGTAAAGTAGGGTGTCTCCACCTGCTGCTGTCCCCCAGTCAGATCACTCAGCTGACAGACCTCTTGTCCTCCCTCTGCATCGAGACATCAGGTAACATGAGCACTTTGTTGTGTGTTGGTCATCATTTTTTAACACGCTTTATGGCTCACTTTAAATATCCTAAAATATAGTACAAATGAGACACATCAACAATCATCATGTGGCTGTTTGTCAATCATACAAGAAAATGACTGGTGGTGCAGTGTCCAGTGAAATGACTCTGTTCTTTCTCTGTCAGATGGCAGTGGTGGTGTTGGTGTGTCTGGTGGGGGTGTCTCTAGGCCTCTTGGGTCTGATGATTTGCGGCTGATTGAAGAGGATCTTAGTAAGCAGCTGAACTCAGAAATGTATGACAGAGACCTGGAGCTGGATTCAGAGCCCTATATCAGTACTCTGGAGAACAGAGGTTAGGATAGTCAATATTTTGTTGAGGTTATTATAGATGACTGATTATAATTGTGGGTATGTTCAGAATGACACACTACTAGATTACATTTTTTGCAGTAATCTAAAGTTTGGAATAATTTTTTTTCAATGTTTTTGGCTGCATTTATTTGATCAAAAAATGTAAATAATATTTTAAAATGTTATCTATTACTTTGATTCAGCATAATTTTTTCAGTGCCAAATGATCCTTCAGAAATCATTCTAATATGCTGATTTGCTGCTGAAGAAACATTTATTATTATTATTATTATTATCAATGTTAAAAATATAGTTCTTAGTAACTTTTTGTCTCTTGAATTATTTGTAGTTTGGTATTTTGCCAGAATTGTTTGATTTTTGTCTGTGTTTGTTATTCTGTGTGTTTTGATCGTGACTGTTCTTCTGTCTCAGAGATGTTTTATTCGATGGGTCCTGGTTATATGACCAGCAGTGTGTTGTCGACACGCTCTGGGAGTGAATTATCTGACAGTGAGATGGAGTCATCCATTCATAGCCAGAGCAGCCTGGCTCAAACAAACCCTGTGTCTCCACAGGTCAGTGTAAGATTCTAGTTCAATTTCAGCAAGTTTTGTGTTTCGATTCATTCAGGTGTCCAAACGTTTTTCATAAAATGACAAAAAAATTGTGTGGTTTAAATTGCTTTGTTACAAAAACGCAAAAAAAGCATTTGCTAATTCTTTGTTTGTATTATGCATGCAGTTTTTCTGATCACGCATTAATTGAGAGACTACATTTTTGAATTCATTTGCAGCACCGTTTAAGTAAATTAGCAAAAAACAAAAAGAAAGAAAGAAAAGAAAAGAAATTGTATAGATATGGCACTAATAACACTGAGGTCATGGGTTTGATTCCCAGGTAATGCATGAACTGATATAAAGATATACTGTTTATTAACATCACTTCGTTTAAATGCATAAATGTATAATATGCAGGATCTAAGATTACACACTTCCCCCTTATACATTCAAATACATTTTAATTGAATATATTGACTACATATACTGTTATGCATCATCTACCCATGTACAGTGTGTATGATTGGCTTTCTCTTTATGATATGTCTCTTACAGGGAATGCTTAACTGTCCTCGTCGTTATCCTGTACCAGGATCCTTATCTAGTTTGCCTCAATGTAGCAGACCTCCAAGTATGTATCTAAACCTGTTTTAAACAAACACGTTCCCCCGGTTTCGCAGACAAGACTTAAGCCTAGTCCCAGACTAAAATGCATGTTTGAGCTGTAAGCAACTTCCACTGACATATCATGCACTGCCATTGTTTTGTCTCAAGATGCACACCAGTAATGTTTTTTTTTTCTAAGGCTCATTTAAAAAAGCTACTAAATGTCCTAATTGAACTAAGGCCTAATACTGGCTTAATCTAAGCCCTGTCTGAGAAACCAGGCTGTTGTGTAAGTCACTGCCTTCCATTAGTTTTTTATCTTGCAATCCATCAACAGTGTTTTCTTTTTTTTTTTCCCAATAGAACGGTCATCTCGAGGCGGCCAATCAGAGCCGATGAAACCAGACTCATTGCTCCGTCTCTCTCTGGGTGGAGTCACCCTGACTCTGTTAGAGCAGGACCCACCTCCTGGGCCAGATGGGTTCTCCTCATTGGCTGAGGTGTCACGGTTGTTTTTCCGTGAGCTTGCGTTCTTTAAGGACAGCATGTTCAGCGAGAGAGACTTCCAGAACCTGAGAGGAAGCTTTGCTAAAGCATGTGCCTACTCCCACATCAGGTACAACAGGAATCAACTGCTATGCTCCCCAACTGAATATGTATGTACACACACTCCTTTTGACTCCCTCTGAACTCTGGTCTTCAGGGTGACTGGTGCAGCAGTGCAGCTGGCATGTGAGATGCGTAGCGCAGGGCGACACACCCGAGCCACGACCTCTGACCTCTCCTTCAGCAGGCTGGAACTGCTGGAGTGCCTGTGGGACTCGGGCAGTCCGCAGTACACAGAAGTAAACAACACACCTTCAGACTCTTACACCCAAATGCTATCATCTCTCAGGCTTTCTGGGTTGATCTGGTCAGCCCTAAAACTCACTAAGCCCCAAAGCTGTTTTTGCTTTAAATCAGGTGGTCAGTCACCAAGGTTTTCCAAACTGCACCAACATGTGAACTTATTTACAGTGCAGATTTTTAAAGGGTTCATATTTTATGGGGTTTTTTCCCTCTGCAGTCCACTCATAAAATGAGTTTCTTTTACCAAAATCAGTCCTAATTTATTTGTTAAAGGGGTGGTTGATTATGATTTCGCTTTTTTTAACTTTAGTTAGTATGTAATGTTGCTGTTTGAGCATAAACAACATCTACACAATTACGATGCTCAATGCAAAGTGAGATATTTTCTTTTAAAGAATTCTCTTTAAGGACTACAACAAACGGCTGGTAGGGACTGCAATGAGCTTCTTCCTGGGTTAGTGACATCACTAACCCTAAAATTTACATAAACCCCACCCCCGAGAACACACAACCAAGGGGTGAGGCCATGTTATTGCAATACAGTACGTAACACAAATGCAATAGCTTATCATAAAAGCAAGATGACAACATAAGTAATAACCATAATTAAACTAAACTAGACCTGTTCTATTCTTCATGCAGTATATATTCTCTGGCTCTGTAGGATCTTACAACAGTTCCTACATGAGCGATTTATAGATTATCACAACAGAATATGCTCATCATTGACTTTAAGATAGTTAACTCCACATCAGCTACATAAATTAATCAACTAGCCATTCAGAAACATCCTGTTGCATTCTACATGTTGTCACTTCTTCTTGAGTCCATCATTGTCCAACATAAAAGACTGAACAGTTTATGACATGTTCAGTGAGTCTGCATGAGGTAAACTCCGCCCTCTTCTTGAGAGCAGCAGCTCATTTGCATTTAAAGGGACACACGCAAAAACAGCGTTTTTGCTCACTCTCAAAAAGTGACAAATTTAACATGTTATAAAAAATGATCTGTGGGGTATTTTGAGCTAAAACTTCACAGACACACTCTCATACTCACTTATTTTACATCTTGTAAAAGTGGCATTATATGACCCCTTTAATCTTTACTATGAAGTTCAGCAACCATTTTTCCCAAACTTGTCATTAAAAAAGTGCTTATAAACCAGCTGATGTCAAAAAAGTGAAGCTTTAAAGCAGGGGTTCTCAACCCTGCCCCTCAGGGTACAATTTCCTGCAGAGTTTTGCTCCAACCCTAATTTAATCAAGGCTAATTTAATCCATTTAATCAACTGCAGGAATGTGGACCTCGAGGGACGAGTTGAGAACCCCTGCTGTAAAGGCTCCATGCAGGATTCTGCCAAAATAAAATAAAAGTAGGATGTTTAACATTTCAGAATGAAGAAATCAATGAAATTTTAGTTTAATTAAAATTATTATTATTATTATTATTTTAAATCAAATTTTACAGTGAAATATTTAAAAAAAATATATTTTAATACTTTTATTTTGTATTAATAATAATTACTTCAGTGTTGTGACATATTTCCAAGTGAAACGGAATGAAACTCTGACCCTTAATTTTAATAAGCTTAGAATTAAATAGCTGTAATTTTGAGACTACATGTCATTGACTTATGATTATGAGTGGCTGGCCTCCACATACTGACCTAATGCTCAATAATGTTCATACTAATATTTGAACTGTTAGTTCACGTAAAGTGCAGTAAAGTCCTGTTTTTCATTATATGTCCTCTTGAAACACATTTGCTACTTCATTTTGTAGAATATTTTGTTTGATTTTTTTCTTTTACTTTGTTGCACTCTGGAACACAATCTGGACAGTCAAAACAGTCAACCAGCCTTATTACCAGAAAATTACCACTTGTTCGCTAGATTATTACAGTGGTGTAATGGTTTAATGCAGTCACACCTCAGTGGCTTTGCCAACTGCTCAAGGATAATTTTAAACAGATGTGAATACAGTTTGAGTTATGACAAGTCAGATGGCCAAAAGCTTGCAAATCCCCAGCAGGAAACATCTTGTAGGCTGATGAAGGTTCTGGAAGAGTTCTTGTGAAAGGCATGTGTGTTTCTTCTCCCAGCTTTTGCAGTTCCAGTCAGCCGGTCTCTTCACGATGGGCACCACTGCCAGACCCTGTGCCCAGTTCCACCACAGTCTGTTTGAGAGGCACATGCGAAAGGTACTGCAGCTTGACTTGTGAGAAGTGTTCTTGTCTTTGGCTATAGGTCTATATTAAACTGTTCTTGCTGTTTCTGTCCTGTAGAGTGGAAGCAGGCGGCGTGTGGTGCGCAGAGACAGCTCACTGCGGGTGGAGCTCGGGGAGCTCGGCTCTGAGTTGGACCTGGACATTCTGGGCCGACTGGAGGACATTCTGCAGGCCCTGAGCCACTGTCCCTCACCACCCCAAAGAAACACAGCACATGCTGCAGAGGTCACTAGAAACTCCTGTTTAAAAACAGTAACCCATTCTTCACAGAAAAAGCGTTTTGTTTTATTTCAAACCTTTCACAATAAAATTGGCTGTAATGTGTTTATTCCTCTTTATCTCTGCAGTCTTATTTGTTGGAGCTGCACTCTTCTCTCCTGCTCCAATCTCCTTACGCTGTGCTGAAGGTCCGTTTCCCCATCCCTGACCTTCGACCCCCGGGGCTGAGGCGACCCCTAAGCCAGCGTGCAGTGCGCAATGAGATCTTGAGTCTGCAGATCTCCAATCTGGAGCTGAAGTCTCAGCAGGGGCCAGACGTTCAGCAGGACGGTCCCTGCAACCCAGGGGCCAAACTTACCAAACTACTAGAGGCCTGTTTCACTGATCTGCACGGTAAAGCATCCTAAGATCAAAAGTAGCATATATTCTTTTTAGTTATCACATACACTACTGCTCAAAAGTTTGAAAGAAATTAATACTTTTATTCAGCAAGGACACATTTAATTGATCAAAAATAACAGTAACAGTTACAAACATTAATAATAATTAGAACCTGAACCAGCTAATCAAGGTCTAATTAGGCATACTAGAAACTTACAGGCAGGTGTGTTGAGGCAAGTTGGAGCCAAACTCTGCAGGACAGTGGCCCTCCAGGACCGAGTTTGGAGACCTCTGTATTAGACATACAAACAAGAGTGAATGTGTGCTTACTTCTTAAAGGTGCCCTAGAATTAAAAATTGAATTTATCTTGGTATAATTAAATAACAAGAGTTCAGTACATGGAAATGACATACAGTGAGTCTCAAACACCGTTGTTTCCTGCTTCTTATATAAATCTCATTTGTTTAAAAGACCTCCGAAAAACAGGCGAATCTCAACATAACACCGACTGTTACGTAACAGTCGGGATCTTAATATGTACGCCCCCAATATTTGCATATGCCAGCCCATGTTCAAGGCATTAGACAAGGGCAGCCAGTATTAACGTCTGGATCTGTGCACAGCTGAATCATCTAGGTAAGCAAGCAAGGACAACAGCGAAAAATGGCAGATGGAATGATAATAACTGACATGATCCATGATGATATGATATTTTTAGTGATATTTGTAAATTGACTTTCTAAATGTTTCGTTAGCATGTTGCTAATGTACTGTTAAATGTGGTTAAAGTTACCATCGTTTCTTACTGTATTCACGGAGACAAGACTATCGTTATTTTCATTTTTTAAACACTTGCAGTCTGTATAATTCATAAACACAACTTCATTCTTTATATATCTCTCCAACAGTGTGTAATGTTAGCTTTAGCCACGGAGCACTATCAAACTCATTCAGAATCAAATGTAAACATCCAAATAAATATCATACTTACGCAATTAGACATGTTGCATGACGAACACTTTGTAAAGATCCATTTTGAGGGTTATATTAGCTGTGTGAACTTTGTTTATGCTGCTTAAGGCAAGTGCGAGCTCCGTGGGCGGAGAGCGTGAGCATTTAAAGGGGCCGCAGCCTGAATCGGCTCATATTTAATGATGCCCCAAATTAGGCAGTTAAAAGAATTAATAAAAAAAAAATCTATGGGGTATTTTAAGCTGAAACTTCACAGACAAATTCAGGGGACACCTTAGACTTACATTACATCTTTTAAAAAGATGTTCTACGGCACCTTTAAATAAAATATTGTCAAAGAGTTTAAATGGACTACTTCACAACTAGACCTAGAACTTCTTTTACCATTCTTATTTATTCTTTATTCCCTTAAATCCCTTTTAATCCTTTAATTATTTATTTTCTTTAAATAAAAATACCAACCCTCAAAATAACAATTGCGACCAATTTGTTTGTTTTTTTGTTTGTTTTTTTTAAACAAGATGAAATTTAATTTCCATTTCCATTTTTTTTTTTTTTTTTTTTTATGTTGCTAGTCAGTACACATTATTCTAAAAGGAAAAAAAATATTTGCTATTAGTTTATGTTAGATTTTGTTCTCTGTTTCTCTCTATTTAGATTCTTTCTACAGTTTAGTGTTGAGGATACAATGGTATTTTTGTTCTAAATGAATTTGGTGTGTGTGTTTTAGGAGTGTATGAAGGCTGGGAAGGAGAATCATTTCCCTGTATCCGTGTGCAGAAGAGCCCAGATCCACAGAACCCTGATGGCATTCCCAGGTGAGTTAGTGAGTGTATGTGTGTCTGAGATTACACTTTGGGTAAAATTAAATACAACACAAGATATTATACAAATCTTTAGAATCTTAAATCGCTCTCTTTTCCACCGGTAGGATTCAGGTGCGAGTGAATGAGGGAGCGGGCTCTGACGGTGTGGGTGTGTGTGAAGGGGTGAACAGGGACCTGGGGCTGGGCTCCATGTCTCTGGAGAACCCATGTGAACTACGAGAGAAGAACAGCTCTCCCTTCTCATCCAATCGCACTATGTTTGAGACGGAAGAGGTATGTCCATCTCATCGGTCTGCTTGTCCGTCTTTCTTTCATTCCTATACTTCACTCATTCTCTGTCTCTTTCTCAGATGGTGATCCCAGCTGACCCAGAGGAGATGGAAGAATTTCAGTCTCAGTGTATATGTCAGTGTCAGTATGTGGTTGACATCACGTTTCCTGTAGCTTACATCCTTCTGCCCAGTAAAGAGGCTTTTCTGAGCATCTATAACAGGTATCACTAAACACTCAAACATTCAAGAGAATTAACTGTTAAAGCTTTATCTCTGAACATTGATTTCAAATACCCTTTTCAGCATAAATTAACATTTTAGATTATATGCATGTTGTGTCAGGTACAAAAAATAACTTTTTTTTGCAAGACAATCCTTAAAATAAATACCTTTTTAACTCTTTCTCTCCAGGATTAATAATGATCTGTTGATGTGGGAGCCCCCTCCACCTCCTCCATCCCCTCCTCCTGCTCCTCCTTCTTCTTTTCAAAGTTCTCGTAGTCCTTCCCACCAGCACAGACCTGAAGATGATGAATTTTACCTCTGTAAATCTGCCTTCAGGCTGGGTCAGTCATGATCATCTGTTTCATATTTCAAATTCTGAACATTTTGGCTCAGGGTTATTTTAGTGTTATTTATATACTATTATAGTATTTATTCATATTTTGAATTAGCTTTTAGCTTTTATTTTTTATATTTTCAGTTTTAATTTTAGTTTACGTTTCAGTAATTTTGATGTGCTTTGTCATTTTTATTCATTTTTTTTATATAGCTTCAGTTATTTCAGTTTTAAGTTTATTTAATTTAAACTTATTTCAGGCAAGTCGTTTTAAATTTAAGTTTTTCATTCAATATTCAGATTTTATTTTGTTTCAATAATTTTAATTTTGGTTAACAATAACAACACTGTTTCAGCTTGTGCTGTGTTGACAGTCCTTTACCTAATTTGGTGTTCCTGGTCAAAAATGAACGGCATTTGAAATTGCTGGTAAATCTCTCATTATGATATATTATCATCAAATACTGGATTTAATCTTTTTGTCAACTTTGTCAAGTTTTGGATTTCATTTAGGAGCCAACTGATCATAGGCATCATTGATCTGTGCTTATGCACCTGTGTTTGAGTGAAAAATGTTCACTCAAGCTTATTCACCTCAAAAAAAAATCTTTGGTGCATAAGCTCAGATCAATGAGGTAACAAGGTGGGAGGGAATTTTGAAGTTTTTATACCCTCTTTGAGCAAAGTCAGTAAGTTTTAGTCCAATCTGATTACATTAACTAGCATTTTCAGGAAAAAAAAAAAATCCTCTCTGGGTCAAAATGACCAAAACACAAAATGAGGGTTAAAAATTGATTCCTAGTCTTTACACTTATTCCAGAATCTGACTCTGAGGAAGAGGAGCCTCAGTTCTACTCAGCCAAACAATCAAAAAGAAGGAAACACTTAGAGCCTCAGTCCAGCCACGACCTCAGTCTGCTCTGTTTAACGGTGCTGATTGGCAAAGGTCGCCTTCAAGCCATGACAGACAGCAAGGTAAATTAAATGAAAAATTGTGTGATACATTGGTGTAGCTTTGTTGCTAGGGGTGTAATGGTACACAAAGATGACTGTTCGGTACGTACCTCGGTATTAAAGTCACAGTTCGGTACGGGTTCGGTACAGCAGGGGGAAGAAAACTAAACATAAAATTGTTTGCTTTTTTCTTATTTTTTGATAAACAGTGGTTTATTGAACACATTGTGTCTCTCTCTTTAAATAAATTAAATTATAATGAACATTTTTTAAAGATAAAAAAAATGATCTCCGCTAATGCTGTAAACTACAGTCAAACCAAAAATTATTCTGATATTTTTTTATATATTTTTACAAGTGGGTCCAGGACACTATAGTTCATTTATGTAAGTGAGGATAGCAAAATAAAGTAAACTGTGACATACTATACCCAAAAATTATTCATACAGTGGACTAAAATTGATGATAAATTTGGAACCAAAAATTAAGATACTTTGACCTGATCATGTTTTGCTTAAGTGTTATCTGACATAATTAGATTATTTTTTTTCTGAAACAGTTTAACTCTGAGATCTTGTCATATTTTATTACCATTTTTTAAACTATAGTGAATAAACTATTAATGAATGAAATGTTCTGGGTGTCTGAATAAATGTTTGATAAATAAAGGTTAACTGTATATACAGGGAACACTTTCTTGCACATTACTATAATATTAAAGGTTACAATTAACAACAGAGCCCAAACTATTAAATTCAGTTGCTATTTATTTTTAGAGATAATAATCAACACTCAAATAAAAAAACAAAAAAACATATAAACTGCACATAAGGCAGGTTTTGCATTAACTTCTAAATCTAATCATTACATTTTCAATTATATTTCAATTATAATTCATTTTTGAAATATATTTACACAGTTACTGTCATAACTTGTTTTCATGACAAATTTATTTAAACATATATTAAACAATTAAGACATTACTGTCAGGTAAAGTAAATATAATGAATATATAAGCTAACATATTTAGTGAAATGCTCCCCTCTAGAGTTCAATTCTCTAGTGAACTAACACGCTGTGGACACTAAATGACTTACCTGAGGTAAATGTAATGCTACATGAGATATTATCCTCAAGCTGTTTTAGTGATGTCTTTCTGCGGTGGAAAACTAGTTGAGAGATTATTGGAGTGTGAATTGCCTGTGACTGACTGTATTCATCGTCTGACTGTATGCACTGAACTGTGACATCCGTACCGTGACGGTTCGGGATGAATGCATGTAACATTGCACCCCTATTTGTCACAATAGCAACATTTCAGAAGTGGACACCAATACCAGTGAAATTTAACTTTAAAAATTAAATTTTGATACTGTTCTCTTTAAGAATGAAGCTGGACGTAAAGTGGACCTCTGTCATGGAGAACTCGTTTTGGACTTGGAAGGGGGGAAGATTTTTAGTGTGACGCAACACCAGAACAATCCCAATCTCAACTTCCTGACAATAGAGAGCAAAAGAGTGGAGCTGTATCATAAAGGTGAGCTGTTAAACCTTTTCAGATTACATCTAACCTCTTATTCCTGTAGTTTTTGCATGAGGAAAAGGTGATTATCCTGTTCTGATATGACAAATGATTTGTGTGTCTTTGGCTCTTTATACAGCGGAGGTGCCAGACTCCCCTATTCCTGTGAAATTGGAAATGCCCAGGTTCACTTCCCCAGGTCATCTGGACCCTACCATTTACCCCACAGAGGTGGGGGTGAGCAGCGTCGGTGGCCGAGAAACCGGCGTTCAGATGCTGTCGACTGCCATTAAAATCACATTAGATCTTGAAAGGAATGTGAAGGTTAGTGTGTTACTTACATACAGCATACTTGCAAGATGTAAACTGTATTATCGCACAACTCTGACTCTGCTTAATTAAGATATTATAATCATTAACGGCAGGATTTTCTGTAAAGCTGCTTTGAAACAATGTGTATTGCCTGTCACTTCTGTAAATAATAGGATGATTGTTGTTTGTTTGTCACCTATAAGTATTCATCTCCTTTTCTCTGCAGGAGTTTCTGGTCGCACTGCGACTCCATGGTGCTACTTTACGACATCACATGGCGTTGACCAATCATAGCTGGCATGAGCAGGTACCTGTTGGTAACTAGATTAGATACATACTTTAAATACACATGTGGATCTGTCATGAACGAATGGCTGATGTGTATCTTTCTTCATTCTCCATCCAGATTGTTGATTTCCTTGATGTCATCGATGATGACATTTTAGGCTACACCCCACCTGCTGTAATCACAGTTCTTCACACACACCTGGCCACCTGTGCAGTGGACTACAGGTATTGTAGCAACACTGAATGTTTAGTGAAGTCTGACAAAGATTCTTTGCTCTTTCTGTCAACTTTCTTTGTCTTTTCTCCCTCCAGGCCTCTTTATCTTCCTCTGCGAGTTTTGTTTACAGCCGAGTCCTTTTCTTTATCCAGCAACATCATTGTGGACACCGCAACCTTTCACCTCAGGTACTCGTAACTGTAGTGTGATCCTAAACGGTTGCAAGGAGATCAGTTGATTGGATCTAACCACTCTGAAATCTACTTTTAGGTTTATCTTAGATGACTCTGCATTGTACCTGTCTGATAAATGTGAAAGTGATACGGTGGATTTGAGGCGAGGTACAGAACAAGCATAGCTTTTAAGATCTGAATTTTCATTAAAGACTAAAGGTGGGCCACCTCTAATCATATTGTGTTTGTCTGTGTCAGACTATGTTTGTGTGTTAGACATTGATCTGCTGGAACTGGCCATAACGACTTGGAAAGGAACCGACTCAAGTAAACTGGTTAGTTTCATGCTAACTATCACTGGCTTGAAGATTTCTTAGCATTTGACTTTTATTAAGTATTATATAGGTAGTTGATCAGTAACATGACCAGTAAACATCAATATTTTAAGTAATTTATTTATTTAAAAAGATAATAATATTTCAGGACTCTGCAGTAGCTGCTTAAAAATTAATGTTGACTTCCCACATATGCTTCTGATTTTTTTTTTTTTTTCTGATTTATCTTGCATTTTGTTAATGACGATCTGTCTGTTTTTTTTTTTGTTTGTTTGTTTTTTTTTATTTCCAGACTCAGCCGCTGTTTGAGCTTCGTTGTTCTAATAATGTAGTTCATGTACACACCTGTGCGGACTCGTGCGCTGCTCTAGTTAACATGCTGCAGTACCTGGTTTCCCAAGGCGATCTACACCCTCCCCCTCGCCACACATCCCCCACAGAGATCGCTGGACAGAAACTTCTGGTGAGATTTGTCTTTAAAGCGGTACTACAGCTTCTTTCCCCCTGTTTGTGTTCAACTCTTAAAATGTCTGTCTTTTAGCTGTCAGAAAGTCCCGCATCCCTTCCCTCATGCCCACCAGCAGAGACAGCAGAAATTAACCAATGCGACCTCACAGATGCCTTGATCGACACAGAGAGAATCCTACAGGAAGAGACGCAAGATTCTGGTAAGACTTTGGCAGTTGCTTATATAGATCCAAGGCATGTTTAGAACAGAACATGTAGAAATCAAATTAAAGGTGCCGTAGAACGTCTTTTTAAAAGATGTAATATAAGTCTAAGGTGTCCCGCTCTCCGCCCACGGAGCTCGCGCTTGCCTTAAACAGTGCATAAAGAAAGTTCACACAGCTAATATAACCCTCACAATGGATCTTTACAAAGTGTTCGTCATGCAACATGTCTAATTGCGTAAGTATGGTATTTATTTGGATGTTTTCATTTGATTCTGAATGAGTTTAAGGCTGTGCTCCGTGGCTAAAGCTAACATTACACACTGTTGGAGAGATTTATAAAGAATGAAGTTGTGTTTATGCATTATACAGACTACAAGTGTTTAAAACTGAAAATAGCGACGGCTCTCTTGTCTCCGTGAATACAGTAAGAAACGATGGTAACTTTAATCACATTTAACAGTACATTAGCAACATGCTAACAAAACATTTAGAAAGACAATTTACAAATATCACTTTAAATATCATGATATCATGGATCATGTTAGTTATTATTGCTCCATCTGCTATTTTTCGCTATTGTCCTTGCTTGCTTACCTAGTCTGATGATTCAGCAGTGCACAGATCCAGAGGTTTTGCCCTTGTCTAATGCCTTGAACATGGGCTGGCATATGCAAATATTGGGGGCATACATATTAATGATCCCAACTGTTACGTAACAGTCGGTTTTATGTTGAGATTCGCCTGTTCTTCGGAGGTCTTTTAAACAAATGAGATTTATATAAGAAGGAGGAAACAATGGAGTTTGAGACTCACTGTATGTCATTTCCATGTACTGAACTCTTGTTATTTGACTATGCCAAGGTAAATTTAATTTTCAATTTCAATTTAATATTTTTTAATATTTTGTTTTATGACTAATCATTTATAGATTTGGAAATAGGTAATTTTAAATTATATTTAGACTAGTTTGTGGCCGGTAAGATGTTTTTTGAAAGAATTCTCTAATGCTCAACAAGGCTGCATTTTAATGATCAAAAATACAGTAAAAACAGCAATATTGTGAAATATTATTACTATTTCAAATAGCTGTTTTCTATCTGAATATATTTTAAAATGTATTTAAAAAATATTCTGCATCATTACTCCAGTCTTTAGTGTCACATGATCCTTCAGAAATCATTCTAATATGCTGATTTGGTGCTCAAGAAACATTATTATCAATATTGAAAACAGTTATGCTGCTTCATATTTTTATTTCAGGATTCTTTGATGAATAGAAAGTTCAAAAGAACAGCATTTAAAATGTATTTACTGTCAAATTTGATAAGTTTAATGCCTCCTTGCTAAGTAAAAGTATTAATTTCTTTACCTATGAATGGTATAGATTAATGGTTATTCAATTCTGTGTATTTGACAAGCAGGTTCGCCTTCCATCCGCCGAGCCTCACCTGTCTCGGTCTATCTGTTCCCGGGAGAAGCCCCCAAGCTCCGCCCCTCTGTTCTAGAAGGGGAGGAGTCTGATATTGATGGACTGGTCTCCACAGCTATGGAAGCTCATGCAGATATGATGTCAGAGGAAGGCTCAGAGGGTTCCACTGACAATGATGATTTCTGCATCCTAGAGGCTCCTGGGATGGGCATCCCAGTATGTGCTCATCTCAGTTTTAATGTTCTTTGAAGTTGCTTTTAAGTACATTGGTGTAGGATTTAAACAGTTTTCACTCAGAAATTGCTAGTAAATGGAAGTGAAAGACTGAAATAATATTGTTTTATTTACAACTTGGACTCTCTCTATCTCTCTCTCTCTGACAGCCTAGAGACGGTGAGCCTGTGGTGACAGTGCTCTCCCAGGGTCCTGTAAAGGTGCGGGATGGGTACTACTCTCGGCCACGGGGCAGTTCAGATCTGCTACGCGCCCCGGCCCGTTTCCCAGTGCCTCAGAACAGAGTGGTGCTCCGAGAAGTGTCCGTCGTCTGGCACCTGTATGGTGGCAAAGACTTTGGTGGCAAACCCAGCTCAGCCCATACACCGCACAGCCATAAGTAAGTCCTGCAGAAGGTCAGAGAAGAGAGAATTTTAGGGAGCTTTGTTTGATTGGCTGGTCCGAACCTGAGTTCAATTGCTCCCCCTGCCCCCGCTGGATTGTGTTCGCACTGTATTGTTTGATTTCGAACCGCATTTCTTTTGCGTCATCAGAGCAGCAGCTGTTTACTTGGTATCGACTCGGTATCGAAGTTGGTACTTTTGACAACTCTAGAACACCCTTTTTTTATGTGGACTTGGGTATAGTTGGTGGGCATTTTGGTGCAGATCTGAGTGCAATTGCAATGTTTACATACACTGAACTGAACAAAGGGGGCAGGCTCTGAAAAAAATGCTCCTAACGAGCTAGGTGTGAAACCGCCTTAAGGTTGTTTTTGTCTCTCAGGGTTCGCTCAGCTGCTCCCGGAGCCCGTGGTTCTCCTTCTCGTTCAGCAGGGCCCTCGCGGCCCCAGAACTCTTGGCGGTGGGTTGGAGGAAGTGGGCGGCAGCACACGCTGCTCATGGAGATACAACTGACAAAGGTATATTGTATTGTAATAAGCCATTTGAAGACTCAGAAAGCCTTGTTTCTAACTTGTTTCTCTCTCTTCAGGTCAGTTTCCAGCATGAGACGTACCCAGTGGTGACGCCCCCTGCTACAGGACTAGATGCAGAAGGACCGGGCCTTGGGGAGCAGCCTATTTCCCGCCAGGTGTTTATCGTCCAGGAACTTGAAGTGAGAGACCGCCTGGCTTCCTCTCAAATCAACAAGTTCCTGTACCTGTACACCAGTGAGAGCATGCCACGCAGAGCCCACTCCAACATGGTGAGTTACAGAGAGAGATAGAAAGAGAACAAGTTCCTGTTTGTGCTTGTGTTCTCACCTGTCCCACTCGCTGCTGTAGTTGACAGTGAAAGCACTACAGGTGATGCCTGAATCGGGTCTGGGCGGACCGGAGTGCTGTCTGAGAATCAGTCTGTTACCGCTGCGACTCAATATCGACCAGGTACGCATTACTCATTATATAACATCATTTTTCAGCATAGAGCAAATAATGAAAAATCAGACTCAGTAAAAGCAACATAACCATTTGTTTTCATTTCCCAGGATGCACTTTTCTTCTTGAAGGACTTTTTCAGTAGCATGGCTGCAGGAGTTAATCCTTACTTACCTGTCGACCCTGCAGCTGAGGGTAAGTCTGCCCCCTATAATAGTTTTTATTAATATTTTGAATTTTTTTAAATAATACTATTTAAGTTTATTTCTATTTCAGTTTTAGTTCAGGTTTAGTTTTTTATTTCCAGTTAGTAATTTTTAGTGCTCCAGCTTAATTCAGCTTTCCAAGGCAACATTTCTAATTTTCATTTAGTTTAAGTTTGTCATCAAAATATACTTTATTGTGTTTCAGCCTTATTTCAGTGCACAAAATATTTTTGTACTAGTTTTAGTTTTAGTTAAAGGCAGGGTAGGTGATTAGTTGATAGCAATCATTAAGTTAAGTGGTCTAAATATATTTATAGTGTTGTCCAAGTTCTAGATATTTCGATATGTATGGTTACTGAAATATCTGAAACGGTTCCAATGCTCCTTTTCTGCAGTATCAATACACCGATACCAGCTGCGCGTTCTTGCTCTCTTCTCTCCGACCGCGAATTGACACACCTGCCTCCTCTCATTCACTCGTCTCACTCGCTTCGGTTGAATAGTGCACGTATTGCACATAATTTTACTCATTCCTGCAGGTTTCACACTCACATCAAAAGCGCACGCACCACTGATCTATATAAGTGGCGCACATAAAGCCGCCTCTCATACAGCTTGCGAGTACCAAATTGACTCCTTTTTCATTGCACTAAAACGGTCAAATACATACAAAATGATGTCAAAATGTCCGTCTTGCAGAGTATTCAGGTAAATATAGTCAGTTTTGGAACGAAACGCATGTTGTGTAACAGTATATTGGATCTGTGCATAAGCTCCTAAAGTGACAGCAGCCTAATTAACCTGCTGCTTTCTGTAATGTTAAACAAAGAAAAAAACAAGAATAGAAAATCACTTGCTACCCTTGGCTGAATAACTTCTGTAACTTTAATTGTAAGCATTAATCTGAATTTAATTTTTACAGTGACACATTTGATCACTTTAATTTCTGTAGTATTTCTTACCTAAATACTGCTGTTAGACCCACCTGAAAAACTTTGTATTAAATCCATGTTTATTTAATTTGTCTCTTTATTCTATTGTATTTATTTGTGCTATCGTATATTTGTTTTTATTTCATTACTGTTTACTTGTCTATTATTCATATTGTGTATATATATATATATATATATATATATATATATATATATATATATATATATATATATATATATATATATATATATTTTTTTTTTTTTTTTTTTTTTTTTTCATAATTTGGGTAATTTTGTTTCAATAGCTTAAAAAAAGAACAAGGGAGGCTTTATTTAAAGGCGTAGGACCATAAAGTGTTTGTCCAATTATTGCATTCGGTCCATTATAATGATACAATGTATTTCCATACCTCCACACACCCTGCTCGCACAGACATCACACGTCATCAGCGCGTTTCATGCTATGCGGAGTTAGACAGACCTCAGTCGCAAGCACCACAACCAAAACAGAAGCAGGCCTTTTACAGTTCCTTTTACAGTTGAACCAAAACAATGAGCATATTCTGCATTCATGCCATAAATACCATAATTTGGAAGAGACGGAAACCCATGACGTTATACTCCGAGCGGTTCGCGACTCGAATTCATTTATTTCAATGGCAACACTATCAACACCGAAATAAATCTTCAGCAGTCAGGTGGTACAGGTCAGTGCTCTTTGTTTACGTTCATTATTATTGTAATGTTATGTACTTTGAGACATGAGGTAGTTTAACGCCTTTCCTCGTGATGCTTTTGCTCCCCGCTTTATGCGGTCATGTGTTTTGGTGGAGGCGTAGCTTGGGAGAGCATTCTAAAGGGAGGGTGGGATCTTATGCTTTCAAAGCTAGCTCGCTATTGCTAGCCTCTCTGAAAATTGCCTACCCTACCTTTAAAGGAACACTCCACTTTTTTTGAAAATAGGCTCATTTTCCAACTCCCCTAGAGTTAAACAGTTTAGTTTTGCTGCCGTTCCATGGCTGCAGCAGTGCAATGATATTACGCAGCGCCCGTGAGCCCCTGCTTGCACAGGGAACGTGCCTTGCAACCATGGAGACGTTTGTGAGAGACGCTGCGTAATATCATTGCACTGCTGCAGCCATGATACGGCAGCAAAGTTCCTTGATTATTACGCCTGAATGAGAGTATAGTTCCTAGCCATATCAGCCTAGAAAATCGCAAATTTTCATTTTCTGTCGGTCTTAGTACACGATTTAACTACAGAAGAGTCAAGTTTTAAAAGGAAAAATATCAAAACTCTTTGGTCATTTTTAAGCGCGATGCTAACGGTCTAATCAGATTCAATGAACTATGCTAAGCTATGCTAAAAGTGGTACCGCCAGAACCGGAGATCGGCTGAATGGATTCGAAAACGGTAAAACTCAACTGTTTAACTCTAGGGGAGTTGGAAAATGAGCCTATTTTCAAAAAAAGTGGAGTGTTCCTTTAACTATAAAAAAAAACGTGATGTGTATATGTATTTAAATTTATCATTTTAATTAAATTTAATTGTGTATTGGCATTTGTGTCATCTTTATTTCTGATCACCTGATCCCAGTGAGGACTGACGCTCCTCAGAAGGCTTCAGATGACACAGATCCTGCCTCTGGATTGGGCCATGATCTCGCTGCTTCTGTAGAAACAACTTATAGTGAGCAGAGTTCCTCCTCCGCTGGCTCCTCGTCCTCCTCCGACCAACCCATCTACTTCAGGTAGAAGATCTGACGTCAAACCGCATTAGAAAACCAATGTGTCAATCATAATTAAGTTCCGTTTACACTCTTTCTCTTTTAGAGAGTTTCGGTTCACCTCTGAAGTTCCCATCTGGCTGGACTATCAAGGAAAGCATGTAGTTATTGAGCAGGTTGGCGATCACCTATATAAAATAACTGTGATCCTTTATGTTCATCTGTGTAGTTGGAGTGCTGAACCTTAACACAACAACATAAGCTCTCCCAGGTTTTCTGAATAATATCAGTGGTTTGTTTAGTTCAGCTGCTTTTGTATAATAATTCGTATTATTATCTCTGTTTTCCTAGGGAACATTTGCAGGCATTCTTATTGGCCTGGCCCAGCTGAACTGCTCTGAACTGAAGCTGAAGAGATTGTGCTGCAGACATGGGTAAATGCTCTCATTCACAAGCACATCTGCATCTTCATCTTTTTGCCTGCTTTACTATTATAAACCTTTTAATCTAGATCTGAAAAGTGAGTTGTTGTTTTGTCTCAGGCTGCTGGGTGTTGATAAGGTGATTCAGTACGCAGTGAACGAGTGGCTTACTGACATCAGGAAGAACCAGCTGCCGGGGATTCTGGGAGGTGTAGGTCCCATGCATTCTGTTGTACAGCTCTGTGAGTATGAGATGTCTTATTTCTGTTCAGTACTATCTCAGCTGCTCAGTAATGCTGAAATTTAGGGCAATATTTATTTGTGCTGAAAGTTTAATCATTTTTTCAGTGATGTTGGTATTTAATGACCATTAGGTTAATCTTGAATATATTCAGATTGAATGCAATCAAGTTTTCTGTTCTCTGCAGTCCATGGTGTACGTGATCTGTTCTGGATGCCCATTGAGCAGTACCGCAAGGATGGACGCATTATCCGAGGCCTCCAGAGGGGGGCGGCATCATTCGGCACCTCTACAGCCTCTGCTGCCCTAGAGCTCAGCAACAGACTAGTGCAGGCAATTCAGGTATATACACACTCATAAAACCAAATATAATCATTCGTAATCATACTTCAAAATACTGTTGTTTTATATTTATATATATATATATATATATATATTTTTTTTTTTTTTTTTTTTTAATGAATGTTGTTGCCGTTTACCATGTTACTAGATATTTTTTGTTAGTTTTTTCTTTTTGAAAAATTTAATTTATATATTTAGATAAATATACTAGATATTTTTATTCATTTTTGATTTGATAGATCTTTTTTTTTAATTTGCATTTGTTTATTTTTGTATTAATTTTATGTGCATCATTTGTATATCATATTTCTATTTTGTTATATTTTTATAATTATATCTATTATATTTTTGAGATTTTTATAGTCATTATTATATTTATAGATATTTTAAAATTGTATTTTATATATAATATATATAATTTGTATATCATATTTCTATTTTTATTTTCATAATACTTTCATAATTATATTTATTAATTTTGTAAATATTTTTTATATTCATTATTATTTATGATTTTTAAATAGATTTTTCTTTTAATTATATTTAATTATTTTTGTATTATATTTATATGTATCATTTGTATATCACATATATTTTTTGTTATATTTTTATAATTAAATTTATTGTATATTTTCTATTTGTTTATATTTATAGTTTTTATATTTATTGATGTTTACCATATTGCTAGATATTTTCTATTTAATATTTATCCGTCGCACCACACAGTAAAAAAAAAAAATCCCCAGTGTAACCTAAAAATAATCTATTTTCCCGTGCTTTGCCAGGCTACCGCTGAGACCGTGTATGACATCTTATCTCCAACCCCGCCTCTGACACGTTACATCACTGAGGGACGCCCCACTCCCCGTCCCAGACGCACCCCTCAACCAGCTGACCTCAGAGAGGGTGTGGCCAAGGCCTATGATACTGTCAGAGAGGTACGTCCCTGTATTATTACAGACATTCCTCTCTGTGACTATTAATTTTAATAAATGTATAATATAAAGTGTTTATGGCTAATTCAACTCAATTCAATTTGACATCCTCATGCCATCTTTGCCTTTCCCAGGGTGTGATTGACACCGCTCAGACTCTATGTGACGTTGCGTCTCGTGGACACGAGCAGAAAGGTCTTCCTGGAGCAGTGGGTGGGGTTTTGCGCCAGATCCCGCCTACTGTGGTCCGTCCACTTATAGTTGCCTCAGAGGCCACTTCGAACCTTCTGGGAGGAATGCGGAACCAAATTAAACCAGATGCGCGGAAAGAGGACTTCTTAAAATGGCGCACCGAAGTTGGCCAAGAATGAGATTGACAGGCGTTAATGGAGTCTGATTTTTTGTTTTTTGTTAGTATGAATGTAAGAGTGTGAATCTGTGAGTATCAATGCAAAAACAAAGGACAAAAAAAATGATAACTGAACCATTTTTAAGTGGCTTCCACATAGTTGCACACTTCATGCAATGCAAATGTTTCGTCTTGCACTTTTGCTAGAAGCGAGCGCTCTAGACAGCCAAGTGCAGCTCAGTCTCATCTTGTCGTATTGAAACGTATGCAATCATATCAGTCTGTAACTATGTTTACCTGTGAGCTCAAGACCGGATGTTTCCCCTCTCTGAAACACTCATTTAACATCTGATTGAATCGATTCTCTCCCTCTGAAGTATTACAAACGTAATGTTGAATTTCTGATTTAGGTAAGGTGAAAGGCTCATTAAATACACTGAGGTGGCCTTACCATACTATAGAAGCTTGTTTCCGCCACTGAATAAAATAATATAAAAGGTAATTGTGACTTTTTCTCGCAATTCTCAGAATTGCAAGATATAAACTCTCAAAAACGTCAGTCTTTTTTCTCTTCACAATTGGACATAACACAATTGCGAGTTTATATCTCATAATTCTGACTTTATAACTTGCAATTGTGAGATTATATCTCGCAAAAAAAGTCAGTCAATTGTGAGATTAAAAAGTCACAATTAGCTTTTTTATTTTTTATTTCATGGCAGAAACAAGCTTCCATACCATACTTTTCATTTAACACTAGGAAAGTTCTTTGTCCACTTGTGTTTTAAACACAGTCCTCTATCTTGATGTCTTTGTGCCATAATTCTACTACATTGACATTTATAAAGATCTTGTTTTAAACTGTCCTTTTGAACTCTTTCTTAAAGCCTAAATGCGTTCATTATTTAAGCGGCGCAATCAGTCCCAGAGTCTCTGAACGGGAATGATCACTCTTGTTTTCTATTCATTTTCTCTTCTTTCAGAATGTGATGAAGAATTGTTGTCTTGTCTTTTTTCTTGGTGAATCTTGCGAAATGTCCAGGCGCTTTCCTCAAAAGCATTGTGAGCGAAGTTGATCGTAGAGACCAGTGGTGGCAATGGGAAACGCAGCCCAGGTCATATTTCGCCCCAAAATAAAAATGTCATTTATTAAGTAATACGATTTTACATTAAGAAAATGAAGCCTATTTTAGAGTTTCTTACATTGTGACATTGATTTCTTGACAATTTGCATCTGAAAAACATCCGGATATTGTGCATTTAATTCTCCTAATTCTCATTTTCAATGGTGATTTTTTTTATTTCTGTATTTAAATTAGCATAAAGTACAACAAACACACTCATTATATATAAATACTTGGATATTTTAATATTATTATTTCACACTGCAGTCATGAAAATAATGTCACAATGCAAACTTTATTTTCTAAAATGGGATTTTCTTTTCTTTTGTTTCCCTTTTATCTCCCATTTCCTCCTAAATCAAACATGCTTGCTTTCATCTCATTAGTTGCCTTCCTACATGTTTTATATATTTTATTTCATATTTGTAATAATGGCTAATGTAAAAACTGATGATGTTGAGCATTTGATGTCCTTGTGCAGGAAGAATCTGTGGGCAGTTGGTCGGTTGACAAAGGGCTTGTGGGTAATGTTACATTCACATATTTGTTTTTTGTTAATGGCATAACTGTGTAAGGGAAGTGAGTTTTTGGCGTGTGTTTTTATGTCCAAGTATGTACAGTGTGTGTTCTGAGTGAGTGTGTAAGGACATGCATGTTTGTGTATCGATGGTTGACTGGCTGGCTATGGGATTCATAGCTATCAGTGTGTTTCTTCTGTAATTACAACTATATCATACGCTGTAAGAATCACCTGTATAGTACCAAGACAATGTGTAAACAAATTAATACAACAACAACAAAAAAATAAGGAATAAAAATGTGCATTTGAAAAATATTGCAATGTACTGTTGTAAATGTTGCATACACAGAGGCAATAGTAGGACTAAAAAATCATGTCATATAGCTTGACCGAGCAGATTTCCATTTCTGCGTCATCCTTGAACATTGAATTAATAGATTTAAACATATTATAGTTTTTCATATATAACTTAATAGAGGATTCAGCCCTCCAATCTGCTATGTGCCCCATTGACAATGTGATTTTTTTTGTTTTTTTTTGTTTTATGATATGAATATGAACATGTGCCATGCATAGTCTAAAACCAACATGTTATATGAGTTTCACAGACAAGGTTTAAGCTAGTCCTGGACTAAAATGCATCTTTGAGCAGTTTGAACTGAAAGCATCTTGAAGTGACATTTCTTAAAATATGTCAGAGCCATTGTTTTGTCTCAAGATGCACCCCGGTAATGTGATATTCTAGGGTACGTTTATAAAAGCTACTTAAATACCCTAATTGAACTAAGGCCTAATCATGGCTTAGTCTAAGCCCTGTCCGTGAAACCGGGCCATAATGGTTTAAAATATACAATAAAGTAGGGGGGAAAGTAAAAAGGGGGTAAAATGTCTTTGGAGACTACCAATAAATATCCCATTATAGTTCTTTGAACAAAATGCTGTAAAACAGTTCTAAAAAGACAATTTGAATGAACAGTGAATGTCAAAAGTGTTATACAATGATATCAAATCCTTGTTGTGTACATCAAATACTGTAATTTGTCATTTTAAACAGTTTGGTACACTTAAAAACATTTTGGCCTGCCTGACGATCTGCCTTCATAATTTTACCGCTTCTTGTCTGACAGTATGCCAGTGTTTTCTTGTTACCCAACAGCTATTATTAAAAATTATATTCAATTTTATTTCGGAGCTCCTAATTCACAAACATTGATCATTTAACACGGTTTTGAACGGGAAGTTTGAAATCAACATTCAAACCCACCAGAGAAACGCGTTTGTGTAATTATATTTTGAACACAACAATTCAAACACTAAGATATAGTCAGTTTCTACACAACGCTTTAAATAAATCTAGTCAGCTCTGAAATCACATCACAAGCGGAACCAAATACACCGCGCTCTGTTTCTCAGGGAGCTTGTTTTAGCGGTCGCACGCAGTCATCGCGATAAACGCATGTGGTTATGTTTGTAGTTCAACGCTTCTTTAATCATCAAATTTTCGTGCTTTGTTCCTGCAATATATCGCCACATACTGCCGAAATGAAGTTGTTAACGCATAACATGTTGACATCACATGTGAAAGGAGTGGTTAAAGGATACCCACTTATTATCAAGGTGAGATTGACGTATAGTGTTTTCATTACTGGTTAGAGTTTATTTCTCAGATGCACATCAATACAAAATGCAGCAGTAATTTATTAGCACTTAAAAGATTTTCTTGCGAACTCACCGCTCAGAATTTAAAGTTACAGAGAAGCTACTACATGTGCATGCTCATGTAACTTTTTTACCATAAAGATTTTAGGTTCAAAATAAGTGACTAATCGCTGTTTTGAAGTAGTCCTGCAGTGTGTCAAATGTTAAATGAATTGCCGTGAGCTAATAACAACTGTTTAAATGCAAAAATGTGTCAAATGGTTAGAAAAAATGTTGAATTTAGAGCATGTCACACTACTGTCACTGACAAATCTGAGTCTTGTTCTGTCATGGCTCGTGAATGAAGGCAACAGAAGTGAAAGTGAATGAGTTGGAGTTCAATGCTCAGTTTGTGAGCCGGATGATTCCTAAGCTGGAGTGGAGCGCCTTGATCCAGGCTGCAGAATGGGTGAGTGAAGATGCTGTGCTTTTTATGCAATTTTAATGATATTCATTAAGGATGGTGAATTTGCACAACCTTCCAGTGCTGTTTAGAAAGCAGGAGGTTTTTATCTGTGCATGATATAGTGGTATGAGCTGAAATTAGCATTGCACCACAATGCTGTTGTGTGTTTTTAACAGCTTGGACAATCTCAGGACCTGCCCAGCACACTCATACCAAACTATGAAAATGATGAGGAGTTTCTGCGCAAAGTTCACAGAGTTCTTCTGGAGGTGAGACACATTAGATGAACAACCTTTTTCAAAGAACCTAATTTACTGGACTAATATTTTCTTAATGCAGTTTCTTATGGACCATTTTCACATAAGCCGAGTTCAGACTGCACGATTTTCAAAGTAGTCGGGTCACTGTTCTTTTCACACTGCATGACTATCTTGGCCAGCATTCAGTCACTGCTGTGTTCACACTGCATGATGGATTGGCGACAGAAGGTTTCACACTGCGTGACTTTACAATAGGAAGAATCTCCGACAACTCTGTCTGGCACGCAAACTACGTTTCACAACCAAACACACGCGAGATGTGACAAGGAAACCACGCAAAATCAAGCGTGCAAGACCGGAGTTCTCACGTGAGACTGGGATTATTATTAAAAATGGTAGCCTGCAAGAAGCTTGCAGTACAAATTGCCTGTGCGCTGATTTGCAGTGAAAACAAGAAAAAGAAAAGAAGAATATGGAGGAGGAAATGGTTTTCATTTGCCCAATAGCAAAAGAAAAAAATCTGTAATGGGGTTTCTTTGACTTTCCAAAAGAGGAAAACAATTTCAAGAAATTGATTATGTTGGTCAAAAGAAAGAAAAATGTCAATTTTGAGTCAGTCCATCCATCCGTTGTATTAGAAACACTCATGCGGCAGCGTTAACTAATTTTCAAAAATGTTAATGTCTGTACACAAAGTACAGTGTTATACAGTCATGGTCAAATGTTGTGGCAGAGACGAATCTTTTACAAAGCTTGCTGCTTTAGTTGTTGCGGCGTTGATTCACATTGTTTCTAGATTATTGTTCAGAGTGACCAGATGCATTTTAAATAATTGCAAAAAGCTTCATTGGCCCAAAAAAATAAAAAAATAAATAAAAAATGTGAGTGAATCTGCAGCACGCAGCCTTTTGGACAACGCCCTGGTATCAAGAAGGACAGCACTTCTCTCCAAGAAAAACAGCAAGGACAGACTGAATTACAGAAGTACAATGATTGGACCTCAGAAGACTGCTGCAAAGTCATTTTCTCTGATAAACCCCCCTTCCGACTGTTTGGGAAAATCGACTGTCCAGAGAAGAAAAGGTGCGAGTCCTGTGTTGTGCCGGCAGTGAAGCATCCTGAGACCAAGTGTGGGGTTGCTTTTCATGCAAGCGAGTGGGCTCTTACAATTCTGCCCCAAAATCACTGCCAGGAATAAAGAATGGTACCAAAACATCCTGCAAAACTTCTCCCAATGACCCAGGAGCAATTTGGTTATGATCCGTACATTTTCCAGCATGATGGAGCACCACGTCACAAGGCAAGAGTGTTGATGAAGTGGCTCAGAGATCAGTACATTGAAATGTTGGATCTGTGGCCACGCAACTCCCCAGATATTAAACCCATAGAGAACCTGTGTCAGTCCTCAAAAAGAGAGTAGACAAGCAGAAGCCCACAAGTTGTGCCAATAAAGCAAGAATGGATCTCCATCAGTAAGGATTTGGCCCAGAAGCTGCCAACACCAAGAAGGGTCAACACTGTAAATATTTACTCTTTGCATATATTGATTGTTTTGCCAATAAAAGCCTTCAAAACGTGAGAATTACTTATTGTACAAGGTGAAAAAAATATACAAATACTGAAGAAGCAAACTTTGTGAAACAAAACTGTACATTACATTTTTAAAATATAAAAAACTAGATTTACAATGTTAATAACTGAAAGTGCATCATCACAGTCTGAATGAACTGGGTCCATTATTAAAAATACAGCACAAGCTCATATTTTCACACTTCTTTTTAACAGATTAAAACTCGATTTGTTTCTCATATTTTGTGCCGTTTTCTGTGATTGATTTGCTCTGTACAAACCCATTTTCACATAAACATTAAATGTTTTATTTAATGAAGTTTGCTGAAGGGAGTTAGTGCCTATAACAGTGTTCTGTCTTCACAGGTTGAGGTCATAGAGGGATGTTTACAGTGTCCTGAATCTGGCAGAGAGTTCCCCATCTCCAAAGGAGTTCCCAACATGTTACTCGATGAAGGCGAGTAGATCAAGCTGCTGCACGCATCCCAGAAGAGCTCTAGACTGTTTATTGGACCCAAATGTTTATTTTAGATATCTGGGGTGCCGTTTTCTTCAGAGGAGGATGGAAAATGTACCATAATCCATTAGTTATTATGATTTACACCATCATGTTCAATGTCTCTTTCCATTTGGTTACTATGAGAATTTACATTCTGTTGTTTCTGTCATTGTATGTTGTGCTTTGTAAAATATTAAATAAATTTGTATTAATTTACTCTTAATTCTACACTTAATTAAATGTACAAATCATCTTCTATTACTCATTGGTGTGACCTCGAAATAATAATTATCTTATATATATAAAATATGTATGTATTATTTATATATATATATATATATGTGTATATATATACATATATATACGTATATATATATATATGTATATGTATATATATATACATATATACTTATATATATTTATATATATAAAGATATAGAGAGATTTATATTTTTATTTATATATATTTATACATATATATATATACACATATACATATATATATACATATACACATATACATATATACATATATATATATACATATACACATATACATATATATATATAAACATATACATATATATACATATACACATATATATATATATATATACATACACATATATACACATATACATATATATATATATATATATACATATACATATATATACATATATATATATATATATACATACATATATATATATACACATATACATATATACATATATATATACATATACACATATACATATATATATACACATATACATATATATATATATATACATATACATATATATATACATATATATATACATACACATATATATATATATATACATATATATATATATATACACATATACATATATATATATATATACATATACACATATACATATATATACATATACACATATACATATATATATATACATATACATATATATATATATATATATATATACATATACATATATATATATACATATACATATATATATATATATATATATATATACACATATACATATATATACACATATATATATATATATATGTATATATGTATATGTGTATATGTATATATATGTATATGTATGTATGTATGTATGTATATATAATGTGTATATATATAATATATATGTATGTATGCATGCACATACATATATACACACACACATATATGTGTGTGTGTGTATATATGTATATGTGTGTTATATGTTTCATATTTGATTACAGAAATTGATATGAAATGACGCTTATTTATCTCTAAATTGTGAGGCTTTTATATAGACCCGATGTGTTTTATATTCATATTTAATCAACGTCTTAAAATTTGCCATAGTTGTTTTTTTTTTTTTTTTTTTTACATGATACTATACTTAAATTTATGTATCATGGAATTCTATGAAGTACCTTAGAATACCATAAAAACTCCATAATGTGATTATAGTAGTCATTCAGTACCATAGCATTTCCATTTGATGTCAGCTCTGTGCTTGCTTGAAATGATCTAGGTCAGCTTTAGTAGTTTCTTGGAACAAACTGTGCCAAAGACTTTCATATCGCACAGCAAGCTCTGGGAGCAAGATGACGTGGCAAGGCAGGGACTATATTTAGTTTCAGGGAGGTGGAAGGAAAGAAACGGGATAAGCTGTTTTCGAGGTCTCTATTTTTAAATCTTATATTGCAATACCGCAACTAACCACCAGAGCGACCTTTCATCCATCCGCGGCCGCCTGATGGCGCTCGAGACTCCGCATCCACGTCAGATTATTACACGTTTCCTCTGATCCCAGATCAAATGTTGAATTCATGTTTGAACAAGAAAATAGTTGGAATGATTAAAAAAATTCCAGCCCTCTGGCGTCTTTTTTTTGGTGGGGGTTTCTAATATGTCGTTTCTCCAAGGCTTCTGGTGTTTTATACCTTCTGCCTTCACTTGAAGTTCAATTACAGCCCTCTCAGCCAAACTATAATAATGTCATAATGGAGAGGTGGAGAGAGCAGCTACAAAGCTGTTTTTGAAAGATTAACGATCATGTAGATGCTGAACTGTAATTAAAAATGAGAAGAAAGATAGGGAGTGGAAGTAAAGGAAGGAAGGGTGTACCTAAAATGAAAGGATGGGAAAGCTTAGATTGAGGCCTTGGATATCTATCATTTCTCTCCAGGAAACAAAATGGAAGGTGAAATTAATATCCAGTAAATCTATTTTAAATGTGTCCAGTGGGTATTTTTTTAAATGGGTCTGTTAAATGCATGATGGAAAATATTGGATTAGAAAAGCACATTGTCTTATTTCCAAGGTAAACAATTTAAGAAACAGTCGGTCAGTAATTTCATCCTGCAGTGGTGGATATTTGACTATTTGTAAAGATTTTTGGGAAACACTATTGCCAAGGAAAGGTTCCAAAAAAATGTCACCATTGTTATGCAATAAAGGCGTCTGGAAAAGGCCGTCTGAGAAATACTGACATAACATTTCACAGGAAAACTGCTAAATAGACTTTGTTTTGGTCGCTTTTTAGAATAACACTACCAAACGTTATTACTTTATTATATTATTTATATAATGCCTAACAGGGTTATCTATTAGGTTATTTAAAATGCATTAAACGTGTTCAAACTGTGAAGAACATGTTTTATATTTCTGGATCAGTTCATTTGGATATTTTTGTCGTGATTAAATGTCCAGATTGTGTAACTGTCTGGAGATAGTAAAAAAAAAATCTTATTAAAAGACTAAAATCCTTGAAAAAGAAAATGTTTATATATAAGTTTGAAATATTTATTTCTTACACAATAAACACAAGGTGATTCAGCTTTAAATAGTGCCGGCAAATCAATTAATTGCATCTAACACACATATGTATCTATTTAATTTTTACAAACTTTTATGTTAGATGTGATTTATCGATTTGACAGCACTACTTGTAAAATATTTTTAATGTTTGAGATGTTTTTGTTGTTGACCAAATTAAAGTCAGTGTGGCATAACCAACATGCATGAAGTCATTTTGTTTTTTGCGTGAAAATCACAAAAAGGAGATATATTGAACATTTTATGACATTTTTTTAATGTTATATTTTAAGGTGAAAAGGAACAACCCTAACAAAACTAATAATTAATGACACGAAAATTCCTGGTATTTATGAAAATATTATTTACCTTAAAGTTTGTTAAAGTTGTGTACACCTCAAATGTACTGAATTTGCAAAGAATGTTTCCTCAATTACTCAATTTCACCAGTTGACTTGAGTCATTCACAGAAATGGTTAATTATATTTCTAAGAACTTGACACATTTAACTTTATGTTGTGTTCGGGTCATTTTGACCCGGAGAGGATTTTCTTTTTCCAGAAAATGTAAATGTCATTGGACTAAAAATGACAGATTTGCTCACACAGGGTACAACTACTTTCCCAAAATTCTTGGATAATTTCTGTACTTTTTGGTCATTTTTTCCCCCACCTTGTTACACTTGTGGAGTTCCCAGTCAAAAATGATCGGCCTACAAAAAATTGCTTTTAAAAATGCTTGTTATGGCATTATCACCAACCATTGGATTTTGTCAACTGGTTTTCTGTCAATTAGGGCAGTTTTTTTTTTTTTTAAACCAACTGATCGTAGGCCTGATTGATCTGAGCTTATAATCCATCGAAAATGAATGGGGGAGATCGAAAATAAGAGAAACATTTAATGTTCAGAAACATGTTCATCATGTTCATTATCCTCAGATCAATGAGGCCTACGATCAGTCAGTTTCAAAATTAAATACAAAACCTGTCCTAACTGCAAAGAAAACAAGTTGACAAAAAGATTGAATCCATTATTAGGTAAAAAAAAAAAAAAAAAATAGCATAACAAGGGATTTATAAGCTATTATTTTATAGGCCGGAAACACCACAAGTGTGACTTTTTTGTACAAAATAAAAGCGTTTCAAAACAAACTTACTGGTTAAACATTAAAGCACACTAGTGTGATAAACAGTGCACTTTTTTACCATATTTTGTTAAATATTGTCAAAGTTATCCAAAAAAACTGAGGTGCATAAGCTCAGATCAATGAGGCTTCGATCAATCAGGTCCAAAAACAAAAGCAAACCCTGTCCTCAGTGAAAGAAAACACGGTGACCAAAATACTGAATCCAATATTTGGTGATAATATAGCAGAACGAGCGATTTACAAGCAATTTTTAAAATGACCAGGAACATCAAAGGTGTTTTCAACACAGCATAAGAGTTCAAATTAGGTTTCAAAAAGATTTCTCCATTTTATCTTCTCAGACATCTTATTTTTTCATTCAGCCGTTTAGTTCTCACTATGTCTCTCTTTGTCCTTTCCCCTCTCTCTCTCTCTCCCTCCCTCCCACACACACACAGCTGCTCTCTGTTTTTTCTTCCTCTCAAAACTTCAGAAAACATTAGGGACTTGTTTTGTTGAAGAGATGTTTTTAGCTCTGAAAGCCAAAGGGGGTTGTGTTTTTAAGTACAGCCGAGTAGTTAAGTTCACACCTTCAAAGACGCTCTTTGACTTCTGACATTTTTGTTGATGGTCTTGTCATTTTTGTCGTTTTTTTCCCCCCTCTCTCCTTTGAAATGGATTATTCTTCGCAAAAGATGTATTCTGGTAGGCCAAGCCTAGACTAGCATTTTCTCATTTTGTTTATATTAAATCCAGTTCAACTTTGAGCTGCTGGAGACAGTCAGTCTTTGTCATGGGATAATTGAATTTTCCTAAAGCAATTTCAAGGGCTTGATTGAACATTTGGATGGCAGATCTGCATCTCGACTCAAGGCTGTAAGAAAAGAGAAATAAAATCTGACCTGATCTCTTATAGTTATCATGGGAAAGGAGCTGGAGAGTCACTTTAAAAGAAACACTAGTGGTCCTCACTAAAGCTCCAAGACAAACCACAAGAATTCAAAGCAGCACTTGGAGTTTCTCTCTGAATCATTGGATACCAGACGAGCATGAGGAACTGTTCTGTTTATTACCTTACCGGTAAATACTTAAAATCCTGGGAAGCATGATGGAAAGACTGTGTTTATTGATTCCATAGAGATTCATATTATTGGGATGTTCTTTAATAATGGACAATTGTATTATGCTAGTCATTACAACATGCACAGAAGTCAGGCCAATATTTCACATTTGCTTTACCTGAGGTAGCTCAGGCAGGGTGTGAATTACGGAGGGAACATAAAGTCCAAACAAACGGTTGGAGGTTTTAGAAAGTACTTCTAGCCCTACTAAACTATTTAAATACAATATACTTTCCAAAAAAAAGGCTTCTCAAACATTTTAGTGATCACAAAGCCTAGCTATAACGTCCAAAAAAGGCACTCACAAACTGAAATATAACTAGAGCTACAAAACATAGTGCTTGTTTGCCTTTATTGTATATTTATTTTACCTGTAGATTACAAAAACGCTGTTTTAAAAGGGTTTAAAGACATTCATCGACACCAAAATAATTCGATTTACGCACGACGTACCTTCAACGAATTCGCGTCGAAAAACATTCCTTTAGAAAAAACTGACCTCCTTGAAATAGACTATACGAGTGCATAAATTATATGTCAGGCAGTGTATGAGGAGGTAAAAGCTCCTATCTGACAGCAGAGGAGCTCATTCACCTGGTGAACACAGAGCGCGAGCAGCGCAGCCTACGCACTTTGGGTTTGTCCCATTGCAAGAGACGCGCTCAGTGCGCGCGCTCCCCGAGGACATCCAGAGGACCGGGCGTTAGAGGAGCGCTTCCGACCCTCTCATCTGTCAATCAACCATGTGGTTCATCAATCTAACTTTGCTCGTTCTCAAACTATCCGTGTCTGCGGAAGGATTCTCCACGTGCCAGTCCTACAACTTGGACGACCACAAATCCAAAAGGATCGAGGCGGTGCGCGGGCAGATTCTGAGCAAGCTACGCATCCGGAGTCCACCGGATCCCGAAGCCAGCACGACACCGTCGGTACCGGTGGAGGTGATGTTACTTTACAACAGCACGAAGGAACTGCTGAAGGAGCGCGCACGCCAGGCCGAAGCCGCGTGCGAGCGTGAGAGCAGCGAGGAGGACTATTATGCCAAAGAGGTGCAGCGGGTCAATATGATGCCACTGCGCACAGATACGAGTGAGTGATATGAATTTTTCTGAAATGGCTTATTAATACACCATTTAAAGAATGCATTGGGCTCTGGATGTGTAATTAAACCTTCATTCTAGTGAATCATTTAGTTTGGCCATCCGATTTGGGTGTTTAAAAAAAGCATTTAAAGGAGATCATTATTCACTAGATTGACTGAAAATCGCATGAAACATTGTCAAGAACATTCCTGTTATATTTCACCCCAAAACAAAAGAAATAAGGAAATTACAATGTACACTGTAATGTAAATGTATAATTAATCTATACTCATTACCATAATTACTATGCATATTACCTATTCCATATTGTAATATTAGTGTGTGTGTGTATAAATAGGTAGGTAGGTAGTGGTAGTATTTATTATTGCCTTTTTATGACCAATAAGATGCACATTAATTACCTAAAATGCATTATTGTTAGCAATGCAACGATATATGGGCCAATAATCGGTCTCGGCCGATAGCCGATGGTGTGAAAATTCACCTTTATAGGCCGATACCGATTACTGGCCGATATATCAGTGCATCACTAACAAGTTATAGCTGATAGTCAGGGCCGATATATCCTGTCAATTAAAAGAGGGCAGAAAAATGCTAAGAAACCAGTTTGATGTTCAATATTAACAGTAATTCTATGAATTAATAACATTCAGAAAGTTAATGTGCGTTGTCAATAATTTGAGTAATTCGTTTATGTTTATAACTGATAGCAGTTACTCTGAAACAAGTTAATGAAATGGAGAGAATAAAGTTTTTTATTTGCATTTCTTTCAAAATGTAATAATTAAAAATATAATGATATAATTATTAATTATAATGAAATGATCATTCATTTAAAAGAAGGTATAAAAGGCAGAACCACCAAACTATCGGTATCATTATCGGCAGATATCCCTCTGAATTATCGGTGTAGGTGGAGAAATTTAGTATCGGTATCATTGTCCAATAACCGATATGCAGAACTGATTTTCAGTTTTTTTTTTTTTTTTTTTTTTGATGCAGTAATAACTACATGATCATTAGATAACAACAGTATTTATAATATTTATGCAAATTTGTTTTGTAATCTAAATGGACACAAACTTATTTTTGTTTGTTTGAATACATTAAGTTATTTTTCTTGAAGAAAAAGTGAATATCTGTATAAAATATTGATCAAATAAACTAATCACCATAAAAATGAACGGGAATTACAAAAAAAAGATACTAAGTACATTGTGCTAATGATAATTTTGGGAGTACAATGTGCTTAATGTATCCAACAGCCATTAAATATAGTGTACCTACAATATACAGCTTTGTTGCTAATAATAAGTCAGCTAAAGTTCAGTGAGGCTTCTGAGAGGCTGAAAGGGGTTAGTCATTACATCTGCCGTTTTGGCACTAAAGCAAGTTTTATTTCCTTGAGGTTGACCCTCTGAAAACCACGCACAGACCACAAAGTGTAAATAAGGCCAAAGTGAATCCTGCCTTTGTTCCACAGACTCAATCAACCCGCTTCCTCAGAGCCCGTATTTCAGGATAGTGGGCTTCGACGTCACCAACGTGGAGCGAAATTCCAGTACTTTGGTCAAAGCAGAATTTCGCATCTTCAGAGCTCCAAACCCACAGGCGCGCACCACAGAGCAGCGCGTGGAAATATACCAGGTAAGAGGAGCGCCTGTGGTTTTTCCAGACAAAAGGCTTGAGCTGTTCCAAAGACGAGCAGTGAGTCTGTACTGTAGTGACAGCAACTGCACGGGTTTGATTCATCACATTTGCATGATGTGTTTTCATGCCATACAGTGCAAGAAATAGAGCAGCAGATGAATGAATGGGTAAGTCAAATAAGCTTGTGGTTTGTTTCCCTTCACACCCACAGATTCTCAAATCTGACGATGTGACGGCAGCGTCTCAGAGGTACATCGACTCCAGAACAGTAGAGCCTCGAGCCAAGGGGGCGTGGCTTTCCGTCGACGTCACAGAGACTGTGAAGGAGTGGATGGCGTTCAGAGGTCAGTGGGTTCATCCAGAAGTTTCAACGTATACTTACTGCTTGATGAAGCAGAGGAGGTTGTGAAATGTTTACTTCTCTGGGAAAAATAATCTCTTTTTCCCTCTTAGAGAGAAATCTTGGGCTCAAGATCAGCGTTCACTGTCCTTGCTGTACATTCGTCCCCTCCACAAACAATATTGTCCCTAACAAGAGTGAAGAGTTGGAAGCCAGATTTGCAGGTCATTTTCTCATGTTTCTCGAAATGTTTTATTTGATTTATCTGTCCTATAAAGTTAAATGCTTAAAGTTACACTTAAAAAGTACACTAAAAAAATCCTGGGTTAAAAACAACCCAAGTTGGGTTGAAAATGGACAAACCCAGCGGTTGGGTTAAATGTTTGCCCAACTTGCTGGGCAGTTTTATTTAACCCAATTATTGTTTAAAAATTACTAATGGCTTAAAATGAACCCCAAAGAATCGGTTGAATATTATTATGAATATTATTGCATTAGATAAAAATATCAAACACAGAAAGCTTCATCACAAAGAAAGTTTAAAACAATAAATACATTGTTCAAAGATGAAAAGGGATACTTTCTATTTGTTAAATGTTAGCGAAACAGTAATGTCATTGTAAAAACTCTGGCATCATTTGATGTTATTGATATTTTGGATCGATTCCTTCCCAGGCATTGATGACGACCTTATAAAGCAGAACAGAAGACCAGGTGTGACTAAAGGACAGATTGAATTTAGCACAAAAACCCCCCATTTGATACTAACCCTGCTGCCTACTGACCGCCTGGACAGCCCTGCCAAGAAAAACCGCAAGAAGAGATCAGCAGCAGACACTTCAATATGCTCACGGTACAGAGAGAGAGCTCAAGTGTGTGTGTTTGAAGATGTTTTTATAATTATTTTCTCTAGAATACTTAATTCTGATTAAGAATCAGATGTTTAGGGTTTCAAGCACTTAGCGCTGAAACCCTATTGTAATTTTTAAAATGTCCAAGGATCAGCATTCTCCCATAAAAGTGATCAGGGAGACCAAACCGTAAGTCGTAGAGACTTGAAACTTTGAGGGCTGGTAGTACTCACACTCACTAGATGCATGATCAGATTCCTTGTTCTGGTGAAACATGAAAAAATACTTCCGCGAACTAGTCCAAGGTTTTTGGCCCGATCGGAACCAAACCAGTGCAGCAAGATCTGATTGTCAATAATTATCAAAAAAAGTTGAAATTTCGATTCACAGTCTCTAAGGGCCACCAAAAAGTTCAAAGTGGGTGGAGCCACTTATATACTTATACACTCGTGAACGTAATGACGGGGGTATGTTCACACCTAAGAGCCCATTCTGTGGTCGCGTGAAAAAGGACAAAGCGACTGGCCACTTAGTGGCACTATAATGGATGAAAATGGCTATTACTACTTCACTGTTAGTCACATTGACTTGAAAATTGGCATACAGTGTCTTTGTCCAAGGTGCCATGATTGTTTATGAGGACACTGACGCATCTCAAAAAACATGTCCGCCATCGGCCAATGAAATTTGAGCAGCTATCAGACAAGATTAACAGAGGCCGATCTAAACGAAACTCGCTGAGCCTGTTTGACTCACGGCCCTAGAGGCCTGGGAGAAATTCAAAAGAAATTGAACCTTCACGATTTTCACGTGCGAAAAAGATTGTGTATCGCGCAATTTTTCGCACACACCCACAACATTCATACCACATGGTAGAACTCCTTATTCTGAGCAACTTTGCCTCTAGGATCATTCATTAAATATCTGAGTTTATTTCAAAAACCAACTTTGGCGAACTAGTCCTAGGTCTTTGGCTTAGCCTCGATAACTTTTAAAAAGCTTTATAAACCATAGGGTAAATTGCCTGTATTTGCTGTAAATGGTCTTTTCCATCTATGACTGAGATGGTTACAGGCTTGTTAATTAAAACAAACCTTTTTACACATGTGCTTAAGGGTGTTTTCACACCTATGGATCGCTTGTTTTGTTCCGAAACAGGGACTAAATTTGTTACAATGTTGCTTTTTTTCTTGGTTCGGTTCGCTTTCACATGGCAAAATTTCAAAGCGTACCAAAATGCGTTAAGGTAAGTCACATGGGAGTAAAACTGTCCTCTTATTGGTCAGAATTTTCTCTGCGTCATCCATCAAAATAATGATTGACAAGTTCGCTCCATGAGTTTATTGTGGCTGTATTTGTAACTGTCCAGACACACACAAACACTTTATAAATGTAGCCGTCTCTCCCGCAGTTAATTCATATTTGCTGCGGCAAATTCAAACCCGCGCTCTTTCTCTCTCTCTCCGTCTCTGGATTTCCCAGCGCTGTCTGGTAGGCGACCTGTTGTCCGTGTGTCTGTCGAGAGAGGCCATTTGAATTTTATAATGAAGCAGAGCGGGAATTGAGACTTCGTCGGGACAGCATTCTTGCACGGAGAAGTGTAATTTCACACCAGAGGCGATCGTTGGCTTTCAGATATTGTAAATGTGCTCACTCACAGAATCAGACATTACTGATTTTTATATCATATTTTCCGTTATGAAAATGATATAATTTGGTTCGTTGGTCCGTTAACTGGGTCGATTGCTTTCACATCTCAAGCGAACCGCTCCAGAGTTCGTTTGAAAGCGTACCGAGACCACCTCTTCAAGCAGGTCTCGGTACGCTTGTTTGGTCCGCTTTTGGTGCGCACCCGAGTGCGATTGCTGCTTTCCCACCTGCCCAAACGAACCGCACCAAAGGGGCAAACGAACTCTGGTACGATTCAACCGAACTAAATGTGGCAGGTGTGAAAGCACCCTAAAGGCCTTAAAGCACTTGAACCGATAACTGCTGCTCACAAATCAATTTTGAGTTTATATCTTGCAATTCTGAACTGAGATTTTAACTCCCAACTGCGAGTTATAAAGTTTAAATTGTGAGCTTCTATTATGTTCCTTGCCATCGCACATTTAAAGCTAAATTGTGCAACTCAAAATGGATTTTAGTATAAAAACAGGTGCAAAAAAAAAAGTTTTAATAGCTTTGAAGGATTTTTGTATTAAGCTTAATATACAGTAATTGATAAGCGTAAACCTTTGATAGATGTCTAGAAGCTCAAAAGTATCCAGTTAATGCAAGAAAACAGAACACTGCTTGAAAAGCAAGGAACCAATAAGAGACTCATAGAGCCAGATGAGATCGATCCTAATGTGTGTGCATGTAAAACAGATTCTATTGCATCACACACCCACAGAACGCATGCAGCGACTCGCCCAGGGAGTGTCATGTCTGATACGCAGAATTCATCTCGTCTGTTCTGGAAGTAAATGCTCTTTTAATGAGTGTTTGTTATGTGAAGTGCTTCCTCTGTGCTAAGCAACATAGAAATGGTCATTAGAGCCACATTTATGTCAAATCAGAGTTTGTTGCAGGAATCAGTCAGGAAACTTGGACAAAACTGGACAGCAACTACTAAAAGGGATAGTTCACCCAAAAGTGAAAACTCTGTCATCGTTTACTCACCCTCATGTTATTTCAAACGGGCTTACTTTCTTTCACCGAGCACAAAATGTGATTTTTATTAAAAGAATATCCTGCACACTTTATTCAGTACAATAAAAGTCTCCAAAATAAAGCTATTGCATGACTTCAGAAGACTTTGAATATTGCACAAAAGTCATGTGGTCTACTTTTATGTTGCTTTTGCTTTCCATTCATTGTAACAGTATATAAAAGAGTGGCTAGAACATGAACACAATTTGTTCTTTATTAGGAATAAAGCCATGCATGTTTGGAATGACATGAGTGTGAGTGTAAATGATGGCCAAATCTTCCTTTTTAGTTAAACTGCTCTTTTAACACACCATAATGCACTGAAACAAATCATTTTACCTCTTCCAGGACCGATCAGGGTTGCTGTCTGAGGTCTCTGTATATTGATTTCCGCCGGGACTTGAACTGGAAGTGGATCCACGAGCCGAAAGGTTACAAAGCAAATTTCTGCGCGGGGAACTGTCCTTACTTATGGAGTGCAGACAACCACTACAACATGGTAAATATCAATCAGACTGTGCATGCATAGAAAAAAAAAGGGCAGTTAAGTGTTGGATGTTGTGTAATGGATGACGATTATAGGTATATCCCAAACAGGTTAAATAACTACAGTAAAATTAAACTTGTGCACTTGATTGTTGAATGGTAGATTAATTCTGAAATGCTGCATTTAGATGTTGGTGTCCATGTCTAAGTACAGTGTTTCTCTGTCTGTTTTCCCTTTAGATTCTCCCGTTGTATAATAAAATGAATCCAGAAGCATCAGCATCTCCATGCTGTGTTCCCCAGGACCTGGAGCCCCTCACCATTGTTTATTTCCTAGGCCGAACCCCCCGTGTGGAACAGCTCTCCAACATGGTGGTCCGGTCCTGCAAGTGCCGTTGATTCAGCTGAGAGAGAAAAGACAGAGATCTCAGATGTGGGACAGAAAACAGGTGGATGAGAGGAGAGCAAAGACATATAACTCACATCTTAAATGGATAGTTCACCCAAAAATGAAAAAAAAATTCCATCATCATTTACTCACCCTCATGCCATTCCAAACTTGTATGCATTTCTTTTTTCTGCAGAACACAAAAGATATTTTGAAGAATGTTGGACTCTTAGACATTCCTCAAATTATGTTCCACAGAACAAAGAAAGTCATAGAGAATTTTAACTTTTGGGTGAACTATTCCTTCACACTTGTACGGATGAGAAATAGCATATAATCATTCATCAAGCATCTTCAATACAGGGACCAAAACCTCCTGCATTAGCCACAGTGTAATAAATAAGCTTTTTTGACTAGTATCTTCTGGTATTCTCAGTATCGCAACAGTGACAAACACAATATACGACAGCAGTGCATCCTTTTTAGATTTTTTATGAAGTTTACTGTAGATCGGTTTATATTTTTGGAATTTGCAAATGTAAATAGTTTTTTTTTGTTATGTTCATATGTGTTTATATGCTAAATACAATAAATTTTGATTATGTAATATTTTGTGGCTTTTTTAAAATCATATTTATGTTTATCCACATTATTTTTCAAAACGGAAGTAAGGCGTCTTCTGTGAATGTGTGAGACTTAAGATTTATTAGCCGCTATAGGAAAATAAGGAGACTTATATCAAAGCGTAATAAACTGTAAAACTGTTTGCTATACAAACCAGTGTTTATAATTAAAGGTTTAGTTCACTTTAAAGAAAGTGTAACGCCTCTCGCAGTTCAAAATGTTATGCTACATCCTACACCTTCCGTATTTGACTTACAAAAAAGCTTAACTGACGGGATGTTTAAAGGTTCCCTAGAACCAGTTTTTACAAGATGTAATATAAGTCTAAGGTGTCCGCTGAATGTGTCTGAAGTTTCAGCTCAAAATACCCCATAGATTTTTTTGAATAAATTTTTTAACTGCCTATTTCGGGGCATCATTAAATATGCACCGATTCAGGCTGCGGCCCCTTTAAATCGCACGCTCCCTGCCCCATGAGCTCTCGACGATAATACAGTGCATTTACAAAGTTCACACAGCTAATATAACCCTCAAATGGATCTTTACAAGATGTTCGTCATGTATACTTCATGCATGCGTCCGATCATGTGAGTATAGTATTTATTTGGATGTTTACATTTGATTCTGAATGAGTTTGATAGTGCTCCGTGGCTAAAGCTAACATTTCACACTGTTGGAGAGATTTATAAAGAATGAAGTTGTGTTTATGAATTATACAGACTGCAAGTGCGATGGCTCTCGTCTCTGTGAATACAGCAGAAACGATGGTAACTTTAACCACATTTAACAGTACATTAGCAACATGCTAACGAAACATTTAGAAAGACAGTTTACACATATCACAAAAAAATAACATGATATCATGGATCATGTCAGTTATTATTGCTCCATCTGCCATTTTTTGTTGTTGTCCTTGCTTGCTTACCTAGTCTGATGATTCAGCTGTGCACATCCAGACGTTAATACTAGCTGCCCTTGTCTGATGCCTTGAACATGGGCTGGCATATGCAAATATTGGGGGCGTACATATTAATGATCCCGACTCTTACGTAACAGTCTTTGTTGAGATTCGCCTGTTTTCCGGAGGTCTTTTAAACAAACGAGATTTATATAAGAAGGAAGAAGCAATGAGTTTGAAACTCAATGTATGTCATTTCCATGTACTGAACTCTTGTTATTCAACTATGCCAAGGTAAATTCAATTTTTGATTCTAGGGCACCTTTAAACTCAGGTACCAGGTGTCAACAGGTGTCATCATCGTACAGTCTACATGCATGTTGCATGTAGACTGTATGATGATGACACCTGTTGACTCATAGGCAACGATGAAAGTTTCTATAGAAGAATAAATCAGCATGCGCTAGTTGTAGTTTTTATGTGTGCTGAAAAAAAGGAAGCGGTGAAAGAAGAAGGGAAAAGAGCTTGAAGTAAGCAGTTTTAGGTTTTAGCGCCATGTCGCGTTGATTTTATGTCGCATTTTTATTGGCTGGTCGGTAGACGTAGGTTGTAGCAGCAAACACACGGTGCGGTGATCATGCTGAATTTCTAACATTGTCATAAAATGATCGTAGGCTATCTTTGTTCGCAAGACCGGGAAAACAGCCGCCTTTTAAAGGGTTAGTTCACCCAAAAATGAAAATAATGTCATTTATTACTCACCCTCATGCCGTTCCACACACATAAGACCTTTGTTAATCTTCGGAACACAAATTAAGATATTTTAGTTGAAATCCGAGGTCTTCATAGAGAGCAATGACATTTCCTCTCTCAAGATCCATACAGGTACTAAAAACATTTTTTAATCGGTTCATGTGAGTACAGTGGTTCAATATTAATATTATAAAGCGACGAGAATATTTTTGGAGCACCAAAAAAACAAAATAACGACTTATTTAGTGATGGCCGATTTCAAAACACTGCTTCAGGAAGCATCGGAGCACAAATGAATCAGTGTAGCGAATCATGATTCGGATCGCGTGTCAAACTGTCAACGGCTGAAATCACATGACTTTGGCGCTCCGAACAGAAGATTCGATACACTGATTCATTATGCTCCGATGCTTCCTGAAGCAGTGTTTTGAAATCGGCCATCACTATATAAGTCGTTTTTTTTTTGGCGCACCAAAAATATTCTCATCTCTTTATAATCTTAATATTGAACAACTGTTCTCACATGAACTGATTTAAATATGTTTTTAGTACATTAATGGATCTTGAGAGAGGAAGTGTCCATTGCTTTCTATGAAGGCCTCACTGAGGCATCGGATTTCAACTAAAATATCATAATTTGTGTTCCGATGATTAACGAAGGTCTTACGGGTGTGGAACGGCATGAGGGTGAGTAATAAATGACATTATTTTCATTTTGGGGTGAACTAACCCTTTAAATTTGCAAAAGGCAGTGCCTGTTCTTACCTGAAATATAAGGTCAGCAGAATTTTATCAAAAGTGTACATTTATATTTATTCATTACACGGCCCAGCGAGTGGCCTACTCTCAAGGTTTTTACTTTTTTTCTCTCCAAACGATAAATGTGTGGTCTGCACTCATTGAAAATGCAGGTTTGACTAGTGGATTCACCAGCCAGATGCGGTTCGAGGTTAGAAAATCTCCGACGTAAACAGGATGTGAACAATTTCCAGACACCGGCCACTCACGGAACGCCAAATTTAAACGCTTGGGTTCAGGGTTTGTGGTGACATGGCAGAGAGAACAGTGGGCGAAAAGCGGGCCGACCCGCTGAGGAGAAATCGCCTGCAGGATGCGTTTCAAACGCAGCATGACTCGCTTTGATTTGTATAATCTGGCAGTGCCCTCCACACCCTATAATGCAGAGCGATATAATTTTGTCTGATCTGTGGGAAGTCGGAAGGAATTTTGCCTTGGCCTACATATCTCCCTGTTTGTTTTCTTTCTGCCTACGAAGCCTCAAAGTGTCCTTTAAAAACCTATAGCTGCTGGCATGGCGTTAAAAGTTTGTTTTCGAGTGAAAACTGTGCTTAAATGTTTATCTGTGGCCGGTGTGAATGATCTGTAGGGAATGACAGGGTTTGTGTGTTTGGTTGCCAGGGCTAAAACGAGCGAATTCCTCTGTCTCTTGCTCAGTGAAAACAACTTTTATAACTTGATAGGAAAAGAGGGATGCAAAGGGGAGAGAGGGAGAAGCGCATTGTTACATAACAGTCCCTAAAATGAATCGACAAAAATACTTAATGTCGCTTACGCAACGTTGACTCAGCGTCCTCCGCAAAAGCAGATCGGGGCGTGCAAATTTGAAACCTCAGGGCATGGAAGGGGACGATCAGCCGTCTGAGGGCCGTGTGGTTTGGGAAGAGCAGTCTGGGTGTGAGAGTAGCTTCGGGACACATGGTTTTCAAAGGGGTGTGAATGTGCACGTGTCGTGAGAGTTGCTTTTGAGTCTAGACTGTGATCTCAGTTGCTCAATGAACAAAAGCAGCCATCGGCGGAATTTCTCCTGATACTGTAGATTAACATTTTTAAGAGCTTTAAATGCATTCCTGTAGCTCAAATTTGAATGCAATCTAAGGCGCTTTGGAGTATCTGCCAAAATGCACAAATGCGGAACGGTTCTAAATATAAGCAGATTTGGGTTATTATAACTGAAATGTATTTTTTTATAAATATATATATATAAAATATTATACAAGCCACACAGTATACCTGTGATGTTATTAGTTTAATAAATGCCACAACAAAAAAACATACGTATGTGCAAGTTGTTTGAGGCCATAAATACCAATTTATTTAATATTATCCTAATTTTTAAGGTAAGTTACTGCCCCAGCATCTGAGAGCAATTTCCAAATCTCTCTATGCATTAAATGTGTTCAGGCCAACAAGACCGATAAGCTGAATATTGCTTATACTGCAGCACAAAATGTTGTGCAAGGAAGCCATGATCCTAAATGTGATGTTTTGAAGTCTGGGACATTCACATATTATGAAAAGATATAAAATATTTATAATCTCAAATATTTCAAAAGAGATCTTTGGCATTACTGATTGAGTCTTTGTCTTTGACTGAAGTAGGGTATGGAAAAGCAAAATAGAGAGACCGACTGATAATCTAGTATGGATATAAACAGGAAGATTTTTCACCATAGCAAAGTGTGAGTACTCCTACAACAGACTCAACAAAATCATAGAAAAGCTTTTATGTGGAGGATGTCAAACTAATTCTTTATTCCATTAAAACTATTTCACTATGCCCTAATAATTATAAAATATACGCTAAAGTGTAACCTCCACTGCAGCAGTTACTAAACAGCTTGTGAATACATACATGAATAGAAAAAGCACATATTTATAGTTTGTTTATATAAATAGTGTTGAGAGGTGAGGGTGAATTTTGCTTCACACTTGCATGACTATATTTAAAGTTAAAGGTGATAGGATTTTTTCGTCGACTGAGAATCTAAAGACTGTTAGTGAGTTTTTGAAATGAGCGCATGCGTAAGAACAGCCCCCCTCCTTCACAGCTAATTTCAAAGGAACGCCTCCCAAAACTCGTGCACGAGTACTGGAACACAAGTGTTTACCACTGGCATTCGCTGTGTCGTGTTTTTTGGATTCATTATGTCGGACTCACCGCAGGTAACTCATAATCTGCAGTTGTTACTCCTGTCTCCTGACAAAAACATTGCATGCGGCGCCTGTGGAGTGTGGAAAGTTACTGGAGCGCGCAGCCGCGCTCTTCTCTCACAAGGAACGTCACGGCAGTGATTGACAAGCCAGAGGGCCAATTGTTTACGCGATGATTGCGTAATGTTTTTAACGCATGATGTTTTTAAGGCCCTACCTCGTGCACAGATGATGTATATTAATATTATTACTTTCAGTGCACCTAATAAATAGTCTTTTATCAGTTAGTAAAGACAGTTTCAAGTAATATTGCAAAAATGTGTAAAACAAAACATCCTCTTTAGCACCTTTAATGTAAAGCATCAGCTTTCCACAGATATTGCACAAAATAGGGCTTGAAACTCTTAAAGGTACACTATGTAACTTTTTTTGTTCAAAATTAATCCAATTTAATGAGTCAATACGTCAGTTCTTCTTCCAAAACATTTTGGTCTTGATTCACTATGGTAAGCCTATAATACGTGTTTATGTTTTAGACCTGTCAGGATGGTTTTCGTGGGAAATTTCGTACATGCGTCACTCGCCTGTGCGTTTCTCGTCATATCTGTAAATTGAGAAAAGATGCTTCACTGTCCTAACAAATCAGGTCCTCCCTCGAAATCGGGTCTCAACAAACTGTCAGTTAATGATTATCCTAATGATATTAATTTAAAATATGCATAGCTTATTATATAATGTGTGAGTAAATTAGTGCGTAATAAAACCAACTGAGTGTAATTTCTTACACTGATTAACTGTTAATTAATAAATAATAGCCTATTAAGTGAATAGCTGAACATCATTAATTTATTTTATTTATAACTGAAACATTTAGAAATTTAACACAATTTAACACACAAATACATTAAAGGATTAGTTCACCCAAAAATGAAAATGATGTCATTAATGACTCACCCTCATGTCGTTCCAAACCCGTAAGACCTCCATTCATCTTCGGAACACAGTTTAAGATATTTTAGATAGATTTAGTCCGAGAGCTTTCTGTCCCTTCATTGAAAATGTATGTACGGTATACTGTCCATGTCCAGAAAGGTAATAAAAACATTATCAAAGTAGTCCATGTGACATCAGTGGGTTAGTTAGAAGTTTTTGAAGCATCGAAAATACATTTTGGTCCAAAAAAAACAAAAACTACGACTTTTTTTCAGCATTTTCTTCTCATACATCACTCCACAGCGACTAAAGCGCTTAGACTAAATCTAAAATATCTTAAAATGTGTTCCGAAGATGAACAGAGGTCTTACGGGTTTGGAACGACATGAGGGTGAGTCGTTAATGACATCATTTCTGGGTGAACTAACCCTTTAAAGATGATTGTGAATACATGTGCAAATGCGTGTATAAACTAAGCTATCAGGCTAATCGGTATCTGTATGCTATGCTAGTACATAAGATAACTAATATAGACACAACTGGTCATTATAACAGTTAAACAGCTTTTATCATGACACGATTTTGGAGAATTGTAATCAGGCGCTAAAGAGACCTATTAAAAGCAATTTGAACCAGTGTATTTGCTTGGGGTCCTAATGGAGACCCGATTTTGGGGGGGACCCTATTTGTCATTACATGAGCTACTTGTGGGAGTGGCATAGGTTAGCTGTCACAACAAACATGAAGCAGCTAAATCTCACGGCTCCGGAGAATCACCCGTTTGGGGGAAAAAAGAAAAGAAAAAGAAAAGAAAAAAAAAGCCGAACAGAGGAATGTCTGCTGGCAAAAAGAGAACGTGACAGAGCTCGTAATAAAACAAGAATCAACATTGGCTAGAACTGAGGGATTTGAAATGTTGTAAAAGTGACAGAGATGGCATTTTTATTACTCAACAGGTGAGTAAGGTATTTTATTGAAGAGATAAATTGCCATATGTAGCTCTCTAACAGAGTTCATTGTATAGCATTAACTATTATGTAGGGTATTTTCAATATTTGTTGTTGTAGCGCTGTGCTGGAATTTATTTTCAAGGAAGTGTCTATTAATGGGTAAAACTACACTAACATCTTAAGCTAGTCAGCTTCAGATCCTTTCCATGTAATCTGGTTATATCTCTGAAGATCTCTGAAGGCAAGTAGTGAATGTTTTATGAGCAGTAGGATAAACATATTCATCCGCACAGTCACGCAGAGACAAAGCACAACTAAAACAAAATGCATGCAGTTTTGTTTTAAACCACTAGATGGTCAGAAGTTACCTATAATGAAAAAGGGGAACTATAATGCCCCTTTTACGAGATGTAATATAAGTCTGGTGTCCCCAGAATGTGTCTGTGAAGTTTCAACTCAAAATACCCCACAGATTATTTATTATAGCTTGTCAAATTTGCCCCTATTTGCATGTGAGCAAAGGGTGTCCCTTTAAAGGAACACTCCACTTTTTTTGAAAATAGGCTCATTTTCCAACTCCCCTAGAGTTAAACAGTTGAGTTTTACCGCTTTCAAATCCATTCAGCCGATCTCCGGTTCTGGCGGTACCACTTTTAGCATAGCTTAGCATAGTTCATTGAATCTGATTAGACCGTTAGCATCGCGCTTAAAAATGACCAAAGAGTTTTGATATTTTTCCTATTTAAAACTTGACTCTTCTGTAGTTACATTGTGTACTAAGACCGACGGAAAATAAAAAGTTGTGATTTTCTAGGCTGATATGGCTAGGAACTACACTCTCATTCAGGCGTAATAATCAAGGAACTTTGCTGCCGTTCCATGGCTGCAGCAGTGCAATGATATTACGCAGCGCCCGTGAGCCCCTGCTTGCACAGGGAACGTGCCTTGCAACCATGGAGACGTTTGTGAGAGACGCTGCGTAATATCATTGCACTGCTGCAGCTATGATACGGCAGCAAAGTTCCTTGATTATTACGCCTGAATGAGAGTATAGTTCCTAGCCATATCAGCCTAGAAAATCACAACTTTTCATTTTTCACCGGTCTTAGTACACGATGTAACTACAGAAGAGTCAAGTATTAAATAGGAAAAATATCAAAACTCTTTGGTCATTTTAAGCACGATGCTAACGGTCTAATCAGATTCAATGAACTATGCTAAGCTATACTAAAAGTGGTACCGCCAGAACCGGAGATCGGCTGAATGGATTCGAAAACGGTAAAACTCAACTGTTTAACTCTAGGGGAGTTGGAAAATGAGCCTATTTTCAAAAAAAGTGGAGTGTTCCTTTAAATGCAAATGAGCTGCTGCTCCCGCCAGCTTTCCAGAAGAGGGCGGAGTTTTAACAGTTAGTGCTTCAGTTGCTCAGCAACAACAAAGCTGGAGAATCTCACACAGCCAAAATGAGGATTGTCAGTAACAGCGCACAGCCTTACATTGTTCAAACCGGAGTCAGTCACTGATGGAGAGACTCAGGAAGAAGTTACAACTTTTAAAATGCAACTGGACATTTCTGAATGGTTAGTGGATAAATTTATGGAGTTGATTTAACTCATCGACTAGCAAAATATCTCCCTTTGCATTGAGCTTTGTAGCTTTGCAGGTGTTGTTTATGCTCAAACATCTACATTACACACTAACTAAAGTTAAAAAAGGTGAAATCAGAATTAAACACTCCTTTAAAAAATAGGTTTGTTTTATTATTTTATTGACAACCTCACGAGGTCAAACTAATGCAAACTTGCCTTGCTATACTTGGTTAATGTAACGTTATAATCATTTAGCAAACATATACAATAGTTTTCACCACAAAACGTGTTTTTTTTTTTTTTTTTTTTTTATATGGAAGCTTGTTTCTGCCCTGGAATATATGAGATATAAGTCAGAGTTGTGGGATAAAAAGTTGCAATTACCTTTTTTTTTGTTTTTTATTCTGTGGCAGAAACAAGCTTCCATAGATTTGTGCATCTCACGCTTTTAGAAAAGGACATCATGTTTGTGGAATGTGCCAAAAGATTACTGCATTTGCCAAAGAGGGAAAAAGCAGAAAGAGAAGAACAGAGAAAACATTTATAGAGGCTATAGCTGATTTGAATTAAAGAATTATGTCATTAAGGGTGTATTTTATAAGACTATCAGGTTCCTGACATCTCACGACATGAAGAGAGGTTGGTGTTACTGAAATGTTTGCCCCGTATTGCCCATCTGTGGATAAGCGCTCAAGCCAAAAGTGAATCAGGGCTTTAAATGTAAACTGTAGCATGGAAACATCAATTAAGTGGTTAAGAAATGACTTCATGTCATCTTATACAACTTCATAGTCAGATTTTGTTTTCGTCTCATTACTGTTGATGGTGGAAATTTAATTTGTTTTGACTTTTCCAGCCACTGTCTATATAAGTGTGGTTTCTAGCTAATCAAGAACAGTGATATTGACCCTTCAGAAGTACAAATTTTGTGGTCTCACTCGCTGTATAAAAGAATAAACTTTAATTTCCCTTTTGCGGTGTCACATACAGAAAAGAGAATCATTTTAGAACATTCCTCTAGATACAAACCAGCACACCACCTCATTGCTTTCAATTCAGAATGTAAAATCACCGACCACACAAATGGAAATGAACAAATCAGAAAAACAGTCATGGAATACATGATCTGTAATGTAATGTTCCTTCGGTGAAGCTGATGAGATGTGAAGTGTTTTAACTGTGTGGAGATTTTTAGAGGTTTCTTGTCTTGCATCTGTTTTTACATCATCAACTCCCAAGACAAAAAGAAATTTGAGAACGCAATTATGCACTTGAACTTTCTCTGCCAGAATATCTAAATTGTATCTGCTTCAACAATTCTAAAGCAACAGCTGTTATTGATTAGTGTTGTACTGTAATAAGTGGAAAGTATATCGCAGATGTACTTGAAGACCTTTTCTGGGCAGTTATGTTTATGAGGTAATCTGTACTTAATGCATCTTTGATGTATATCAGCTGTCCTTTCTGTCAGTATTGTAAAAAAAGGGATTTTTTTGTTTGTTTTGTTTTTTTGCTGAGTTTATATATGTTTATGAATTATGATGGATGGATAGAAGGCGCAAAGCTGACAACTGGCAAGTTTATCCTTGAAGAAAACTTGCTTCCTTCTGCTCTGACAATGTTCCCCAACTCGAAGGATTGGTTCTTCCTGCAGGACAATGCTCCAATCCACACAGCCAGGTGTGGATTGAGGACCACCAGATCAAGACCTTGTCATGACCAGCCCAAACTCCAGACCTCTGGAATGTGATCAAGAGGAAAATGGAAGGTCACAAGCCATCAAACAAAGCCGAACTGCTTGAATTTTTGCGCCAGGAGAGGCATAAAGTCTCCCACCAGCAATCTTACCTACTTGTAGAGAGCATGCCAAGATGCATGAAAGCTGTGATTGGAAATCAGGGTTACCCAGATAGCAAAGTGATATTGATTCAATGTAGAAATTCCATCAGAATCATCATTTTGGTTGAGATTGAAAATTCAATGCTAAATAATATTGAATCAACGTTGAATTTTCAATGCTTTTCAGTGTTGAAAAATATGAACATTGAATCAATGATGATTTTTGGTCAGCTTCATTTCCCCACTGGTGGAACTTAGACTAGGCTATGTCAGTCTGTCCCCTCATTCAACACTTTATTCACATTAGCATTCATGCTCCTCATGACCTTTCCCAGTCCCACCAAAATAAATAAATAAAAATCCTGCCAAATGAGTGTGTATATAGATAAACTCCAACCAGTTAAGAACTCAGTGAGATGAACTAGCTGGATTATTATTATTATTATTATTATTAATAATAGTAGTAGTAGTGGTAGTAGGCTAGTAGTTTTAGTATGTTTTAATGTTCCCCATCTCCAACCCTCAACCCCTCAGCAACACTGTATAAAAAGTGAATATGGGTGTGTGTGATCGATTATTATAACTATTTGAGCCTACTTTGTCTTTCTACTTTCCAAACTGTAACTCAGCATATTGTACACTTTCAATTTAAACACTAAATTTACAACTATTCAAACATCTCACTTGCACCCAGCTCTATTCCACCAAATATATACTGATTTCTGAAGTTAAAACATAAATGTTGTTTAAAAATGAATATAAATGTGTTTTCTTTGCATTATTCGAGGTCTGAAAACATGGCATCGTTTCATTTTGACCAGTTGTCATTTTCTGCAAATAAATGCTCTAAATGACAGTAGAAAATGCCAATTTTACTCAAACATATAGTAAATCCAGATAAACTGCTAATTTATCAGTGGTCTCGTAATCTTACATAATTACATATCTGAGTTTCCATTAACACTAGCTACTTTGCTTGTTTTCCCAGACAACATGCACATCCAAGTCCGTGTGTGTCACTGGCCACTTCTGAAGCAAGACCACATTTTCACACACATTTTTACTCAGAAATCGATTGCAGTCACGCTCAAGTTACGACAGGAAACATCTTCCGGTTGGAGACATCAGTGTTGTGGGTGTAGAAGTTGTGTTAGGCGGGGCTGAAGTGCAGAGGTAGAATTTAAGGGTGCATAATGCATTGGAAGCGCTGCGGAAAAGCTCCTCTGTAAACCGCCACCATGTGTTTGTCCTCTTCCCTCTAAATACCCCCTTCACTCTGCAACCGGCATTTATCCCCACAGCCAGGGCCTTACAAAAGCCATTCCTGGAGCTGCCTCACATCGCTACTCGCTCCCACTCTCATTCGCCTCGTCTTCCCACACCAAGGGCATTTAAAATCTCATCTAGCTCCTGCTGTGCAAGTTCACCATCGAAATTGCTTTTTTTTTGGTAAACATTCTGTTTGTGCACATGGTGTAAATTGTGTTTCCAAGAAGGTAAACATTGTGTTTAGAGCGGGTCTGTGTGTGTGAGTGTTAAAGCCTCAGACTGCCGCGTAAATATAACATTTGTACAAACTGTGTTGAGCATCTTTTAGGCAGGATGCAACTTGAGAAAACTTGAGAGACGGACTGGGAAAAGGATTTGCGCCGTTCAGATAACCACAAGAGGGCGCCTAGCCTGCTATTGGGTCTGTGCTGTGCTGACCAGACAAACAGTGCCGGTTAGCCCCTGCTGGTAGATGTTGTAACTACATCCTCCAACCAAAGACATCTTTCCATTGATGGCCTTTCAAAAGAAGCCATGTACTCTGCAAATAAATGTAATAATAATAATAAAGGCTTACCACTTTCCAGGTATTATAGACCTGTGAACAATTGTCAAAAATAAGAAATAGAAAATATCACTCAACAACCACAACTGTTTTTTGTATTCATGACAATGAAATTATAACCAATTTGGCACACAAATAAAATGACATTTCAATAATGTGCATCTTATATCAAAAAGTCTCCATTTGAGACTCAGAGTAGGCTATATCATGCACAATATAAAAAGTGGAATACAGATTAGGGGGTTATTAACAAGCAAGGCACTAAACACTCCTAAAATATAACAGCATTTATAGGTTTTTGGTTAAAAAGCAGAATACTAACCTATTGGACTGACATAATTTAAAGTGGATTTTATTATTATTAAATATTTTAATGACTAAAATATGACAGATGATCACAGTGACAGATCAAACCTTGAAACAAACATCTGATTTGTTGAAGAATCACATTGCACTGCTGAAATGTCCTCAGCTTTCTGGCTATGTTCAGAATGGAATACTACTATTTTCAAATATATGTAAAAGAACAAATTATACTTAAATTATAATCTAATTTTATATTTCAAAGTACTAGCAGTAGTATGCTAAACTGCTGCCACCTGACTCATTATGCATGTTTAATTCAGCCTGTTGTGTCCACTAGTTATCATTTTGGAAATAAAAATGGTTATTTTGCACTTTTTGGGATAGGCTACACTACAGCACCCAGTACAGTGTGTTTTATTATTTACAAGATGTACAAATGTTGCAGCATTAGAACTTTTTATGCACATTAAACACTACCATTTAAACGTTTGGGGTCAGTAAGATCTTTTTTTCTAAATAAATTAATACTTTTATTCAGAAAGGATGCAATAAATTGAACAAAAGTGACAGTAAAGACAATTACTGTATGTACTAACCCCAAACTTTTGAACGGTAGTTTACATATACTGCAGAATAGGTAGTATGCTATTCTGATCAAAACCTCCGTTTGTCTGGGGCACAAATAATTTTCATTTAAGCTATATTTACATGCATATTTGTGATGGTCTGCATAAGTTTGTAAGGAGCCCTGCAAATGACATGCAGGGAAAAAATAATATGCTAAATTGTGCGCAAGATTTATTAATTCATTTTCTCGATTTGCTAAATTGTGCACACGATTTATAAATCGAGGGAACAAATTAGTAAATCGGACGCACAATTTAGCCTATTATTTTTTCCCTGCATGTCTTTTGCGGGTAACAAAACAGTAAATTGTGCGCACAATTTAGCAAATTGAGGGAACGAAATAATAAATCAGGTGCACAGTTTAGCAAATCAAGGGAACAAAACAGTAAATTGTGCGCACAATTTAGCAAATTGAGGGAACGAAATAGTAAATCAGGCACACGATTTAGCAAACTGAGGGAACAAAATAGTAAATCGGGTGCACAATTTAGCAAATCGAGGGAACAAATTAGTAAATTATGCGCACAATTTAGCAAATCGAGGGAACGAAATAGTAAATAGTGCACACAATTTAGCAAATCGAGGGAACGAAATAGTAAATAGTGCACACAATTTAGCAAATCGAGGGAACGAAATAGTAAATCGGGTGCACGTTTTAGCAAATCGAGAACAATACAGTAAATTGTGCACATGATTTAGCAAATCGAGGGAACGAAATAGTAAATAGTGCGCACAATTTAGCAAATCGAGGGAACGAAATAGTAAATCGGATGCACGATTTAGCAAATCGAGGGAACAAAACAGTAAATTGTGCACATGATTTAGCAAACTGAGGGAACGAAATAGTAAATAGTGCGGCCGATTTAGCAAATCGAGGGGACAAAATAGTAAATCGGGTGCACAATTTAGCAAATCGAGGGAACAAATTAGTAAATTATGCGCAAAATTTAGCAAATCGATTGAACAAAATAGTAAATTGGCTGCACAATTTAGCAAATCGAGGGAACAAAATAGTAAATTGTGCACATGATTTAGCAAATAGAGGGAACAAAATATTAAATAGTGCAAACAATTTAGCAAATCGAGGGAACGAAATAGTAAATCGGGTGCACAATTTAGCAAATCGAGGGAACAAATTAGTAAATTATGCGCACAATTTAGCAAATCGAGGGAACAAAACAGTAAATTGTGCACATGATTTAGCAAACTGAGGGAACAAAATAGTAAATAGTGCACACAATTTAGCAAATCGAGGGAACAAAATAGTAAATCGGGTGCACGTTTTAACAAATGGAGGTGACAAAACAGTAAATTGTGCGTATGATTTATAAATTGATATGAAATAGTGCAATTTTTTTTCCTGCATGTCAAGTGCGGGGCTCCGTATGTTTGACGTCTTAAACTGTGACGTGTAAAGCTAAGAGCCCTTGGCCAAATGCTAATTTCTCAGGTTTGAGGTGGAGGAGTCGGAGGGTGTGATGGGGGTTGTAGTTCATTACTGATCTCCCTCTGTAGTCCAATAGGACGTGAGCAGGGAATCGGTCTCTTCATACTCCTCCTCTTGGGTTTGCGTTGGCGGTTCTGTCCGGCTGGTTTGACACGATCGCTAAGAGCATCTGAAGACTCGTCGATGTATGCCAGGTTCTCGCCAAAGAAGTCCAGGAGGGAGGGATGGGGCGGACTGCAGCTGGCAACCAGGATGACCGGAACATCCTTTTGACTTCCCAGTGATCTCCGAGACCCCTCGGCACCAGATTCCAGGTCCTCTGAGTTACGGGAACTAAACTCATATTCTGACCAGGATTCTGACGGTGTCTCAGATTCAGATACTGATCCTGATTCAGATTCTGAAGGGGACCTGGACATGGCTCTGGACCCGGATCTAAATGGTGGTTTCAGCTCTAAACGTGAGATGGATCTTGATGCAGGTTCTACCGTCAGCCTCGATCCTGGTCTCATCTCATACGCCCCATCTACCCTACACCACGACCTGGATCGGGACAGCACTTCAGACCTGTTATCAGACGCTGGGGTATACTTGCACGAAGGCCAACCGAGGATCAGATGTCCGTTCTCTCGGATAACATCGGCATCGAGGGAGATTCCACGAGACAGTCCCGCCGCGCTCAGTCTTGGGTGGCGGCGACGTCGGCGGCGCTTTCTTCTGCGTCGCCAATGGAGCTGAAAGGGGTCATTGAGATCCAGTGGCACTGGAATACGGAAGTCCATGGACATGTTCTGGATGTTCTGAGTCCAGTCTGTGGCATGAGCTCTCAGCTCCTCCATCTAGAAGAGAAATAAAGCAGCATGATGGTAGGTAATAACAGCCTAAAAAATATGCACAAAAACTGACACTTCAAAATTTCAAAAAAAAAAAAAAAAAGTAAACCTTGATAAAAAGTAGCCTTTGAGAATGTCTAAGTATAAATCCAAATCCAAATTTAATAAAAATAAGTATTTATGTAAAACAAAAAAACACTTTAATTTATTAACCACTTTATATAGAGTTCTACGGTAATCTAGTGGTTACACCATGGCATTTCATAAGTTTTTTTCTTTTTTTACTCCCACCAGATGGCACTATTCTACCTTCAAAAAAAAAAAAAAAAAAAGGATTTTAAATGCCAACATGGAATACTCCTTTAAATGAAAAATAATTTAAAATGTATAATAGAAAAACATGTGTGTATTACTTCCAATCGGGAAAATAGCTAACACAATTGTATAAATATTGTAAATCATAAAATACCCTAAAAAAAAAACAATTACATTACCATTCAACGAAGAGAACCAGAGGGTTAAATGTCTTTCATTCTCAACAAGGCTGCATTTATTTGATTGAAAACAGTTGCAGTACTTAATATTTTTGGTGGAAACTGTGATACTTTTTTTCAGGGTTATTTGATAAATAGGACAAGCATTTATTTGGGACAAGGACAGCATTTATTTGAAATAAATGAAATAAAAGTATTGCTGAATAAAAGTATTAAAAAATGTAAAACGTTTTGAACTGTTGTGTACAATATACAAGTTTACAAGTTGTGTACAAGTTAAAATGTAGGCAGCCTAACTGACTATCCACTTTGCAGATTATTCTGGATTGACGGATTCATTTGTGCTCTGAATCTTCCTGAAGCAGTGTTTTGAAATCGGCCATCACTAAATAAGTTGTTATTTTGTTTTTTTTGCCGCACCAAAAATATTCTCGTCGCTTTATAATATTAATATTGACCCACTGTACTCACATGAACTGATTTAAAAATGTTTTTAGTACATTAATGGATCTTGAGAGAGGAAATGTCATTGATCCCTATGCAGGCATCAAGGACCCATAGGATTTCAACTAAAATATCTTAATTTGTGTTCTGAAGATTAACGAAGGTCTTATGGGTGTGGAACGGCATGAGGGTAAGTAATAAATGACAGAATTTTCATTTTTGGGTGAACTAACCCTTTAAGTAGTTGATACTACAATAATAGATCAGTGTGGAAAAACTAAAAAGGATAAATCCATTGTTCACTCTCTGTCTCACCTCTGCACGTGTCTTCTTTGACAGCACTCTAAGCCAGTTCCCAATCATAGTGAGAATAGATGCAAAATACGCCAGACCAAACACTATCCACAACCACACCAACGGCTTGTACAGGGGCGTCCCATCTCTTCTGTTCTCTGGAGTAGAGCAAATGTTAATGTTTAAAAGAATAGATCTGATTTGAATTAGAATTCTTTTGCAACATTATAAATGTCTTTACCATCACTTTTGATCAGTTTAATGCATCCTTGCTGAATAAAAGTATTAATTTCTTTTTAAAAAAAAAAATCTTACTGACTGGTAGTGTATATTGGATGCTCTCAATTACCATGGGAATGTTTAAAAAAATAAGGCAGTTAAAATTTGGTCTGTTACGATAGTTCAATACTTCATTATTATCACTGATAATAATGGATAATAGAGAATTTAGTCACTAAAACAGAAAAAGGACTTTGATTAATGAATATGACATGATGAAATACTGACTGAATTTAAAGGGCATGTTCAACAAAAGACAAGTATGGCTAAAATAAAAACTATAAAAATGAACACTGGTCTGTTTGGAGTTTGACTGTTGAATTTAAATGGAGTGAATGTAACTATTCCTTTATAAACTGTACTGTAAGTCACTTTGGACAAAAGAGTCTGTTAAATGACATTATTTACTAACATCTCAATTGATTCTCACAGATAAGAGATTAGTGCATGCACTGGTCTAATATTACAGCTATTACATTTAGAGTCTATGGCTTTACAATACAGATAATTGGATGATATAAATGTCTGCAACTTCATGGTTGTCTGGGTCCAGTGACCACAAAACATCGAGCAGTTCCAGGCGTAATACAATACTGAGTTCCTTAACAGAATTACCATATGGTCACATGACAGTAAACTAAATAATATATAATGATTATTGTATGTAGACAAGATAATTATCTGTGCACCTGCCACATAGTCCCCAAAGCCCACCGTGGTTAGGGTGATCACAACAAAGTACACAGCTTCCAACAAGCTCCAGCTCTCCACTTCCTGAAACACCATGGTCGGCACAGCGATGAAGACTAAGCAGCCAATCAGGATGGAGAAGACGGCGGAGATTACACGCACACTGGTGGGCTTCACACCCTTGCGCTGTTCAGCAGACAACAATCATGGTGAAAATTATTGAAAGATGATACTCTAGCAACACCCTGACAACACTGGGATTACAAATTTAAAAATCTGCAGATCCCCTACATCATAACCAAACATCACATGAAAAACTGAGGTGAACTACATTGTATTTAGCATTCAAGAGGAACATGATGGCATCAGTTTACTAATTAGATTTAAGAGTTTCCAGTGAAAAGAACCATCTTCTTATGGAGGCCCTGTTTGCACCTGGTATTAAGATGTGTTTTGGTCGATCGGATCACAAGTGAACAACACTAAATACAGGTGTAAACAGGGTTGAAAATGTTTTGAGCTTGTCCACTTTCGACCACTGCCAGAATTAGTTGCAAATGCATTCGACTGGATTGCTTTCGTAGTGTAGACGCTCATGTGGTCGAACAGCCACAAAAGACCGCCTGCGCTCCACATACTGACCTAATGCGTTAACATTACTAGCCAGATGGGATTTAAACTTTGTCGGCTGAAGACACAAGTTTGGTTTGAATATGAAAAATGTACCAAGCACAATGTTCTCTCACCATTCCTGATTTCTAACACACTCACAGCGTCCGGCCGGTCTTGCAGCTATCAGAGCAGAAACAAAAGCTGATGCTCTCCGTATGTTTTTCTGTCATCTCCGGTTCATTTTGATAATTGCGTGAGCTTATTTCATCCATTAGATCGAAAGATCTGAAAAAGCCCTTACATTTACTTGCCCATAGACCCTCCCCTAGAAGAAATCAGGACGGAAGTATTTGAAAGTGGACAAAAGAGATGTATTAAAACACCAGGTGTAAATGGGAATGTGTGTCCCTCGTCTACTTGTGATCCGATCGACCAAAACGCATCTTAATACCAGGTGGAAACAGGGTCATAGTCCAGAGTTTGCATTGATTCCATTATCTTCCTGTTTATTAATATGAAGCTGCTTTGAAAATCTGTATGCCTTAATGAGAAAATGAGAAATCACATACCAAAAACAAAGTCTCAATCTTTGCAACCGCTCTCCGCAGCAGGGTGCCCAGGTGGTCTCCAACCCCTGCTAACAGTATCCCAAACATGGGGATCCCCACCAGAGCATAAAAGATACAGAACAACTGACCACCTTTTGTCTTTGGTGAGATGTTTCCAAAGCCTGGAGAAGAGGAGCATGTGTGAAATCGACCTCACAAGACGATGATGTTCTAAAGTGGAAAATGTGTTTATCTCACCAATGGTGGTGATGATGGTACCACAGAAGAAGAAAGCATTGGATGGATCCCATCTGCTGGTATAATTTGATGTGCTTCTGGCGTCCACACCTGCCTCAATGGCATCAACCACTTTCTAGTGAGAAAAGATGATAGATTTATCTAAATTGGCAAAATTGTTATATTTGTTTGCTAGTGTGTGCAGGACACTATAGTTAATTTATGTTAGTGAGGATAGCAAAATAAACTGTGACATATTATACCTAAAAATTCTTCATACAGTGGACTACCAGTAAAATTGACAACATTTGGAACCAAAAATTATTCAGACACTTTGACCTGATCATGTTTTGCTTAAGTGTTATCTTACAAAATTAATTCTTTCTGACACAGTTTAACTCTGAGATCTTGTCATATATTTTTACCATTTTTTAAACTGTAGTGAATAAACTGTATTAATGAATGAAATGTTCAAGGTGTCTGAATACATTATGGTTTGACTGTATATATATAAAGATATTCAGTAACAATTTACAATAAGGTTTTATTTGTTAAGATTAGTTAACATGAACTAAGAATGAACAATACTTCTAGAGCATTTATTAATCCAAATTATTGTTAATTTCAACATTTACTAATACATGTTTAAAATCAAAAGTTGTGTTTGTTAAAATAGGTTAATGCACTGTGAACTAATATGAGCAAACAATGAACAACTGTATTTTTATTAACTAACAGAATAATACCGTAACAATATTTCACTGTTAAAGGGATAGTTCACCCAAAAATTAAAATTCTGTCATCATTTTCTCACAAGTTGTTCCAAACCTGTTTACGTTTCTTGTTGAACACAAAAGAAGATATTTTAAAGAATGCTGGTAACCAGACAGTTGATGGTACCCATTGACTTCAATAGTAGGGGGAAAAAAATACTATGGAAGTCAATGGCTACCGTCAACTGTTTGATTACCAGCATTCTTTAAAATATCTTCTTTTGTGTTCAGCAGAAGAAAGAAATTCATATGGTTTGGATATAAGTGATGACAGAATTTTCATTATTTGGCTGAACTCTTTCTTTAACCTTAATGCAAAATTCTACTACTATCAATTTAAATGAAAAGTTGACTGATTTTCTCTGCATTCATAATGACCTCCATGAACTCTCTCAGGCTGTAAAGTGTGACGCAGCTGTGGTTCTGTAGGAAAGCCATTTGAGATGTCAGCAGCTCGCGGTGAGCCCATTCCTCCCTGGAGGACTCCAACCAGCCGAACACCAGAGCCCCCAACACCAAATACAGCAGCACGGCTGCCAGGATGGTCAACAGTTTTGAGTACCGCATGGCTACGGGGTGCTGGGCGACGTCAAACAAGATGCCGCATACTGTTTTGGAAACACTGACATCATGGGTCCATCAGGTTAGGTGGAGCGAAGAGAAGAACATCAAGGGAAATAGTCACAATAATGACATTATTTCTGGTTATCATGACAAAAGTATTTGGCAAAAAGAATTTGGAGCCACTCAAAGTATATCACAATTCAAGTATCTGAATGTCATTGCACTAGATAACAAAATATTAAACAAGTGACATAAGTGACATTTGACGATCTTTTTTGTGAAATGTTCATCTTGAAAAGTGTTAAAGATGCCGTAGAATGTCTTTTTAAAAGATGTAATATAAGTCTAAGGTGTCCCCTGAATGTGTCTGTGAAGTTTAGCTCAAAAACCCCATAGATTTTTTTAATGAATTTTTTTTAACTGCCTAATTTGGGGCATAATTAAATATGAGCCGATTTAGGCTGCGGCCCCTTTAAATCTCGTGCTCCCCGCCCACGGAGCTCGTGCTTGCTTTTAACAGCATAAACAAAGTTCACACAGCTAATATAACCCTCAAAATTGTTCTTGTTACAAAGTGTTCGTCATGCAGCATGTCTAATCACGTAAGTACAGTGTTTATTTGGATGTTTACATTTGATTCTGAACGAGTTTGATAGTGCTCCTTGGCTAAAGCTAACATTACACACTGTTGGAGAGATTTATAAAGAATGAAGTTGTGTTTATGAATTATACAGACTGCAAGTGTTTAAAAAATGAAAATAACGACAGTGTTGTCTCCGTGAATACAGTAAGAAACGATGGTAACTTTAACCACATTTAACAGTACATTAGCAACATGCTAACGAAACATTTAGAAAGTCAATTTACAAATATCACTAAAAATATCATGTAATCATGGATCATGTCAGTTATTATTGCTCCATCTGCCATTTTTCACTATTGTTCTTTCTTGCTTACCTAGTCTGATGATTCAGCTGTGCACAGATCCAGACGTTAATACTGGCTGCCCTTGTCTGATGCCTTGAACATGGGCTGTCATATGCAAATATTGGGGGCGTACATATTAATGATCCCGACTGTTACGTAACAGTCGGTGTTATGTTAAGATTCGCCTGTTCTTCGGAGGTCGAAACAAATGAGATTTATATAAGAAGGAGGAAACAATGGAGTTTGAGACTCACTGTATGTAATTTCCATGTACTGAACTCTTGTTATTCAACTATGCCAAGATAAATTCAATTTTTAATTCTAGGGCACCTTTAAATGTAACCTTTATTTCGTTTTCTATTGCCATGACATTCATTTATGTTTTAGAGTGGCCTTAAAGGGTTAGTTCACCCAAAAATGAAAATCCACTCATTATTTACTCACCCTCATGTCGTTCCAAACCCGTAAGTCTTTCGTTCATCTTCGGAACACAAATGAAGATCTTTTTGATGAAATCTGAGAGATTTCTGTCCCTCCATAGACTGACTTCGCAACTTTAACTTTGACGCTTTAATAAATTCATAAAGAGATCGTAAAACGAATCTATATGGATTGAGTGGTTTAGTCCAAATTTTCTGAAGAGACTCTAACGCCTTATATGATGAAATGATTTCATTTAGGCTTTTATTCACGTATAAACATTGATCAGCAAACATAAACATAAGCTCAACCAAACCTGCTTGACACGTGAGAACAAACTCTTGCTGCGCAACACAAGAAAGAACCTCGTTGGTTCTCGCATGTCAAGCGAACATGCTTGAGCTTCTGTTTACCACAACTGATGTGTGAGTTAATGAAGTTTATATGTGAATAAAAGCCTAAATTAAATCTGTTCTTTATATAAAGCCATTGACTCTCTTCAGAAAATTTGGACTAAACTGCTCATTTCATATGGATTAGTTTTACGACCTCTTTATGAACTTTTTGAAGCATCAAAGTGTCAGTTTGTGTAGCTATCTATGGAGGGACAGAAATCTCTCAGATTTCATCAAAAATATCTTTATTTGTGTTCCAAAGATGAATGAAAGTCTTATGGGTGGAAGGACATGAGGGTGAGTAAATGATGACAGAATTTTCATTTTTGGATGAACTACCCCTTTAAGTAACAATATTTCTAAGGTCACAGTAATTGTAATAGAAATCAGAGATTAATGATTTACCTTATGAAATAAGTTTTTCCAAATCCACCGTTTTCTCCTTCTCCTCCATATCAGCTGTTTACTGTAACGTTAGTGGTTTATATACTCTTGTCTCCGCACACCCCCTTTCACTGGTCCGCACAAAAACCTGTGAGAAATAATATTCGAAAATGCTTTAGACGGCCTGAGACTGACTCTAGATCAGCTTTGAGCTTTAGGAGGCTTGACCCAGTCCAGACACATAACAGGAGAGCGGTGAAGGCACAGAGGTACTGAGAAGACAACACATGACGCCATTGAAACAGAACTTCTGGCAAAGGTCTATGTAAACAGATTGTTCAACGCTGCTCTGACAGGATCTTGAGGCTCACCAGGGTTCTCACTTGCTTTGTAGATGCATGGTTACCGTATATTATGGTATATTATGATGTTGTCACCCTCTGTATTTGCAATCATTAGTTTTACTTTACTGTGTTCTGTATTGTATTGCATTTATTATGCACATAAATATGCACAGATATTTTTTGTGGAATTGAAAAATAAAATTATCTCTTTATTTATTTATTTATTTTGCAAAGGACATTGAATGGTTACGACTCTTACAAAAGACCATCTATTTTTGGAATTAAAAAAGCATGTTGCTCCAAAGATCAGGCTGAAATATTTTATTTAATAAATGAAAATGACTTTGGTATTACAGATAACTGACTTAACATTTGTTTAAAACCCATTGCAGTCCAAAAGACCTACTTCAACCAATCATCATATAATACACTTTCACACTATCTATATTCTTTACGAAACGTGAAGTTGTTGAGGGAATGTTATCTTACCTCAGCGCGCGGTTCCGTCGGGAGTGGGTGACGGTGAGGAGTTCCCTTTCTCCAGCAGACCACTGTGAGGAGGATACAGGACTTTCCCCATTCCCAAGACTTACGCGAACCTGCCAACATGAGAAGAAAAAGAGCAGGGAAGAGACCGAGAGGAGAGGAGGGGAGGAGAGAGGTCTGCTTGGCAGAGGCACACATGAAAGCTGACAGTTTATTCATCGGTTTCAATAGTTTAAAAATTTTTTCTTGAGCACTCTTCTCTCTTCTTTCATCTCTTCTTTGTATATAAACCATTGGGGTTATATCGTGATTTTATAATATTGCATATTATCGGCTCCAAAGTAAAAAAAAAAAAAAAAAAAAAAAATCGAACGGATTGGAAAGTGTTCTTTGTTGTTATAAAGAATGCAAGTGAAGTTTCACGTATTATAATCCTGGATGCTGATTGGTCAATGAAGCTTGCAGCCGTGTCGAATCGGGAGGCATTGTTATATTATAAATATACCACCTAAAAATATATATATATTTTTTAATAATTAACACCAGAAATGTGCAATAATAAATGCACAAATAAAATAACATTGCGATGTCCTGTCCACTTTTAAAGTGGCAGGCCATAACCATTTTGGTTAAAAAAGTACATGACCAGCCAGTGTTCAAAACTATCTCCTTACCTTAGTCCGATTCACAACGGTAAGCTTGTAATAATGTTTTCTAATTCGGGTGGTACTGGTGGGTTTCCGCGGGAAATTTCGAGCATGCAGCCTTTCATTTTTGCGTCATTACGTCACGTTTACATAAAGAAGGAGTCCCAGCCAGTAGGCTATATGGCATGTGGAGGATGCTGCAGGTGACGGATCATTTATAGCTTTTCTCACAGCAGCTGCAATAATTAAACATTTTGATGCTGGATTGTAATGCAGAAAGGTCCAAACAATCATTAGATTTAATCACCATTGACAGCACGAGTTATTGTAATGATTTTTTTCTCAGTTGGTCAGAACAAAAGTGGCAGACATGTTACTTACTTGTTCAAATGACATTTTCCAGTGAAAATTATTATTTTGGTCATACGTAGAATCTGTGATTCCGAAGTACAGTATCACTGATGTGTTGACTGACAGCAAACATTAGATTCATCCGCGACGAGGAGCCGTGCTGATGCACAAACCACATAAATAACTGACAAAGATGGCGAGAAAGAGGCAAAACTTCAGCTTTAAAGGTGCCCTAGAATCAAAAATTGAATTTACCTTGGCAAAGTTGCATAACAAGAGTTCAGTACATGGAAATGACATATATTGAGTTTCAAACTCCATTGTTTCCTCCTTCTTATGTAAATCTCATTTGTTTAAAAGACCTCTGAAGAACAGGCGAATCTCAACATAACACTGACTGTTACGTAACAGTCGGGATCATTAATATGTACGCCCCCAATATTTGCATATGCCAGCCCATGTTCAAGGCATTAGACAAGCCAGTATTAACGTCTGGATCTGTGCACAGCTGAATCATCAGACTAGGTAAGCAAGCAAGGACAATAGCAAAAAATGGCAGATGGAGCAATAATAACTGACATGATCCATGATAACATGATATTTTTAGTGGTGTTTGTAAATTGTCTTTCTAAATGTTTTGTTAGCATGTTGCTAATATACTGTTAAATGTGGTTAAAGTTACCATCGTTTCTTACTGTATTCACGGAGACAAGAGCCGTCGCTATTTTCATTTTTAAACACTTGCAGTCTGTATAATTCATAAACACAACTTCCTTTTGGGGCTGGGAGCGCGAGATTTAAAGGGGCAGCAGCCTGAATTGGTGCATAGTTAATGATGCCCCAAAATAGGCAGTTAAAAAAATGAATTAAAAAAAATCTATGGGGTATTTTGATCTGAAACTTCACAGATACATTCAGGAGACACCTTAGACTTATATTACATCTTGTGAAAGAACGTTCTAGGGCACCTTTAAAGGGGTCATGAACTGCATTGTTTTATAATGTTAGTATGCTTTTTACATAAAAAAAATGGTCATAATTTAGAAATAAAAGGCATTTTATACCCTGATTTTAGCCCTCTTATTTGAATGCTCTGTTTTAAGGGGCGTGTCTGCTGAGAGACTTCAGTGTAAACGCCCACTGCTGTGATTGGCTAACATATTTCCATTTGAAATAGCTAAGTATTACTCTCTCCAAAATTTTTAGCACATTTTTATTGTTACAGCTCTCAAGGTTAACTAATCATGTTGTGGCATGAAAGGTTGCAGTGTTGAATATTGTAGCTGATCACAGACATGTTGTTGAGTACATGAAAGCAGTGATCTTGTCATTGCAACTTAATTTCTGCACACTAACAAATGATTTCATCATAACTAACAGTGCAAACGCAATGCAACTAAGAGATCTCTTGAATAAAACTGGAGTTTTGGCACAAGTCCAGAAATCACTGATAAACTTGCGGTGTTTGATTGACAGCTTTAGTGACTATAAAGGCAGCGTTCTTTGATTGCTTTCTTTATATAATTTAATCACAGTTATTTTCATCCTACTAAGAGGAACAACGTGAAGTGAACGTTTAGTCACTGTTTTGATTTACTGTATAGACTAAGGACATCTGACTGTACATGAATCATTACAAATCAGATCAGGCATTAAAAATAACACAGTTAGGCTACTTCCATGTTGTTGCATTACTGTCGAGTTCATATTGTAAAAGTCTGTTTGCAAAGCCTGCTCCGAAATGATTTACGAAAGAATCCACAATGAAATCGTGATAACATTGTTGAAAATAAATAATATTCCTAGCATTAGGATCCTTTGTAAGATAATGTTATTTTTGTCTTATATTGCTCTTCTCTCCTCGTCATCTCACTAACACGCCAGTGTTTTCTTCTGAGGAGGCGGCGTTTCACCTATCTGTGACATAGATAATCACATTCCAGCATCAGTCATTCGCTGGGTCTGGTGTCAATAAAAGCTTTTATTGAACTAACAAGGAAGTTTTCAGTTCTGAAACTTACAGGATTTTCTTATAGTATGATGACCTCTTATATATGAAAAGCTCAAGGAAAAGTTGAATTCTCAATTCATGACCCCTTTAATTAAAAAAACATATAGAAATGTTTAAAGTGAAAGTTTCATCCTTGCATCTTCTAAAAAAGTAAATGTTGTTAGTCTCCAGAGTAATTACATCAATGATTGTGTGTCCTAATGGACTGGTGGTAGAATGTTTATGTGTGCTAGAGGTTCTGAGTTCTAATCCAGATGTTGATTTATCTATTTTTTTCTCATTAAAACCAGAGATGCTCATCAGTGATTTTATATCAAGAGCAGAGACGTTTGTAAGCACTTTTTTCCCACCGGAACGAGAGTCGTTAGTCTGTGTGAAGACAGCACAGTGCACAAGCACTCGGCATTTAAAAAACACCACATTCCAGCATCAGATCGACTCGTTTAACTCAAACGAACGAATTGCTTATCAACTGGAAATGTCTCTTTCGTTGGTACGTCCATGCCGTGAGGTTTCAAAAAGTGGTGGGGACAATATTAACCTTGGAAAAAAGTGTCCCACCCCCAAATTACGCCTATTCTCATACCTAATTAATGATGTCAGCCACTGACCGTGGTGATGACCCAGCACTGAATGGACTAGACGTCTGTCATCCGTGGACAGAAGCGCAATGGTAAATCAACATCAGACATGAAAGCTCAGAATTCAAAACATTCACTGTAAGGGCCACAGTGGGCCCTCTGAGTCCAGCCAAAGTTCAAGAGAGAATAAACAGAACTCCCTGACTGAGCTGATGTAAAGACCAAAATGGCCTTTAAATCCTTTAAAAGCTCTGATATGGGATATCACATCACTAGATATGCCTTTGATTTCTGCTCCAACAATGACTAACATTTCGCTTTTGAAAACACAAGTGCATAACACCATGTTCATGAGTTATCTGAATCTATTACATTATTCTGCAAAACAGGTTGTAATTTAACTGAGAACATTATTTGTGATCAAAGCAGGGTTTTTTTTTTTTAATAGATGAATAGAAATGTTTTGAAGTTGAGAAAAACATCCAGTCTAGACTCTTTGAACAACCTGTTCAGCCAAAAGACACAAATGGAGTCTTTAAAAATACAGAGAGCTGGTGTTGTATTTAACTCTAAATGACTGATTAGATTGGATAACAGTCGCTTATACTTAACTAAGCACTGAATCCACTTTGATTAAAAAGGCTGCATATAGATCTGCTGCACATTAATCTTAAAAATCTGATGTAAAATAATATGCAATGTAACAAAAGTATGGGGTAAAAGTGGTTTCAAATTCACAAAAGATCCGCAAATAAAAAAAATAAAAAAAACTCACTACTGACTGGCTACTGAAAAGCTTGTTTCCGCTACTAAATAACAGTAAAAAAATAAAGGTAATTGCGACTTTTTAATTTCACAATTCTGACTTTTTCTCAGAATTGCTTGTTATAAAGTCCGAATTTAAAGATAAAGTTGCAATTCTGACTTTTTTCTACCAAATGAGTTATTTTGCAAGAAATTTGAGCATTTGTGAGATAAGTCAGAATTGCGAGTTATAAACTTGCAATTCTGAGGGAAAAAGAATAATAATCTTTTTTTTTTCCTCACAATTGGACATTATAACACACAATTGTGAGTTTATACCTCACAATTCAGAGAAAAGACGAGATATAAACTCAAAATTACGAGGAAAAAGTCAGAATTGCAAGATATAAATATCACGCGATTCAGACTATAACTTGCAATTCCGACTTTATATCACATGATTCTGACTTTATAACTCGCAATTGTGTTTATCTTGCAATTCTGAGAAAAAAGGTTAGAATTGTGAGATATAAACTCGAAATTGCAAGAAAAAAGTAAATTGTGAAATAAAACTAACCTTTTTTTTATTTTTTATTTCATGGAGGAAACAAGCTTCCATTGGCTGATTTTATTATATAAAAAGACATGAAATTGAATCAAAATTATTTGAATCTGAGAAGGGAGAGGATACAAGACAAAATAAGCCAAGCTTTGTGGGAAATTATAGTGTATAACAAATTATACAGTTTCATTTCTCTTGTCATTTCAAAAATATTTGAATGCTTTGGTTGGCCAATCAAAATGAAGCATTGTAAGAGCCATGTAATAATACAAATTACCCAAAGAACCCCAAATTAAGCACAGATTCCTAGAATGAAGAAGGGGAGGGGAAAAAAAAAAACCAAAAAAAAAAAAACAACAGACAATTGGATTTCATTTACGTTTAATAAATGTAAATATTCCAAACTGAAAATCCTATAAACCATTTGATAGAAGAAACACATTACAGCAAATGTACAAATACACACAAGACAGTGAATCAGATAAACATTAATCTAATCAAAAACGTATCCATTCCTCAAATGCTTCATTACAAACGGACAATGATATAAATACTCCACTGTGCGTTATAAAGCTGTTAGATGACAGAGAGAGAAAGAAACAGTCTGACAGTGAATCACCATACAAGGAACGGAAACAGTCTCAGGTTGGTCTGAGTCATACCACACACACACACACACACACACACAGTTTCTCACAGTAGTGCACAAAGGCAAGTCTTCAAAAAGTGTGTCAATAAATAAGGCTATTCACAAAATTCAAGTTTCTAAAAGAGGGGCCATCACCACTTTTACGCAAACAAAAATATATTACATTGGCATTTCAGAGCTTTGTAAAAGGCTCCACTGCTCAAACAAAACTATATGACATCAATATGCACAATAAGGCATCGCCTTTCAGCTGTTGAGAACAATCAAGAAAAAGTGAGCGCAAAACTTCAAATTCTACATCACATGACAGGGCAGCACTCAGATCCTCTCGAGTGTTGTGGTGAGCAGATGACACCGTTGACGCTTACATTATAATTAAAGAGGCAGTGAAATTCCTTCAGCATGGAAACCTGAAAACAAATACAGATGATGTTGTTATGAAATGTGAATTATATTAGTATAACGAGTGGAAATGACTTCAAATGCTTCTCTAAATGCATTAAACAAACATGCGTTTCACAGCATGTACAATAAAGACCTACAGGAGGTATCAGGTGTGTACAAGTACTATGGCTCTATGTCATCATCTTCCTCTTGGGGCGTGGCTTCTCTGCGTGGGAGGGGCACTGCATCGGTTCCCAGAAGCCCCCTGCGCAGGACGTACGGACAAGCAGGTCCGCTGGGGATGTCAGCAAATCCTTCAGGAGATAAAATGGTGTGAATTAAGACAAAAAAGGAGACATTTTAAAGAATGTTCACGCTACTCTGTTTCCCTTTTTACCTTTCATGACGACCTCGGGCAGGCCGTACGGTTCGTATTCGGTCTCGTCGTAAGCGGCAGACATGCGACTGCGGTTTTGCCGGATGCGTTCAGCCAGGTGAGCTGGGTTGCTCATGGGAAACATGCTGGGTAAGAGCAGTTGGTTTGTAACAGTCTGCGGGGCCGGAGAGAGGGGCGGCGAGTCTCCAGGCTCTTTATCGCCTTCATCTTGCTCCGTCTCCAGCTGTTCTCCATCTGTCTGGGTGCAGGCATGGATGGAGGAATGTTTGTCCCTCAAATCCGGCTCTCGGCTCTCCTCTGTCTGAGTGGACACACTCTTCACCTCTGTTCTGTTAGGAACTCCAATGACCTCGCTGACCTCTGCTCTTTGACCCTGAGCAGGTTCTTTCTTGAGTATTTTTTTTACAGTAGCATGATGTTCACTCTGTTTATTTGTTCTGTCTTCATGACAAAGCCCATGGTTTTCCAAAGCAACAGTTTCCATAATGTCAATCTCATTATGCCCAGTGCATAACACATCAGAATTCGTGGAGTCTGCAGTCCCGTAGGACTTTGTGATTGGATTTGAGTTGATTACCTCTGTCTGATATTTGGTTGAGATGGAAACACTGATTAAGGCATCTTCCTGGCTGTTTGCAATAGCATCTGCCACTTTGATCTGATCCTCAAGAGACAATGAGGCAACCGGCTGAGACTCTGAATGACTGTAATCTGTTGGTTTGGTCAGTAGAGGTGACAGCTTGTCTTCAGTGTTACTAGTCATTATATCTGAGACACAGACAGGAGGAGTTTTGACGCTGTGGTTAACAGAGCTGCTCTCGCATTCATGCTGAGCATGTCCATCAGTCATCACCTCATTTCCAGTCAAAAGGTTCTGAAAACAATTAAAGGAATAGGTCTGTGATCATTTGAAAGGTATTTTATTGTAGACAAAAAAAAGAAAAGAAAAGAAAAGTCTATTATCATTTACTCACCATCATGTCGTTCCAAATATGCATGATTATATTAGGGCTTTTTCTTATAAAAAATAAAATAAAATAAAAAATCATGATGGCAATTAAAAAAAAAAAAAGCTCCAGGTTTGCTTTGCTTGTTTGTAGGGCTGAACAATGTGGGCTAAAATGTTGTGATATCAGTTGAGTCTAATTGGATATAAATGTTAAAAGCTAAGAGCAGCTGGTTTATCAGACTATTAGTATTTTTTTCAATCAGAAATCCAGGTATAGCACATAGAAGGACTTGTCCTCTTAAGAGAAACTTAAATCCATGTAGACCATTTTTACGCTTTCCTTAAATTATAAACCTACTAACAACAAACAAACAATGTACATTTCAATCTAGGGGTGTCGAGATGTACTGATATTTGATGAAAACAGTGATATTTAAAAAATTAAATATCGTTATCGTGTTAATTAGGGGTGTCACAATATACCGGTATTGGCAATAATGTTATATTTAGAATGAATAGTACACATATGATAATATGCAGTGGCGTAACTTTGTTTTAAAATGTGGGTGGGACAGGAATGTGTATGTGGGGGGTGGGGTATTGTAATTGTATTTTTACATTAATATGATATTAAAACTAATATGATAGTTTCTTCCTTACATTTACTATAATACAATATGTCTCGAGAGTATGTATATTAGTTAATAAATACGTAGATCCGCTGTTTAAAATAGATTTGCCTGATGGACTGGAGGTAGTATTTTCGTTTAGCATGCAAGAGACTCTGGGTTCGAATCCAACCATGTATGTTTTTTTTTTGTTTTTTTTTCATTAAAACCACAGATGTTCGTCAGTGATTGTATATCAAGAGCAGCGACACGTTTATGTGTATTTTGTTTTGTGATTCGACGTAACGAATAGAGAGTCTCTGCATCAGTTAAGCGATAGATTGAAGCACTCGTCCGTGTGAACACTGTGCAGTGTGCACGAGCGCCAAGAGAACACTGTTGCGCCTCTGATAACAGCGACAACGAGCACTCAACATGATTTCAAAAACAACACATCCCAGCGCCAGATCGCCTATTATTAACACAAATTGATAATCAACTAGAGGTGTTTCTTTTGTATTAGATATCCGCGAGATGATTCAAAGTGGTGGGGACAATATCGACACTTTCAAAAAGTGGTGGGGACATGTCCCACCCGTCCCACCCGCAAATTACGCCTATGATAATATGACATGTAAATTATCCAGCCACAGTATCTGGTTGACATCCCAACATACAGTAGGTGGCGGTATTGCACCTTAAAGGGTTAGTTCACCCAAAAATGAAAAATATCCCATGATTTACTCACCCTCAAACCATCCTAGGTATATAGGACTTTCTTCTTTCAGATGAATAATAAAAAAAAACATTAAAAATATCCCGGTGCTTCCAAGCTTTATAATGGTAGTGAACGGGAGGCATGATTTTGAAGCCCAAAAAAAATGCATCCATCCATCATAAAAAGTCCATACAGCTCCATGGGGTTAAAGGATTAGTCCACTTTTAAATAAACTTTTCCTGATAATTTACTCACCCCCATGTCATCCAAGATGTCCATGTCTTTCTTTCTTCAGTCGAAAAGAAATTAAGGTTTTTGATGAAAACATTCCAGGATTATTCTCCTTATAGTGGACTTCAATTGGCACCAAACAGTTGAAGGTCAAAATTAGTTTCACTGCAGCTTCAAATTGTTAAACACGATCCCAGAGGAGAAATAAGGGTCTTATCTAGTGAAACCATCGCTCATTTTCTGAAATTTTTTTTTTAAATTATCTAAGTTTTAGCCATAAATGCTCATCTTGAACTAACTCTCTTCTTCTCCTCTATTAGAATTCCAGTAGTGTAGACACTGCTAAGTGTATTACTGCCCTCCACAGGTCAATGTTTGAACTAATTGTTATATACTATTGCACTAGCATATTGCATATAAAAATTAGTTCAAAACTTTGACCTGTGGAGGGCAGTAATACACTTAGCAGTTTCTACACTACTGGAATTCGAATAGAGAAGAAGAGAGATAGTTCAAGATGAGCATTTATGGTTAAAACTCATAGAATTTTCATTTTTTTTCAGAAAATGAGCAATGGTTTCACTAGATAAGACCCTTATTTCTCCTCTGGGATCGTGTAGAATAATTTGAAGCTGCAGTGACTGTTTGGTGCCCATTGAAGTCCACTATAAGGAGAATAATCCTGGAATGTTTTCATCAAAAACCTTAATTTCTTTTCAACTGAAGAAAGAAAGACATGGACATCTTGGATGACATGGGGGTGAGTAAATTATCAGGAAAAGTTTATTTAAAAGTGGACTAATCCTTTAATAAAGGCCTTCTGAAACAAAGGAATTGGCTTTTGCAAGGAAAATATACATATTTAAAACTTTATAAACTAAAATAACTAGCTTTCGGCAGACGAGTGTATGCATACTGCACAATTCGACCCCTGATGTGATGTATGACATAGGATGTAGGAGTATCGTAAGCTTAAGATGCCTCTCGCGGTTTAAACAAATAGTGCTGTGCAACAAACTAGAGCTCAATTCATGACCAGTGTTTTGTTTCGCTCTATCCTCTGAGCTTCCGCGTTCGTCACTGCATCATGTGTCGGGTCAGAGGTTACTCTAATTTTTTTTTTCTTTTTCAAGATTTCTATAGATATCGCGATATATCGTTATTGTGAATTATTTTGGCCACAATAAGCGTGTAGTGAAAAATCTGATATAGTATATAATCTAAAAATAATTTAAGAACAGTTATTTAACAGTTAGCTAGTAATTTCAAAGTTTCTGTTGTCTTTCCATGTCAGAAATTATTATCTCTAAATATTTTGCCCAATTAGAACATTGTTTACTATGAAATACTCTTAATATGCTAATAAATAATGCTAAATGTAGATGGAAAACTGTCCATTAACTTCATTAACTTGTCAAATTTGAATGGTCAGAAGCCATATATTATTTATATATTTTTATCTAAATAATTTTAATTTGCTACATTGTTTCAACAAAAATATCAATCAATCAGTAGTAATAAAATACTGTAGTTAAAATAATGCATCATCAAACTTTTTTTTTTTAATCAGGAGGAGAGAAGCAATGCACAAGGTGAGGAAAAGGCTTAAATAAAGCCTGTTTGGAGCTATGTAGAAATGATGACCCCTGTCCTAATCTTTATTCAGTCTATATTCACAATGATGTTAGGCAAAATGTTCATGCAGCCCCTTTCCATACAATGAAAGTGAATGCTCCAATAAAAAACAAAGTGTGACTTTTTTTGTCACTTTCATTGTATGCATTTAAAAAAAAAGAAAAAAAGAAAAAGCAATAAAATAACAGTGCATTCTGCTAAATTTCTCCTTGCGTTCCACAGAAGAAGTCATACAGGTTTGGAACAACGTGAGGGAAAGTAAACAATGTCTTGGAAAACTACCCTTTTAAAGTACAGTTTCCCATATGTAAATAATGCCATGCTAAATGAACTGTTATTTACCTCAGAAGGTCCTTGAGATTCTCTCACATCATGTGTCATTTGGCTTTCAGGTGACACATGCTCTCCCAAGTTGGTCTGGTCATTTGTGCCATCTAATCCAGACCGATACATCACATCTCCGACAGTGCACTGGTGCATCATGGTTCTACAGCAGACAGAGCACAAACTGAAAGGTCTTGCATTAAAGGTTCTACATAAACATTCACTGAACCCGTGTTTACCTTCCCCATCTCAGGACCAACATACCCATAATTCACGTTGAGTACCTCACGCTGCCCTTTAAATTATTATTGAACAAACACAATTTACATTACCTTGTCGCTTATCACATATTTATCTTCAACAAATGCCAGTCAAGGAACGTTACCTTGTCGTTTGGGACTGCATGTGCAGCTTTCTGGGACTGCAGGGGAGGAAGAGCTCAAACTCTTTTAGCACGACGGAGGGAGAGTTGTTGCCTACTGTTTCTTCCATGGTCGAGAGCTTCCAGAGATCTAGTTCTTCAGCTTGTGTCCTGTTCTGCTCAGAGAGGTGCTGGATTTGGTTTTGTAATTTCTGGATCTGAAGGACACACAGAAATAAACTGTTTGATACTAATAAGGGTTTAAATGAGCAATTATAAAAAAAAAAAAAAAAAAAAAAAAAAATGCATTTCCATTTTACTAAAACTTACCTGCTCCTGAAGAGCCTGAACCTCTGCTTTAGAGTTTTCATGAAGATCAACCAACTCCTCCTGACCTAATGAGGAGCCGTTTTGGGATTCTTTGTTTGTACTTGACAGCTCTTTGTTTTCAGTGTTCACTAAAAGTAAGGCATCTTGTTTCGCAGAAGTGTCTTCGCTCAAGTGCTTCAGTTTCAATTTCAACTCTTCATTCTCTTGTTTAACAGTCAAAAGCTCTTCCTTTATCACATCTCCCTGTAGAGCAAGCTCCGAATTCTGGGCCTTTAACATATTCAACTCAAGTTGAGCATCTTGTAATTCCTTTGTTACTTGTTCTAGCTTCTTGATATCATCTGTTGAAGGTTCTGGAATGTGATGTTGGAAGTTCAGAACATCTAACTGTTCATTTGGCATTGCGTTTTCTTCAATTACCTCAGAAAGTCCTGGTGCTTCTGAATTTGCACTAGAATTGGGAGCATTTTCGCAATATACGTCTGAAGCGAGACGTAATTCATGTGGCTTGGAAGCTTCAGTCACTTGTAGCTTATAAGATATCTCACTAGTGTTGGTTTGATCAAGGTTTTGACTAACAGGCAGCTGTGCAGTAGGCTGAGAGACCTTCTTCAAAATCGGTAGCGTATCCTCACTAAACATTTCATGGTCACTTATACTTGTGTTGCTAAAGACAGAATCGCAGCTTAGTTCTCTTGAGATCTCTGTAGACAGTTCAGGAGGCGTAGAGAGGTCATTGGGGGCGATGTCCATCCTTGTGCGTTTTTCTTCAAGAAAATGGATTTTCTCCAGACATTTCTGCAGTTCCTCACCCTGCTTCTGGAGGGCGCATTCTTTATCATGCAAGTCTTCCAGCAGGTTCTCAATGTGCTTGCTCTGACTTTCAAAAGCTTGGGTAAGTTGCTTAGTCTGAGCGATCACTTGCTTCTGTAGGTCCTCCAGCTTTCCTTGAGCTAGTTTCGCCTTCTCAGACTCTCTGTCTCGTGCTGCCCTCAAGCGCTCCACCTCCAAAACTAAAATGGTAGTGCTGTCCAAATCTGAAGCATCTGTGCTCAATGCTCGAGTCCTGCCTGTCTCTGCAGCTGAGGTCTTGTCCTCTGCTGGTTTAGTTTGTGCTCCAAGATCCATAATTGTTCTGGTTTCTTTAGAGACTTCTGCATTGTGAAGGTTCACAGAATCACAGATGGAACCAGGAGAAGGAACCAAGTCTCTGTTTTCTATAACAGCAGCATTCTTTTCTGCATTTGGGTGGTGTTCTAGTTGTAAATATGTGACAGGAAGATTTTCTTTTGATATCTTCTCTTCTAAACTCCTAGACATCTGAAGACTGTCCAGATCCTCTTGAAGCTGTGCAATCTTTAGTGCTTCTACTTCCTCTCTTCTGATCTGCTTCCTTTCCTCTTCTCTCTCCCTCTCTCTTTCCTCCCGTTCCTGTGCAAGCTTGAGGTGAAGGTCCTGCAGGTCCTTCTTCATTCGCATTATTTCTTCCTCCATGGCCGTCTCCTTTTGCTTCATCTCAGCCAAGACGTTCTTCAGCTGGGTTCCTTCTTCCTGGTCTCTCTCCTTCTCTTCCAGCCTCACCTCAGCTTCTCTTTCTATCACATCAAGAGTTTCTCTCAGTTTCAAGCTCTCCTTCTTCTCTTGTTCCAGCTGGGTTTCCAGTTTCGCCACACTGTCTTTGAGCTCAAGAGCTTTGGCGCGTTGCTGCTCTGTCTGGGTCGAGTGTTTGCGGCTCAGCTGTTTCAATTTGGTCCTGGCCTCCGTTTCCGCTTTCCTCTGGGTTTCGAGGTCTTCGAGTCGCTTCTGAAGCTCGTATTTCAGATCTCTAAGTTCTTCACGAAGCTCTGCATTCTCCTTCTTCAGATCTTTTAGAGGCGTCGAGCCACGTTTTTCTGTCTTACCTGTTGTGCCATATGAAATATCTACCTGTAGGCTGCAAGAGATGTCCGATTCACTTTTAGGCATCATACCACTGGTTGAGTCAGATGTAAATGATTCTGTGTCCACATCTTCAATACCCGTGTCGTGTTCAGTCACTGAGGTGTCTACATCCGTTTCACTTAGCTTTAGAGAGTCACTTGGATGTGTTTGACCTCCTTTTCCTTTAAATTTCTGTGATTCCTCAGACTCAAATTTTCTGATGTGCTCAGAGTCGATGCCTTCTCCTGGCTCTCTGCCGGAAGGGTACTTCATTAGATCCTCTTCTCTTGTTCGTCCTATTTTAGGGGTCCTCTTTCTCTGAGAGGAGTGGTTGTAAGGAGGAGACAGATCATGATGGAGGGAAACAGAGGAAGAGAAGCAGTCTCCTGCAGAGCTGAAGTGAGGAGCGGCCACAGCTGGAGGAGGAACGGCCAGCTGAGCTAAAGGAAAGAGAGGAATGAAGAAAATGGAAAAATTAGCAAATTATATGGTAAATATTATTATTAGGCAAATATAGGTAAATATAGAAAAATATAGGTGTTTAAGCAGTTATTGAAGCAAAAAAGAAAAGTATATAACAGTGAAGCATTGCCTCAAATATTATATTGCTTACAGACTGGGTAAACCCAGCCTGATCTGCCGGCCATTTGATTTCGCCCGGCAACTCAGTCTGGAAACCCGTACATTCATTTCTACGGCTTCTGTTACACTTTTGCGGGAACCAATTACAGACTGGCTTATCCACCTTGCTCGCTATTGGTGGGTATAACACGATGACGATAGAGAAGCACGGCAAGCACGGCCGTCAATCCAATTCCTTTTAACCTCTCGACGATGCTGAATGATTTTTCGTTTAGCAAACAAATCGCTCGAGTGGGTGTAAATAACACTCACTTTCATGTTTTTTTTTTTTTGCACAACCTGCAAAAATCGCTCGATGCAATTGCTGCTTCTGCAAACCGCTGATCAATGCTACAAACCAACACAAACTAAACCTGTCTGGAGTTTTTGCGTCGCTCTGCAAAGTACGTCACCAGGATCGTTGATCTGATTGGTTGAAGGACTGTCCAATTGCATGAATAATGCTCGTTGATCACGCCTCTTGTGCAGTAGAAAATACATACAGACTCCCCAGACCAATGTTCAATTTTAAATTGAGCTTGGTCTGGTGATAGCCAGAGAATATTGCTTATAAAACCCTAATAAATAGTTATACTTATTCCTATAATAACAATAATATTCATAATAAAATATAATAATAATAATAATAATAACAACAACAACAATACACTAATTAACAATTAATTAGAAAAAAATTGGTATATAATAATAATAATAATAATAATAATAATAAAATTAGAGTAGGGATACAACTAATCAAAAAAAAAAAAAATCAATTATCATCGAAAATGAAAATAATCAACAATTAATTTGATTATCGATTAATCGCATCTGTGCACTGTGCTCGGAAACCATCAGCCAGTCACGTCACTTTACAGTAGTGAATAACCTATTTCTAAGGACAAAAGGCATATGGAAAATTGTGGAGGACACAGAGGGAGCTGCTGGAAAGGTACATGATCCAAGCTGTCCAAAACATGAGAATGCTTTTACAAGCATTTACAGCGTCTTCCCCTCTCATGCTTTGGAGGAGGTGTGTGCCGTTTATTGACTTTGACACGTTTTCCTCTGCACATAATTTATATTTTACGGTTATATCAGTCTTGTTAAAATTCAACGAACAAGTGGTGCGTGCATGTGCATCAAACAGACGGAGTGCAGTAGAACAGGAGTGCAATAATTCTGACTATAATAAATTAAGTCTAGATTTAAAAAAAAAATGTACATGTAACAAGTAATCATATTAATGAGAGCAGTAACAGTAAAGGCACTAATGTTGGTTGTGTAATTTCACCACTTAATCAGGATTTAATCTGTTACAGTGGTATAGCCCAATAATGCAATATAATTACTATGTTCAGACGAGTGAATGCGCGTGTTCCTCATACCTCTTGCAAGTTAACATTTTGTGCTTTGGTTTTTGTTTATTATAATTTTTAATTTAGTCATTTTAATTTCTGCTTTTTAGGTTTAGAATGTAATGTTTGTATTTTAACCTTTTGCTTATAACATACAGCATAGCTTACATAGATACATTCACTAGGCTTTATATTAGCATTAAAAATAATTTTAATTACACAGTATATATATGTTTTGATCTCAAAAAGGCGAGGAGTTTGCATCTATCTTATTCAGATTTCTAATAAAATAAAATAAAATCTTATAAACCAACCGAGGATATAAATTTTGGGGGTCCACTTTTTTTCACTGGCTTGTCTAACTAATCACAGACTTATTTTTTGAAGGTGCACTGTCAAAGCCTGGCCAAAAGGGGGAGGCAAACACATATGATGCGTGTAACAGGGCGGGGCCAACACACACAAACACAGTTCACCGTGTGGACGAGATTCTTCCCGACTCACCCTGCAGTTCTTTAATAAGCTTGAGGGCCTCAGCAAGCTCTTCGGTCAACCGCTTCACTTCCTCCTGTAGAGCTTTCTCCTGTTTCTTCATCTGCCCCAGAGACACAGTGAGACTCTCGTTTTCCCTCAGCGCCTCCTACAGGACAAGATTAGAAGTGCACGTACAAAATAAAGCTCAACAGGCTTGTCAAATGAGGTTAATGATTAAAGATAATTTTCATCCATGAGCCGTAAAACTACATTATACAAGTGTATTGTTGCACAAACAAAATTTAATAGTGAAAAGCAACCAGAATCCTCATAGGTGTTCAAGGTGAGGCACGCTGGACAAAGACACACACCTAATACACAAAATGAAGGTATTCAAGCAGACAAAGAAGTTATCTAACTGCAATCCTGATCTGCATATAACATTACTCTGCTCTTGAACATCATAAAAGCTTTTGGTGATTATAATACATGACTCTTACATTGTACGCGTACCGTCTAAAAATAAAGAGCTTAAACCCAAGCCCCAGCATGAAACAAGTCATAAGGAGATAATGGTGCTATATCTGAGACTGTATTCAGCTGAGTCAGTAACAGTACTGTTGCACTGAGAGCTTCGTCTGTGTGACTATGTCTGGGTCTCTGTTCAAAAGTTTGGGGTCAGTAAGAGAGATTTTATTTTTTAAAGAAATTATTTGTTTTGTAACAAATTACTTGTATTCGTCAACAGTAAATACTTTTACATTGCTACAAAAGATTTTTGTTTAAAAAAAAAAGAAAAAAAAAAAAAAAAGTAAAAGAATACTTTTGAAATACTTTTGAAAAAAATGTTTCCACAAACCTATTAAGCAGCATAACGATTTTCAACATTGATAAAATAAATGTTTCTTGAGCAGAAAATGAGCATATTATGATGGGAATAAATTACAATTTTAAATCTATTAAAAAGTAGATAAAAGTTATTTTAATTTGTATTAATATTTCACTACATTGTTATTTTTACTGTATTTTTGAACAAATAAACGCAGCCTTGGTGAACATGACAAAAATTCACACCAACCCCAGACTTGTGATTGGTAGTGTACTTCTGGGGACATTCTCAAAAAGGAAATTTAAATTAGCCAAAAAAAATCATTTTTGTCTGGCAGCAGGTAGTAATATTCCACCCTGTCATAACTCTGCCTTATCTACCAGACACTGTGACTGGCGATTCAGATTGGACTTTGACAATGCTGTTCAATAACAATGACACTCTTGTTGAGGTATGCGTCTGATTCATTGAACATCAGTGCATCTCTGTCCTATCATTTGTATTATGTTATTCTTTATATTTGATCTGAAAAAATTGGAAATAATTATTTTTCATCCTGATTTCTGAGCTAGGTGCACCAAAATGCTGATATCCCTAGAATTTAACCAAATCCTAAAACCTCATTTTAAAGGGTTAATTCACCCAGAAATGTAATTACTCGCCCTCATGTCGTTCCAAACCCGTAAGACTTTCGTTCATTTTCATAACACAAATTAAGATATTTTTGATGAACTACGAGCGGTGTATGACTCATCCACAGACAGCAATTTAACCAACATTTTCAAGGTCCAGAAAGGTACTAAAGACACTGTTAAAACAGTCGATGTGACTGCAGTGGTTCAACCTTAATTTTATGAAGCGACGAGAATACTTTTTTGTGCGCAAAAACAAAAAAAGCAACTTTATTCAACAATATCTTCTCTTCTGTGTAATTCGCATACGCTGTTTATGTCCAGCACTTCCAGGTTCTTGGTAAGAACGTCGACTCATTTTTGGCCGACTCTTGAAACAGCATCACACGCATGCCTCGTACTGCTCAAGTGATCAGCTCTGGCTAATACTAAAGCCTGTGTTTGGACATAAACACGGAAGCCTTCACTGTGCTTACTGTGTCACCTGTGTAAGGATAATGACAGAAGAGAAGAGATTGATAAAGTTGTTATTTTTGTTTTGTTTTTGCGCACAAAAAGTATTCTCATCTCTTCATAACATTAAGGTTGAATCACCGCAGTTACGTCGACGATGTCTTTAGTACCTTTCTGGACCTTGAAAGTGTTGGTTAAATTGCTGTCTGTGGACGAGTCATATACCTCTTGAATTTAGGGCTGGGTATCGTTCAAAAATTTTCGATACCGAGACGATACCGATACCTTGACTTCGATACCGATACCTAAACGATACCTTTTTCGGTACCAGTTTTAAAAAATCTGTTTAAACAAGATTACATAACCTCAAAAAAACTTTGGTTTTATATTTTAACTTTGTTGACTTTTTATCAGACTCAAAGACTCCTGTCCTGAGCCACTGCGGGGAACAAAAAGCGCACAAATTAACAAAATTTACCCAACACAATAAATCAGTGCAAATAGTTTTAGTAAAGTTTAGTTTTCAATGCAAAAAATTAAGTATGTGAGGCTCTTTTTAAATCACTCAGCAATTGTTCTTCAAAAAATTTATTATTATTAACAAGATCAAAGCGGAAGTAAGAGTGACGCAAGTTCGTTGCGTCTTACCGTGAAATAAGAGTTCTGTGTCTTCATTAAAATCAACACATTAATGATTCATCTCTCATCCACCCGCAATTAATTTGAATGTTATTTTTTTATTACTTGGACCGACCCGCAGATTATCCGCAGTATCAGGAGGACGCTGATACCTCTTTTTCAGCAGAATTGTTCGCGTTCTGGAGCCAGAGGCAGAGCCTGTGCTCGTGCAGGTGAACGAGCCTGTCACGAACCGGTCGCGTGTTTCCATAGACTTGAGGGAGGAACGCTGATGTAAAGCTGCTGTGTGTTGTACCTGTCCATAACTAGTCTAAAAAACATTGCGCGTTCCGCTGTTTCTGCAGGCAGTGCTACACTTTTGTTTTCTGTTAACAGTATCTGTAGTGAACCGGCTGCTCACATAAACAGCCGTTTCTCACCCGTCCATTCGGAGATAAACTGAAAACGAAACCGTTGATTCAATCGCCCTCTCGCACATTTAGATATAAATAACAATGTAGCGCAACGTTACTTGCTCCTCAACGAGACAGCGAAAGCATTTCTCCGCGCCTCTCCTCGATCGGCTCCATTCTGAGGTACCGAAATTTGGTACCGAATGACAAGACACTTTGATACTCGGTAGTATCGAGGCAGTTCGATCGGTACCTAAAAAGTATCGAGTTCGGTACCCAGCCCTACTTGAATTTCATCAAAAATATCTCAACTTGTGTTCTGAAGATGAACGAAGGTCTTACAGGTTTGAAACGACATGAAGATGAAGGTGAGTAATGACACAATTTTCATTTTTGGGTGAACCAACCCATTAATGACCCCTCCAGAAAGAAAAATGGTTAATAAAGAGACTAAATGTCTTCATATTCAAGATTAATATAAATAATAAAAAAAAAGTTATTTAGATGCACCACCATTCAAATGTTTGACGTCGGTAAGATTTTGTAATGTTTTTAAAAGAAGTCTCTTCTGCTCACCAAAGCTGCATTTATTTGATCAAAAGAAAATAAAAATAGTAATATTGTGAAATATAAAAATTTAAAAAAAAATTTTTAGAATATATTTTAACATGTAATTTATTCCTGTGATCAAAGCTTAATTTTCTGCATCTTTACTCCAGTCTTCAGTGTCACATGATCATTCTAATATGCTGATTTACTGCACAAGAAACATTTCTGATTAATACCAATGTTGAAAGCAGTTGTGATGCTTCATATTCTTTGATGAACAGAAATAAATCTTTTTTAACATACTGTCTTTACTGTCACTTTTGATCAATTTGATGCATCCTTGCTGAATAAAAGTATTCATTTAATTATCTTGCTGACCCTTTTGCTGAACTTTTGAATGCTAGGACCTCAGTTTGTCTCTCGGGACAGTGTGATTATGCATGTTGTTGTACCGAGAGTTTGGCCTCAGTCTGAGTCTCTCTCTTCTGACTCTCTCTCAGGTCAGTCTCTGTGTTCTTCAGTTTTCCTCTCACATCCTCTAGATCTCTCTCCAAACTCTGCTTCTGCAAACACACCTGAGAGAAAGACGAACAGTCAGCAGAAAGATTAGACTGTGTGCCAAGAGAAAAAGCCGTGTTTGTGGCAGATTGATGGTCATGTCACTTATTTTCATGCAGGATGCCACGCAAACCCATGTTATAGGAACTGTGACAAACATGATGAGATTTATTTGAAGAAACGTAAAATGCAAAACATCCTTTTCAAGCGTCTTGCAGTTTGACCAGATGATGTACAAACCATGCAGACCAAAGTTTACTGAAGTGAATCCAAAGGCTTATTCATGTGAATTAGACATTCATGCAAACCACATATCTAAAATATTTTTGTGCTCACTATCCAGATTTAGAATCATGTAAAATATCTTATGAAAAGGGAAACATTTAAAAATTGCCATAATCAAAGTAGCAAAGTCAAAACAGCACATTCCATGACCTCAAGTCAGCTGAATCAGTTTTGTTTCCCACCAGCATAGAGAACATTATTGATCTCTGTATTGACATGTTTGTATCACGTCTCTTACTTCAACACACAGTATCTTATCAGCACTATAAGAATGCCTAACTCTACAAAAGCAATAAAACAGGGCTCAGAATCGTACAATACTTGCTAAATGCATTAATCAATATAATACCAATCACTGAACTATACATCTATGGTTGATATTTCACTACCAACATACACACACCAAACTTGGTCACCTCCATATCTCCTCGTACCCATGTCTCTGGAGAATATTAGACATTTCTGAAAAAAACATGCTATGAGATTCAAACAGACATCACACTGAGATTACGACACTGACCTTCGCTCTAGTGTCCTCTGAAGAGGAAAAACAGAAAGAGGAAAAAAGGAATAGAATTGTGTGAGAAAACATGAGCAGTGGGAGCATGAGAGAGAGGTGACATTAGTGCATTGACCAATGGACACCTGTTCTGGAGCTCCCATGAGACAAAGAACAAGAGCCAGAGAGAATAAAGCGAGAAATGGACAGACAGCAGAAGCTAGAGTTTAATCTAGAGTACATAAACTGCAATCAGGCTAGTCTTCTGGAAAAATGTAGTTTCTGCAGATTATTAATAGCTGACTGCACTGAAGTTATTTAAGGAAATAGAAGTGAGTAGCGGCAAGTGGTGCTTGTCTAAACACTAGACAAGAAATGATTGCATTGCGTGTTCTAGTTGATTACTGGGGTACAGCTAGGGCTGGGTATCGTTCAAAAATTTTCGATACCGAGACGATACCGATACCTTGACTTCGATACCGATACCTAAACGATACCTTTTTCGATACCAATTTTATAAAATCTGTTTAAACAAGATTACATAACCTCAAAAAAAAAAAAATATTTGGTTTTATATTTTAATTTTGTTGACTTTTTTTCAGACTCAAAGACTCATCTCCTGAGCCACTGCGGGGAATAAAAAAAAGCACAAATTAACTAAATTTACCCAACACAATAAATCAGTGCAAATAGTTTTAATAAAGTTTAGTTTTCAATGCAAAAATTCAGTATGTGAGGCTCTTTTTAAATCACTCAGCAATTGTTCTTCTTCAAAAAATTAATTATTAACAAGATCAAAGCGGAAGTAAGAGTGACGCAAGTTCGTTGAAATAAGAGTTCTGTGTCTTTATTAAAATCAAAACATTAATGATTCATCTCTCATCCACCCGCAATTAATTTGAATGTTATTTTTTTATTACTTGGCCCGACCCGCAGATTATCCGCAGTATCAGGAGGACGCTGATACCCCTTTTTCAGCAGAATTGTTGCGTTCTGGAGCCAGAGGCAGAGCCTGTGCTCGTGCAGGCGAACGAGCCTGTCACGAACCGGTCGCGTGTTTCCATAGACTTGAGGGACGAACGCTGATGTAAAGCTGCTGTGTGTTGTACCTGTCCATAACTAGTCTAAAAAACATTGCGCGTTCCGCTGTTTCTGCAGGCAGTGCGACACTTTTGTTTTCTGTTAACAGTATCTGCAGTGAACCGGCTGCTCACATAAACAGCCGTTTCTCACCCGTCCATTCGGAGATAAACTGAAAACGAAACCGTTGATTCACTCGACTTGAGGGACGAACGCTGATGTAAAGCTGCTGTGTGTTGTACCTGTCCATAACTAGTCTAAAAAACATTGCGCGTTCCGCTGTTTCTGCAGGCAGTGCGACACTTTTGTTTTCTGTTAACAGTATCTGCAGTGAACCGGCTGCTCACATAAACAGCCGTTTCTCACCCGTCCATTCGGAGATAAACTGAAAACGAAACCGTTGATTCACTCGCCCTCTCGCACATAGGGTCTCTCTCGCGCGTATAGTTTTATATATTTAGATATAAATAATAATGTAGCGCAACGTTACTTGCTCCTCAACGAGACAGCGAAAGCATTTCTCCGCCCCTCTACTCGGCTCCATTCTGAGGTACCGAAATTTGGTACCGAATGACAAGACACTTTTCGATACTCGGTAGTATCGAGGCAGTTCGATCGGTACCTAAAAAGTATCGAGTTCGGTACCCAGCCCTAGGTACAGCTATGTGGTTTCTAAAGCAAAATTATACTAGTATTGGTGATCTAGACTAACATTTGAGAGCGGTGGCACCAGCAACACCTGACTAGGTAGCACCGGGGTGGTGGGGGGGTATTAATAATATTACATGTTTTGTCTGTTGGAAATGCGCATTTGACAGTAATTTGAATCGACAGTGGCAGTATATTCAGCTGGGATGCAGATGTAAATTTATTTTCATTATCAAAAACAACATCTGTAAAAATTGTAACAACCTCATTTTAAGGGGTAAAATTTAAATATGCTGAAAAGCAAATATGCTGACTGAGTTAGGGCTCTACTTTTATTAAAATTGGTCTTCCGTAGTATCATATATTTGATAACCACAGGTAAGAACCATGCATGGCCCCTCATTACCATGGTAAAAACTATATGGATTCTATGGTACAGTAGCCTAAATACTTTTATTAAATACAAATGCACAAAAACTGCATTACTCCTTTAATACACGTCTACATTAATAATATAATAAAATTTGATATCATGAATATCCTTCATTTCTGCCACAAAACCATGGTTACAGTTAGTTTTATATAGAGCTGGGACGATACATCGATTCAATGAATCTGGATCGATCCTGATATTTTCTCTCTCTAATCGATTCTAAGCTTAGTTTTAACAGCAGATGGCGCTCTAGGCTAGTTTAAAACCGCACACTCTCAAACACTAAAGAAGAAGATTGCTGAAGAGCGCTAGTGTGTTCAGCTGAGTCAAATACACTTTTACCTCGGCTCAGAATGCTTTTATGAAGCGAGATTTGTAATTCGCTTCAACATTTTCCAACTTTTTAAATTATTGTTTTAGGTTTTAGTGGTGTGTGTAAAGGAACTGGAAGCAGACAGTGTACGAGCGTTTTTAAAGCACGTATAGTAGTGCCATCGGCTGTTTAAAAACTTTGCTCATAATCGATTCAAGAGAGAATGCGATACGTTGGAAAATATCGCGAATCAAGATTCGATGTATTGTCCCAACCCTAGTGTTATACTAATAAATCCATGGTAAATGTTTGTGATTTGTGGATTGAAAAGCCTAGTTTTGTTGGTGTAATCTTATATATTTAGGTTGATTCAGTAGTGTTACATAACATTCTTTTTATTTGAATAATATCAATTAATTTAGATGTTACCACAAGAAGCTATTTCTTTAGGTTTTTATTTTCTTTCAGAAATGGCAGCATTTAGTTAGGCAAATTAGCAGTGATCAAATTTCAGTAGCACTGGCATGAAAAAAGGTCACAAAATGTGACCATTTAGTTGCAGTCTGGAGCCCTGACAAAAGTAGGGTATGCATAGACTGCATGTAACAAATTCAAGGGTGCAGGTTTGATTAAGACATTGGTGGGGACATAAAAGCAGCCCCAACTCCAATGAATCGACACTGAATTGAAAATAGAATCAAAGTGAATAAAGAGCTTGTGAATTGGAATCAAATAGTTTTGTGAAATTTATGTCAAAAATATTCATATGCTCCATTTGCTAAAAACGGTGAATCATGAATAAAGCTACACTATTTATATAAAGGCTGAGAAACTCCTACACTACTGTAGTTAATAGGGTTGCAACATTTAGTCCTCAGCCCTGGTACCTTGTCATGCTGAGCCTGCAGTGTGTTGTGAAGTGTTCTGGCCTGCTGGATCTCCTGGTTGAGTCTGTTGCTCTCCTGCTGATGTTGTCTCTCCAGAGTCTGTCTCTCTCTCTGCAACTCCAAGAGCTCCTACAAATCACAACCATCTCTTAGTTACTGGAGGAGGAATTTTCTGTTAGACTGCTTTGAATGAACATGCATTGTGATGAGTGCAAAAAAAAAAAAAAAAAAAAAAAAAAAAAAAAAAAATCAATTCCAAGACTACAAGCTAAAATACAAATGCGATGGAGCAGGGCAGTGCAGGAAACAATGAATCACAGGCCTGTCTGTGTGCTCTGTCTCACCCTCTGATGTTCTCTCTCCATGTCTTTCCTGCGCTGTTCTGCATTGCAGCGGGTGGTTTCAGCATTCTGCCTTTGGCACTTCAGTTCCTCCTGAAGTTGCTTGACTTTCTGCTCAGCAGCCTGGACCTATACACACACAGACACAGACACACACACACACACACACATGGGTATAATTACATGTTCTAAACATTCAATGCAGACACTCATTCTAAAAAAAATATATATATATATATATATATATATATATATAATATATAATATATATAATATATATATATATAATATATATATATATATATATATATATATATATATATATATATATATATATATATATATATATATATATATATATATATATATATATATATATAATATATAATATATAATATATATATATAATATATAATATATATATATAATATATATAATATATATAATATATATATAATATATATAATATATATATATATATATATATATATATATATATATTTTTTTTTTTTCAGCAAGCATCCATTACATTGATCAAAAGTGACAGTAAAGACATTTAGGCCTGGTTTCACAGACAGGGCTTTGATTAATCCAGGATTAGGCATGTTTAACTAGGACATTTAAGCAGTTTTTATACCCATGCCTTAGAGAAAAACATAACTGGTGTGCATCTTGAAAAAAAAAAAAAAAAACAAACAAAAAAAAAAAAAACAATGGTCTGAAAAAATACAATTTAGTCTGGACTAGTCTTAAGCCTGGTCTGTAAAAACTGGGGGTTACAATGTTGCAAAAGATTTGTATCTTTAAATAAATGCTGCTTATTTGAACTTTCTATTCATAAAAGAATCCTGGGAAAAAATTAAGCAGCACAACCTATTTCAACATTGATATTATTATTGATATTATTATTATTATAAATGTTTCTTGAGCACCAAATCAGCAAATTAGAATGATTTCTGAAGAATCATGTGAGACTGAAGACTGGAGTAATTCAGCTTTGCTTCACAGTAATAAATTACTTTTTAAAATATATCACAATAGAAAAGTTATTTTAAAGGTGCCCTAGATTCAAAAATTTAATTTACCTCGACATAGTAAAATAACAAGAGTTCAGTACATGGAAATGACATACAGTGAGTCTCAAACTCCATTGTTTCCTCCTTCTTATATAAATCTCATTTGTTTAAAAGACCTCAGAAGAACAGGCGAATCTCAACATAACACCCACTGTTACGTAACAGTCTGGATCATTAATATGTACGCCCCCAATATTTGCATATGCCAACCCATGTTCCCAACATCATGAAAGGCATTAGACAAGGGCAGGACGTCTGGATCTGTGCACAGCTGAATCAAAAGACTAGGTAAGTAAGCAAGGACAATAGCAAAAAATGGCAGATGGAGCAATAATAACGGACATGATTCATGATATCATGATATTTTTAGTGATATTTGTAAATTGTCTTTCTAAATGTTTCGTTAGCATGTTGCTAATGTACTGTTAAATGTGGATAAAGTTACCATCGTTTATTACTGTATTTATGGAGACAAGAGCCGTCGCTATTTTCATTTTTAAACACTTGCAGTCTGTATCATGCATAAACAACTTCATTCTTAATAAATCTCTCCAACAGTGTAGCATTAGCTGTTAGCCACGGAGCATAGCCTCAAACTCATTCAGAATCATATGTAAACATCAAAATAAACACTGTACTTACGCGATTAGACATGCTGCATGACGAACACTTTGTAAAGATCCATTTTGAGGGTTATATTAGCTGTTTGAACTTTTTTTATGTTGTTTAAGGCAACAGGAGCTCTTGGGGCGGGGAGCACAAGATTTAAACGGCCAGTAGCCCTGAATCGGCTCATTTCTAATTATGCCCCAACTTAGGCAGTTAAAAAAATGAATTTAAAAAAATCTATGGGGTATTTTGAGCTGAAACTTCAAGGACACATTCAGGAGACACCTTAGACTTACATTACATCTTTTAGATAAAAGTTCTAGGGCACCTTTAATAATATTTCACAGTATTACTGGAATAAATCATTAACACATTATTTTGTGGGTGTTTACCCGGTCAGTCTCCTGTGTGATGCGGGTCTGTGCGCGGGTCAGCTGGTCTTGGGTGCGTGTCAGACTCTGTTCTTTGGTACTGATTTCTTTGTTAGCCTGAGCCAGGCGAGACTCCACGTCCTTCAGCCGATCGGACTCCAGCTGTGCCTCCCGCTGTAGATCTGATACACGCACACGCAGCTCTGAGAGAGACAGACGGTCACTAAATTATTTACGTTATCACTCTGACCTTCTGACTGATGTTTCTGGCTCTTTTGAAATAAAAGAGTTTGATGTGCTATGTGCCAAACACTAATGTTCACAGTGCAAAGCTTCCTCCCCAATTGTCCAAAATATTAATGGAAACTAAGCTATGCATAACTGACATTTCTGAATGACATCACAATGTAATTAACATATGGTTTTGTGTGTGTGTGTGTATATATGTGTATATTACATACATACATACATACATACATACATACATACATACATACACACATACACACATACACACATACACACATACACACATACATACACACACACTCACACGTTATTTTCACATTTCCCCTAAAAAAGAAATATATACTTTGTATAAAGTATACTTAACATACTAAAATTAAACATTTTTTGTACTGTTAAGAAATTATTTTCATAAAATATAATTAGTGCCCGAGCACAGATGGTATGAGGACCCTATTGTAATTGCTTCTTCTCTGAAATGAATCACATTTTTGAGGGCCTAAAAATGCTCAAAAACTTATGAAACTTTGCACACACATCAGAAGTGGTGAAAATGTATGTCTAATATGGGTTTCAGAATTAGGTGTGGTAAAATGGCTCAAAATGCTACCAAAGTGTTGGATACAGCCCCTTTAAAACCCCTCTGAACCACCTGCCACTGTGACCACTCATTACAGCCTCTTGAAGGGAATTTTCATTCCAAAAAATTTTACATTCTTGATTCAGAAGTCATTGGAAAGGAAGTGTTCTAAGGGAAGAATCAGTGACACTGTGGTACAGAGCTGTAGAGAGCTGTCAGAGTCAGCTGTCTGTGATAATGACGAACACCAATGACCTCACTGATGACTCATCAACACAAAGAAACAAAACAATGGAGAACATTCATACCACACACACACACACACAGATCTCTCTTGCTCAACACACACACACACACACACACACACTCTCTCTCATTAACCCACCCCACATCTCACTACAAAAAAGGGTTGTCAAAAGTACCGACTTCGTTACCAAGTCGGTACTGAAATTTTAAAAATGTGACTATACCAGCATTTCCCCTTAGCATTTTGAACGCTGTTGAAGCAGATTCTTAAACACCTCTGATTGGCCATGTGGCCATTGTAAATAGACATCTTTGACGATCATCACTGAGCGCTTACACAGACACACACCTGAGCGATTGAAAGCAGGCATCAGTGGCTCCATAGACACCAGCTTTCAAACGCCCCCTATCCGTGTAAGCGTTCAGTGAAGAGCGTCAAAGATGTCTATTTAAATGTGTTTTTTAAGCATTGATCATTGTAGCCGATCACAGAAATGGGTTCTGTTGATGCTTTATGTTTTGTTCTTCCTTTACTGGGATAGCTTTATTTGGAAACCTGACAATAGTGTTCAGTATTAATCAGGTTGCTTATGTAAATAAACCTGACATTTTATGAATAAACATGATACTCCTCACTCAGTTTATAGGCAAACACAGCTGCACTAAATAAATAAAACTACACTTCATTTCCTTAAACTACCTTAATCTTATTACACACACATTCTCGTGGCAAATGCAGGTATGCATCCAGTTTATTTCCAGCACAGTCTGAAGCTACAACTGCTGTAAAAATCTCCACCCTCCTTAACATGCAAATACTTCACAACTCTGCTCATGCCAATGATGAGGTCGAACAACTTACTCTCATTGGCTGCCATGCCAACACACTGTAAACGGTGACTTTGGACTGTTTTCATTTATGATTATTACAGAGCAGACAGGCAAATGTCCTGGATTCAAACAACCCAGGAAAGAGAGATATATCTTGATCTGAAAAGCTCAACAAAGGGTTTTAGTATTTGAGCAAGTAAAGAGCAGTAAAGACTCTGGGTTGTTTACACAAAGGTTCCGGGTTTGATTTTACTCAATTTAAATTGAGATTTTCAGTGCAAAACTCCTGAAACCCCAATGGCATATGGAGAAGCTCACCATCTATCTCATTCCTCAAGGCCTCCTCCATCCCAGAGTCATTGTTCTTGATAATGATGTCACTGGATGAAACCAAGGAAGCTGGTCGTCCTTTGGGAGTGGACCACAAATCACCACGTTCCCATGGAAACACAGAGGAGGGGGTGGACGTTTCTGATTGGCGGACATTGCGCCGAAGGGGTGGGGATTTATGTGGTTGCTGTGGAAACGGGGAGGAAGCCCCACCCACTGAGGGCTTGGGGACGTCTCCAAACTGCAGCTGCTGCTACAGTGGACAGAGCACAAACAAATAAGTCAGGAAGTATATTCGTAAAATATTCCTCATTAAAAGGTTGCTGTTGAAAGTGTTTATGCTTTTGAGACTTACTCTGACATGCTGTGTTTTGCTTTCACTCTCTGCTCTGAAACCACCTGCAGAGTTAAACAGGTTAGAATAACAGAAAAAGATGAATAGATCATTCCAGATGCATTCCACATGCACACAGAGCCTGGGTACAAAGTCAAAATGTAATCACACATTTTACACAATCAGTCCTTAGGGACCTTCAGAAAAATAAAACTCTTTCGCCTACTTTATGAGGAGATACATTTTGCAATCTTTAAAGAGGAACAATTTGTGAGTAGAAAGTAAATAAAGAAGGGCCACAGACGAAACAAGTGAGAAAAATAAAGGCACAGAGCGTGGGGATGGTACCGTTGTTGTCCCAGGGAGAGCTCAGGTTCCAACAAGGTGTGGAAAACAACAATGATTCCCCAGAGCCATTTCCCTTCTGCAGCTTTTCCAGCTCCGCCTCAAGCCTACATGCAGCAAAAGAAAAAGAGAGGACAGTTGTTATAGTTCAATACAGGTAACCGAGTAATGGGGCAAACACATTTCTCAAAAACAAATTTAAATTCTTTTTGGTGCTTCTAGTTGTCAAGGGCCTGGTTTCACAGACAGGGCTTAAAATAAGCCAGGATTAGGCATTAGTTTAGTTAGGACATTTAAGAAGCTTTTATAAATGTGCCTTAGAGAAAAAAATATTAATGGTGTGCATCTTGAGACAAAACAATGACACTGACATATTTTAAGATAGTTGATTTCAGTTAAACCAGCTCAAATATGCATTTTAGTCTGGGACAAGGCTTAAAGAGTTTGTTAATAAAAAATAAAAATTCTGTCATTACTCACCCTCATGTCATTCCACACGTTCAAGACCTTCGTTTATCTTCAGAACACAAATTAAGATATTGTTGATGAAATCCAAGAGCTTTCTGACCTCCCTATAGACAGTGAAATCATAACCAATTTCAAGGTCCAGAAAGGTAGTAAAGACGTCGTTAAAAAAGTGAATGTGACTACAGCGGTTCAACCTTAATGTTATGAAGCGACGAGAATACTTTTTGTGTTAAAAAACAAAACAAAACTAATGACTTTATTCAACAATTTCTTCTCTTCCCTGTCATTCTCCTATGCTGTTGTAAACACAGTGCAGCAGCGCTTCCAGGTTCTATGTCAGAACGCAGACTCATTATTGGCCGACTCATTACTCACACATGCATCGTGCTGCTAACGTAACAACGTCGGCCAATAATAAGCCGCGTCCTGACTTAGAACCTGGAAGCGTTGCATTGTGTTTACAACGTCAACAAAGTTTTGTTTTGTTTTTGAGCACAAAACCTATTCTCATCATTTCATAACATTAAGGCTGAACCATTGTAGTCACTTGGACTATTTTAACGATGTCTTTACTACCTTTCTGGGCCTTGAAAGTGGTAATTGTGTCGCTGTCTATAGGGAGGTCAGAAAGCTCTCGGATTACATCAAAAATATCTTAATTTGTGTTCCGAAGATTAACGAAGGTCTTAAGGGTTTGGAATGACAATGAGGGCGAGTAATTAATGACAGAAATGTCATTTTTGGGTGAACTAACCCTTTAAGCCTGTGAAACCACGGGCAGAAATCACCATTGCACTTTCAGTGTTAATACATAACCTTAGGGCTGACTATCACCAGTTACCTCATGATACAGTCCCCATCACGAGTGTCACACCAGTGTTATAGACCTTAGTCAGGTTAGACGGCATATTGAATTTAACACAGATTAAACTGAGGCTGTGAGGGATAGACTTGTATAAAGGTCATAGATCAATTCCACAACTTTTAAAAGTGTTCAATGGAGTTGTTGTCTACTGAAAGTTTTTTTTTTTCCCGTAAAGATGTACTGTCAGCTAAACAACCGGTATGTTGATAAACAACAGCACAATCCACTGAACACACTGTATTCTGTCCCTCACAGCCTCGTTTTCATTCCTGTCAAAAATTACATATGACTTTACCCTGTCTTAGGTCTATTTTAATATTTTATATTATATATTATATATATATATATATTATACACACATACATACATATACACACACTTTTACATTTTAAATTTTCATTTGTTTTTAGTAGTGTTAGTGTTTAAATATTTATATTAGGCTATCATTTTTTTTTATTTCACTTTTAGTACTTCAACGTAAACTTATTTTATTTCAGTTAGTTGCCAAGGCAAGATTTCTAATTTTCATTTAAGTTTTAAAATTTTTCATCTAATGGTTTAGATTTTATTTTTTTCAGCTTCATTTCAATTAAAGAAAATGATTCTTAATAGTTTTAGTTAACAATAACAACATGACCCCCCAGTATTAGTTTTGAATAACAAATGTGTTGAAATATTCAAAATATATCTCTTTAGAAAATAGCAATAACCAGTAACTTATTATTATTAATAATAATAATAATAATAATAATAATAATAATAATAATAATAATAATAATAGAGGAAACCTTTACTTTAAGGGACATTCATATCAACAGTGATGTGTCGAGACAAAGCAACAAGAAGTCATTCATTTTTAATGAGAGTGGATCATGAAGCATAATTTATTTACATTTTATGCAAATGCACAACAGCAGCCAATGAGAGTGCAGGATGTGAATGTCACATGATCCACTTTCTGATACAGTTGCATAGTGCAATAAATGAGTGTGCAGTGACTGATTCACACAAGAGTGCAATATTACCATTTCCACAGTAACAGTGATTTCTCTGATTGGCTGAATCTCTCTTTAGGATAGTGAGGTACTTTACTGGGATCTTTTTTTTTTTTTTTTTAATTTCAATCGCTAATCAATGTTAAATGATCTTGTTTGGTTTGGTATGCAAATGGACAGGAAGAATTATGTGCTCATGTCTCACCGTTTGATCTCCTGTGTGAGGTTTTGGGTCAGCTTTTTGGCAGATTCGAGTTGTCCCTCCAGCGAGTTCACTTGACCCGTTTTGACCTGCAGGTCGTGAGTCAGACGCTCTCTGCTCCGCACCTCGACCTGCGCTGCCTCACGCACTCCTCCCAGCTCCCTCTGAACCGCAGCCAGCTCCACACGTACCTCCTCATACTGACAGAGAGGAAGACGCTACATAACACTCCCGCACTGTTTGTGCTACAGCTGTGCTGGAACTCCTAGCCAACTTTCCATTTGGTGTCCTTCCAAGCAGTTATTTCTGCATTGCTTGAGTGCCTCTATTAACCCTATGAAGCCTATTGTATCATATCTATTATATCGACCTTCTGTCGTCTGAATAGCCATGTTTCAATCCACCTATTTTTATGCGAATTTTGGGATATCACATTTAAAAAATGCTGCATGGAAGCGCTGATAAGAAAACATGCGCACAAACTACAGTGTAAACACATTTACCGAATGTGCCGGACCCTCCGGAGCAGGGTTTCATATCCCTGGGTAAAACAGTGCTAACCCCGCTTCTGAATTACAAGTGTGAAACGCTCCTTTACCCGGGGTTAAAAGCAGTGCTTAGAATGACAATAACCCAGCGCAGTGCGCAGTGTGAAAAGCCATAAAGTGGTTCAGTGTAATTACATCCCAGAACGGTCTTACACGACTGTGTTCCCAAACAGCAGCATCTGCCTCTGGAAGAAAGAAAACTTTATTGCGTTTCATCTGCACACTCTGAGGAGCAAGTAATTTATTGTAATTATATATATAATTTATGTATTATATATGAATATATTATTATACAGTGGCTTCTCCTACTGCGGCATATTCTTAGTGACATTTAGCGCCAGTTTATCAGGAACTGATGATTTTGTTCTCTTCGGCTCAATGGATGGATGCTTTATCCGCAAATGTTTTATGTGATATTCCTGTTTTTTTTTTTTTAATTTGCAACTTTGGATGGAAACATAGCTATTGATAGTTCATACTTTTTATCAGAAAAAAAAACATTTTAGGATAATTGTAAAATGTTCAGGTCAAGGTACACATGTCTTTTGTGCTGTGAAGTCTTTCATGATTTTCACGAAGTAAATGTAAGAATAAAGATCATTATTCGTTAGTCATTTTTTGGTAAAACTTCACAATAAGGTTCTATTTGTCATCACTGATTAATGCATAAACTGACATTAACTAGCAATGAGCAATATATTTTTTACAGTATTATTCTTTGTTAACCTTATTTAATAAAAAATACAAAAATATTAGTTCATGTTAGTTGGGGTCCATTAAATAATGTTAACAGACAACTTTTGATTTTAATAATGTATTAGTAAATACTAAAATTAACATGAATTAAGATGAATAAATCCTTTAGAATTATTTTTCATTTTTAGTTCAGGTTTAAATAAAACCTTATTATAAAGTGTTACCAATATTTCAAGATGAACACTTACTGAACTTAACTTTACATAACCATCCATACATTTTGAGAAAAATCATAATATATCAGGCTTTTGGAGAATGTTTGTTCATCTTTCAATCATCATTGTACTGCACTGCATTATGTTTTGCACTCCACAATAAAAACTACAAAGCTTTGATCATAAATCTTAGCATTTAATTATCATCTCATCAAGACATTTATATGCATTTTATGCAAGTAGCCTGTTATACTGTTATACATATTTAATTGTTTTACATTCGAAGATATCAGAATTTCTTTTTGCATATTTTTTTTTTCTCACAGTTTGGCCCTCTGAATAAAACTGAGGTGTTTTTCCTTCTCAAGTGTGAGCTCCATATTATGAGCCATAAAAAGCCTGATGCATCAAATATGATGCTCAACAAAAAACAATTTTTTTCTAAAAGTTCAATAAAAATACAATTAATTAAATAAATCAAATTCATGTCAGGCTTTACAGGGTTAAAATGCACATACATAACTCATAATGAGACCATCACTGCTCACCTTCTGCTTCTGTTTGTGCAGAGCCGCTTCCGAGTTGTCCAGCTGTAGTTGCCTCTGCTGTCTTTCCTTGTTCAGCTTCTCATTCTGAGCCTGAAGCTGCTTAACCTTCTGCAGGACGTGACCCGTCAGTCCCACGGTCCAGTCGTCTCCAGCCCAGCTCATCTCTGCAGATGCTTACAGACTGAGAGCTTGGCCGATCATCTTCCAGTGCTGAAAATCAAAAGATATTAAAAAAATCTGGCTTGAGTTGCTGTTCACGAGGATCCTGTGTGCTCCCTTAGGGGAGATACTCTCAGCTGTCTGTACTTGTTACAGACCAGAAATATCAGTTCACATACTTATTCACTAATGACAAAAACGAAAAATGAACCAGTGTATCTGCATCTTTACATATAAAGGAAAATCACAGCGATCGTGTGGGTGTGTGTTTGTTTGTCACGTTGTTCATGGAAACATTCTTAAGGGACTTCTGCTGCCAAAACACCAAGTAAAACTGAAAACAGAAGATTCAGTCATCATTTACTTACATCATGTCGTTCCAAACCTGTATGATGGCTTATTTTCTTTGTAACACACACAAAAAAAAGAAATATGAACAATTGTACCGGTTGTTTTTATTCATGCAACTGCAAAGAATAGGGATTGTCAGTTGAACTCAAAAACAGGATCAGTCCGATTCATGAATGAATCATTCAGACTGCCTTTTGTGAACTGGATCAACCAATTCAATGCAATTATTTGACTCGAAAAACAATTCGCAGACCATTCACAGATTGGACTCTAGCTAGGGCAGACATCAAGATTTCTAATGCATAATGAGTTATTGTGGTTTTTAGGGATGCACCGATACCATTTTTTAAGGACAGAGTACGAGTACCGATATTTTTTTTCTAGTACTCACTGATACATTTATTAATTTATCTTTTTTTTTTTTGTGATGTTGCCGTTTTCCAATTATAACACAGTGAGACTAATGAATGTGGGACAGCTTTATTATTACTCTAATGAAAAAAGTAATAATTTTTATGTGCTTATCACAAACTTAAAGAACAAAAATTTCACAGTGTTCAATGCCCTTCAAAGGGCATAATTACCAATATATATAATTGTTGTTACATAACAATACCATTCAGGAGTGAGGAGAACCGATCGCACACTGTCTGAGAGAACTGGAAATTCCTCTTATTCTGCCTTCACTAATCGATAATGAATTGTGATTGAAAGCATGCAGGTCGAAATGTGTGTTTTGTCATTATTATTTTTGAAGTATTTCCACACCTCTGAGGCTGACATTGTTTCTGCTGCTGCCATCGGTGTCGCTGCGCGCGGAAAATTCTGTCAGTTACGTCATGTGAGGAATCGGTCTTTGGTAGGGCTGCACGATTAATCGCGATTAATTGTTTGCAAAATAAAAGTCTGTGTTACATAATATATGTGTGTGTTATGTGTATATTAATTATGTATGTATAAATACATGCACATACATGTATATATTTAAGAAATAAATGTTATATATAAATATAATTTTTATTTATATCTAATCTAAAATATACATAAATATGTAAATGTATTTATACATGTATAAATTAAAAAAATATATACATGTATGTGCATGTATTTATATATACATAATTATTATATACAGAACACACACATATTACGTAAACAGACTTTTATTTTGCAAACAATTAATTGCGATTAATCGTTGTGCAGCCCTAGTCTTTGGTATGGGGGGTATTTTTATAAGTACAAGTACATGAGCTTGCTATCGGGCCCGTTACTAGTATTGGTATCAGTGCATCCCTAGTGGTTTTACACGCAAAATTTTCATAAGGCGTCAGGAGTCATAAGGATTACTATGGAAGCTTCTTTACGCCACTGAATAAAATGTAAAAAAGGTAATTGTGACTTTTTATCTCACAATTTTTCTTTTAAAATCATGCAATTTTGACTGTTTTCTTCAGAATTGCAAGTTATAAAAATAAAAAGTTAGAATTGCAAGATATAAACTTGCAATTGCAAGAAAATGTCAGAATTGTACTTTATGACTTGAGTTTATTATAAATTTTGACTTTCTCGCAACTTTATTTCTTAGAAGTGGAAGTTTATATCTTGCAATTATGAGGGAAAAAAAGTCAAAATTGTGAGATAAAAAGGACCTTTTGTATTTTTTTTTCCATGGCAGAAACAAGCTTTGAGTCATGTGCACCACTGCTATAATACTTATTTGTGTTTTTGACAATCCTCATTCACTTTCATTACAACAAAAAGAGTGTTCTACAAAAGAAAGTTATATGGGTTTGGGATGACATTAGCATGAGTAAATAAAGACAAAATATAATACATTTTATATATTTTTAGGGTGAACTATTCCTTAAAAGGGAACTTGCAAAGGTTTGGCTACTGAAATGGACTGTCCCACAGACACATAATAATGAGAGTGTCTATTTATACTATAACTCAACCTCCTGTATTTGGTTTCTCTTCTCAGTCACTAACAGTAAGAACTGGATTTCTGAAAGACAGGAATGAGGAAAATCCGGCCTGTGAATCTATAAGAGCTGTGAAACTGAACATGGTCCGATCTCACCATGCACCTTCATTTCCATTACAAAGCATCAAAGATGAAGCTTTCAAACACAGCTGACGCCAGACTGGGCTAATGACCATGTGGGCTACGGAGATGAATATACACCTCACGTCTCCACTGTATATTTACGAATACAAACATCAGCAAAATTATGAATCCTACTATGGTCAGTGTTTGAGGCGTCGAGAAAGGCTACTAATTCATATTCATGAGAAAAGCCTTCGCTTTAGTAGGATTCATAATTTCCCTGACGGGTTTTGATTAAACTAGAGTCTGTAGACTGCTGGAAGATTGAGATAAAATAGTTTATTTATTGGGAAAGACAAATGGAGACCAAAACCCTGTCAGTTAAAAAGAAATGCTACAGGAAAAAACAAACAATGTGGCATTACTTACCAGGACTTCTGATATGTTGATCTGTTTAAAACGCAGCGATCCTGATGCCTTAGATGCCGTTTACGTGTCTGTTAATAAAATACAACCGACATGTATATCTGTTGCACCGGAGGGGTTTGACCGTTTAACGTTAACAGATTGTCGTTATTTTCAACAGTCAAAACTGGGCGCACGCGGTCGCTGTATCTTGCGCCCCTCAGAACTGCCGAACTTGATTTGACGCGAGGCGTGGGGGTCCGTGACGTCTAAAAAGAGGCGGGGCTTCAAGAGGTAACCAGAAGTGCAGTGGCACCCACAGGTCAGCGACAAGTAGGCCCAGCTTTCTTTTTTCTTTTTATTTATTTATTATAAACTGATTTAACACTGAACTTTGCAAAATATATACATCAAATTAAATGTTAAGGATTAAAATTTTAAGTTGACAATAGCTAGTGTCAGAAATTAACCAGGCATTGGGGCAAATAAATAAATAATTTTCCATTGTCATCTGTAAAAAAAAAAAATTGTTTTCAAGAGCTAAAAGGAAAGTCAGGAAAGCATGGAAAAGTTTTTCAAAATGAGTAAAATGAGTGGGAACACCGAGTTTAATATGGGTTTAGTGTCTTTAATAGTGACCTGTAGCGAGCATATATTTCCCTATTTTAATCTTTTTTAGTGTCTAGCCAATAGAGTGTTTTTATATATATATATATATATCATATATATATTATATATATTACTGTTCTTACTGTCTTACTGTCTCTTATGCTCATTAAGGCTGCATTTATTTCATAATAAATACAGAAAAAACAATAATATTGTGAAATATTATTACAATTTAAAATTATGGTTTTCTATTTTAATGTACTTTAAAATATAATTTATTTCTGTGATGCAAAGCTGAATTTTCAGCATCATTACTCCAGTCTTCAGTGTCACATGATCCTTTAGAAATCATTGTAATATGCTGATTTATTATCAATGTTGGAAACTTAATATTATTTTATAACCTGTGATACTTTTTCAGGATTCTTTGATGAATAAAAAGTTTTTAAAAAATCAGCATTTATTTAAAATAGAAATCTTTTGTAACAACATACACTACCGTTCAAGAGTTTGGGGTCAGTAATTTTTTTTTTTTGTGTGAAAGAAATTAATACTTTTATTCAGCACGGATGTGTTAAATTGATAAAAAGTGATATTAAAGATTATATTGTTAGAAAAGATTTATATTTTGAATAAATGCTGTTCTTTTTAAACTTTTATTCATCAATGAATCCTGAAAACAATTATCACAGGTTCCAAAAAAAATATTAAGCAACACAACTGTTCCCAACATTGATAATAATTTAGAGTATCAAATCAGCATATTAGAATGATTTCTGAAGGATCATGTGACACTGAAGACTGGAGTAATGATGCTGAAAATTCAGCTTTGATCACAGAAATAAATTATATTTTAAAGTATATTAAAATAGAAAACCATATTTTTTTATAATTTTTCATAAATTATAGTTTTTTCTGTATTTATTATGAAATAAATGCAGCCTTAATGAGCATAAGAGACTTTGTTCAAAAACATTGAAAATAGTAATGTTTCCAAACTTTTGACTGGTAGCGTATATAAAACTAAAATCAGCTGTGAAAATATTGAAGGTGATATTATTATTTATTATGTTATGGTTTCTCATTTAGATTATTTAGTAGTGTATTTAACGTTTCATTTTATATTTGACAACCATTTTTGTTTAAGTTAAAAATTTCTTTAAATTAACTGGTCCAAATAATGGGCAGCACACAAATTCCAGCTGGCAAATAATACAGTAAAAAAAAGAAAGTTAAATATTAAATCAGTGCTTTTGTAGACTGGTGTCAAACTCCTGAAGGATAAAAAAACACAAAAGCCTGCAGAAGACACAGGATGCACCTTAAATATTAGTCATGCTTTATATAACTCTCACTGATATTATCCTCCAGCATAAACAGTATGTAATCAGATTATCCTCACTGCCGTGGCCCTTGTTTCTGAGAAGTGTAGACAGGAGTGTGGTGTAATCCATGATCACACATATGCAGATTAAATCTATGAAGTGCTGAATAGAGCGGAAACCCTCACAGCACCTACAGTTCTGTTCTCTCTCCGTCTTTCGGTCCGATCGGACTGCCGGGTACAGATACACAATGATTAAGACAGCGTGTGCATGTGTGTGTGCGGGTTACACAACTCCTTAAGTACCTCTGAGTAACTGATGTTACCATCTTAACAAAAGAGCTAATGGTCATTGCTTTACTTTGCGTGGAACTTAAAAGTTACTTTTTGTATCACAAATGAATCCATTGGAAATTCCTTTATAATAGTCAATAGATGCAATGCTACAATATTATTTGCATATGCATTAGTTATAATTATGCATATAAATATATATAGTTTCAATGCATTCGGTGTACACATGTTGTGCAGGCAGCTCAGGATGAGCAAGAGGTCACAATATGCAAGGTGTGTGTTCATCGAGCTAATCAGATGGCTAAATACCAGCTTGCATATTTATATCGGATTACATACACACACATTTACAGTGTCTAAAACAGCGCAAAGGAGAACTGTCTCATCTGGAGTGCTCAGACTGCAAACCAAAAGCCTGGATTTTTATATTTTGGCTCTACTTTTATTGCACTTCGGATCCAATTCGGAGAAATTTGACATTAAAACAGGAATATATTGTCTACATTTGAAAACTCACATTATCTGAAAGGTAATCTCCTTTTTTCTGTAACTTGAGTGTTTTTAAATGTGTAGGTCAGATGCTATTTGCACCCCAGTGTAAATAAATAATATACAATTAGCATCCCATATGGATAGTATAATGTACTTCAGAGCAAATACTGTTCTGTTCTATTTGAACCACTGTGCACATGTTTGGATATTTAAAATATTAACTGGATAGTCAACTGGATAATCATCCAAATTACTGCAAAGACTATCAGGGTGCAAAAAGCTGTGCTGTGTTGGGTATTTGGAGGAATTATAGAAAAGTGTACATTAATAGGCAAACACGTAAATTACATCAAAACTTTACTTTGCACTGGAAGCAAATAGTCAGATATACCTAATTCATTAAACAAATAAATAATAATAAAAAAAACTAATTATATATATATATATATATATATATAATATATATATATATATATATATATATATATAAATATATATATATATATATATATATATATATATATATATATATAATATATAATATATATATATAATATATAATATATATATATATATATATATATATATATATATATATATATATATATATATATATATAATTATATTATTATATATATAATTTTATTTATTTATTATTTTTTTTAACTAGTATAGTGCAGGACACTATAGTTAATTTATGTTAATGAAGATATCAACATAAAGTAAACTGTTACATATTATACATATTCTTCATACAGTGGACTACCAGTAAATCTGAAAAAAAAAATGGGACCAAAAATTCAGACACTTTGACCTGACCATGTTTTGCTTAAGTGTTATCTGACATAATTAAGATAAATTCTTTCTGACACAGTTTAACTCTGAGATCTTGTCATATTTTATTACCATTTTTTTAAACTGTAGTGAATAAACTGAATTAATGAATGAAATGTTCAAGCTGTTTATTAAGGTGTTACAGCGAAAATTTAACAATGCAATTAAGATTCACAATATTCACAATAGATGCAATACAGTCAATAGATGCAATGCTACAATATTATTTGCATATATATATATATATATATATATATATATATATATATATATATATATATATATATATATATATATATATAGTTTAGATAGATTTAGACGGTTCCACAATTGCAAAATTTACTCTGCACTTAAACAGGCCATCAATAATCCCAATAAATTAAATTTATATAATCAATATATATATTAATATATATAATTTAGAATGTGCATGGGACCAATATGATAAATATTTCATAGATAGATAAGTGCTCAACAATGTTTTAAGCTGAACTTCATGACTCAAACCTTTAATGGTTTTTGCTCTTACAGATGTTTCCCTGGTCAGTAGTGTTTTCTCTGGAGCCGAAGGTTCCTGGACAGCGCACTTCTGAAGAGCTGGTGACCAACACTTTGATGCTGGAGCTGGGGGCCATGGTGAAACGGACTGAGCGGATCCGGCTGGAGAAGGCAGCAGAGACCCGCAGACGCCGCAACTCTTCCTCGGCAGACTACAGCTGGCTGGCCGGCCCTCAGCCTCACGCCCCCTACGAGCTCACGCCAGGAGACGTCCTGGACCTGCAGGAGCTTTGTGCTCAGATTCCACCTCAACAGTGTGGGCCGGTCATTGTCAGGTAGGTTTTTATTTTTATACATTCCTTTTTCATTTTAATTTGAGTTAGTTTTAATATTTTTTTAAAGTCTATTTGGTTCTTAATAATTGATTTTTATTTCAGTTTTATTTTTATTTTGGTAAAACATTAATTGCTAACAGGTGCATTAGCTAAAAATTATATATATATATATATATATATTTTAAAGCAATTAAGCTTTAAAAATATATATAGTAACAGTCTAATTGTTCATTTTTTGTTAATGTTAGTATAATCACAGCGCATTAACAAATGTTTACAAATACAAATTTAGATTTTAATAACATATTAGTAAATCTTGAAATTAACTAAGATTAATAAATGCTTTAGAAGTACTCACTGTTAGATCATGTTAACTAATGTTAACAAATGAAATCTGAAGCCCAAAGTATGCTTCACTTTTAACGCGTACGCGAGGGTCAGCGTACAGTGCGCGTGACACGAATTTCATCATCAGAAGAGTATGCGCGTACTGTACACCACCGTACTTGTACGCATTGGTTCCACATGCGCATTTACATTTTTTTGTTTTTATAGTCAAGGTGGCAACCGTGCCCTAGGGGCGTCGATTACCAAGGTAGTCAAAGGAAGGGTCTCCTTTAGGACCCTGAAGCTTCAAATCAGTAGTTCGTAGCACATCCAAAGCCACGCGAACCCTTGAAATTTCGAAACACTTATGACGTAACAAAGCCTCGTTTACTGAAATCACGTGACTTTGGCGCTCTGAACCACTGATTTGAAACAAAAGGTTCGTAAAGCTTCGAAGCTTCATGAAGCAGTGTTTTGAAATCGCCCATCACTAGATATTGTTGAGTACAAAAAAAAAATTCCGCACAAAAAGTATTCTCTTTGCTTTATAATATTAAGGTTGAACCACTGTAGTCACATGAACTGAAGTCAGAACCACTGTAGTCACATGGAATTGAAAAAGGAAATGATCTTGCTGGCAATAAAAACCTCACTGAGTCATTGGATTTTTTCAAAAAATATCTTAATTTGTGTTCCGAAGATGAACGAAGGTCTTACGGGTGTGGAACGGCATGAGGGTGAGTAATAAATGACTGAATTTTCATTTTTGGGTGAACTAACCCTTTAAAACTGCGTATGCTTCAAACGCCCGTGTACTTTGCAAGGCTCTGTGTTCAACTGTGCGCGTAAAAAAATGAAGTATACCCAGGGCTTTATTGTAAAGAGTCACCGTTATTTATTACATCAAGTTGAATGAAATTGAAAAATTTGTTTTTGTTAACCAGCTGAAATAAAATAAGTTTGTTTATATATATATATATATATATATATATATATATATATATATATATATATATATATATATATATATATATATATATATATATATATATATATATATATATATATATATATATATATATATATATACTTTCAAGTAGCCTAACAAATGTTTGTATGGTTTTAGTTTTAGTTAAATATCAGGTAGGTACTGACCAATAATGTGTAGTGATAGAGGTGAGTCATGCAATACCTCTCAAATGATTTTAATATTTTGTTGCAAAGGTTCCGGAAACTAGTGTCAGACTTTGAGCCGGAGGTGCACGAGGTCCCCAAACTGTTTCGGGGTGTCCTACAAAACTGCCTGGATGAGCTTCAGGGAGATGCAGAAGTCCAGAATCGGATGAACCGTTGGGAAAAACAGCGCAGCAAGAGCCTTTCCTTCGTCACTTTCCGATCCAAGTTCCGCACCCTCAACCGCGGCAAGGGAAGTTTCGGTGGTTCCCGCAACAACCTGCAAGAGGAAAACACATGGTCTGATGAAGAGGAGGAAGCAGCCGAACAGGTGACGACCGCCCTGCGCGCCAGGAAGGGACGGAGTCACAGCATGCCGGAGATCACCCCTCTTGAGCAGGCGACCCATAGCTGAACAAGAGGAAGATGAGATGAACAGAAAGACAGAGGAAAGAAGGGATTGAGGTTTGAAAAGAAATGCAGCCTGCAAGCTAAGTTGGCAATAAAGGTGGAAGAAAGAGAAGGCAACAGAGAACAAGAGAAAGGAAGAGAGGAAAATCTGATTCTTGAAAGACTAAAGTTTGTAAGACAAACACTGTTAATTTGTTAACAACACCAAAGAACACATGTATAGGCATATGTAAGAAGCCTATAGCCTAGTCCCTTTTTTTTTTACTTTCTAATGTGTGCTTAAATATTTTTAATATTTGGATGTGAATATAATTGTGAATATTTGGCATAAATGTATATATTTTCAGAATTTAATTTTTTTGTGAGGATGAAGTTCACAAAACCTGTCAAGAGTTCAAATGTGTTCAAATCATATTCTATATGAAACATTGCACATTACTATATTAAAGGTTACCATTAACAAAAGAGCCCAAATTATTACATTTAGTTGCAATTTATTTGTAGATAACAATCAGCTCTCAAATAAAAGCATGTACATTGTACAATCTAATTATTTATAAAATAGTTTTTCAATTTTTTTCTACTGCAATTCATTTTTGAAATATAATTTACAGTTACTGTCATAACTTTTCATAACAAATTTATTAAAACATATTCAATAATTAAGACAATACTAACAGGTAAATATAATGAATATATAAGCTAATATAGTGCATATATTAAGTGAAATGCTCCCCTCTAGAGTTCATTTCTCTAGTGAACTAAGATGCTGTGGACACTAAATGATTGCCTGTGGTAAATGTAATGCTACATGAGATATTATTCTCAAGCTTTTTTGTTGAAGTCTTTCCGTGGTTGAAACACTGGTTGAGAAATTGCACATAAACATTTATGCGTAGTCTGTTCTTCTTCTTCTTCTTCACTTTTTTCCTGTTATATATACATTATGTAACTATAAATTTTTTGAGTGTTGCACGCCCACTTCTGGAATGGTTTGAGACCATTTAAAAAAAAAAAAGTGCAGGAAAATGTGGAAAAAATATCTAAATTTGATAGCATATCCATCATTATGGAGTTAGTTGTACTGCATATTTAAATAAATTACTGCATTCAGTCTTTTATTTTTAATTTCACTATAAGAAATTAAATTACGCCCTAAAAAACCCTCAAAAGGTAAAACACGCTGAATTATTAAAATATCAGCTTAATTTCTGGTATGCAAATTTCTTTTTTCCTTTTGATTTTGGTGTGACCCAGACAGGTTTTTGGCAGGTTTTGTGAGACTCAAGTGACAAAAGCAACATTAGCCAGAATCAGCTTCTCAGATGTGTTTTAATATGTACTGTTTGCTCTTACATTACAACAGTGTTCAGTTCATACAAGAGATGCAGAACATTCAGCTAAAAAAAGCCTGGAAACAGGAGTCGTCATAAAAAGTGCTTATTAAATTATACACTGTACATCGTTCATGAGTTTGATTTGAGAGTGTGTGGCGTGTGTGGGAGAGAGACAGTCTGTGATTTAGCAAATGAGAGAGTTTGACCTTGAAAATGCTGCTTCTAAGTGAAGACACCATCTTCTTCTCCTGTTTCATTATTCACAGCATGAAGGAGCTGATCTTCAGTTCTTTGTTCATCAGGCCAAAGTTGCTCCTCAAAAATAAAGGAAACGCACCAACCGCTCATTTATCAGAGTACCGATCGTTTCACTACCAGACGGTCAGCTCCAGAATAACCAACACATGCAACTTTCTATGCAGTGACCTGGAACAAAACGCATCCTAATGTGATGAATGAGCAGTTTATAGCTTTAGAACCATCCGGAGTCTCTTTGGGCCCATTAAAGTATGATCAAGTAAGTCTATAGTACTATACAAAAACGCTGGTCTTCATTTGCACCTTGTTTTTTTCCTGCATGGAGCAAAATCATAATACCAGGCAACCTCCTCTAACTCCTCCTCATGTATTTGGCAGAATCAAACTCAATTTAAGAAAAGAAAGAAAAAAAAAAGAAACTGAACAGTCTCTAAACAGTATATCGTATTACAGACCCCATATTTATAGGGCCAGCAATCAGAAGGCCTTAACACTAGAAGGGAAAATCTCATGAAAACTGTCAAGAAATGCCAGACTCATATTTCTCCACCCAAACAAGAAAATTAAGTATAGTTTTAGGACCATTAATTTATTTTTTTTGCATCGTGGTACTATTTTTATGACATTCAAGCAACTAATTTCTCCAAATGTTTGAAAAAATTATATACATGATTTATAAATGTACACGTGTGTATTTGCACATTTGTAGTATATATATCATGGTAGCATTGTTGTATATAATTTATGCTGTAATTAATAATAAATAGATCACGCCATATACAATCATTTATTTATACTATTTAAATATTTAATTTGGAGGGAATCTTTACTTAAATTTCATTTAAAAAGTGCCATAATGGCCCTAAAAAAACTCACTTTCTGTATTAAAAATAAAATTATAAATAATACAATTAATTATAAATTAATTATATTATTAATTTAAAAAAAAAAATAAAAATCCTTTACATTTTTGGGGTAAAATAGGACCCTGATATTTCTTTGTGAGATTGACCCATAAGTGGCAAATAATTGCCCGACTTTGATATTAAAAACAGATTAATAAGAGTTTATGGGGGCATTATTATTATTATTATGAGGAATATTTTATGAAGAGAATCAGGTTACGTTTAATTTACCGTCAAAATGTTATCACTGATTACGGATAACACTGCCTGAGAAAAACATACTAAACCAGTTTGAAGAATCAAACCACTTGGGAAAAAGCCTTCTCTTTTAATATATGATTATTAATAAGAAACGAAGGCTCAAATATTAATGCAGATGTAGATGAAGCTTAAAGAGAACAGAGTGAATCAGAACACCCTCCTCTCTGTCTAAATAAACAGTAAATCTCAGTTCCACCTTCATCAGCATCACCGTCATCATCCTCCTCCCTCTAGAGTGAGGGAGTCGAACACAGACAGTGACAGAATTTACAACTGACTCAATGAGCATCAGAACCCCCCCCCCAAAAAAAGCCCCTGCAGCCCAGTCCATTTGTGTTTGTGTTTTTGCACATTTGCCCACAAGTCCATCGTCTGCTCCTCCCTCCTTCAAACCCTTTGGCTCCGTTTCCACCCCTTCTTACACTCTAGGTTGTTCCTTCTCAGGCAAAGAAGACCACAAAGATGATGAAGAAGATGATGAGAACGAGGAATATCTTGATCATGAGCCAGCGATTGGAGGATACGGACTGGAAGTACTTCAGTATCTCGGAGTGGGCCATTTCCACATTTAGCGTGGTGTCCTCCACATTGGCGTCAATCCTGGTGGTCAACAAGAAACATGAACAGCTCATGATTTTACAGCATTTGACAACAACTATACAACTACATCACAATTAAATCAATAATCTTAAATGTCTTCATTTTTTTTTTTACTGTATTACAGTCTATTTTTACTGTTCCATTATAGCTATTCAAGACTATAAAAAATTATCGTGTTGTTATTAGCAAAAATGGGCAAAAACAATGGTCTCATTAACTTATAATTGCATACACTATTGGCACTTATACACGCATTTGAACTTCTCACGAAAACCTGTGCGAACACACATGAATTTGTTATTAACTTCGTTACAATATTGATGAATTCAGAGTATTCTAAATGAGTGAACGTGTGCCCGAGGCAAGTAATTTACATAAAACACACACGTTCATATAAGGGAATTCCGCACACCCTTTTCTTTCGTCACTCTCAGCAAAGCTCTCTAAAGCATCATGCGTTATCGCCTAAGGGGAAGGTGCAGCAAGATCTGCGGAAAATGCAGAGTGTGCCATGCTTAAAACACATTCAAACACAATAAACACCTTTTAAACAGACAGACCTCTGATCAACCGGCTGTACAAACGCGTATCTGCGTCTTTATCCAGAGCTAACTCACAGCTTGAGCTATGATGCACCTTTTCTTACTCTTTTACTGATATTGGCCAATATATGATGAAATATAGCCAATTTATCTATATCAATGTTTAAAATTTCATCTTAACGTGTTTATAAGTCTACCAAGAGTATGCATTTTTGCGTACGAGTGGTTTCAGTGCCTACATTGTCGTCAAAATTTAGAATACATTTTAGAAGTAAAGTTATTGATGAATTGTTCATGAAAACTTTCGTACGCAGATTTCATGCAAAAATTTGTGCGTATGCATGCTTAATGAATGAGACCAAATGTGTTCATATTGTCCTAAAAATAAGCTTCATTTTCTTTATGCAAAATATATTTTTTGATTTATTTATTTATTTAGATTTTGGGGTGAAATGTGACTGGGACATGTTTATCATTTTTTTTAACTAAAAGAAAATTTAGTTCCCCTGTAGAGGCAAATTTAAATAATACAATTCTTAATTCCTCAATGCTGATAAAAAAAGACATTTTAAATACTAATATGCCATTTTATTGTGCAGCAAAATATATACTTATGACAATTTTGCTTTATAATTTTTTTTTATAATTTATTAATTTTAATTGCATCAAAATGTATTTATTTATTTTGATTTTGGGGTGAAATGTGACTGGGACATGTTTATAATTTTCTTAACTAACTAATATGCAATTTTATAGTTCAGCAAAAGATATACTTATGTACGGAGCCCCACACATGACATGCAGGAAAAAAAAAAAAAAACGTGTGCATGTTTTACTAAGTCGTTCCCTCGATTTACTAAATCACAAATCGAGGGAACGAATTAGTATGTCGTGCACCCGATTTATAAATTGAGGGAAAAACTTAGTACAGTGTGCAAATCGAGGGAACAAATAAGTAAATCGTGTGCACGATTTATAAATTGAAGAAGTGACTTAGTAAAGCGTAGTAAAAGACTTTGTGTGTGGTTTGTACAGCATGTATCTGAAGTACTCTGTACTGTACAGCTCAGTCTGTGGTTCTGCAGTATGCAGATTCATGTGGTGTGCATGTGTGTAAATGTCTGACCTCTGAATTGTCTCCTCCTGCTCTTTGACCATGTGTGCCAGCTGCTGAAAAATGGAGCCCAACTCCACGATGGTGCTCTCGATGTTCTGCATGGTGTCCGCTCGGCTCTGGATATATGAGTCCTACGCAAAAACACAGGGACATTTGATCATGAAATCAGACATTCAAAATTTGTCATATGTGCAAACTTTCAGCTACAAGCCTAGTCCACAATCCATTCCTAATTCCAGAGGCATTTCCTCTGAGAGACAGGTACCTGTTCGTCGATGAGCTGCAGCTGAAGAGGGTTTGCTCTAGAGTCCATGTCGATGGCCACCTCTCCTCCCAAACTCCTGGACTCATCCTGCATCAGAACTGAGCTGTCTGCAAAAGGCAAAACTTTAAAAACACTACTAAATACAAAAAGGCACCAAGTGTGTCTACAAAAACAAAATTTGAGGAATGGACATGGTGAAAAATTCTGTTTTCTACATAATACATGAAAAAATAAAATAATAATATAACAATAATAGTTAAATAAAATTACTATAATATATTACAATATTATAATAATAAAATATATTATCAGCAATAATACTTTAATATTATACACTATATATATCAGTGCTTCCCACACACAGACTTTACTTGGGGGTATATTAACGGCCCCCCAAGTATATTTTGAGACATATTTATGCTTTTATTATTTTTATCATCTTATACTTTTGTATCCGCTCAAGATAATGAAATCATCCGCAATTGATTAACTAGTGGAAAATCTCCCCTCGCCCTACGTGTTTCGTACCTGCTTGTTATGTGTGCATCTGAACGGTTTACTCCCCGCCGACTTTCCCACGTGCGCTGCAGAGGCGGTGGATATTTCACAAAGATACTGCATGTTACAAAGTCACAAGGCGGCGCTGTTGCACGTTCTACAGGCTCGCGCCTCAAAGTGATTCGTATGTATTTCGTATTCGTGGTGTATTTTGTATTTTTTCGCATTATTGGTATTTTGGTTACACAATAAATTGTATTAAAATTTGATTTCCATTTAATTCATAGAAAGAAAAGAAAGAAAAGACTAAGAACATTATTTGACACGTATATTATTATTTACATACATTTTTGTCCCATTCACTGAAAGAGACACTATATGACAGCAAGGAGAACATAGGAAAAGGTGAACCATTTAAATGCTGTAATTTTGCATAATTTACAATGCATAATAATGCATAATATTAGTATGTAAATAAATGTAATAGTATGCTATGTAATTAAAATTAATAAAAAATAAATAAAAATACTGTTAAAAATCACATTATTTGTTTGTCACATGTAGTAGACCATTTTTGTGCCGTGGGTTATAGAAGGATTTTTCACCTGGCTACCACCGCAAGTATATTTCAAACTTGTGGGAAGCACTGTATGTGTTATATAATATATTACAATATATACAGTTATTAATATATAATAATAATAGTTAAATAAAAGGACTATTTTACAATATTATAAATTACAATAATAAAATATATTAAAAACAATAATATTGTTTTATTATGAACATTATATATATATATATTATAGTAATATTAAAATATTATAACTTATAATAAAACATCAGCAATAAAATTAATATATATATTAAATAATAATAGTAATACATAATATTATTTATAATACTATAATAATTGAAAATTATAATAAAGTTTAATAAAAGTTCAGATTTTTTATACAAAATTTGTCTTTATTAGTTTAAAATGTTTGGTCATGTTTGCATATGTATCATACTATCATGTGTGTTGCTTTGTATTTAGTTTTGACTCATTTATTATGTAGAAAATATTATTACAGAATGAGTAAATGTGTCCAGAAGTTTTCTACAGACCGCACTGGTAGCGAATAACTGTATCGGCACAGCCCAAGACTATTTAAACTAATATTAATTACCAATAAACTGTAATAGGATGACTCCCATGACTCATAAATTTGAACTAACTGGAATTAGAAAGTGGTGACATACTGAAGTTATTGGCGAGCAGAGGAGAGGATGAGACAGGAGCCTGGGAGAAATGCTCTCTTCTGCTGCGCTGCTGCTTCAGATTCTAAACACACAACAGGACAGACACACATCATAAAAACAATGTAATATTCACGTAACAAATGGACTAAGTGTGTTATCGTTTGGAATACAACTCAATTAAACTAAAGAAAACCCAGAAGGAGCTATTTTTTTTTTTTAATCAAAGAAAACAGCAAATGGTTTCAAAGGACCATGATGCACTGTAAACACACTTTGTGAATTTTTCCTTTACTAAAGTGCTGATTAAATATTTTAAAAGTATAAAAACTGCTTGACATAGCATTTATGACATTATAAAAGTGCAGCACTGGTCATAAAGCAAAGGAAAACTCACCTCTGTTCTCACTTCCAGGATTGACTTGAAATCATTTGACATTGATGCCAGCTTGGACTGCAACACAAACATTCCCAGATAAGACTGTTTACATCAAATACTATATAGTGGAGGGAAAATGAAAGGTGTGGTTGGCTAGTCAAGTCATTTTACGTCAATAAGATCATCCACCCCTACTGTCTACATCAAGGGATATGGGAGACTTCCTGGAGAGTCTCGAATATCTGCGTACTGCAGGAATATCAGATATAAGATTGTACCTGCAGGGAGACAACAATTGTGTTGGAATGTGTCTGGATGTGGCGGCCATTTTGCCCACTGCGGGATCGCACGAGGTCTTGCAGCTGTGCTATCTGCTTATTCAGACTGTTGATGTCCTGATGAGAGAGACAGACAGCATATCAGATCACTGTAAGAGGTTTGCTCTTCCACAATATGGTTGCGAAAGGATTCTGGTAAACACAGATACCAACACTCCTACAGGCAACTTCAACATCAAAGTAAAGTGAAATAAGCAAGTACTGAGATACATATCAATACAATTTCATATGATGGATAGGAAGAAGTACAACACAGAAGTCACTAACCTGTTTAATGATGTACGTTAGCTCCTCAATCTCCACTCCTTTATCATCGAACAAAGACTTCCTTTTGGCCACTAGGAGGAAGGGGTGAATAAAAATTCATACTGACAATGGACCTGATGCAGTCTCTAACTGTTACAACATCAGTTTAAACTCCAGTGTAATGTAACAGTCCAGAAGAAAAATTAAATTACAGACAGTAATCTTAGTCACACTGCCATTCAAAAGTTTGGGGTCAGTAATATTTTTTTAAAAGGGGGTGTAATGCTATTTCATGCATTCTGACTTATTTACAGTGTTAAAGTGTTGGATTCTCTTGCTAAACATGGCCAAAGTTTCAAAAAAACGGGTTGGGCGTATGACAGAGCAGACATTTATAATTAAAATAACCATAGAAACCACCTTAAATTAACTATTAATATAAGGATAAATTTGTGTCTGAAAGTTGCAATCACTTTTTTATTGGTTAAAATAATAGAGAATTTCTTGTGTTTTTCCGTGGCTGCTCGAGCCCTCCGGATCGGTGCTTATGTTTTTTTTAAACAAGGCCCAGTTCGATGCTGGATTTACAGATTGTTTGAAACTGAAAGATGGAGCGGTCACAGCGATAATGATCCCGGTCGGAACTGCAGGTGGTGAGTAAAACTGCATCACATGTCTGTTTTGTTGGCAGTTGGCACATAAGTGCATTTAATGTAAATAACATGAATGTGTTATGTACCCTTAAAAAGAAATGAACTGCCAATATTCAGCAAGGATGCATTCAATTAATCAAAAGTGACAAAAATACAAAATATTCCTATTTCAAATAAACTCTGTTCTTTTCAACTTTCTGTTCTTCAAAGAATGTTTTGTTAAAAATATTTTTTGTTAAATAGATTTTGTTGAATGTCAGTTTCAAAATAAATATGAAAGTGAAAGTGACGTGAAGTGGCCAATTGTGGTGTCCCATACTCGAAATTTGTGCCTCGGTTGTGCGTAATGAAAGTGGAAATGAAAGTTCATTCACTACCCCCACCTACAATTCCTGCCGATACTGAGATTCAAACCCGTGACCTTCAGTTTACAAGTCCAACTCCCTAACTATTAGGCCACAACTGCCAATATTTAGCAAAATATTCATATTTTGCAAATCAGCATATTAGAATGAAAGATTAGAATGACTGAAGACTGGAGCAACGATGCTGAAAATTCAGCTTTGATCACAGGAATAAATTACATTTTAAAATATTTTTCACATAGGAAACAGCTCTCTTAAATTGTAATAATATTTCACAATATTACCGTTTTTACTGCAGTTTTGATTAAATAATGCAGCCTTGCTGAGCATACAAACATTTTTAAAATCTTACTGACACCATACTTTTGAATGGCAGTGCACTTTAACAATCGTAGCCAAGTCAGTCACATTATACCAGGGAAGTAAACTACAAACAAACCATGGACAAGCATCAGAACTATTAAAATACACATTCTTCCACCACCAACAAGAGTCTAATAAGAAAGTAAAATAAGAGCAGTCTTAATCTATTTAGTTTTACTGATATGTTACTTACAAATTGTAAGCTTTTCAAGCTTGGCAAATGTGTTGCTCAAGTCTTTCCCAATTCTCCTGTTACAGAGAAACAAAACAAGACATTTCAGGGGGGAAAAGATTCGAGGAAACAGGACATGGCGCAGTTGCTCTGAAGCGAAAACACACTGGACAAAGATCAAAGAGAAACATGGATCTGAACTCTTACTTGGCCATGAGAGTGAAGTCACTGCGCTGTTTAAGGGCATTAATAGCAGGTTTAGTGTGAGTCCCATTCTGAAATGACAGAACAAGAAATCTTAGTTCATGTGAAAACATTAATAACATATCAAGTAGGAAATTAAAGGACTAGTTCACTTTCAAAGGAAAATGATCCCAAGCTTTACTCACCCTCAAGCCATCCTAGGTGTATATGAATTTCTTCTTTCAGATGAACACAATCTGAGAAATATTAATAAATATCCTGACCCATTCGAGCTTTATAATGGTAGTGAACCAGGATCAACGAGTATGAGCTGAAGAAAGTGCATCCATCCATCAATCATAAACTTAGTCCACATGGCTCTGGGGGGTTAATAAAGACCTTCAGAAGCAAAGCCATGCATTTGTGTAAAAAAAAAACATCAATTCGCTTCAGAAGGCCTTTATTAACCCCTGGAGCTTTATGGAATATGATGGATGGATGGATGGATGGATGGATGGATGGATGGATGGATGGATGGATGGATGGATGGATGGATGGATGGATGGATGGATGGATGGATGTGGATGGAAGTACTTTCTTCAGCTCATACTTGTTGATCCTGGTTCACTGCCATTATAAAGCTCGAATTGGTCAGGATATTTATTAATATTTCTCTGATTGTGTTCATCAGAAAGAAGAAAGTCATATACACCTAGGATGGCTTGAGGGTGAGTAAAGCTTGCAGTCATTTTCATTTAAAAGTGAACTAAAATCCTTTCATTTTTACCAATAACAGAAAGTGTGATATGATTTAAAGTAATAGCCAAACAACAATTTTTTTACTTCCATGAAGCACAAAAGGAGGTCTTAGGCAGAAAGTCCAAGCCTTTGTTTCCAATTCAAAAAAAGTGGATGGTGATTTATATTGCTTTTATATAGCTTGCAAAGTACCTTTTTAAAGCTTAGCAGCTTAAATCACCATTTACTTTTGTGCCCGGTTTCAAAGACAAGGCTTAAGCCAAGCTCAGACTAAAATGCATGATCGAGCTGTCTTTACTGAAAGCAACTTGCTATGACAAAATGTCAGTGCCATTGTTTGTCTCAAGTTGCACACCAACATGTTTTCATGTTTATAAGTCACGTTTATAAAAGATACTTAAATGTCCTAATTAATATAAGGCCTACTCCTGGTTTAATCTAACCCTGTGAGTCTGTGAATCCAGGCCTTGATGTATGGAAAAGAGCAGCTCACATTCTGCCAATCATTTCTGTTTTAGAATAAAAAGGGTCAGTAAATGTTGACAGAATGTTCTTTTTTATCCCTTTAAAATTTTTCAAATAAAGTACACTGTAATTTTTCCTCTAAGATGATCTGTAACAGGTTGCAGATGGTTTTAAGCATCAGTGGAAATCACATTACATAGTCCATTCAATATCCACGCTGTAGCTGGTGTTTTATATGGTCTTACCTGTAACTGTCTCCCCTGCAGTGACTTACAAGCCGACTGGAACTCAAGTGTGCGATCCCGACACGTCATGATAATGCTGCAGAAGCTTTTCCCCTCAACGATATCGGGATGTATGTGTGACAGTGAGCCTAAAGTGATCCGGCTGCTGTGAAGCTCTCCACTGGAGTCTTTATGGGGCCAAAGCAAACACTTCAGACTTCAGATGTTACTAAGAGCTTGGCAGAGTTGACTGTTCTTCAGCGACTCCGCACATCATCTGAGGATCACAGAACGATTCGATCAATCACCTGAACTTTGGTTTTTGATGCAGTGAAGAGACTAAACAGTGTTCCTCAAAGTATTTGAACATTTCAATAACATCGCGCATGATAACAATTTAAACCAAATGGCTACAAAATAATGCACAAGCTTTTCAGAGAACTAATTTCACTTTTTTTTTACCAATTACTTTTTTTTTAACCACTTGGTGTCAAGTTGATTTTTAATGGATGAAGTCAGTTCCCCCGCACTTTGATATGTTGTCAAACATGATGAATCCATGGAATAAATCACTTTGAGCTGAATATGACAAAAAGAACGTTAAAAACAGAGGTTAAAGGAACTTCTCTTAAACCTGTGAGAGTGTAAAAATATTACCAAGCCAAAAGGCACAAGGAAATAACACTGGCTAAGGGTACTTTTGAAGCAAGAATTGTGATCCTATCCTTTCATTTTCAAAACACCTTTTTGTTTTTGTATCAGAGGGGAATTTACATTTACTTGATTGTGAATAACATATCCAAACAAAATATATCATTACATAATAACAAAAACAGCAATAAGATATTACAAGTGTTACAAGCATATGCCATTCTCTAGGCATGTATTGCCTTCACATTGTTACTGAGAACCCAGTTAAAAGAAGTATACCTTAACGTTACCTGTCATTCCGACATCCAGATGTACTTGACAGATAGAAGATCTGCTAATATACTGATCCCAACGCCTCAGCTTGCCCTTCTTTATGATATTAATAAGGAAACCCACTCTAGATAATGTCTACAAATAACCCGCCCATCAGTCAGCTGAGCAGAGAGGTAAACTAACCTCACATGTTATCGGATTATAGGCCACCTAGAATATTCTGGCTCCACAGGCAGACGTGGAGTAACACAAATCAATAAAAGACAACTCATTCTCCGAGACGATCAATTTCAAACTTTTACTTACATTTTGAAAAAACAAACATATGTTTAAAGGTGTTTATAGGTTTGTTTATGTCTGTACAGAGGCGGACACAGTATTCAGTCCAGCAGTACGCAGTTCTCTGAGCGCTAATTGACCAAAAACTCGACCATTTTTTTATTATTTTAAACCATAACTCCAAATGAACCTAAACCACTAGCTAACACATTCCTGATGTTGTTTATAATCGTTTACTCACGGTTATTGTGCCATTTCGTCGTTTTTTCCAGTATTCCCGGCTTGTCGATGTTACGAATGTCGGGGTTTCACTTCCAGTCCTGACCGCTTCCGGTGTGCGTAACGTCACTGCCACGTCCACGAACGCGCACGCTCACTGCCGCTTTCCGAAAACGTGATTTGTGACGCAAAATGACCAATTTTGTGTCATGTGCAGCTAGGTTAATAGAGTCTTGCTATTTTACTTTAGTTTCTAATTATATGTATTAAGTCATTGCAATTTATCTCTTTTTTTGCGTTTTACAAGGAAATTTTCACTGTATTTTATTTTTTTATTTAATTTTTTTTTTTTTAGTTTTTTTTTTTTAAAAATACTTTTAAAGTATATTTCTAGTTCTAGTCATAGACTGTAAAAGTTCTAGTAATCTTTAGGGCTGCCAAGTTAACACAATTTTTTTTTTTTTTTTTTCCCGTTTCTTCTTTTTATTTTTTTATTTATATATTCTTCTTTTCGTTTCCACCCCCCCCCCCCCCCCCCCTCATTCATACTTCTGTGTATTATTGGGTAATCTATCTTTATAATTTTAATAATTAATGCGAGCTAAAAAAATAATAATTTGTATTTAAGCTAATTTGGGAGCTATGGAATTTTATTTTATTATAGTTTTGCGTTATCCAGTTATTTTGATTGTTATCTTTATTGAACCAGGTCTTTTTTGTTTTGGTTTTATTTGCAAATTATAGTAACATGCGCGTTTTATGTCGAATATTCATGGTTTATAGACATATGCAACTCACTACATCTTACCAGAAAATTTATTGACGGTAACATTTCAAACCACTACAACGTCACCAGCAGATGTCGCTAAAGGCATTTAAAAAGCTACACTTGATATGCTGTCGAACAATAAAACCATGCAGTTAATAATTTTGAAGTGAATATTTTTTTAAAGATTTAAAATATGCCTTTTCTGCACACTGACTAAAACTGCAATAAGAGTTACTCTAAATATGAACATAAACAAGCCAAATGACTATGGTTGAGGGTGATTTTGAAACAAGATTGTGATCCTTTCAAATAGCAAAACAAACATTTACAGTTGTGTTCATTGTTGGGACGCTTCATTGACATTGATTTTTATTCTGAGCGTCTGATATTTTCTATCCCCACCCTAACCCTACACCTATCATCATCATCATCATCATCATCATCACACAAACCTATTTACATTTTTATTCCCACAATGTAGGCCTAGATCGTTTTAGATTTTACTATCCTTATGTGAACAATTGGTCTACTCTCCACATTATAGGAAAGATTTGATCCACAATCACATACATATTCTCTACAATTCAACATGAAGCAGCATGTAACCTTTTGATGTCAGCATAAGAGCTTTTTGTGCTCCTTATCTCCTTTGTGAGGATCAGCCCAACTCCCTTTGAATCCAACAAACCCTGTTACTGTTATCTCAGGATCTGCATTATTTTGAGCTTTTTGGACTGAGATCGATGACACAGCTCTTTTCAGCCCATTTGAGACAGGGTTCAATAGCGTCTGTGTTTCCCAGATGAGAAATGCTCATAAAAACACACTGGAAAACACTTTTAATAACTTAAACATGAAAGTTTACATTTTTCTCTCACATACACACACATACACTCAGCCAATGTCGTCGTCTCTGCCAGATAACATCACAACACACACATATTCATGTTGTCCAGATAGCATCCAGACCTGCTAGAACACAGCTGCTTCAACAAAGAGACGCAAGGAAAACATGACTGATGTTTTATCATTAGTGCCACTTTGGGCATAAACACACACACACATGTGAGAGCAGGAAAACAATACGGGACTGTGTGTTTTTAGCTGGAAATGAAAAAAGAGGTGAGCCTGACAGAGGAAGTGGGCGGCCCTGGAAAATATAATTTCTATAATGCCTATAAGAAGAGAGGGAGGAAGGGAGAGAAAGTCTGAAAGTGGCACAAAAATGTATTCCATCTTCTGGATGGATGAGTCACTCTCTGTTTCTCCCTCTCCAGATTTTCGTAATCTTGCAGGCGGCTGCTAAATTTAGTCCTGGCTCTGAGCCCTGATAGACAGGTAGGCCAGCATCAGCCTCAAAATGAGTACACACACACACACACACACACACACACACACACACACACACACACACATACACACATTTTTGTGAATTGTGTGGACATTCTATAGGCGTAATTGTTTTTATACTGTACAAACCATATTTTCAATCCCCCTACACTACTCCTACACCTAAACCTAACCATCACAGAAAACTGTGCACATTTTTACTTTCTCACAAAAACTCATTCTGTATGATTTATGAGCCTTTTGAAAAATGGGGACATGGGGTAATGTCCTCATAAGTCACCCTCTCCTTGTAATACCTATGTCATACTCATGTCATTATCAAGCGGCAACCTCCCCCTTTCTCTCGTGAAGCCAATACGGAAGTAACTTAAACTGCGATTCATCGACTGGCCGCTAGGGACAGGCTCGAAAAGAGAGCAGAATCTCATAGAGTCCCATGTTAAATTGGCCAAGTTTATAGCAGAAAAAAACATGTTTACAAGTTGGTACAAATTGTGGTTTTGGTCTATACTGCTATTTTTGCCCTTCATGACAACTCTGAGGGGGGTGATTTTTTTTCTAACTTATCCGTTTAAATTATATTAGCCTTAAAGTTCTGCATAATTAAGGGCGTGGCCACTTGAGTGACAGGTAGATTGCGCTGCTGTCTGTGAGCCGTCATGTTACCTCAGCTGCCGCTGAATTTGGCATCTCAGCCGTTTTTGTGCTTTTTTTCTCGATTATTTTATACAATTATATAATATGGCTTGCTGCATAATATTCGAGATGTGTGTCGTAGATGTGCATGCATGCGGAAGAGACACAGAACACACTTGTTGGATCGTGGCATTGGCTGAAAGTTTTGGTTGTGAGATTTACAACAATGACAATACCAGGAGGATATACAACTCTGACAGCACTGCTTGGATATTATAACTAAAACTGCTGCACTATTTTGAAAAAAATAAACTTTGGACACAGGCTCATTTGTTTGTTAGATACGATCGCTGCTCAGATTACATGCTTTCTTGAAGAACGATGACAGAGAGCAGATCATTGAGAAGAAATGTGAAATGTTTTTTTTTTTTGTTTTGCAATGGACATTTATATTTTACCCAAGTGCCACAGATTGGATTCATCTCGCGATCTCTTTTATAAAGGTATGAAGTCCCATTTGATTTTCCATGTTGTTATTTGCGCACCCAACACTGCTGGTGTTGGAGCATCTATATCTTAAAAAACACCGTAAATTGACAGTAAACCTTTAGAACTTTCTGATGTTAAAACTTATCTTTATTAATAATTTAGATAGTATCTAGATAGATAGCTCCTTTGCTTGCTAACGTGGTCACGTCGAGCTAGGCGGGCGTGGTTTCAGCAACCAATCACATCAGCTCAAACCACCTCCCCGCCTCTTTGCCCATTTTCAGTTATCCGGGAGTGACGTGCGGTGACGCGCAGCTAAGATGGCCGCGTCCTCATTTTCGCTTCAAAACTGCTGTTCAGAACTCTATGGGTGACGTCACGGACGCTACGTCCATATTTTTTTACAGTCTATGGTCATTATACACATTTGTGTCCTGAAATGTCACAAAAACGCACACGCACACACACACGCACGAACACACAGGGCCATGGCCATCATTTTAGGAGAGAGGAGGGCTTAGAAATCAAATACACTGCTGAAAAATAACCGCTAGTTTGTATTCTATATTATATTCCTATACTTTTCTTATGACAGTTTAATTGGTTTATGTACTACAAACACTTGTGCATTGTCATCATGGGTTTTCACCCAAGTCATCATGGGTTTTATACAGGCTATTATATACTAATGTCAATTAGCACTGCATTATTAATTTACTTTTACTATTATTACATTATTCATTTACTAATTTACTAAAAAAAAAACTGAGATGGCTTGAAAAGCATACATAAGCCATATTCTGGATGCCTTTGCCCATATAAGGGATTTCCTTGAACATCATAAGTGTAATGACTTCTATGAGTGTCACTTGTGGAGTTTCTGCGCGAGGGCGCCCTCTGCCTTCCCGTATGATAAAAAAGACTTTACATGAGAGTATTTTGCACTCCATAATGTTCACATCGCATCGTTTTGGATAAGAATAAAAAGCAAAGTCCCTTTCAAGGAAAGTCTGTTCACTTGGCGACCATATTTCAGTTATCCAAGACCAAGTCCAGTCTATTTGAAAGGGAGAATCCTGAAATTTTAAAAACTGCTAGGGGAACTCACAACTAAATAACAAAATTCAAATCAGTAACAAAATCTGACATGAACTGTCCATAATGTTGTTTGTTATGCTCATATAGTGTTAAAAAGCTTATTTTTCAAGCTAGACGAGCCAATGCGCATGTGCAGTCCGATGCGTGAGGCTTCTAACGGCAGCTGCAGTGACACAATGACTTCATCAATCAGCGATTGGCTCTTTTACTTAGAAGGCGGGGCGTATTCTGCCATATTGCGCGTTACAGTTTCTCTGAACCGTCTTTCTTTAATGAAACATCAGGTCAGGCATAGACTATTGTGTCTCTAAGCATCCATACACACAGACTGCTGCAGTCACATACACATGACTTCACTGCATCAAGTACAGTCATCAAATATGCTGTGAAATATTTATATGAGAACTCGGTACTCCAGCGATTCGCCGCAGGTGATGCGCCGGAGAGGATGTTCTATTTTGATAATGTCACAGAAATCAGATGTCTTGCTCTTTATTAATGAAAAAATCCCATATGAGAGAGAGGGACCAGAGAGTGAATAAAAGCGCCACTGCCTCTCAGCATGATAAAATCTGACCTTTACAAAACTGTCGGCAAGCACAGGCCAATAAAAACCATTGTTTCAATCTGCTTCTTTTTTTTGTTTAGTTTTAGTACAAGTAATTCACTAAAAGAGTCTCATGAAAACTGTCCAGATCCAGATCTTTTAAAATTTATATATAGTAAAAAAAGAAAGAAAACGAATCCTATTTTAGGATTTTAATAAAATGCAAAGAAATCGTATTAATAATTATGTCACATATAATATATAATCATGTTAATATAAAAAATAATAAAGATGCAAACAAATCTCAGTCATAAATCAGGCTTCATTTTTTTTTTTTTTTACATAAAAAATATCATTTATTATTTCAAAATTTTTATTTATTTTATTTATTGCAGATAATATCTCACTCCAAAATTAAAAGACTATATGCAAAAATTAGAAAATAACGCTTATTTCAGGATTTGGTCAATTCTTATACAATTTAAAGAAATTGTAATAATTATAAAATTTGCAATATAATCATCATTATCATCATAATGATAATAAAATATATTAGAACAATATTTACAGAAATTGTCATAGAAACAGACTTCATTTTCTTCATGCAATTTTTATTTTATTTTATATCATTTTACTTTATTTTATTCTGGTTGAATATGAGCCAGACATTTATGTGTGAGCAAGACTGATTTCCTGGTATTGCTGCAGTTTTTTTTAGCAGCATGTCTCACTGTATTACTCCTGTTAAAAACCTAGAACACAAAGACAGAATAAAACAAGGATTGGATCAGTGAATCAGCAAACAGGAGATATTAGGTTAGGTCTATGCTGTTCCACAGGAGCTGAGCAGGTGGCATTATTAGCTCCTTGTGTGTGTGTGTGTGTGTGTGTGTGTGAGTCTGACTCAGCAGCAGTCAAGCGAGAGAGGGAGATAGATAATATTATTTCTCACATCATTGCGGTGCTGGCGGGCGTCTGCCTAAGACTCCCAGACCCAGGTGATAATTATCACAATGTTTGTCTTTCATTAGCGTTAAATGGCAGGAAAAGAGAGGGAGGGGTGGACGATGCAAAACAGGGAGGGTGAATTGACAATAAAACAAAGACTAAAGCAAATTTGTGCATTCCCTACAGAAAACTTCTGCTGCATTCTGTGTGATGTGATGTTATCAGAGGATATGTATATACCATGGCACTGAAAGATTACTATACCATTATATTAACATGATACTCCAAGGTCAAAGTCTTCATAAAATCATGCTACATGTCAAGCTACAAACCATATTACCACAAAATATTACCTCTCACAATGTTCAGGTCACATTTCACCACAAAAATGAAGCCTATTTATAGGACCATTAAGATTTTTTTTTTTTTTGCATTATAAAAATAATTTTTCTTCATGACAATTTCCATATTTTTTAACCAGATTCTTATGTCCATGATGCACCAGATGTTTTACTTTTATGTTTCACCTCTGTAATACAAAGATTTTCTATGCATAGACAAAATACATACAAAATGTGCCCCCCTCTACAAAAATGCATAAATAAAATACATTTATATTTAGGTGCATAATATATATATATATATATATATATATATATATATATATATATATATATATATATATATATATATATATATATATATATATAAAATATATATTTATTTTATTTATGCATTTTGTATGTATTTTGTCTATGCATATGAACAGTCAAACCAAAACTTATTCAGACACCCATGAACATTTCATAGTTTATTCACTATAGTTTAAAAAAATGGTAATAAAATATTACAAGATTTTAAACTATGTCTGAAAAAAATGATCTTAATTATGTCAAAACATGTTCAGGTCAAAGTGTCTGAATAATTTTGGTTCCAAATTTGTATCAATTTTACTGGTAGTCCAGTATATGAAGAATTTTTGGGTATAATATGTCACAGTTTACTTTATTTTGCTATCCTCACTTACATAAATGAACTATAGTGTCCTGCACCCACTTGTAAAAATATGAAAAATGTCTGAATAATTTATGGTTTGACTGTATGTACATGTACATGTTTCAGAATTATCAAATCATCACAAATCTATCTCAAAAATAAGACATTTCACTTTATTTATATTAATATATAGCACATTGCTTTATGGCTGTTGTGTTTTATATATACTGTATGTGTGTGATCAGACCTACATTTGAATGTATACACACTGTAGACATAAAGCAGAGCAGGTTATGTCTCTCTGTAACAAATATTACACACACGTTCACACAGGAGAATCGGGCACAGATGGTATAGCAGCAATAACCATTATTAATTACGTTCAAACACTCAAAGCTTATATCGTGTATTGACAGTGGTACAGATCGGGTTCTGTTGTGTCCTGTTCTACCTGGATACATGTCGGACAGATGCGGTTCAAAGCGGAACAAAGCGACAGCACTCTGAAATTACCTTTACATAGAAGAGAATGGAAACACTGAAGTTCTGTCGGTACATTCATATTGTATTCGTTTTGTGTATTTTTTGATTTATATATTTTCACGGTTCTATATTCTTACTGTGGTAGTTACATTAACTGTACAGACACACAGAGGTAGTTGATATATGTTACTGTTGAGAGAGAGAAAATGCTACGTTTATAGCACAGGATATTTCACACTGAACATTTCACAGCAGCAAGCAGAGTTGAAGGAAAGCCGGTCATCAAAGATGAAGAAACAGGACAACATATTGACCAGTCGACACAGAACAGACCTTAAAGTCAACATGAACCCAAAATCAACCCTATTCACTTCCATAATACACATTACTGGTCATATTGTACATGCAGTTCATTCTGAAGAAAATAATAGTTGCATTCACATCTTGCATCAAAATTGAATGACTTACTCCGTCTCTGAAATGACTTTCCTTTTCCGCTGATGTCACCTAGGCTCAAACAGCTATTTAGGCAAACTAACATGCAGGTTTGGCTTGAAACACCCCATTTTTACCATTCAATCAACTGCCAGTGCGTAAAATTAAGCACCACCCTGTTTTTTCCACTAAAAATACACCACATTACAGAAGTAAATTGGGTTAAATGACATTTCATGTTGACTTTAACAAAGATGCTGATAGTAAGTGGATATCCTAGTCTGGAGGGTGAAAGGGTGCATAAGGATCTTAATAATTTACATTATTGCAGGTAATGACTAAACAAATAATCACTTAAAGTGAGGTCAGTTCCTTGCTCTTGAAAATCATATTTCAGTCAATAATGCTACATATAAGGTGGAAAAAAGTGTTTGGTTAAATGACCACCATTAAAAAAGTAAGTGAATCTTTCACCTTCAGCCTCTCCAGCTAACAAAAATATGTTCTGAGAATGTTTTTCTAATGTTCCCATAAGGTTATGAAAACGTTATTTTTCTTAAAGCGTTCAAAACGTCCAGGGAATTAAGGGAAACATTAAGGGAATGTTTTCTCTATTATATCATTTAGCAAGTATTATGGGAACATTACTTTTGAATGTTCTCTGAATCATCTGAAATAAGTAGTAACATTTAAACCCTCTGGTGCTCTTCGCGGTTCGGTCAAAAATGACTTTTTTTTTTTTTTTCATTTCAATAAAATGAATGTACTATATTTTAGTTTGATAATGTTTTTTTATTTAATATTTTTTATGGTACTAAATTATATTTACGCTGTAGTTCATTCATTGAACATAGACTTAAAAATGAAATTTCCAACTTAAACTGTTATAAATTTTGAATTTCAAAATGACAGACTTCATTTTGATCTCTTTTAAAACATGACACTTGGCAAATTATTGCTGAAGTGAAAAAAGTTAAGAAGTTAACTTAAAAATTTACAGAATTTTGTTTATTGTTATGAAAAATGCATAAAAATACTATTTTCAATTTTTATATGAAATATACATTTTCAAAAACATACTCTAAAAGAAGCAAGAAAATCAAAGTCATAAATCTGAACAAGTTGTGTTCCATATTTTAGCTTGATATCTCAAAAAATGAGCTTTCAGTAAGATTTAGTTTGGTTGCAGTACCAAAAGATTTCACTAGATGAAATTCATTTCCAGTGCGCTCATTTTTGACCATGAGGAGCACAAGTGTGAGTATTTTTTTCAGGACCATTTAACCTTTTCGAATCATGTCCATGATTTTTTGTGTTTTTACTTAGCAATTGCTAAAATCTTTACCAAGTTTTGTACCATTCCAATTAAGTAAAAAAAAAAAAAAACATACAATTTTTCAGTCAAAAATGATCGAAGAGCACAAGACGGTTAAAAAACATTGAACGATGTATAAATAACATTTTTGTGCTAACGTTCTGAGAATGTTATTAAAGACCAGATAACTATAAACAAACATTCTATTAATGTTACTGGAAGAACGTTGTTCATAACCGTTCTAGAACGTTAGCCAAAGTTCTGAGAACATTCGCTGTTAGCTGGGTCTGACTTTGATGGAAACTGGAATGATTCTGAAGAAATCAGGAAAAAATACTGAATATTCTTGGATCATCACAGTCGCAGCAAATTAAATGTCCCAAAAGAAACATTGCAAAGCATAATACAAAATGCATTTCAATATAAAAAATAAATACGTCATTCTCCCAACCCTGTGAGATGATGAAGAAAAACTTAACACACACAGAATGGGCACTTCCCTTTTTCTAAAGCTTGCCGGGTGCTCTCAAAGCTTCTTTACTCAAATTCCACAAAGTCGAGACTGTGAATTTGTCTACGACGGCCACCCAGCCTGATTCTATAGGTTGAATTAACAAAGATACACAAAGCAACATTCTTTAAAACAAAATGGACTACAATAACATTAGTATTCTTTACAAAATGAATAAGATAGATAAAATAAATTCTTCTTTCAATATCAACACAGGAAAGCTTATATTTACCTGCTTGCATTTGTATGTGTATGCATGAGAGTGTGTGTGTGTGAGGGAGAAAGAATAAAAACTAGACAGACGAGGTGAAAAGGATAAAGAAAGAGACGAAAAATGAGTGTAATCGGGGGTGTGGGAGCGAGAAGACGTGTGTTTGGTAAGCACCAATGGAATATCGCCAGGTTTCTATACTATTGGCATTCCTCTCACTGGCTAGCCAGTGGGAAAAGCTTTCAATTCCCAAAGGAAGAAACCAAACAAAAAGCAAATCAAACAAACACAAAAAGACTCATTGATACAGCTATGAAGCCACATTATGGACTTATAGAGGCCAGGAATAAATTAGGATGGACGCACAGATCCTTATTATTCACAACTCAGACCACACAGACACCCGTCCATCCGTCTAATCAAGCCATCCAACCATTTAAAGCAAGCAGAGGGTCAGAGGACACACCGGGGATGTTCTCAGGATGAGACACTCTGTTTGTGTAGCAAGACACTTGAGTTCTCTCAACATTGAAGGTCTGTCAACATCCATCCCATCAAAAACTCTCCACTTAAGACTTTAAGTAGTTTGGTAGAAAATAAAAGACTCCTTCCTTATTCTGTTTTCCCTTTGAACGTTCTGAGCACACTTGTCGTCCTTAGCATTACACTAGATGTGTGTCCGTGCCTACGAGGATCCACTGAAGCTGAAGAAAATCCCAGAATCGGTTTTGGATAAAGCTCAACGAGAACTCCCCAGTTTATATCTTAAGCGCTGAATATTCCAGCCATTGACCCACTGAACTATAACTAAATGTCCATCATACAGTGTCAAATTGTTAAAGTTGATTGGTTTATAGTGGCAAAAAGCTTCCTAAACTCAACAATAGGATCTGATGATATTCCATACACATGGTACAGATGTGGATATACAGTGCAAACAGAATGTATATGCATCTAATACTGCTAAAATAGTGTGTGGGACATAGCCAGATGGGCCAGGGGGTGGGTCTGTGGTTTATTCCCAAGCGCAAACCCTCTTTCTGGGCGAGACCCAAACTTCAGAGTCCATGACAAAAGAATAAGCAAACCTTTGACCTCCTCAAAGCTGTGCAAATTTTGATCTGTGGATTATACGAGTGGTTTGATTTCACTATTCACTTTGGGTTTCACATCTGAAAGAGAATGAGAAGAGGAAAGAGATTACTTACATGTTAAAAATAGCAACACTTTACTTGAAGCTTTTTGTAATGCATTATAATACTTACAGTACTGTAACATTCAAAAGTTTGGGGTTGTTAAGATTTTTGAAAGAAGTCTCTTATCCTCGCCAAGGCTATTGAAAACAGTTGAGCTGCTTAAAGGGATAGTTCACCCCAAAAATGAAAATTATCCCATAATTTATATTCACCCTCAAGCCATCCTAGGTGTATATGACTATCTTCTTTCAGACAAACACAATCAGAGTCATATTAAAAAATATCCTGGCTCTTCAAAGCTTTATAATAGCAGTGAATGGGGGGGGCTCGAGATTTTGAAGCCCAAAAAAGTGAATCCATCCATCATAAAAGTAATCCATACGGCTCCAGGGGGTTAATAAAGGCCTCCTGAAGTGAAGCGATGGGTTTTTGTAAGAAAAATATCCATAGAAAAGAGTCATATAGGATGGCTTGAGGGTGAACAAATCATGGGATAATTTTCATTTTTGGGTGAACTATCCCTTTAATCCCTTTAATATTTTGTGGAAACTCAGGATTCTTTGATCAACAAAGTTCAAAAGAACAGCATTTATTTGAAACAGAAATCTTTTGTAACATGTCTTTATTGTCACTTTTGATCAACTGAATACAAATAAAGTATTCAATCATTTCAAAAAGAAAAAAAAAATCGTACTGACCACAAACTTTTAAACGATAGTGTTGTGGTTACACCATTAAAGAGCATTATGACAATGCACAATATAAAACTGGAAAATTTGTTTTAATCTATTTTTATATCCATCTTTCTTGCTCTTTCTGATCTATGGGTCACGGATGCAGAAACACTTCCTTGTGCAATAAAATGGAGGGCAAATGGAGGGCATCCACTGTGTGTAAGGTTCTATTTTTAGCACACTGAGTTGCATTTGAATGCATTTAGCTGTGTATGTGTGCGTGTTTACCGGCAGCTCTGCTGGTTGAGTGTCTTCCCTCTCTTTGAACAGCTCACCTCCCTCAAACTGCACCTGCATTCACAAGAGGGAGGCTGTGATGTCATCCTGCGGGCGGGGCACGGTGGACACGCCTCTCTGGCAGGTGGTGGAGGGGCGGAGCTAGGCGGTAGGGTAGGAGGGGGAGGAGGAGGGGGTGTAGTTGGCACGAGAGTCCTGCTGGCACGAGAGGGAAGAAAATAAGCAGTTGGTGAGAAGTAAAGACCTTCATATGCAAAAGATGAACATTTTGTCATTATTTATTCACGTCAATGTCATCCCAAATGAAAAAAAAAAAGCAGCATGAAAGTAATACATGTCTATTGCACTATATTCAAAGTGCGCTGAACTGAAGCCATATGATAGTTTTGTGTGAGAAGCCATTTTAAATCTTAGTGGTACAAACCATCATGACCTTTATTTTGTGTTAAACAGGAAAAATAAAATATTAAAGGGTCAGAATGTTGCGTAAATGACAAGATTTCTTTTATTTGGTAAACTATTCCTTTGAGTTCAGTTTCAAGTTGTGAAAACTGAAAAGCACAGAGGTCCTGAGGTTATGAGGAATTTTAAAATAGTAGAAAAAGCCTCCAAGTGATTGAGTAACGCAATTCTGATCATAATGCTTGTTCTGACAAATCCAGCTCCAAGTGAATTATGTAAAACCGCAACAACGGATAAAGAGCACGTAGGTCCCTGCAATCATTAACTTTGCAAAACCAGACCTAAGCCTGCATCTCCACATTAGACTTGAAATTAAATTCAGTAACAAACACAAAAAGACCCATAATGCATTCTGAGCATGCATCAGCCCTGATTTTCTTTTTGGATGGCGGCAGCACAGATACACTCTGGATATTGTCTGTGGCCTCCAGTTCTTTGATGTCTCATTTGTGACGTCTCTGATGGGATGGTGGCCTGATGGGGCTGTTTTTCCCTCTCTCCTTTTTTTTTTTACTAAACCAAAACTGGAGAGAAGTGTATAGCTGAGAGTTAATTAAGGAAGAAAATCAATCTTTGTGTGGAAGTGGTTTGAGAGGCTGACAGAGCATGTGGAGGGGAGGCTGAGGAAAAGGGAGGGGCGTTCTGGCTGGCAAATTAGCCTGATTTCACACTTGCCACTTTCTCTATCCATGGAGGAGTGGATGATGGATAGCAGGGAGGGAAAGCCGGTCCAAAAGGAGCGCCCTCCACTTGCCCTCACCGAAAACCAGTGACGAAGAAGCGAAAGTAGAAAAGGAAGGAGAGGAACTGATGAATTCTTTCCCTTCAACCGGAATTAATTAATTGTTGTCTGAGTGGAAGTCAATGTTGCATGAGTAAATGTGCAGCACGGCACGTACAAAAAAAGAGGGATTTTGAGAAAATTTTCAGTTCTCCAGACAACCAGAAATCAGTCAACCAGAAACTCATGCGCTTTGTTGCTTCGAAATGGGTTTTAAAGGATTAGTTCACTTCAGACATAAAATTTCCTGATAATTTACTCACCCCCCCCATGTCATCCAAGATGTTTATGTGTTTCTCTCTTCAGTCGAAAAGAAATTAAGGTTCTGAGGAAAAAGTTCCAGGATTTCTCTCAATATAGTGGACGTCACTGGGGTTCAATGGGTTGAAGGTCCAAATTGTTTCAGTGCAGCTTCAAAGAGCTCTACACGATCCGAGACGAGGAATAAGGGTCTTATCTAGCGAAACGATCAGTCATTTTCTAAAAAAATAAAAATGTATAAACTTTAACCACAAATGCTCGTCTTGCACTGCTCTGTGATTCACCACGCATCACGTAATCACGTTGGAAAGGCAGAAGTATGATAGGCAGAAGTACCGATCCTGTGTCTACAAAGCGAACGTGCAAAGATCAAGTCAAACGCCCTTTACAAAAAAAGGTAAAACAATGAAGTTGGCCAATTTTGAAGTTGTATGAGAAATTTTTCGTCCTACCGGGGTACTTCTGCCTCTGTCATGCGTGACCTTTCCAACGTGATTACGTAATGTGTGGCGCATCACAGAGCTAGTGCAAGACGAGCATTTGTGGTTAAAAAGTATATAATTTATATATATATATATATATTTTCTTTTCGACTGAAGAAAGAAAGACATAAACATCTTGGATGACATGGGAGTGAGTAATTTTTTTTTAAAACAGGAAGTTTTAATTCCCAAGTGAACTAATCCTCTTATATTTATTAATATTGATGGTACCAAATAAAGGCAAATCTTGCTAAACGGCTTCTATTAAATGTAGATCAATAGTAATTTTTACAATGACAAAAGAGTACCAAAAATGTACCATGGTAGTCTTTGAAGTACCTTAAAGTGCAAATGAAAATACCATGGTAAATGAATATGGTAATCATTTAGTACCAAACTGTATCAAAACAACCTGAAAACAAGATTCCAACATTGTGTACATGATATCAAGGTATTAATTTTCAATTTCACCAAATATTGTTAGATGTAAAACATAATTGGGTAAATAAACTTAAGATATGAAGAGTATTTTGAGCATTTTTTATCACAGGCTCCTATGTTTAGGTTCAGCAATGCAATGAATGCACTTTAATGGCAATGAAAAGGTCAGTTACTGAAATGCCTCATTTTCAAAAATGTCACTTTAGTCAATCCATTGGTATTTAACAAATATGACTGTCTTTTGCTGCAAAACCAGCTAAGTCCATGTGTGCTTTTTTTTGCAAAAACCTCCAAGTCCAACTCTTTGGACAACAAGACATTGTAAAACATCTGTTTCTGTAAGTTTTACAGCAGCAAAACGAACACTTGTGTTTACATGCTAATCACAAAATCCCATCATTGCCACTGTAATGATGGACAAAACATGATAAAAACTTGCAGCTCGGCAATTGAAAGCTGGTTTATACACACACCGTCATCATCTTCAAATCAATTGATTCGATTTGTGTCTTCCAATTGGTTCTTCTGTGGACTTAGAGGCTTTTGCTGACAAAGGGAAGTGGCATTTAGTGGTTTCTGCCAACGAACCGGCATTTCTGAATGGGCTGACGCTGGGATTTAGCGTATTTGAAGCAAAAGTGTTTGATAAACATATACTATGTGTGAAGAGCATTCGCTCAATATCATTATCTTATTTTTGACAGAGGTGCGTTTAGTGGCATTTACATCTGAACTCTTCATATATTCTCTGGAAAAAAATAATAAATTTACAATTTTTTTCTTCTCAAGTGTATTTATCTTGTTTTCAAGAACATTCTGTTAATAAGATATCTTTAAGTACTGATTAAGAAAATTCCTTCTGTGTAACATCACAGTACTTTTTTGTAATAAGATATGATGAACATACAATGAATTTTTCCCAATGTGTTTCTTTCGTTTTGGTTTCCCCTTCTGTCGCTTTTTGCCTCTTCTTGTTGTCTGGGGGCCTTGCCTAAAAACAAAAAGACAAAATATAAAATATATTAAATATAAATATTACATATAAATAAATGTAAATAGGTATAAAAATAACTACATGATCAATACATGAGTTTATTGAACTTCTCTACACTCTTTAAAAATGTTATGTCAAAATAAGTCAAGTGTTAAACTAAATTTTATATATTTAATTCAGAGAGCTCTTAAGATGACTTTATCACGTCTTAATTCTTGTGATTCTTTGGCCTCGGTCTCTCCAAGGCTCCTCGGGGGCCAGTGGCCTAATTAAGCAATAAAATGAATGTTCTGTTCCGTTTCCCAACAAAGGAGGGTTCTAGGTTTCTGACTCCCTTCCAACAGCGCAAGACGCACGCCAGCTGGACACAAAAACGGACACAAAAACACACACACACACACACACACACACACACACACACACACACACACACACACACACACACACACACACACACACACACACACACACACACACACACACACCAAAGCACAAATGCAGTGTTTTCCTAAGGTATCTTCATGTACATAAACATATATTTCTACTGGGATGAACTCACTCGTAATTTTAAAAAGTTATGTTCCATGTCAGTCTCATTCTTATTCAGATAATCTTTTTCCATAAATGCAAGTCGAACTGAGTTAAACAGATTGATCAAACAAAAATGGCACCGGCAATAAAGGGGGGGGGGGACTATTTGTAAAAATTTTACAGCACAGGGAAGTGTGAACCTGAGGACCAATGCCAAGTTCACACATTATGTCCCACTTAAATATATTATCGCCTTCTCTCATCACAGTTCTAATTCCAATATTGGTTATGGTTAGCATGTATTTTTGTCAGGATACACACTTTTAAATGAGGCTCAATCTTGTGATAAAACTGTCAAAAATAGTGGTGTAAAATTATCATTATTATTGCTCATACTTGAAAGTTGTTTGAACAAACAGATAAATAAAAAATTGCAGAGTTTATGCAACAGAGATGAACGATGCCTCAAATCCTGTGGCACATTGAGTAGAGATGTGCAATTCCCTTTCTAAGCAATCAGGATTGTGTTTTTCATCGAAAAGATCCTAGACAGCACAACGAAAAGGATATTTGGAAATAACAGTAGCTTTTTAACATCAGGGTCAGAGTAAACTAGTATCAGAGCAGAACAGACTGAACCACTTCTGCCTTTCACACACAATTAACTCAGCAAGCAACCATCTCCATGGAGTTAATGTGCGTGCGTGTGTGTGTCTGTGCAGTGGGGCAAAGGGAAGAGAGGGTAAATGCTGTTCACATTGCTGGTGAACTTCACATCTCTCACACACACACACATGCACAAATTTATCAAATTTACCTGGTTGGCTCTGCGTAAAGATTTGCTTTTAGCCTGTAGGGAAAGGACAGACAGTTAAAACAGAATAATAATGAAATGTAAAATTAAAAGAAAGATCACACATATATGCATAGGGTTAAAAGTTTAGTTCTCCCAAAAATTCACCCACATTTTGTTCCAAATCCCTAAGACTTTCATTCATCCTGGAACACAAATGAAGATCTTTTTGATGAAATCTTTCTGTCCCTCCATACAGCTATGCAACTACCACTTTAACACTTCAAAAAGATCATAAAGAGACTGTAAAACTAATCCATATGAACTGAGTGGTTTAGTCCAAATTTTGAGAGACATAATCTGAATTTAGGCTTTTATTCACATGTAAACTTTAATCAACTAACACGTTAGTCGTGGTAAATGGAAGCTCAAGCATGTTTGCTTGATGCGTGCGAGAACCAATGAGGTTCATTCTCATGCATCAAGCAAGTTTGGTTGAGATTCTGTTTATGTTCACTGATCAATGTTTTTATGTGAATAAATAGTAATTCAGGGGACCTGTTACCACAACTTAAATAAATGCATGGCTGCAAGTTAAAACTTTAATATCTTGCTTGTTGTGCTATGATAGCTGTTGATTTGAACTGAAATAGATAAGATTACTTGGTTCCAAGGCTACAACTCTGGTAGTTGGATTTAAATTTTTTGAGTAATAAACTTAAAAAATTGTGTTTATGCTACAAATTATTAAGTTCCTCTAACTCAATGTAGCTTGTTGGTTGAACGCAGATTCACTCATAACTTGTGATAACTTGAAAAAAGTAATGCAAGCGGTTGCATAATTTTTTGTTGTTGAGCCAACACATCACTTTTTAGAGTGTAAATTAAATTTCATCATATAAAGTCTCTCCAGAAAATTTGGACAAAACTCAATTCATATGCATTAGTTTTACAATCTCTTTATGAACATTTTGAAGCATCAAAGAGTTAGTTGAGTAGCTGCCAACAGAGGGACAGAAAGCTCTCAGATTTCATCAAAAAGATCTTAATTTGTGTTCTGCAGATGAATGAAAGACTTACGGGTTTGGAACGACATGAGGGTGAGTAATTAATGACAGAATTTCCATTTTTGGGTGAACTACTTTATCCTTTTAAGTAATGTTATCATTGCTCATATTATTTCATTTTTAATAACGCTGTAACCCATAAAAAAGAATTAAACTTTGGCTTGTAATCCATCCTGTACTGCTGAATGAAAAAGAGAGTGTCAAATATTTCTACCCTGAGCACAAGTGGTGCAATGCGAAGCAACAAAACTAGATACACATTATAATCGAAAAAGCTATTTTAAGCACTTACAGTGAGAACATTTAGTTGTGTTGTTATGCCTCTGCGGTGCAAATGAGGTGTAAAATTACATTTAATTGGGTGAGTAATAAGATTGACTGACAAAAGGTTTTGCAATTCATTAAGCCATACTATTGTTTGATAATTGTGAAGTCACCTCTGATTGTGCATAGCGACATGCTGCTTGCTACAAAGTTCAATTAGAGCCATCTATTAACTGTAGAAACACAACTTTGATGAACATCTTGACATCCATCCAGAACGCTTAAGCAACCACAAAACGCCCTGGAAGTTCTAGGAAACATGTCAAGAGTAAGACTAAATTAGTATTTATTACTTTCCTGACTTCCTCATGAGATAATGTAGATCAGGACTGTATATATATTATATATTATAATTGTCTACAATATATCAAATGTATAAATGTTGCCTTTATATATTTGTCATAAGATAATGGTTTTAGCATGTCAGAGTGTAAGGGTCAACAACATGAGGGGTAATTGTTTTGTCCAAAGGCCTTAATAATAATAATAAAAAACAAAGATATGACATCCAAAGTATGTAAGGCAGTACAACTAGATCTCTTTTATTGAAAAGTTTTTAATTATATTTTACTACATATAAATGTATTTTAAAGATGTACTTTAAAGATTCTTAACTGTCAAAAGGTCATTCGGTTTAACCGTCCAAAGGCAAATACAGCCATTTTTATTTGTGATTAAAATATCTTAAATGTGATAAATGTATATATAGGGCTGGGTATCGTTCAAAAATTTTCGATACCGAGACGATACCGATACCTTGACTTCGATACCGATACCTAAACGATACCTTTTTCGATACCAATTTTATAAAATCTGTTTAAACAAGATTACATAACCTCAAAAAAAAAAAAAATATTTGGTTTTATATTTTAATTTTGTTGACTTTTTTTCAGACTCAAAGACTCATCTCCTGAGCCACTGCGGGGAATAAAAAAAGCACAAATTAACTAAATTTACCCAACACAATAAATCAGTGCAAATAGTTTTAATAAAGTTTAGTTTTCAATGCAAAAATTCAGTATGTGAGGCTCTTTTTAAATCACTCAGCAATTGTTCTTCTTCAAAAAATTAATTATTAACAAGATCAAAGCGGAAGTAAGAGTGACGCAAGTTCGTTGAAATAAGAGTTCTGTGTCTTTAATAAAATCAAAACATTAATGATTCATCTCTCATCCACCCGCAATTAATTTGAATGTTATTTTTTTATTACTTGGCCCGACCCGCAGATTATCCGCAGTATCAGGAGGACGCTGATACCCCTTTTTCAGCAGAATTGTTCGCGTTCTGGAGCCAGAGGCAGAGCCTGTGCTCGTGCAGGCGAACGAGCCTGTCACGAACCGGTCGCGTGTTTCCATAGACTTGAGGGGCGAACGCTGATGTAAAGCTGCTGTGTGTTGTACCTGTCCATAACTAGTCTAAAAAACATTGCGCGTTCCGCTGTTTCTGCAGGCAGTGCGACACTTTTGTTTTCTGTTAACAGTATCTGCAGTGAACCGGCTGCTCACATAAACAGCCGTTTCTCAGCCGTCCATTCGGAGATAAACTGAAAACGAAACCGTTGATTCACTCGCCCTCTCGCACATAGGGTCTCTCTCGCGCGTATAGTTTTATATATTTAGATATAAATAATAATGTAGCGCAACGTTACTTGCTCCTCAACGAGACAGCGAAAGCATTTCTCCGCCCCTCTACTCGGCTCCATTCTGAGGTACCGAAATTTGGTACCGAATGACAAGACACTTTTCGATACTCGGTAGTATCGAGGCAGTTCGATCGGTACCTAAAAAGTATCGAGTTCGGTACCCAGCCCTATGTATATATTTTTTTTACTCTGGCATGATTTTATAACATAATATATCAACATAGTGCAAAATGGTATTAAAATTGAGTAGAAGTCATTGTTATGAGAAAGAATGTCTGGAAAATTGAATTTCACTGATGTCATTCAGAGTAACAATATAAAGGGACATTTTGGATCAAGTCATGCTGTCAATATCATGTGACAGGATGTGTCATCATTCAGACACCTGCAAAGACCCACATGGTCATGAAGCAAAGTAACTAACTCTCTCTTAACTATTTGAAAATTAATGTTTTCGCATCCTCATACACATCTCCCGAAACATCAGGTCATTTGGTACAACCGCTATAAAACATGGAAAATGTTGTAATATTTTAAAAACTTGTACTTAATATAAAATGTTTGACTGTCCTTTTGCTAGCTAGCGAACTAGATATTAGCCTGTTAGCATTGTTTGAACATATCGTCATTCGGTATAACTGAAATTTTCGTTAAGCCGAATGACATTTTTGGTGACACATTTTGTCCATCTTGTAAAAAATGACAAAAGCAGTGTTAATTAATTACAAAAACCACATAATCTCAGTGTTAACACTTAATAAAACTTCAAAATGAATTATATACACTTTTAAAAACCTTATTCGTCAATGACCTGTAAACTTTATCAGTTAGATAAATGTTTTATTGCATGATAACGTGAGCGATCAGAATGGTCGCAGGTAAACAGAGTTAATAATGTTGGCTGGTTGCCTGTGTGGGAGTTTAAGTAACTCAGTGTTGGTCAACAGTGGTGAGTTCAGTTTGTACGGGGCAGATCAGTATTACAAAGAGAGGATAGAGAGGCGAGCGCATGTAAATGCTCTTACCGAACGCTCGGCTCCATCCCTGGCCTTAATCCGAACCCCACAACCTCTGAAAGGGCTTTTGAGGAGAACCTCACAATGACCTGATAAAGAGCTGATGTTGACAGCTCGGCTACGTGCCAGCAGAAGAGTGTTTCAGGGGTGACGACTTTCTGTGGCTGGGTTCAGGAAGTACTCCGTGGGGAGATGGGGTTATTCCCCATGTGACAAACAGGGTGGAAGTGCATTTGTGTGTGTGTGTGTGTGGGGGGGGGGGTGATCTGAAAGTCAGATAGGCTTTGAATTGGTGTGTGTGGGTGGGTTTACTTAGCTATTCTTTGGGGACAAAATTCCACCCCAAAAGTTGGCAAAATGTTACTAAACCTCTCTTTTGAGTGGTTTTCAAAGGTTAAAAATGATTTTTAAATATAATGATTCTTACACCCAATTATGCTTAATAACTAGGCAATTATGTCATGTAAACTGTTTGAACTGTGTTCCTTTATCACACCCATATTCATAACCTTTGAACAAATAGACTACCGTTTAAAAATTTGAGGTCAATATGATTTTTTTAAAGAAATTAATACTTTTATTCAACAAAGACACATTCAATTCAAAAGTTACCTTAAAGACATTTAAAATGTAATAAAAAAAAAGATTTCTATTTCAAATAAATGCTGTTCTTTTCATCTTTCTATTCATCAAAGAATGTATCACAATTTCTAAAATGTATTCAAATACAAAACTGTTATTTTAAATTGTAATAATATTTAACAATATTAATGTTTTTACTGTATTTTTGATCAAATAAATTCAATCTTTTTTTCAAAAACAAACAGAAAATTGTATCACTCTAAAAAAAGCTGAGTTGTTCCGACCCAAATTTTGTTCAAATATGGAAAAACCCAACCATTGGGTTAAATTTTAAAATTAAATTTTTAACCCAAGGGTTGGGTTTGTCCATATTTGACCCAAATCTGGGTTGAAACAGCTCAGCTTTTTTCTTTTTTTTTTTTTTTTAGAGTTTACTGACCCCAAACTTTTGAACGGTATGTATACCTGCTTTCTGGCAGATTATTTAATGTGCGAATGTCATTTTACATTTTGAAAACCAAAGAAAAACTTGACTATTTCAGAATCTGTTTTCTTACAATTTACAATGATCTGATTTTTAAATAATTATCATACATTATTATATAATTATCATATATTTTGTTATACATATAAATTATTTTATTATTGTAAAAATTCAAGCCACAAGCACCACAATTTCAAGACTGTGCATCAAGATAAACATGTGAACTGCCTCTTAGGGTTTGGATTAGTCAGTCATAAATATCTTTATATAAAACAACACAAATCTATGATATGCTGGCCCTTAGTCAGTTTGTTGAAATATGTATAATGTGTATCTCACCTGCACTCACACTGGTTGTGTTCAATGAAAGGCAGCTGCACAAGTTCATGCTTCATGTATGAGGTCCTCATGAGCTGTGGAGATTAACAGAGCAGGAGTCAGTACACACACACACACACACACACACACACACACACACACACACACACACACACACACACACACACAATCTGTTCTGCATAGTAATGACCCCATCTTTTATCCTTCAATCTCTCTATACAGTACGTGACCAGGATCCAACCTGATTCATACACTAGAGACTCCATCTACCCACACTGAATATGTATGACTAACTCATGCTGTGTGTGTGTGTGTGTGTGTGTGTGTGTGTCTTTCTGGCTAAGCCGTGAGGTTTGAGATCTTGCATTATACAGGGGGTAGTGTGTGGCGTAGTCTCGTGTAGCCAGCCCTTTGCCTAATGACATAAGGTTTGGGCTCTATAGCCACTGCAACTGGCCAAAGACAGCACACTTAGGGTGTACTGAACCGTGCCCTAGTGCATTTGACCCCCAAAGCCCGGTTCGTTTGAGTAGTGTGATCACTCCGTTCCGTGCCCGGGCGTGGTTCGTTTAGCAGTTCCTGGCCCGTTTGGAAGAGGTGGGCCAGAGCACGGTTCAGTTGGGCTCGAGCACGGTTCGCATGCAGTGTGAGCGCTAACCGCCCCGGACCACGGAACAGCTACTACTTTTGTGTAGTATTATTACGACGGCAAACATCTTCATTACTACTTTGATAGTAAACTTTTCAATTAATGTAATTAATTCGAGTGTATTTGGGTTTATAACGGGTCTGCTTCTCACCTTATTGATAAACAGGAATTGTAGTTTGCGAGTACAGCTGAAAATTTCTCCATTAACATCAGCTGCCTTTGTAATAATCCTCTGATACGTGCAAGTGAAAATTGCTGCTCAGCATAAATGATAAATCTATTAGGCAGTATCTTAGCAAAAGTGCATTTTTTCCTGTTTTCTTCTTCTAGAAAAGGCTTCTAGAAAACCTGTAGAAGATTCAGGCTTTTGCCTTCTCAAAATTGTTTCCAGTTTTGTGTGCCGTAAGCATCAGACACTTAGCAAATGGAGTGTGGGCGTGACGTCTGACGCTGAGATTATGTGTGGAGGTACACTGCCCCAAAAATCTGTTGTATATTGGTGTACTTACTCCAAACTGTATTTAAAGGATTTGTTCACTTTCAAATGAAAATTGGAAAAATTTAATTTTCATTTTAAAGTGAACTAATCCTTTAACCATTTTTATAGGACCTGAGTGTGTAACATGAATGTGTTCGATACCGTCACGTTAAACGTGAATGTAAGAAAGCAAATGTGTGAAAGGTTTCTATGAAGGGAGAAATGTTACGTAGTGTAGTGTTACATTTACCATACCGTTCAGAAGTGTGGGGTCAGTACATTTTTATTTTAAACAAATTAATACTTTTGAGAAAAAAAAAAGAAAAAAAAAAACTTTATTCAACTTTGGTACAAATAAAAAATGTTTCTTGAGCAGCAAATCAGCATATTCAAATTATTTCTGAAGGATCATGTGACTGAAGACTGGAGAAATTAAGCTGTTATGCTTTGCCTAACAGGAATAAATTACATTTTAAAATACATTAGATACAAAATAGTTATTTTAAATTGTAGTAATATTTCACAGCATTACTGTGTTAACTGTATTTTGATCAAATAAATGCAACCTTGGTGAGCAGAGAAGACTTTTTCCAAAAACATAAAAAAAAATTTTTACTGACCCAAACTTTTGAACAGTACTGTAGATAATGATATACACATATGCAGGGCCGGCGATTGCTATAGGCGAACTAGGCGGTTGCCTAGGGCGACAAATATGTTGGGGGCGCGGGCGCGGGCGCCCTCTAGGGTCGCCGTTACGTTACGTTAGGCAAGTGCGCAGTTGATGAAAAAAATGAAGCGGTCTAATAAACCCTCCGGTGCACGGAAAACGGAGAAAGGAAGAAGATAAAAGGAAAACCCAGTATAGAGGTAGCCTAAATCTTCTCATCTCAGCCATTAAGGTGTTAAATGAAATACATTTGCTTAGTATTGTGCATCATCACCTTGAACTAGTGGTTAAACGGATCGTTGTTGATCCGTGATCCGTTCGGATCAAGCCTCACGGTTCGGGACGCATGTGATTCACGGATCATTTGCAAGTTGGTTTCACCGCAATAGAGTGAACAGGTTATAATTTGAACGTGTTTTGTCTTGCTATTTCACACATTAAATAGATATAAAACCATTCCAGCGCTAGAAGAGGGAAAAAGAGGATTTAATTCGGTATCGCACGCAGGTCTATTATCGGTACGCGCAGACGCGAATACAAGGCTCGCGCGCACAGAGAGCGAGAAAGAGAGAGGCACGTTCCATATCAGATAGCTCTAAAACTCTAAATTAATTTTTCTTTCGCATCCTCAAGGCACTTGGATGGTCACATACACGCATTATGTCAGTCAAAATTATAAAATAATAAAGTATTCTCGAAAACACATTCGGTTATGTCTTAATTGAACGAGGTGAGAATTCGGAATTGGATGTGTATCTATCGGATGTGCGCGTGCATGGAGTCTTACTCTTAAAGTGACAGCAACCTAAAAATACCTGCTATTGTCGGTCATGTAAATCAAACAACAAAACACAGCTTTAACAAAGATTAATCTATATTACATTACATTTACACAGTGAACAGTTTCATTTTATATTTAATTATTACATTTCTGTACACGAAAATTAATACTACAGTTAGAACTCATTTTATTTGTAACTTTATGTTGTATTTATCTATGCTTGTAATTGGTGTACAGTATTTGTCCTTTTTACAGTCTGTTCACTTGTCTTTAATAATGTATTAGTTAGGCTTGTAGTTTCTGCTGTGGTATCAGAGTAGTTAAAGTGGGCTAAGTAATAAATGCAAAGTTAAGTTACCTCCCCAACCCCTTATTATTATTATTATTATTATTTATTTTTTTTTTTTTGTGCTAGGGCAATCTCGCCTAGGGCAATCAAAGGGCTAGAGCCAGCCCTGCACATATGAATGCCACTGCATTAGGTAACAAAATATCAAAAACAACTGACATTCATTTTTACAGGTATATATATCAAGAACACTTTACAAGCCAAACATTTCACAAAAAGAAGTGTGTTGGATTATAAATGTTAAAGGGTTAGTTCACCCAAAAATAAAAAAATTATGTCATTAATGACTCACCCTCATGTCGTTCCAAACCCGTAAGACCTCCGTTCATCTTCGGAACACAGTTTAAGATATTTTAGATTTAGTCCGAGAGCTTTCTGTCCCTCCATTGAAAGTGTAGGTACGGTATACTGTCCATGTCCAGAAAGGTAATAAAAACATCATCAAAGTAGTCCATGTGACATCAGTGGGTTAGTTAGGATTTGTTGAAGCATCGAAAATACATTTTAGTCCAAAAATAACAAAAACTACGACTTTTTTCAGCATTGTATTCTCTTCCGGAATCCTTTCCATTGAACTGATTCCATTGAATTGATTCCATTGAACTGATTCCATTGAATTGATTCCATTGAACTGATTCCATTGAACTGATTCCATTGAACTGATTCCATTGAATCCTTTCATCTGTCAGGTAATGCACTTTTACGTCATTGTTTTTGGCGATTAGGACATCCGCGACATGCACACTTACGCACCATTTTAAAAAATATAGCAATACCAAAATACAAACAATGTAGAATAGCTTGAATACAGCGTGCATCTTCCTCAGACTGTAAACGAAGCTCGGGCGCACCAGATAACACGTCAGCAGCGTCTTACATCAGCAGTGTCACTGCGGAGTCGTGAACCACACTCCGGAGCAGAAGGGGGCGGTAATGCACCAATAAGCTGGATGCCAACCGCCGTAAAACAGGAAAGAAGAAGAAGCAGAGTTGTGAAAGCGGATTGACAACAAACCCGGAAGAGAAGACAATGCTGAATAAAGGCGTAGTTTTTGTTATTTTTGGACCAAAATGTATTTTAGATGCTTCAAAATGTCGCAGATGTCCTAATCGCCAAAAACAACCACGGCGATGTAAAAGTGCATTACCAACGCCGACAGATGAAAGGATTCAATGGAATCAATTCAAAGGAAAGGATTCCGGAAGAGAAGACAATGCTGAATATAGTCATAGTTTTTATTATTTTTGGACCAAAATGTATTTTCGATGCTTCAACAAATGATGTCACATGGACTACTTTGATGATGTTTTTATTACCTTTCTGGACATGGACAGTATACCGTACATACATTTTCAATGGAGGGACAGAAAGCTCTCGGACTAAATCTAAAATATCTTAAACTGTGTTCTGAAGATGAACGGAGGTCTTACGGGTTTGGAACGACATGACGACATTTTTGGGTGAACTAACCCTTTAAAGGGGTCCTATTATGCCCATTTTTACAATAAGTCTCTGGTGTCCCCAGAGTGTGTATGTGAAGTTTTAGCTCAAAATACGCCACAGATCATTCATTATAGCATGTTAAAATTGCCAATAATGTGATGAACTCCACCTGTGGTAGGACACCTGTGAAAAGTGCATTAGGTGCATGTGTGTGTGTACCTCCATTACAAGTGTGTGTGTTTGTGATGGCACACACTCGAGCGCCTCATCGGAGCAGCAGCCTCCGCAGCGGCGCAGTGTTACACACGACGGCAGGAAGAGATGATGTGTGTCCCACGAAATCTCCCGCCAAACTTCCACCAGCGTCTCTCTGGGATGACATCCGCTTTTCTGATACACATCCAACCACCTCACCACTGAGAGAAAGAGAATAAAAGTAAGAAAACACTTCACTCTTAAATGAACAGTTCAGGTTCGGGATAGCATCTGAGACATTAAACTGGGTTTATGTGCACATTAATATATTATAAATTATATATACACATAAATCTTGATGCAAGATGCTAAATTATTGACACAATATCCGTTTAGACATGTTATCAACTGAATTCCTGTTGGTTAATTTTTCCCTTCTTAGTATCCTTGTGCGTAACATGCTCAAGACAAGTGTTGAAATAATGGATATAACTGGGCACAATGTTTGTAAAGGATTCTCTCACACTAATCTCATGTGTACACAAATAAGCCTTATGGCTGTTCTTTCACTGTGTGTATTTTAACATTTATCCCGTGGCAATGCCTTGCATCATCAACTTCAAAAGTAAGTGCATTGTGAACAAGATTTCCTTGCTTTTATAAACTGTATTTAATCATTTCCTGTGGTAACTGACAGCATGTCAAAGATGCCATTTACAAAGCATAATTTGCATTTAACCCAAAACATTCCTCTGGATATTAAGCACCAACGTCCAGGTATTTTAAACAAACCAATACACTGATCTGAAGTACCTTTAATTGTTGTGGAAAGTTACTTTCAATAATAATGCATTACAATATTGCGTTACTCTCTCTCTAAAAAAAAAAAGTAACTAATATGAAAAAATAACTAAGTAACCTGGGCTGGGCTTGCTTGTTTGTTTTTAATAACAACAAAAAAAGTTCTATTTTTGGCAAATGTTAAGGCCCTTTCACACCAAAAGTGAAATGAATATGCTTCATTCTGATAAACATCAAATGTACAAGCCAAACATTTTCTGTGCAAACATTTAAGCACAAATGTGATGTTTATCTAAAGACATTTTTGCTTATTAGTATGGTTTAATTGGATCATCACAGGTCAGCAGCAAAGACATTGGTTAATAAAGTGAGATTAAATACATAAAGTATATTTTTTTTATTATTGCAGGTTTGTGCAATATTCTGAGTTTGCATTTCACTGTTTTTATGGGAAAACAAAGTAACTTGTGTTGAAAAAGTAACTCAGATATTTTGTTGTAAATTTAAAAGTAATACGTTACTTTTCTAGTTACGTGAAAAAAGTCATCTGATTACGTAACTCAAGTTACTTGTAATGCATTACCCTTCAATACTGCCTATAATGCAGCATGAAATATCTTTTTATTATCCAAATCATCACACTATTTTTAAAATAAAAGCTTTTTTTTAATTGACCTTTCACTAAAATAATTAGTTCCCGAAATCGAAGTTAATACACTGAAAACTTCAAAAGTTTGGTGTCGATAAGATAAGAATGGTCATATTACACTGATTTTAAAATATTTTAATATATTTTAAAAATTGTTTTAGTTGAATTTTCAGTGTCACATAATCAGTTGATTTGCTACTCAATAAACATTTCATATTATCAATGTTGAAAACAGTTGTTCATAATATTTTCGTGGAAAGCATGATACATTTTGTCAGGATTCCTGTTGAATAAAGTTCAAAAGAACAACATTTTTTCAAAATAGATTTTTTTGTAACATTATAAATGTCTTTAATTTAATAAAGGTTGGCCATTGTGGGTGCTAAGTAATGACACATGACATTTTGCAGTGAGCATTGAGGACCAGAACGATCCATTTTATGACATAACCTCACTAAATCAGTAATGCACACATGCACCTATGAGAATAAGCAAGGCTCAATACCTTCTCCAGATCTGTGACTCTCTGCTGGGATCCAGTGGTCTGACTAGAGGAAAGGACACAGACAAGGCATCAGACACAACATACAGCAGGGACAATAACAAAACCGCCTATATGGTGCTATGAAGAACTGATTCCACTGAACATATTGCTGAAAACATAAATAAGGATTCTTAAATGCTTTTATAGTGTTTACTTGTGCCAGAGCAGCATAAAGGTGGACGTTTGCACACATTCACACAAACATAGCCCTCATTCAGTGGGTTCAACGCAATGGAACAAGGTCACCACTGAGACTTTGCACTACAGCGCAAACAACACACGCATACATACGCACACCATGCCTTACTACTTTCTGTGTGGGTAGTTTTTCTGAGCATGTGTGACAGTCACATTATAGGTGACCTCTCACACTGATATAAGCCAGCACATTCAGTGTATACCCTCACAGAATGAGTGTTTCTGTGTGTTTATTCTGCAATGATGGCATCAGAGCAATAAATAAAGCTTTAATGGAACTGAACAACATTTATCAGAAGACATGGCAGATCATTGCACGGCATTGGGTTTAGTTACGTTGTACCTCCCTCCTCGTCTGCAGATTCTGTGTTGCAATATGAAGGTTGAGTCATTCAATTCCTCATCTACCTCCTGTTTTGGTGCCATTGTGAAATACAGCAGCCAGCTCAGAGCTGGCAAGGGGACTGGCACACACACACACACACACACACTTTCACACACATATTAACATTCACTTTCTCTCCCTGAAATGCTCACACAGTAAAAATCTCAATGCTGCCAGGGTTTTTTTTTTTTTTAGCAGCAGCAGCAGCAGTTGGCTGGATTTGGCTGCGTCAGCCCTCTCTTTCTAAGAGCCCTTGAGTTTGAGCACCAATCATCAGCTCAGCTGCCTCGTTCTCCCACAGTCCCCCTCCACCTGCAGCCGTGGGTCAGTCTGGCATCTGTGAATGGACTCGAGCATTACGAAATGAGGTTTTCAAACGGAACAGCAGGTATCAGGCACTGCTGGCGGATCCAAAAGTCTGAGATCACATGGAAAATCTGGGATTTTTTTTTTTTTTTTATTTAAACTTGGAAGCCAACTAAACATTTTAGGATGTTCATGCATTAAAACAAGAGAAAAGTCATGATGTAAAATGTACGATTTTGGATTATTTCTAGGTCAAATATAACCAAATTTGTGATACTTAACATGTGAACTCCTTTCTACAAAAAGTTTTTTTTAGTGCTGTTAAATGATTAATCGTGATTATTCGCATCCAAAATAAAAGTTTGTTTACATAATGTATGTGTGTGCACTGTGTATATATTTATTAGGTGTAAATACACACACAGCAAAATCACCAGTTAAATCAACTCTGCATGGAGTACATATGGTCCCTCTCTAAATAGTGTCAAAGCAACACTGAAGCAGTTAAAGTTAATGAGATAATTAAGCGATTAATTAAGTGATGAATGAGCATTAGTGATGAACACCTGCTGTTAACAAGCAGAATCACTGAAGGAAAGATAATCATCCTCTACTGAGATCTTGAGAGATGTATTCAGTTGATTTCATCTAAGACTGTTGCTGGAGTCAGCTATAGTTCTTGTGTTTCTCTTTTCTTCACTGATTCTGCTTTTTAACAGCAGGTGTTTATCACTAACACTCAATCATCACTTAATAATCTCATTAACTTAAACTCTGGTTAAGTGTTACTTTAACAATATTTAGAGAGGGACCATATGTACTCCAAGCAGAGTTGATTTAACTCTAGTGATTTTGCTTTGCACATGCATGTATGTATTTATCAAAAATATATTAGATTGTTATATATATATATATATATATATATATATATATATATATATATATATATATATATATATATATATATATATACACACACACACACACACACACACACACACACACACAATACATGTATGTGTGTGTATTTATATATAAATAATAAATATACACAGTACACACATATATATTATGTATAAACAAACATTTATTTTGGATGCGATTAAACATTTGACAGTGGCAGTTTTTTTTCCTTCCACTGAAGCAAAAGATGCTCTTTGAAACCTCTCAAATCATGCTAGAGAACATGATCATCAGGTTTTGTTCATGTCAGCTGCATGAAAAGGAAGTTGTGATAGTATTTTCTTCCATATTGTGATGAATGTCTGAGGGAAACATTTTCTCGAGCAAGACAAAATGTACACTCCTGGGCAAAAAAGGAAAAAAGGGCCACGCCAAAAATGGCACCTTTTCTGGGCACTGAAAGTGTAAATGAACTTGCTGTCAATAGAGGCCTCACTGAGCCAGTCGGATTTGATCAAAAATATCTTAATTTGTGTTCCGAAGATGAACAAATATCTAACAGGTTTGGAATGACATGACGGTGCATAATTAATGACAGAATTTTCATTTTTGGGTGAACTAACCCTTTAACCCTCTACCGCACACATTATGATAAATCTATAAAAAAAAATCTTTGACTCTTTTTCTTTTCTTAGAATGGCTTAACTTAAAGTGCTGTAAAAAAAAATTTGGAAAAAAATATTATTTTAAGGTACTTTATGATATGTTGCCATATGGCAACAACGTACAATAGTGGAACAACTTAAAATAAGTGTAAGTGTATATAGTTCATATTTTTCCTCAGAAATGTTGTTTGTATTGAATCAATTAGTGCTATTATAAGTTTTAGCAGTAATTATAAACAATACCTTATACTTATTTTCCAACATCTTGTGTTTTTCCATTCTCTTTTGCTGAATAATGCTTTATATTCTTTAAATTTCACCTTTTTTCTGTATGAAACTTCAAAAAGCATTTTTTTTTTCCAAAGGTGAGACACATGTAGACATCACATTTGGTGCTCTTCACACTAACAATACACTTACAGCCACTTGCACCTGCCTTTTTGAGACACCATGGTAGGCCAGTGGTTGGTCTGGGCCAGTACACATGGCTGTGATGGCAGATCTCTGATGTTGATTTAATCCATAATACAAATGCCATGGCAGTCCTTAACATACGACTAATCAACATTATATCACTAGCATTAATGTTTTTATTGTTATAGCTTAACAGACTGCAGCTAACTTTTGCTGGCTATCTAACCTATTATAATAATGTCATTCCATTATTGCGCAGTGTTGCCATATGGCAACACAGACATTTTCTCGATTTACCAAAAACTAATTTCATAAAAACTTTTTTGAGTGGTGAATATGTTATCATACCTTACCTGAGATGATGTTAACATTTTTTTTGTGAATGTGACATGGGCAGGTCCTTGTTTGTTACTGACGTTTTAGTTTGCTTTCAGCAACTACCGACAAGAGATGGCAGTCTGTCAGATATTGCGTCACAGAAAAAAAAAGCATGTCATGTGACTTAACCAAAGCACATCATTGGCTAAATTAAGGTCTTCTCTTACCAATAAAAAAAACTAGAATGTTCTCTTAAAGAGACGGTGGCAAGGAAATGAACAAAGAGTATGTTGCCATATGGCAACACTATGCGGTAGAGGGTTAAATGTTTAAGCTGTGTTAGTAAACGTGCAGACAGCTTCTTACAAGAAGAAGAGTCATTTTTGTTCCACTCAATGATAATGGCTTCAAACCGTTAATGACTAGTTGATAAATGTCTCCCAGTTTGTTTGAGTTTAATATGTGAGACCAAAAATTCACTATAGAGTTCAAATCTGGACTTGTACTGAAACATGAGCCTGATGGACTTGTTCTCAAGCCACTTCTTGGATGTCTTTGCAATTTGGGCAGGAGGAGCATTGTCTTGTTTAAAAAATAACATCTGATCATTGATGGAAGCAAGCCATTCTGCAATATTCTCCTGTACTCTGAAGAACTAAATGACTTCACAGTGAAGCAGCTCACCAAGACCTTCCTCCATACTTCACTGTGGTAGAGATGCATTTATCATTATATTTCTCAGCAGATTTTCAAAGACAGCGCTATGGTGCATCACCATGCAACTTGTGTTTCATTGTGATTTATCACTCCACAAACAACTTCCCATATTCAGCCAAAAACTTCATTCTGTTTTTGATGTTTTCTGAAACAGCAATGGCTTTTTAAGTAGTGCATTTGCTTCAATTTTGATAAGTTCCTGACCAATGATTTATGGTTAAGACAATTAAAAGCTTAGTGTTTAGCCATTTTGCCCAATGTGTTATTTGGATTTTTTTTTTTTTTTTTTTTTTTTGCCCAGGAGTGTAGAGCAGGACTGGATTTTGTGCACAGAGAATTGATTCAGTCTAAAAAATGCTGGGTTAAAAACAACCCAAGTTGGGTTTAAAATGGACAAACCCAGTGAATGGGTTGTTTTGTTTACTGTATTGCTTGCTTAAAATGAACTCAAAGTATGTTGGAAATGAACATTTATTAATATGTTTTAATACATGAACATTTATCAATACGTTTAATGAAAAATAATTAAACAATATTAATTGCTTATTAATAAATGTTCACCTTTTGATTATTATTACTGCCTCTAGTAATTATGTGTCTGATTTTTCATTTCCAACCTATATTGGCTTCATTTTAAGTCAGCCATATAATAATTTTTAAACAATAGGTGGGTTAAATAAAACTGCCCAGCATGTTGGGCAAACATTTAACCCAACTGTTGGGTTAAAACAACCCAATTGCTTGGTTTGTCCATTTTCATCCCAACTTGGGTTGTTTTTAACCCAGCATTTTTTTTGCGTCATTGGATTGTTGAGGTTTGCTATTGGTGGATCTCATGTGAGTGACAGGTTGCCCCACCCTCATGCCAAAATACATCATCAGAGAAGTTGCTGCAAGAGGGAGGGGAAGTTATTTTGATTAAAGATTACAAGTGCACAGAATAAATCATTTAATAAATACTGCAATATTCCATTAAAAAAAAAATAATAATAATAATAATAATAATTGCCCATTTAGATTGCATGGTAACTATAAAGCAAGAGGAGACAAACCAAATACTACGTACATAGTTGTATTTCCTCTCACATTGTTATACTTATTATTTTATTTGAAATACAAATATGCAAAATATAAGTATTTCACTAGTGCCCTCAGACTTCTGGCCTGCACTGCATAAACAGAAAATGTTCACACTGCCCACCTGTCAATAGCAACTTCATCATCACTGTGCACGTGACAGGGAGAAACCTAAAGGTCACAGGGTTATACTTTTAAAAATCGTGCCATACCATACCTTATCATGCACTTTCACTAAGACTGGCAGCATGCAATGCAATGCAATGCAACATTCTGAAGGTTTACATTTCACGGCATCTTCAGCATCATCAAACTAAATATACAAGAGCCAAACTGCAGTCTAAAATAAATAAACGAAGTTTCGGCTAAACACAACAGGACAAACGATGAGTGGAGCTGCATCATTATGAAGACTTATGATATGCATCCATAAAGCAGAGCTCCGGTCACACGTACACCGACCACATACCGCTGCGCTCGCGAATAACGGAGATGCGCACATTCAGTGCATTCTGCCATCCCGCTTTCATATGCTACAACTCGCAATGCTGATGGTGCCAACAATAAGTGTCATATACTGGCCTGATGGCTGTAATGTTGACAAAAGCTTGTGTAAGTGAAGATAAAGATAAGGAAGGAAGTGCGTCACTGTCTATCCTTTGGAGACCCAGACCAAAAAAAAAAAAAAAAAAAAAAAAAAAGGACAACAATTTAGTGTTTAGGGCAAATAAATATAGCACTACATCTACATTTCTTAAAATATGATTTTTAAAAATACGCAAAAAATTCAAGACTATATGAGATATATTAGAAACTATATTTTAAGACACAAAAAAGGGGAAAATAACTTAGTGTTTAGGACATTACTAAAAAAATATTATAAACACATTAAATTATGTATTTAATTAAATCAACTAAAGCATTTAATATTATTCTAGAATTATATTATATTGTTATATTATTAATATCATCATCATCATCAGATTAAATCACATCATCATATAGGCCACACCTCCCTGATGTGCTTTAATGTGCTCTCAGGCAACAATAAACACACAAGAAAACATATATCCACTGTAGTGATCACTAATAAATTGGAGGGTTTTTCTATCTTTAAAAGCAGCACCTTTCCCATCCAGCCAAACGTCAATGACCGTCAGGTTATTTCAACACATAAAATGCTCAGAAGAGTGTTGAGCATTAACTCGGCTCAATAAAGTGCATTTTACAAGCAATAGTGTAAAATCTACCATAATAAAAGATACTTATCAAGTGTTTGATAAAAGACAGCCACACCAGAGTAGTTAAATGAATCCATTAAAGTTTAAATATTAATTAAAATAGTTAAAGAACACATACTTTACAGCAGCTAATTAAAATAGCCTAATAAGCACTTAGAGAACACTGCAATGCTACTTATTTTAGATAATGAAAAAAATATGATTATGATAATAAAAAAGCATGTTCTTACCGGTGTCTTGGCACATTGTGTGGGTATTCTGGTAAGTGAGACGAACTGAAACATTCCCAGAATAACTCGCAGCTTGATCCCCATTGTTTGAGTTCACCAAGAAAAGTCAGAAATAGTTGTGTAAATAATATAACAGAGGTCCAACGTCCAGTCCTTAGAGCTGTTAATTCTCGATGAATGATTATTCCACTTTCACATCCGAATCCAACATCTTTAATCCAAACAGTGACAATTTACTCAGAAGATTCTCAAAAAACAGAGCAATTGTCATTCCTGTCATGGTTTAATGAAAAAATAAACCAAAATAAAATATATCTTAAGTTTTAACGCACATAAAAAAGAGACTGCTTTGAATATAAAGGCTTTTGAGATGCTCAGATGGCTGTGCGTATTATAAACACCTAGCTATAATAATCCCAAAGGGCTATATGTTATATTACAGGAGAGTTTTCCATGCATTTCGGGCATTTCATTTATACCGGCTTCCTCGCAGCAGAATTCCCGGTGGAAGTAGAGTACGTCCTTACGGTCCAGAGAAATATATATCCGGTAACAAATAAATATATCCTCAAGTATCGATGTTATGAGCCTCCTGAAGGTCTCTGTGTCTCCCGTCTGGTATTTCAGACGGTTTGCTTTGTGTGGCGCATCCCGTGCTACTGTAGGTCACCAGTGAAATCATGCCCACCAAAACCTATGATGACGCTTTGCTTGTCAGACACAAGATCTTATCATTTAAATGTTCGACATATACATAATCTATTCTGTCAACATGCGCAATGCAATGCACGTGCGCCTATATGAAATAGGAATGAGAGAAATGCACCTTCATATGATTAAGGTCGTTTTCTCCAGTCTCTTATTTGCCCTTCAGGACTCACACGCTCCGCAACTCTCGGTGCGCGTCACCGTCGCGCTCGTGGAACTTTTCTTTTTTTCCCCCCCTGACGCGCAGACTTTGCTCGCGCGCAAACAAGCACAGGTGTAATGCTCGCGCATCGTAAGGTAGACAATTATTAACCGACTCCCCCTGTCTATATTTGAGTGCTTCTCTCTGTCAGTGTATTTTGAGTTCTTTTTCTTTTTAAAGGAGGCAAAAAATAAATAAAATAAAAATAAAAAATTAAATGTATCTTTTAAAATCAGACGCATCTGATAGGATGATGGTTATAAAACGAATACTTTCGGTTCTGGATGCGGATTGGTTAGCTGCGATATAGAAGTTAAAAGCGAAACTGTGTAGATATTATCTTGAGTAGATATCTACCTCACCTGAGTAGGTTTAACCTACTCGATTAGGTCATATTTAATTATATTTTTAACTTAAATAAAACAAGTTACTACATAAATCACATTTTAAGGTTACCTATCAGTTTAGAAACGCATGACGCGAGACACCTGTTCACCTAGCTACTATATCACTGCGCAGCATCCATAGAGACCGTCAACCAGGGACTATATCTTCCTGCGGAAGGATGGAACTTAAAGGGACAGTTCACCCAACAAATTAGAATTCTGCCATCATATATTCCCCAAATCGGTATTACATTCTTTCTCACGTGAAACTATAAAAAAATGACTGTTTAGCAAAACGAGTGAGCTGCTTTCATACAGTAAAAGTAGATGGGAACAGGGGCAATAAATTGAAATCTAAATCTTCTGAATACAACTATAGGTTAAAATAAATAAATAACATTACCTTCTGACAATCTTTCACTTCATTTCTTTCAGACCTTGTCACCATTCACTTCAATGTATGGAAAACAGCAGCTTGGACATTCTACTATAATTAACTCCTTTTTTTCTTAAAAAATAAACAACATAGGTTTCGAAAGACATAACTTACATTTTGGCCAAACTGTTGTCATTATTCATTTTTATGTTATGCTTTTTTTTCTTCCATCCAATGTTGTGGACAAGACATTCATTCTGCAGGTGATACTTTTACTTGCCAATTAAAACGAGCCTCAGAAGTCAATACTGTGACTTAATCTTCAGGTGTAAATACAAATTAATTAGATTGTGCAGCATCTGAACTGGAACCCACCCCACTTTGCTTGCATGTGAAGACCCTCAACATCACCCACAGGTATGTTTGGGTTATACAGGGGGAAAAAAATCATGTGGGCTGCAGGAATGCGGGCTGTTCTATCTCTCCTGGACTGCTAACAGCATTAAAGCTGACAACCGCAAAGAGCTCTTACAGAGTGTAACTATCTAAATGCCTTCTGGAAACCCCAGAGTGGTCAGGAGAGAAGGTCCAGTCATCACATATCCAAATAAACAAACCCGGCCAAGGTCAGAAGATTTCACCATTGATACTGCTGAACTGGGGGCGATGTTGTTAGCATTTCTGTGAAGTCTCCCCAGACGGTGGCCTGAGAGAGTTTAGTTTTAAAATGTCAAAATGATAGAAGGTGCTCTTGTACAGACACACAGGCAGAAAAAAATGCTGTTGAAACGGTCCCCGACTCATTCCTGAAAGCTGGTATCTCCAAAATCAGACCCGAGCAGAGAGGAGCACCTGCATATGGGCCCATGCGATATCAGAAAACCACATCAGACTGAGTCCCTGGCTGTGGAGTCACAGAACAGCCCAGATCATCAACATCTGTACATAGGTTTGGAAATGTTAGGCTTCTGTGACACGCATCTACTGTAGTGGATTCTAGAAAGTCATGAACATCACTAACTGGGAATGACATAGTAGACTTTTTTTTTGCTAAGAGGAGTGGGACAGTAAACAATAACAAGCAATGCAAGAATGTGGGATGTTTTAGGCTGTTTTATCATACACAGATGAAAAGTGTTGGTCAGACTACAATGATTTGAACAAAACCCTAAGTATGAGCAATAGCAAAAGTGTTGCTTATCTTCTTGAAGTACACTGTTGTTTAAAAGTATGGGGTCAATAAGTTTGTTTCTTAGAAGACATGAATCATTTTCTTTAGCAAGGGCACGTTAATCTCTGTAGTCAGTAAAAACATTTGTAAATATAGCTACAAGGTCCAAGCACAGCAGAAGCAAACAAGAAAGCTAGCAGCAGACTACAACTACAAAAATGAGTAAATAAAGACATTTGGTGTCAATTTTAAGCAAAAAGTTTGAAAACCCAAAAATACAATGAGTTGTAATGCAGCATAATTGCTTATAATATAATTTCATTACAAACCACAAGGGGGCTCTCTGCTGAAAATTTTTGAGTACCTTCAGGGCATGGTGTCGAAGACACATACTAAGTTTTGTAATGATATGCCAACGTGTTTGTAAAAAATGAAATCCAAAGCTGTAACTGCAATGGTTCTTTTTTATAATTAAAATGACGGCCATGTTTTTCAAGGTACACCAATTTCATAATGGACTAATTTCTGATTTCTGAAGTCAATCAGATCAAAGGTACTGCAGTTAAGAGCAATTTCATGTTTTGTTCAATTATAGCGCCATCAAGTGTCACAGTCCCACCGCCTCAGAGTGCCCCCATATATAAGCAAGTCAAATTTGGTGAAAATATCTAATGTCATTTTGGAGTTACAGACATTTATATTTATGAGCACATACAAAAAAAAATGACCCATATCAGTCTTTAAATGCATTTTTTGGCACTTACTATCAAAAGTTTGACATTTAGCCATTAACATATAGGCAACAACCTAAGTTTCTGATTTTCCTACAGTGGTTTTGTCTTGATCGGATTAACAGATTCGAAAGATATTTGCGAAAGTTGTTTAAACGTCAAATCGCAACACTGCACAAACCATAAAGGCGAAACCTAGCATGTTTGGTATCATTGGACTCGGCAAGGATTCGGGAATCTAAGGAGATGACTCCCGTGAAAAAAGTCAACCAATCCAAAGTTATAAGCAAATGAATATTTGATTTTACCACTAGGTGGCGCTGGATTGAAAGTTCTCAGGCTACTTCAGGGTACTGTGCCGATGACCTATATCGAGTTTCGTAATGACATGCTAATGCGTTCATAAAACACAGTATTTTAATACAAAATTCAAAATGGCCGATATGGGAAAACTGGATATCATTCGACTTATCATGCTGCCCCAAATCTAACAATACCACTTTTTGGGCAAACCATTCAGAAGTTAATGAGCAAAAATCTCCCGACCAGTAGGTGGTGCTGTGCTGAAACGCAGCATGTAGCCTCAGGTCATGCTTGTGATGATGTGTACCAAATTTGGTCTGAATACACTAAAGAGTTGCGGAGATATAGCCTCGCGTCCAATTTGGCGAGCTCTTTGTCAAATTTGTTTGTGCATTATTCGAAAACGGTTGGGTTTATCAAAAAGCTTTTGCCATCATGATCTGAAAATGATCTGATTTGATGTACTAGAAAATTGGACTAACCATCTAGGACTAATGCGAAAAAGTATGTTTTTTGGCGGGAAAAAATTTCAGTATGGAAAACGACGTCGTAGGGTGCAATCGAATCACCTTGAGCCAAGGAATCAGAGGAAAAAAGGAAATATTGTTTTTTTTTTTGTTGTTTCTAGCTCTTATGGTTCAATAGTTATTAGTATAAATGTAAGTAAAACTTTGGACACTTGGTGGCGCTAGAGGGATTGAGTAAGAGACTACAAATTTACTGTGGTGAATGTTTGGACTGTCCTCTATCAGTGTTCCAAATTTCACAACTTTTCTCCATACAGTTCTATGGGCTCGCATGCATTCCATTTAAAATATAAACAAAAAAAAACATAACATATCATAATTGAGATCCATATCATCTTTAATTATCACAACAAAATCCATTAACATTAAGGCTTGCATTGGAGTGATTCCACAAAATCAATATTTGATTTATAAAGATGAAGGCGCTCTGGTAATTAAAAGGACTGCCTATTGCAGAATTTACATTAAATGTCAAACCCTAAAAATGTATAAGGCAATGACATGGATATCTAAGAAGACATCATTTTGGGAGCAATGCCTTGTGACAGCAGGGGTCTGCCTAGAGTTTGGATCCAGGATAAAGGACTTGTTTAATATAATCTTGTTGTATAGTTCTTGTATAATAACTTGTAGGAAATGCATTTGATATGCAGCCTAGATCTATTACAACGGGGGAAAGAAATGTCTCATTACTTGCCAAAGCACCATTTACTTCCTGTTCAAGAAAGGATTATCTGATGTTTCATTCAATAAGCTGGAAAATAGCCAGCACCTGAAATAAAAGTCACAGTGGACAGCACTGATCTGTCCATCTTTAGAACAGTCTTCCATGAGAAACTGTCCCACACACACTGGGCTTAACAAAGTGCACAATGTACAGTGTTTTCAGTGTTTTGATGAACTACTTTATCAGGAATGCAATGTTTCCATAACACCCTTTCCAGGTGCAGTTACAATGTCGCCTGTAAATGCAGGCAATACAGTAAGTGTACAGGTGTTTTCAACACTTGATGAGGAGCCATGATCACCTGTAATCAGCCTAATTTGCCTTGCACCCTCTGTGACCTTATCTGACAAGAGTTGGGTGAAAGAACAACCACCCAAATCTCCCCCCCAGGTCAAAATATCACTGCCTGCAAAAAATGGTAACATTTTGAAACACTTTGAGAACCTTATTCAAGGATCTGACACTGTGATCCTAGAAAATTTGATAAACTATTGACACAAAATACAATTTACATTCATCCACAACCTGCACTCTGTCCATAACCCCATGCGATGAGCTTCCTTTAGATCTGTCTTTTCCTTGCTTTACTTCTCTTCTCCATTACTTCGAATTTTGTATCTCTCCAGGAACTCGGCGTGTTTCTGTCTCATGATCTCCTGCTGCTTCTTAAAGCCGTTCACCCTACAGGAAAACCAGAATGCAGCATGATCAAATCAAATTTTTACAATTTCTTAAGAAAAGTGTGCTATTCCATGCAAAAAGTTGATAAAAAGCTAATAATTATTACAAATAATAAAATGGGTCTGAATGTCGCAATAATCATGATATAGCTTAGTGCAATTGTCAAATAAAAGGCTTGATTTAATTAACTACAGTCTGATGTTTCAGAGCGAAGCGCAGCACTGTGTTCAGTGGACACGTGAGCAGCCCGTGATCCAGTGTTTGCAGCATCCCAGAGCTTCTTGGGTTTACAGTAAATGCAGCAAACTCTCATCTCAGCATGTGTTGCAAGTTAAACATGCATTTGGGAATGAAACGTGCACTAGGTTTACTTTATCCACACAGTTTGCATAATCTCCAACATTTTGGTAGACAGAATTTTTCAGCATTTCACTATTATTATAGCAAAATAGAAGATGAAGGATTTGAAATGTTAAAAGTTTAAGAAAAATGTCCAGCTACAAATTCAAAATAAAACACTTAAAAACAAATTAAATATTTTATCTATTTACTTAAAAGTTCTTGCCGGAAGCTTGTTGAAGTATGGTTAATAAAGTTTAAAATATGGATATTTTTCTTACAAAAATGCATCGCTTCACTTCAGATGGCCTTTATTAACCCCCTGGAGCAGTATGGATTACTTTTATGATGGATGGGGGTACTTTTTTGGTCTTCAAAATCACACCTCCAATTCACTACCATTATAAAACATGGAAGAGCCAGGATACTTTTAAATATATCTCCGATTGTGTTCGTCTGAAAGACCCTCAAGTCATACACCTAGTATGACTTGAGGGTGAGTAAATCATGAGATCATTTTCATTTTTGGGTGAACTATCCCTTTAATATGGCAGCACCATGCAATTTAATTAGTAATCAAATCTAATGAATCTAATTACCACATTTTTTGCCCCAAAATTTAATTCAAATCAGAAACGTTATTGAAAAAAGTACTCAAATATTTGGCCACCACATTGCATTGACCATCCTAAAAATGTGCTTTTTCATTACTGTGGTGACAACAACCTTCAGTATTTCAACTTGCTATTAAAGTACAAATCAATCAAGGCTGTCAAATAACATGAGCCTAAAATCATCTTATTATTGTCGTGTCCCACAACTACTCTCCTTTGCATTTTAACAACGGTTCCCCTCACGGTTTCAAACGCTACAGCTTTTGTTTTCAAAACCTCTGATGCACCTCCTGAGGCTACATGTGTAACTTCAAAGTGCTTCCCACCTGGCTCTTTCTTTGGATTCATTATAGATTTCAGTGATGACTCTGTCCTTCTCATCCATGAAGTTATTATGGACCTCTTCCAGTTTCCTGCATGACAGACCAGCCCAGAGGTTAAAGGTGAACAGATTTACTGCCAACATATATATTTGGAGGGGTGAACAGACATCCACGATGCGCCCACATAACTTTGGGGTCACATTTAAAAGGGCACATGGGCAATAAAACATTTGATCATTTTTCAAAACATTTCAAGTGCACTTCTGCTACGCGTCAACCGAGCTGTGTCTGTTTGTAGAAGATACTTAATCTCAGTCGCCTGAATTCAAGGTGTAAAAACATTGCACTGATACTGGAAAGCATAACTAAACATCGGGGATTATGGGAAACCAGTGAACAGACTCTACTGGGGTTTGTCTGGCTCTGGGATAGACGAAATGCGTTTCAAAAACAACACACCATTATCATGCCCTCATCAGAAAACCGATGCACGAACAAAAGAAAAACATTTTGCACTGTGTTTCATACAAACAGTTGCAAAACACTCACTTATCGGCACAGCATCATTCAGAATGTGTTGAAAAATATTAGTATGAACCGCTGTGCATGTTGACCTCTATGCTATGTGCACCTCAGTGTGATATGATGAGGTCTCACCTGAACCCAAAGTAATGCGCGGAGAGACTGATTAGCATGGTGAGCACGCAGTAGCCCACCAAACGCATGTTCCGTTTCTTTCTCTTTTCCCACTCCTCAGCCGTGTTCTCCTGAGGCTGGGCCTGTCTGAACTGCTCCCAATAGCGCATGCTTTCTGCAGCCTCCGCACTGAGAAACACAGAGACAGAAATTTTAGCCACTGAACCATAATCTTTTGTAACCACATAACATGACGTATCATAGAAGTCATGACAAATGATTCTAATAACTTTCTTAATAAATATTTTTGCTCTTATTGTGAATTATACATCAGTAAATATTTTTATATGGACTATAAAGAGCGTTTTATGGGGGATAAAAAATAAAAAAACTCTTAGATTTCATCAAAAATATCTTAATTTGTGTTCCGGAGATGAACAAAAGTCTTAAGGCCCATTCACACCAAAAACGATAACTATAAGGATAACAATATAGTTCTAAAAATCATTCTAAATATAAAAGAATAGCACTATCCACACCACAGCTATAACGATAAAGACATAGAGAAACAATATTGTTGGGATCACTTTCAGAACGATTTTTTCCAGCTGTTGAATGATAAAACACTGACAGGTAAAATCAGAATTCACTCCAATTCAAGGACTCGCACATTTAAAATTACGACATTAGAGAGAAGCTAATCGCAGAGGTCCAGAAAAAGCTACCGCTGTTTGACAAGTCAAAAAATTAGATCATAATGCCAGGCTAGCAAACAGTGTAACATAAAAATTACCTCAGGTTTACAGTGCTAGTTTCGACAACACTGTCCTGCTTCCTTTGAAGCTGAAGTGAAAAAGATGTTGTTTTTATTCCACTATATTGATTTCATCAGATAAATTCACTGTTAAATTAGATCGATTACACTAGCTATTCACTCAAAACATAGTATGCTGAGGACATCTGCTGGTTAAAGCCATGTAAATGCAACAGGAACAGCAAAAACATGTTATACACACTTTGAAACCGAAACATGCGAGCTTAGAATGTTATCGTTCGTTGGTGTGAACGGGCCTTTACCAGTGTGGAACGACATGAGGGTGAATAATGACAACTTTTATTTTAGGGTGAACTATCCCTTTAATTTCAGTGATATAATTATCACCGATTTGTGCATGTAATTATATTAATGCATGTTATGATAGCCTATTTATCTTTTACATTTCCAAAAACAATGTTGAATTAATTGAATTACTGATATATGAGTGCCAAAAAAGTTAATATGCATGCTTTTCAGTTGCCACACGCATAAGAACAATTCCGATATGTTCCTCACTTTTGACATAGGATAAAATCCAAGAAATTTAGGATCAAATCTGATAGAATCCTGGTTTCTATATATGGCAATATTACAGTCTTCATGTTAAAATGCCCACTTTTCATAATTCAGTATAATCCCATTTAATAAAATCACGTAGGCTGATTATAGAGCTAACAGTCTCACAGTTGTTGCTCACCTGGGGCTGTTGGTGGAGCTGGAAGAAGCTCTGAAGGCCGGACCTCCAGCGTACTGGTACCTCAGGCTGAGGTCATAATCCCGTCTGGAAGCTTCTCTGCTCAGCACCCTGTACGCCTCGTTCAGCTTCACAAACTGAGTGTGCAGGCTGGGATTGGATAGGTCACTGTCTGGGTGCAACTGAAGAAATTTGAGGAAAAATGGGGGATGGAGGGGATAAAAGTTTGTTTATATACCTTTACCTGTAATATTAAAGGGATAGTTTACCCAAAAATGAAGATTCTGTCATCATTTACTCACAGGTTGTTTCAAACCTGTATAAATTTCTTTGTTCTGTTGAACACAAAGGAAGATATTTTGAAGAATGTGGGAAACTGAACAGTTCTGGGGCATCATTAGTATTTATTTTTCCTACTATGGAAGTCAATGATGCACCAAAGCAGCCTGGTTACAAACTTTCTTCAAAATATCTTCCTTTGTGCTCAGCAGAACAAAGAAATTTATACAGATTTGGAACAACTTGAGGGTGAGTACATGATGATAGAATTTTCATTTTTGGGTGAACTATCCCTTTAAGCATGCATGACCAATTTCTGCTAATTCTGTGTGAATGCTAATGATCCGACTGATCTTGACTGGATTGTAAATTTCACCGTTAGATCATTTATAGTTCAAACAAAGGCATCAAAAATGTAGTATCCTTAATGCTTTGAATTCATAAAAAGACAGCATAATGAGCATCAGATTCATGCATGTCTCATATTTAATGAATAGAATATGCCATAAATCTAATCTTTATGACTTTTCACCTTTCTGCTCTCACTTGTTCTATATGTCACATCGCTCATAAACCTTTTGTGACCTTTTATCTGCTTCTTATTCAGAAACAAAGCGCCCATATCCCCGGCTTGTACCCTCATCTCCTGTCACACACACACACTCAAACATGTAGTGGCTCCATCTTGCCGTCACTCTGCCTCCTTCACCCGTAAACAGATGTTTGTCACTCTCTTTCTCACAGATACATGCATAATTGTCTTATTCCTTCTGTTTGTTTCCCGTGAAACTGTCTCACGGACACATGTATTGAATGGCTTCAGTTTGTGAGATGTTGACAAATTATACACACAAAAAAAAGTGCTTAGGGACGAAATACAAAAATAAATGCCTAAATATTTAAGATTATGGGAACAGACAACAGTCTCTCTGCCACAATTGAACAGCTCCCTCTAGGGGTGAGGAGGTGAATAACTAGGCATCATTTTTCCACAATCATACAAAATTGTCAGAATGCATCAAGCTATTTTTTATACTATATATCAACTATGTATCAGAGAAGAAATTCTGAGGATCTGTCTCAAGTTTTGACAAATTAATTGCAAATTGTAAATGCTTTGCATTGTTTAATACATATTATGCAAGCACATTGCTAATTCCCCTTCCATTCTCAAAGTACACATTATGACACGACAAATTAAATAAAATAAAATTAAATGGTTAAACTGATGTTAAGGCTCGTTCTGGTTATTTTAAGTGCGTTGCAGTTATGTCGTCTGTCACTTTAAATGCTCTTTAAAGTAGGATGGATTCTGCTGGATTTCTGAAAGTGATTCCAACTATATTGTTCCTCTGTGTCATTATCGTTATAGTTGTGGTCTTCCCTATTCTTATAGAATTAGAATGATTATAAATGTTATAGTTATTGACTTTACTGTGAATGTGCATGAACAGTCAGATCTACTCAGTCAGCACACAATAAGGTGACAATTACTTCTGCTTTGTGCCAGTTTTAACACTAGACTATAACCAAAATGACTCTAAAATAATAGTATAATCACAAGAAATTAACCTTTTTGGACTTGTCGAAAAATGCATTCTTAATTTGTTCCAGCGTAGCGTCCGGTTTCACCCCGAGAAGTTCATAGTAATTGGCTGATGACCTATAAACAGAATAAGAGACAATTAAAACAATTAATTTCACAACACTATCTTCATGATTATAAGATTAAAAAGTAGTTACTCTACAATATTCATAACTGCAGCCAAATCTCAATCTTATGCCCCTGTAACTTAAAAATAACTTACTTAATATGACAGCCTGATAAAACCAATGTCAAAAATAGATTTTTATATTTTCCAACCAAAAATGTGGGTGGTGGCTTGTCGCTATGGTGCTACGATGTTCTTGGTGGTTGCCTGGGTGTTGCTATGGTGTTTTTGTTTGTTGTTAGGTGGCAGATAAGGTACTCAAACCCCCATGTTTATATAATATAATATTCAGGTCTATAGATATGACATCAGCTCCATTTACATAAATGTTCTGGATCAGGACCAATAATAAACACTTTAAAGAATATCAGCTCACATTCAGACACATTGAGTGTCAAGTTCATTTTGGACAAGTTAAGATTTTCTGTTCACAAGATCTCATAGCAAAAAGTGGTTGTTGTCTTGTTTTCCAGTAAAAAATATCTAAACATTCTTAATTCATACTACATTTACATGAGAAGCAAAGATACTACATTAGAAATAAAAAAAAATATCTGCCAATGGGGTAAGAAAAATAAACTTGTTTTCCTTTTAAATTCATTTTTCTGAAAAAAAAAAGGCATTTTTTCTTCTCATTTTAAGCATAAACTCGCTTTTTTTTTTTTTTTTTTTTTTAATTCTTAGGTTATTTTGCTTCTCAAATAATATTTAGATATTTGTACTGGAAAAACAAGACAATCCAGTGAGGAATTCACTTTTCATAGATGTGTGGTACTGTTAAAAGAGAAAACACAAGAACTCAAATTTGTTTTGAGCATTTCAGCTAAACTATTTAAGTTTTGGCAGCTGAATGTATTATTACTGCTGAAATGAAAACATGTTTCATCCATATTTAAGAGATAAATAAAGTTCGGTGGTGCGTACCTCTGAGCAGTACAGAGCGAGAACAGCCGCTGAGAACTTTTACAGTACCACAAACAACTCTGACAGAAACGAAGCTGAGCCACCAACAGCATGATGCTCAGAAATAAACTCAATATAGATGAATCTGAAAAACAGGGGAAAGATACGTTAGAAGAACAGATAAGAAATAAACACATACAACTAAATCAGATCTTTATTTTGGTGGCAGCATTTTTTGGATGTTGTTTGATATTTTTCTGTGGTTTCAGCATATTCAATGCTTCCTGCGTTTCTTTGCAGTTTCAGCATGTTGAATGTGGCCCGTCCGAGTCAGGCTTTATCATGTTGTCTTTAAGTTTAAGCACGCTGAATGCATGTTGTGTTTGGATGAAATTATCACGATGAACACACTTGCTGTGATTGGACAAAACTTGATTGTGTTGAATGCATGTTGTGTTAGCTTTAAGCTTTATCATGCTGAATGCACATTTTGTTTGAGTAAGGTTTTATCATGATGAATGCATGTTTTGTTCAAGTGAAGCTTTACATGTTGAATGTGTGTTGTGTTTTGGTGCGACTGCATACCACTCAGCAGGATCCCATTGAAATGCAGGCGGTCAGCAGCTCTGCAGGAGACCCTGAATGGACACAAGAGATTACACACACATATCATGTTTTATATCATATTTTAGGCCTCTCTTTGACATCTAATGTTCTTAATCTAATTATAATGACTACACCCTAAGTGGAGACATTATTAGTAAAGTTTGGTCATGTGTTTCCTGACCAAACATCTACATTACCTAAACATCATACCTGAACAAAATATCCAATTGGATTCTATGATCAATAATAAACCGGGTAGCTGTCAAAATCTACTGAGCTGCCTAACTAGCAATTTTCGGCTTAAAAAAATGCTGTCTATGTAGTCAGCTCTGTTGGTTTGAGACACAGCCATTGAAAAGTAACTCCGGTAGCTAATGTAGTCAAACATATCAAGTGTATTTATATGCCAACTAGAATACGATCTCAAAACGTTTGTTAACACTTTCTTAAACCATCTTATAAATGTTAAGAAGCAATTAATCAGTTCGTGTAAGAGAAATGCACTTTCCACTCATGCTATTAGCTTAGCTGCATTGCTAAAAACAACAACAAAGTCATGGGGAACGTGTAGCTTAGCAGACAAACCCTGATCAAATGTACTGTAAATCTTATTAGTCATAAATCATTGGATTAAACACAAATAACGGCGTCACCTTCATTCATGAACACGCGCAGGTCTGCTGTGATGTTCTGTGCTTTCATAACGCATAAACAGCGCTGTTACATAAAAGGACAAAGTGTTTCATATCAGACACACAGCAGCTGTTTGCAGTGCGCTTACCTGTTTTCAATGGACAAACACTTTATTTACATTAATAATAAAACTATACATTTTAGATATACTTATTAATTCATACATTGCATAAAATAGATATAGTTAATATTGTGTAATGTAATATATAAACATTGTTTATCTAGCTGTTCATTACTTATTCATGTACTTATTGTGAATAATAGTGCAGAATCTTCAGGGATCCCAGATAAAGATTGCAATATATAATAATACAACATAACTACAATAAAAATGCACATTATTATAAAGAACTAGATATGCATAATGCATAAAATATATATTTTTTTTAAACCAGGCTCTAAAATGTACTTGTCACACCTGCCAATAATGAATGAACTGAGAAAAAAAGTCTTATTGGGCAAGAATCTTAAACAGTATGTGTGTCACAATGATATTAGGGTTGTATTCTCCTGTACTGAATTTTAAAGACATGGCATAACATGGCATAGTTACTAGGGCACTCTACCAGTGTTACCAGCAATTTTGATTTAGTTTTAGTCATAGTCTTTTGACTAAAATGCCATTTAGTTTTAGTCATATTTTAGTCATCGGAAATTGTTTGTTTGTCTAGTTTTAGTTGGCTAAATATCATAAGATTTTAGTTGACTATATCTACAGTAGATCTAAAATCTAATTTAGTTAAAGGGATAGTTCACCCAAAAATGAAAATTTGATGTTTATCTGCTTACCCCCAGTGCATCCAAAATGTAGGTGACTTTTTTTTCTTCAGTCGAAGGCAAATTATGATTTTTAACTGCAACCGCTGCCGTCTGTCAGTCAAATAATAGCAGTGGATGGGAACTTCAACTATAACAGTAAATAAAACTTGCTTAGACAAATCAAAATTAAAACCTGCGGCTCGTGACGACACATTAATGTCCTAAGACACGAAACGATCGGTTTGTGCGAGAAACCGAACATTATTTATATAATTTTTACCTCTAATACACCACTATGTCCAACTTCGTTCAACTTCCGGTTAGTGAGGTCAAAAAACGCGTTGTGATGACGGAAGTGATCTCTCGCCCATATACTTCAATGAGCGCGAGACATCACTTCCGTTGTCAGAGCGCGATCAGACCTCACTAGCCGGAAGTTGAACGAAGTTGGACATAGTGGTGTATTAGAGGTAAAAAATTATATAAATACTGTTCGGCTTCTCGCACAAACCGATCGTTTCGTGTCTTAGGACATTAATGTGCCGTCACGAGCCGCAGGGTTTCATTTGGATTTGTCTATGGAAGTTTTTTTGACTCTTATTTTTCATGTTCCCAATCACTGCTATTATTTGACTGACAGACGGCAGCGGTTGCAGTTAAAAATCATAATTTGCGTTCGACTGAAGAAAAAAAGTCACCTACATCTTGGATGCACTGGGGGTAAGCAGATAAACATCAAATTTTCATTTTTGGATGAACTATGCCTATAAATTGTAATGCATTAAGTAAGCATTTCTCTAACAAAACACAGATCCAATACACTGATATACATCTGATAATCTCTGTTAACTGTTAATGTTCACTTAAGACAACCAACTGTACTTTATTTGCCAAAATGTTTTTTTGACCGTTAAAGTGCAAAAAGACATGAAAGAGAGCTCAATTCAGTACTTGTCAGGGATTGACACACTTATCATTGAGGTACTATTATAGTTTTTGTAAAAAAAAAAAAAAAAAAAAAAAAGGAAGTTTTTCTGCTTTCATTGTAATTTATAAGTTTACTTCAGTTAACGTTTATTTCAAGTAATGAAGATTTTATGGTTTTAGGTTTAATTATCATACTATAATTTTTTTAGGTTAACTATAATACCCCCTTATACTTGTAAAATAATGTTATTAGTCTTTCCTTCCTGTGACAGAAGATACAGTAGTTTACTATGAATTAAACATAAATTAAATTAAGATAAATACAATGTGTTCTGTAAACAAAATAACAATAATGACCAGAAATAATAATTATAAACCATCCCGCATACACCGTGACTCTTATTCTGAAATATCTGCAGTCTGCACTGTAGCAAGCTGCTCCTTTAAGTTCAGATGAGGGAGATAAAATATGCATTCTTACAACCGTTTAAAACATATTACCATATAAACATTGTGTAGTAAACATTGCTTATAAGCTAATGTTGATGAATTATGACAATCACTTGGCATAAATGTGCGCTATTCATTGACTGAAGTGCTGCTGCGTGAGCCAGTAGAGCGCGCAACAGCACAGCGTTTCCCGCGGTTAGATCAGCGCATTACACTTCAAATGTGCTCATCTTCCACACAGGACAGCAGTCTTCCCAAATCGTCCCTCTCTTATCGTTTTCGGCTAGTTTTTATTCGTTGACAAAAATAAGAGTGGATTTTAGTCATAGTTTCAGTCATTCAAAACATTTTTATTTAGTCATCCATCGTCTCCTTTTCGTCTGTGAAAAAATGTCATTGACGAAAATTATGACAAAAATTATTCGTCAACGAAATTAACACTGCACTACACTTATAAGATCATTGAACCATTGTTGCATCCATGGCTCAGTCAGATAAGTAAAAAAAAACAAAAAAAAAAACAACATGTTTCACATAAGCAGCAAAAAAAGCCATTTATTTGCTACACACCTGATAAAGCCAGAATGCATAACTAAGTGTCCATCTTGATGAAATGTATGTTTGGTTTAAAGAAAAATGAAAGGGGAAAAAAATCTTTGCAATTCTGTCAATGGTGTTATGATGAAAGGCTCTCCACCTTTAAAAAAAGAGAAAAAAAAAGAAGGAATGAGAGTATTAATAATAGTGATTCCTAACATATGTCCATAAATATGAAAAGGTAAATGCAGTATTGACCTCAGAGAAAGACGGGAAGTGATGATCGAGAATGTAGGCAGCTTTGACACGGGGCTCTTCTTCACTGTTATACTGAATAGCTTCCAGCAGAGGAACACCATTTAACCTCGTAAACTCTTCAATCAGCTGTTACAAGAGGGAGGACTTCAGTTAAATTAGCTTGTCAAGTGATTCTAAATAAGCCTGTCATGAAGCTTCATACATAGATAAACGTACAGGGATTTTAAGTGCAGAGTAATTCAATTTAACTAAATCCATTAAAAAATAATAATTGAATGTAAATAAAATAAAAGTTAACTGAAAAAAAAAAAAAGAAGCTAGTTCCCCAGGCAATACTTTTCATTTAGTTTACGTTGAGGAACTAAAAAAAAAAAAACTAAAAAAACCCAACAAAATTATTAAAAGTGTTAAATGAAAACAGTATATAAATTCTAAAACAAATTCAAAATATTAAAAGGTACACTATGTAACTTTTTTTGTTCAAAATTAATACATTTAAAATAGTCAATACATCACCAATCCTTCTTCCAAAACATGTTATGGTAAGTCCATTAGAAGCATTTATATTTTAATTCTGTCAGTATGGTTTTCGTGAAAAGCTGCGTACACGTCACTCGCCTGTGGGTCTCGTCATAATTGTAAAAGTTGCTGCGGCTACTTTGATGGGTGTATGGTGTGGAGTTGCATAGGTTAGTTGTCACAACAAGCGAGAAAGATGGACACGGGGCAGCTAAATCTCCAACCTCTGGAGAATCATCCATTTGAAAAAAAAAAAGCCAAACAGAGGAGAGTCAGCTGGCAAAAAGAGATCGCGACAGAGCTCGTAATAAAACCAGAATCAACATTGGCTTGGCTTTTCAGAGATGGTGAGAACAGAGGGATTTGAAATGTTGTAAACGCAACATGAAGATGATGGTGTTTTTGTTACATAACAGGTGAGTAAGGTATTTTCTTGAGGAGATATGTAGCTCTATAACAGAGTTAGAGCATTATCTAATGAGAAGGGTCATATTCATCTGCACAGTATCACAGAGCCCAAGCACAACCAAAACAATGTTCTTCTGCAAAATTCATGTAGTTTTGCATTTTAAATCGCCAAAAGTTACATAGTGTACCTTTAATAAAACTACAATAGTATCTCATTCACCTGTGGGCTGCTGGATATCAGCATGTACAGCACTTCCAGGCTCAGCGTGACCACCTCCGGCTCGGCCATCTTGAGTGTGGCACAGAGGGCAGTGAGCAGCCCTGCTTGTGTCAAACGAACACAGTATTCTGTGCCATGATGGGCGATGTTACCCAGAACTCTCAGTGCCTTGTACAAACATTAAATTGTAAGAATGTTAGGCGTTTATGTTATCAAAATGTACCTGTTTTTGTGAATATGAGTATGGTATAACTACAGCAGCAGGGAGATAAATCTTTTTAAAAACAAAAAATAACTTGAGCCTATAGAATGCAGCTGGAATGGTCCTAAAATTCAAGATATCAGGGCAAAAATGTCCTTGTATGAGTTTTTATATAATATGATAGTTATATCACACAAGTAATGAGTGCAATATCACACAAATGCTGTTTTTTTAGCACAAGTCCAAATGTGATATTGATTTGGTACAACAGTTCGATAAATAAGAAGTTAATATCGTGTTATATTTAAGACAGTATTGTCCGTTTTTGCACATTTTTGCCAATGAAAATATTACCTATAAAGCCAGAACAGAACTGTTGTGCGTCTCCGAACAACACACATCAGTGCTTCATTTCTGAATGAATCTGCGTTTTGAGCAAATCAATCGGTGAGCCACTGATTCAATGGCCCATTTACTTCATTCCTGAAAGAATCAGCTATTTGAATGAAACGAATGAATGAATGACTTACTCATTATGACATTTACTGCCACCTACTGGCAGTTTTAGTCTCTTATTTAGAGTATCATTCCATTAAAAAAATATTTCATATTTCCATATTAATAAAAAAAGCCATTAAAGGTATAATTTACCCCAAAATGAAAATTCTGTGTCAAATTCACATAAAACGTTGGAAAAATGTAAATGTTGGAAACACATTCTTTCTAAAGCCACTTTTTGTAATGTCTATTTGATGCTTTTCTTATTTAACACAATAATAACTTTAAATGATCTTTTGGGGGTAATTTCTCAGACAATTTGTGATTAATTTGATTAATTAAATCACCATATTACGTAATTAGATTGAAAATAATAAATCGCTTGACAGTCCTAATAAATTTTACACAAACACACAGTCAAAAGTTTGGAAACATTACTATTTTTATTGGTTTTGGAACAAAGTCTCTTATGCTCATTAAGGCTGCATTTATTTCATAATAAATACAGAAAAAAGGTTTTCTATTTTAATATACTTTAAAATATAATTTATTCCTGTGATCAAAGCTGAATTTTCAGCATCATTACTCCAGTCTTCAGTGTCACATGATCCTTCAGAAATCATTCTAATATGCTGATTTGATACTCAGTTATTATCAAAGTTGAAAACAGTTGTATTTCTTAATATGTTTTTGGAACCCGTGATACTTTTTCAGGATTCATTGATGGATAAAAGGATAAAAAGAACAGCATTTATTCAAAATATAAATCTTTTCTAACAATATAAATCTTTACTATCACTTTTTATCAATTTAACACATCCGTGCTGAATAAAAGTATTAATTTCTTTCAAAAAAAAAAATAAAGAAAAAAAAGTTACTGACCCAAAACTTTTGAACGGTAGTCTATGTTGTTACAAAATATTTCGATTTTAAATAAATGCAGATTTTTTAAAAACTTTTTATTCATCAAAGAATCCTGAAAAAGTATCACAGGTTATAAAATAATATTAAGTTTCCAACATTGATAATAAATCAGCATATTACAATGATTTCTCATGTGATCATGTGACACTGAAGACTGGAGTAATGATGCTGAAAATTCAGCTTTGCATCACAGAAATAAAATATATTTTAAAATATATTAAAATAGAAAACCATTATTTTAAATTGTAATAATATTTCACAATATTTTTGTTTTTTCTGTATTTATTATGAAATAAATGCAGCCTTATTGAGCATAAGAGACTTTGTTCAATAACATTAAAAATAGTAATGTTTCCAAACTTTTGACTAGTAGTGTATGTTAGCATAATGTATAAATGCATGTCTGTTCCTCACCATTGAGTTAATTCCTTTTGAAAAAGACAGAAATTGGATTAATATGGGAACCATATTAAGGAGCAGCAGGCCAGAGCAGAACCCTCTTGATCCAGCTGAAAAAAAATTAAACAAAATGGTACATCACAGTCATAACTGTCAGAAGGGTATTTTCAAGTTCATTTTAGTTTGAGCTTTAAATGCCGAGTTAATTGGGCTGGAATTCATTTTAAACAAATGCATGCTAATGTCCTGCTCACCGGTGAGGTTGTTGAGCGCCCACAGGCTCTCTCTGGACAGCGCAGGATGAAGGTGAAGGTAAGCCTGACTGAAAAGACACAGCGCGGCGAGGAGACGAGTGTCCTCTGGCATTACATCACCTTCACTGACCAGCAGGTTACCAAGACAACGCAGAAGAGGCCAAATGAGCTGCACAGCACAAACAAAAGTCAGGGTCTAGAGAAAAGCAGTATGATTTCTATGAGTTTTTCAGAGGATGAGAGAATCATCAGGAACCACATGATCATATTGCTGATAAACTGGGCAATTTGATCTGTTTGAGAGCTGAAGGTCAAATATTATTGTATGAAAGCTCAACTAGGACATTGCATCAGCATCTATACCACAACTCCATTATGCTTCATTATATTCATAAACTAATTTAATCAGTAAAAATTCATTATAAAAGCATTGATGATAACTGGATTATATATTAATATAGGAACGGTTTCTATTCAGTGAACATGTCAATTTAAAATGACTCATTCTAAAACAGATGTGCAATATGTACGTGATGTGGGTAATAAATATTTTGCTGTGATGACTTACTAACTCTATTCCACCCTCAAGGTTTCCTTGAGCAACAGCGCCTCCTAGTGTTATCAAAACAGCACTGCACTGTGAGAGGGCACCTTGTGCAATTAGCATTGAGTTATCCAAATTACTGCAAGCAAACCACAAAATCATGTCATGTATTTTTCCCACTAGTCACTTTTTGTTCCAGAACAGATGTTATCTGGCAAAACTGGCACTAAACAGGTTTAGAACAATTCTTCATTATTCTGTCTTTGTTGAGTAAAAAGTTGGTATGAAAGAAGAAAAGGTCACACCTGCTGACTAAATAGTGCAAACACCACATACACTCGATCGCCGGCCCAAAACCAAACTCAGGATCTGGAGTCAATGCTGAGATCACATGAGGGACTATTTCTGAAGCCATGACCGCTCTGAAAAATGAACAGAGAGATTGGTGACATAGAGACAAACATCATATTGGTCATTGATGTCAACAATTTACAGTAAACTGTAGCAATTTCAGTTTTCCAAGACCTCAGTTCATTTGTTGCGCATACAACCCCTGGCAAAAATTATGGAATCTCCAGATTTTTTCCTTTATACCAAATAAAAAACAAAAATGAGACAAAAAAAAAATAAAAAATTTGTTCTGGCCAGATCAAGCAAAGGAAAAAAAAAGGAAGCAAAAAAAATGGAATCATAAAAAATAAATAAAATAAAAAAAATAATATAATATAATATAATATAATATAATATAATATAATATAATATAATATAATATAATATAATATAATATAATATAATATAATATAATATAATATAATATAGCATCATATAATTTAGCTATGGAAAAAATTAATAGACCACTCCAAGTTCAGAAATCAATGTTAAGTGGTCTCTTAATTTTTTCCATAGCTATATATATATATATATATATATATATATATATATATATATATATATATATATATATATATATATATAAAACAAAAACAACAGAATTAGTACTGTCTCGTTCATCCTCTGACTTTTATGAATTTTCTTTTAGCTGTGGACTAATTAGCATTTTTAGACTTGTCCCAGTATTTGTTTTAGAATTGCAAATTAAAAGATGATTACATTTTTCCCACAACATTGAGTGATTCCATACTGTGTGTAATTAATATGCATATATAAATACACATGTTAATGTATATATTTTAGAGAAATATGTACAAAATATTTGTATTTATATATAATATAAATGATATAAAAATATAAATAAATACATATACTTGTAAATATTTCTCAAATATATACATGAATGTGTTTGTATTTATATGTACATAATAATTACACACAGTACACCCACATATATTAGGCAAACTTAAACTTTTGGTTTGTATGCGACTAATCGCGATTAATCGTTTGACAGCCCTAAACTGAAGCCAAAATCCTAAGCTACTGTATTGAACAAAACTTCTTTTTTTTGTCATGTTTGTGATTTGTTTATTTGCTATAAAGTAAAAAAGCTAGGTGAACATCCTCTAAGTGTGGGGATTACATCACTTTTAACAGGGGTTGTACTAACGTAACAAGCTCTGGTCACTTACGGTATGATTTTTTCAGTTGCGTCTTTCGCTTGTAGCAGCTGAGACAAAGTGAAGCCAACCGCCTCCACCACCGCCAGATTATACCTCTGATTCTAGAACAGAGAAATGACCCAGTCACATTTCACCCCAAATTCAAAATTAAATTTAAATGACATTTTGCTTAAACAGTAAATAAATTAGATTATATTCAAATAAATTTTACAAATACATTTCACACACACACATATATAGAAGTTGCATTGTGACATTGCAATTTTATTATTTTATATTTATTTAATTATTTTTTGGCTATTACTTGACAATTTTGCATATTTTACCCCAAATTTCTCATTGCTGTAATATGAGGAATAAAAAAGTAAAATATGAATCTATATCAGTAGTGAAAATCACTATTGGAAATAATGAGAACAATAAATCCACACAAGTCTCTGGACATTAAAATTGTCCTAAAATCTTAACTTTCATCATGCATTGATTTTGATGCAGAAATGTTTTTGTGTTATTCATACAAGAATGCACCATTATCAGCATATATGAAGAGTTAACAGGCACAGAAGTGATGGTTTAATATTAGTAACCCAAACGAGCTTACGTGAATACAGTTTGCCAGTGCAGAAACTATTCCCTGAGCTAGAAGCTTCTCTCTAACCACAGCGCTGTCAGGACACAGATTTCCCAGAGTGTATAAACAGAGTTCCTAAAGGAAATGACAAAGGAGACAAATTCATAAGGATTGAATCCCTCTGACACTGACTTTACACACTAGTAACTCACTGACCGTTAGCTTGGTGCTCTGGCCGGAGAGGTAGGTGAGGAGGTAAGGGCCGGCAGGCAGACAGGCCTGACCAACACTGGGATGATTAGACTGAGACAGCTCATGGAGACAGCGTGCCGCTTCCAGCTGACACTGGGCATTATGAGCACTGAGCTGCCCGATCAACATGTGCATGCTGTTCTCTGATCTGAAGAAAAACAGAGGCACTGCATTAATAAGTACAGTATATATGCCTCATGGCTATCCAATTTTTTTTAATATATATTATATTTGTAGGCCTGCTATAATAAGATAATGTAAGCTCTGTGTTGGTTTTGAGGTCATACTTAATGAAAGTGAGTTGAGTCTCAGGGTTTCTTAGTGCTTTTCTTAGAGATGCAAGACGAACTGCTTTCTCCTCACCCCCAGTCTGGACTCCACGTATCATCTCTCTGACCTAATGGTGCACATACAACACACAAGCTATATGCTTTATGTGACATATAAACAATATTTATAGTATGCTGAGGAAGAGATGCCTTCCTCTTTCATTCATGCAATACATACAGTAAAGAAATAAACGAGAATTTCACTCTGGAGACTCACCTGTTCAGGTGTCAGAGGGGTGGAGCCAGTCTCCATGGAGTCTTCCTCACCCACATTCTGCAGGAGTCTCTTACTGATGAGCTGCCTGTCTCTCCGTGCCTGTCTAAGACCTGTGGATAGATGAAAGTGTATATATGTATATATTATTGCCAACATTAAAACAATATAAAACTACATATAAAGCCGATAAAGGCATGACAGGGTTAAAATAATACAGAGGCCCAGCCAGAAATAGTAAAACACACAAACACACCTTTCTCAAACTCTCTTCTCTTGCGTTTAAACTCCTCCAAATCACTCGCAGATCCACTTGCTTTATGATGGACGGTTTTCAATCTCCACATATTTATTATTAATGTTCACTACATCCAAATGCGAGTTTGCTATCTATAACAAACAAACCTGAACTCTGCTCATATTTTAACGTATTTTATCAGCCTGATTTTTATAATGTGAACCGTGAAACTAATATTTCAAAATAAAAGTTTCACAGGAACCGGCGAATGATATCCTATATAATAATAATTATTATTAATATTATTAATAATAATAATAATAATAATAATTATTATTATTATTATTACAAAAATACATGGTTTTGACTAAATAATTTTCAAATATTTTACAGGACGTTTCATACAAATTGCGCCTGTGATTTCTTTCCTGTTTATTATCACCCCCTCCATAGACATACAAAAACATAATATGTATTTATTATGTCTATGATCATCTCACCCTGTGTGGCTTTTATTTTGAAATATTCAAATCCTGTCTCATCTTCTGCGTTTCACTTCACACTTCTCTACAGAAGATTCGAGTAAACGCTTTCAATTAATCTCAATGCCATTAGTAAATAAACTCAGAATACAACCACAGGTTCATATACAGTTTCTAGGTAAGTGATAATGTAAATGTGAGCTTTAACAATGTAAATAAACCTAGACATTAAAGGTATTTATTTTTCAACACAGCATGAAGGCCACATGTTTCTACAGCATGCGTTAATAAACAGTTGTCCTACGTAGTCATGTGAAACGATTTGCTTTTTGTATACATAATCTATTATATGTTGTGATGATTATGATAAAGTGTCCACTGGTTTCCAGTTGTTATATATGTTGTAGCATGTATGAGGATGCATTGCAAAGGCACACACTCTGTAACTGAGTTAGCCTAAGCTAAGGTGATCATTTAATTTATTTGATAAAGTCCTAACTTACTTTGTTCATTCTTGACAGCTCACATGCACGTCTCTTAACTCCATTTCTCAAACAAAAACTAAAAAATTTAATAAATAAATTTTTTTTTTCAGGTGACACGTTTTTCAGAGGTTTATATCCACCATGTCAAAGGCAACCAAACGCAAACACGTAGTCAAAGAAGTTCTGGAGGACTGTGTCACACCCACTGAAGACCAGCATATCATGAGGGTACATTTGCTGTAGCTTTTGGATCTGCACGGCTTTGAGAGCTCAATATTCTGATTATACCATGTTTGTAATAATTCCACACCTCCTCCTCATCACAGGTCTTGGGAAGTAATGGCAATAACCTCCATGAAGCTGTGACCGGCAGTGGCGAGCGCTTCCTCGTCAGTATGCCTACTAAGTTCCGCAAGAACCTCTGGATCAAACGAGGTTAGTTTGTTCTGCCTTTCTATATATATATATATATATATATATATATATATATATATATATATATATATATATATATATATATATATATAATATATATATATATATAATACAACAACTCTATTTTTCACTAAAATGTTTTCACTATCTGTCTCTTTTTTAGGAGACTTTGTCATTGTTGATCCTATTAAAGAAGGAGGAAAGGTGAAAGGAGAAATAAGCTTCATACTTTACAGGGACCATATTCAGAACTTGAGGAAACTTGGTGTCTGGTAAGGCCATTGTGTCTTTTTTTTTTTTTTTACCATTTTAATTGAATAACTATATAATAACTTTTATATATTATTATTACTATATTATATACCATATCACTTAATTTATATTTCATAATTTTAGATATAAATAAACATTATAGACAAACATAATGCAACTACACTTATGATGGGTAAATTAGTTACAAATTGTAGTCTGTTACGGTTTCCAAATTACATTACAAAAATTGTAGTTAGTAATGTAATCTAGATTACTCATTTAAGGTAATGTATTCTGACTATTTTTTGATTACTTTTAGATTACTTTTGGCTTAAAGGGATTGTTCACCCAAAAATGAAAATTTGATGTTTATCTGCTTTCCCCCAGGGCATCCAATATGTAGGTGACTATGTTTCTTCAGTAGAACACAAATGATGATTTTTAACTCCAACGGTTGCCGTCTGTCAGTCTTATAATGCATGTCAATGGGAACTTCGTCTATAAGAGTAAAAAAAAAAACATGCACAGACAAATCCAAATTAAACCCTGTGGCTCGTGACGACACATTGATGTCCTAAGACACGAAACGAAACCGAACAGTATTTATATAATTTTTTACCTCTAATACACCACTATGTCCAACTGCCTTGAGCATCCGGTGTGTGAGAGATCACTTCCGCCATCAAAGTGCGTTCAGACTTCCCCAACTGGATGCTCAAGGCAGTGGGACATAATGGTGTATTAGAGGTAAAAAATTATATAAATACTGTTCGGTTTCTCGTACAAACCGATCGTTTTGTGTCTTAGGACATCAATGTGTCGTCACGAACCGCAGGGTTTAATTTGGATTTGTCTGTGCATGTTTTTTGACTCTTATAGACGAAGTTCCCATTGACATGCATTATACGACTGACAGACTGCAACGGTTGGAGTTAAAAATCATCATATACACATATAAATATATTATAATGTGTGTGTGTATGCATATAGCAGTTGCATTATGTTTGTCTATAATGTTTATATGTGCATTAGTCCTAGACAACAGTAATTCCCATTATCATGTGTTCAGATAACATAATTAATAAACATAATTTTCACATTTCACACAGGCCAGAAGGATTCCAGGAGGATCACACATCCAGTGAGAGGAACGAGGGAACACCGAAAGAAAGAAGTGAAAGAAAAAACGAGGAGGAGGATGACAGCGACTCGGAGGATGACGACAGCGATCTTTTTGTGAACACCAACCGTGCCACTGTTCTCTATAGTGAGAGTGAGGAAGAGACTGATGAAGAGGATGATGATGAGGAGGAGGAGAAGGAAAAAGATGAAGGAAAAGCATAAAACAAGCAAACTACAAATGATACTGGATGATGCTTACACTACAGCATGACCAAGAGCAGTTTTCTATGATAATTAACCTTAATTGGGTTAAAAAACACAACGCCTGAGATTTTCAGAGCTGAATCATTTCTCTCTAATGGCTTTCAGATGGTGTTTCTGGTTTAGTTCAATGTATTCCCAATCTAAAAGTCATTTGTTTCATTAAAAGGAAACAGATTATGTATCATAATTCTTGTAAATAAGGTTTTGTAATAAACTTTGTTTTGTATGCTTGTTGTTTTGCCCACAATTTTATCCTTATAAAAATAGTTTAAAGGTGCAGTAGGTGATCTGGAAAATGCCAACGTTAGCCTGCTAACACTGAAAGCATAGACCTATTTTGTGTTTGCAAACAGTGATTTTTGTGAGCAGAGCCTAGGGGGCAGAAAATGACAGTTCTGCAGTAGCAGTCTGTGGAAACCATGGAATAAAAGAATAAAAAAAAAGTTAATTCTTAGAAGGAAAAACAGAATTGTGAGATATAGTCATTATTCTGTCTTTTTTTCTTTATATCCAGCAATTCAGACTTTTTTTTCCACTCCAGAATTGTGATATAAACTCACAATTGCGTGTTATAAAGTCTGAACTGGGAGATATAAACACGCAAATGCAAGAAAAAACAAAGTCTTGCGGAAAAAAAAAAAAAAAAAAATGTTAGTCTAGGTTCAAAAGTTATCTATGTAAAATGTGATGGGTTTAAATACTATTTCATGCTGTTACTGCTATGTATGTCCCCTATGAACTGCATATGTGAATATTATGTAGACTCACTGTTTACATCAAGTTCATGCTTTAATAGTTGACTAATCATTGCAGGTTTGTGACTTGCAACATAAACATCTCCGTTTAGCTTCAAAGGGCGTCTTCAACGACGCTATTCAATAAAAATGACTATTTTTTACATACTGATTCTGACATCCAAAGGCACAACAAAACATTTTTCTCTTCTGTGGATTTTGCCCATTTTCCTCCACTTGTTACCGCTTTTTTTCTGCCACCACTATGCGCACACAGTGACATAACTGACGTCGAATTTGTCTACACCAGGGGGTCCCAAACAAATTCCTGGATCCTCCCCATGTCTCCTTTTTCTGACACACCCATTTCAGGTCTTGGAGTCTCGACTAATGAGCTGATGATCTGAATCAGGTGTGTTTGATTAAGGAGACATGGAAAACATGCAGTGTTGGGGAGGCTCCAGGAATGTGTTAGGGGTATTGCGCAAAAGTAGAATTAAGAAAGCCAGGATAACAGAAAAAGCTTAGCTTGACCTAGTTTAATCAGCACATCCTGGCTTAGTCCGTTGCACAAGGTGTAAAAAGTACTTGAAAACCATTTTTGAATAAAAGTACTGATACCTAATATCGAAAATGACTCCACTACAAGTTACAAGTAACTAATTACAATATGACTGATTTTATACAACTATATACAATATCTGATTTTAACAATACTTAAGTATTTTACTCATACTGAATGTGCTCAAAGATGCTCTTGTCCTCAACACCTGAGAGACATGCCAGTGAAAATAAGAAACAATAGATTTGTAAGATGAGAAATCAAGTTTATTTTGAACAGGTCGACACAACAACCTTTTAAACGTCTGTAAACTCTCAAGTCTCAGTTAAGCTCAAGTGCACAAAAAGGCCATACGTGAACTAATATCCATCAAAAAGTTCTCATCAATATAGAGGCAATATGACAAGTTTGGGTGAGTTATGGCAAAACGCACAAGATATAGTACCTTCAATGCCCTATAGATGGCGATATCACTTCTTTATATCAGAAACAAACTGCTGCAGAAAAAGTTAGGTGCCATGCAAAATGTAATGTGTAACTGCGTTACTCATCGCAAATGTACTGGACTAAAAAATACATTTACTTTCTGAAAAATGTAGTCAAGTAGAGAGTAAAAGTTGCTAGTATATCTTTGTTACTCAGTACAACTATAAAGTAGCCAAAAAGATACTTAAATGGTTAGTTCACCCAAAAATGAAAATTCTGTCATTTATTACCTTAATGGATCTTGAGAGAGGAAGTGTCATTGCTCCCTATGCAGGCTTCACTGACCCATCGGATTTAATCAAAAATATCTTAATTTGTGTTCCGAAGATGAATGAAGGTGTGTGGAATGACATGAGGGTGAGTAATAAATGACATTATTTTCACTAACCCTTTAACTAATCAGTAAGTAATATCAAATTTAGGACTAAGATAGTTCCTTATTAGCTAAACAAAAATTAGAGAATGAGATTTGCATCATTAAGAACTAATAGGTAACTATGACAAATTATAAAGAATTACTAATTAATTACTAATCACAACATTAAAGTGTCTGAGATGTGAGCAATTGTCTTTTTTACTCTCAACATTGGTAATAAAATGTATCATTAATTACACAAGTGTTACCAAGTCACTATTGCAGGAACAACTAGTGATCAGGACCATTATTTTAAAGTGAAAAAGATGTCAAAATGATGACTGATTACATCTCAGACACACGATAATGTTCTTTACAATTTGTCTGTTAGTTAATAGTTATTAATGCTGCTAATCTCATTAGGTAATTATTGATTAGCTAATAAGCAACTATCTACTAAATGTGATACTACTTACTGATTAGTTAAGCTTGTTTCTATATTAGTTTATAGAAGTAGAAGTGTTTATGTACAACTCATTAGTCCTGCATTACTTCCTGCATAGTTACTTATTAATGATAGACCGTCATTTCCTCAAATTGTAAAAGCACTACTTTAATTTTCAGCCCGCAATGTCATATTTACCCTGTAACTACATGAAACAAAAGTATATTTCCCCATGTATTAAAAACGATTGCAATAGTTCTTTCTACTTGCCTTGAAACAACTTAATCAGTGCACTTTCTCACTAAATTGCTCCCAAACATAAGATTGTTGTCTATCATAATAGTATAATTACCCCTTTGTTCTAAAATACTTACAGTATAAATAATTTGTTATTTTCCTGGTTGTTACAGCTTTATTCCCAAGACTTTACATATTGTTCCCCTATACTTACATGTACCTACTTTATAGGTACACTATAATTATGCTGTAAATTCCTTGTAATTTATTTTATCTGTCTATTTAATATTTCTCATCTATCTACTCTTATCTATTTTTATTTAGGTTGTTTTATGTCTAATTGATTTTATAATCTATAATTTTATAATGTGTTCTATTTTTATCTATCTAATCGTTTACTCGCTCTTATCTATCTATCCTTGAATAAACATGTCTGGCAAAAAAAGCACCTGGCAGCAAGGCAAGATTAAGTACAAGAACATTTTGCAGGCTGGTAAGTGACTTGGTTGGTGAATTTTTTTTTTTTTTACAAATTAGGTGAATAGTGTCTGCGGACATATTTTATTGTCTGTACTGATTTGAGTATTTAAAAAAGGCTCATATTTACACTGAACCTTGACTTTAACAATGTATTAATCATTGTTATTTTTTTCTCTCCGAAGCAAGGACAGCAAAATAAAAAATAATAAAAAAAAGAATTCCAAAAACATTGTGGTCTCCTACCTTTCTCACGTATGTCCAGTACACTACATAGTTATTGATCCAATGAAGTAGAATTTAGGAAGATAAACTGCTACCAATGTGCTACCAATGCCAAATAAAATGCACGTACACATGAAAGAGTGACATACTTATCCTTTAAGGATAGGATAAATCAAAACAAACTGCAATAATATGTATTCATCAAACCTCTGACAGCAATATGAACAGCAGTCTTCATAATAACATTAAAATAACAGTAGCCATACTTAGATGAATTACATATATCTGTTATTTTATTGCAGGATAATTAAAATGATGCAACATATTTACAGAAGACCATGGAGTGACTAGTAGGATTGACAGAGGAACTAACAGATAAATTACTAGGATTAATCTTAGCCTGGTTACAAAGAATAAATCTCCATAGTAACTTAATTTAGCTTAATAAACTTTCATGCAGATGAGCTAAATTCAGCCAGGATAACTGGAAAATCCCAGCTTAATCCCTTATCTTGCTTTTGTGCAATACCCCTCTGGTCTATACGATCCCATCCAACCCTTCCTGCAAATCACCGTCCAAAGCCACGCCTCTTCCACAATACATGAAAGCACACAAACAACTGCTTTCGGGAAAGTGTCACAGGAGACGGCGCTAAACTACCTCATGTCTTAAAGCACATAATATTACAATAATAATGAACGTAAACAACTTAAGAGAGCTTGTACCTGACTGCTGCAGATTAATTTCGGTGTTGATACTGTTGACATGGAAATGCATAATTCCTAGTTTGAGGATGTGAACAGCTCCGGTTAGAACATCACGGGTTGTCATTGCTTAATTACGGTGGTTATGGCGTGAACGCAGCATAAGCTCGTTATTTTGATTTGGTAGGAACTATAAAAGATGGCTGCTGTTTGTTTGCGGTGCTCCGTGACTAACGTCTGTCTACATAAACTCTGCATAGCATAAAACACGCTGATGACGTATGATGTCTGCGCTAACAGGGTGTGTGAGGGTATGTAAAAACATTAGTTGACAGGCAGGTAGAACATTATATTATTTTATTCGGACCGAATATAAAAGATAGGATGAACATTTTATGGTCCTATGCCTTTCGCAGACAACATATTTATAAAAATACATTTATCATAGTGATATGAGGAGACTTTCAACCCGTATAACAAAAAATGTTTCTGTAGAGAATCGCCTATTGCACTTTTAAAGGTGTAATGTGTACATTTTAGCAGCATCTAGGGGTGAGGTTGCAAACTGCAACCAACGGCAGCTCACCCCTTCCTTTCGAAGCAAAATAGATAAGCTACAGTGGCCGTCTGGCTGACACAAGACAAAGATGTCTTCTGACAACAGAGAGTACGTTATCCAGTCAAGCAATGATTTTTCTTCGTACTTCTAACAAAGAACAATCTCTGCTTCTAATAAACCAAACAACTACTACTTCTTCGAAATCGTTCGTTTTTTTAGAAGCAGCTTGCATCGTCACTATATTGAACACACGAAGAAGAACAACAACATAGTGATGAAACACACTCTGTAGAGTGTTTGTCCATTTAGGGCTGCTGTAGAAACATGCCGGCGCAAAATTACGACTTGACATGGATGTAGATTGAAATGGCTCATTCTAAGGTAATAAAAACATAATGGTTCATTATGTAAGGTCTTTATACACCACTGAAATTTTGTGCACTTGCATTTCTGTCAATAGATCTTCCCAAATTTTACACATTGCACCTTAAATACTCAGAGTAGTACATTTACAGTAACACTTAGAAGGAATAGTAGAATTCATATCTATTTTTAAATGCATGTTATAGATCTTAATGTGAAAGATGCATATGTTTAATTATTTTATTTTATTTTATTTTACTTTTTGACACAACTTGATCTTCCAATAAAATGCAGACTTCTCTTTACGAAACAATATGGAAGAAAAGATCTGTCGCTGCTTCTGTTTCATCTCGACTTAGAAAAAATAAAAAAAGATACAAAACTACAGCAGTTCATTCAAAAGACCATAACATCAGTTTTCAACTTTTCAGTAAGAAGGAGAACGGGGAGAGAAGAAACCTGTTGTGAACTGGCTTCTGTCTTATGTACTGAACTCCAGTTTGGACTCTCAGCGTTGCATTTCTGCATTTAGGACTGGGCGTCGACGTTTCGGTCCAAAGTTGGAACATCTCAGCCGGACTACGCTTGTGCACCATGAGGATTGTGTGATTCGCACAGGGTTCCTGGGGCTCATCCTTGGGGAAGTCAAAGGTGAGGAAGGCAGGGTGGTGGATAGGGTACACTCCCAGTCTCTGAAGACACATGCCCAGGTAGACATCATCAATGGGGAACAGATGAACCCTTTGCGACACCTCCAAAAGCCTATGGGCCAGAGAACCAGAGTAAACCACCCCCCCTCCACCAGGGTATGATGGGTACAGCCCTTTAAAGAAGCTCTCCGGAATGTAATACTTAGTCCCATTGGAGCGTATTGGAACTGCATTGTTTATCACGTCCCCCACAACAAACGTCTCCATTTTATTTGGCTTACTGGATCCATTTGAGAAGCTTCTATTTGCCTCCTCGGCCAGCAGATAGTCCAGGAGAGCGGGCGTCCTCACAAAGATATCATCATCACCTTTGAAAATGAAACGGGCATGTGGGCATCGCCCTGAGAACCAGTCCCAGAACAGCACATCCTTCAGGGATAGGTTAAAAAATGTGTCCATGAATTCCCATTGGATGATGTCACCATATTTATCACTCTCTAACTGCAATTTCTCTTCAACATGCAAGTCTTTGGACTTCCCCAGAAGGAAGACCCTGCGAACAAGCCTTTGCCGCCCGCCTCGGCTTTTTATCCTTCCTGAACGCCCCCAAGTTTCTCTTATCGCTTCTCTGTTCGCAAAATTGGCAGTCTGAGTTTTGATGGCCAGGAGCAACGTTGGTGCCCGATCACAAACACCTAAAGCATCTATGATCAGCGGATAGCTTCGACAGTGCATGGTGGTCACAAAATCCTTTATCCGCGATGGTAGAGTGAAGAAATCCAGCATTGTATTGTTAATCTTATAATTTGGAGAGCATCTATTCCTGCTTCCTCTGGACCTTTCTGTTTTATAAGAAATACCAGGTGGGTTTGCAGCCAGACGAGGGTTTAGGATGGGGTTATGCTGGCAATCCATCACATACTGCATGATGTTCCAAAACGCTCCACTGTTTAGCTTGCTTCTCCAGAAGGTTTTCGCAGGATGGGGAGCCAGATCTCTGGAGAGTTTGAGGCCAGTGGCCATAAAGTGTGTCGGCTGCACAGAATGAGCTCCAGGTGCGCCATATGTCATGATATTGCACAAAGTAATCGAGACATAAATGTAGATTGGGAGCAGCAGTATGCAGGGCAAACAGAAGAACAGGATCCTACGGCGGTATCGACAAAGACATGAAGCCATATACTGAGGAAAAGAAGATTTAAAGTTATTTAAAGTATTTGATTGTTTTATCTTAATCACTCAGATTGTAAACACAGCTGTCACTAGTATTATTACAGGACATTATTCAGACTTTTTTTTTAAAACAAAAATCTACAAAAGAATACCCATAATTTATTATGGTACTTGATAAATAAATTTTATTAAAATGAATCAAAGTTGTAAAAAATGATTAAATAAAAAATGAAAAGTAAAAAATAAACATTCTAGTTTAAAACTATACTTACAATAAAACAGCAGTTTTCACGTCATTTCCTACTTGTGCTACTCTAAAACATAAAAGTAGCCTACTAAAATACAGTACATATCGTTTTGTATTTTTTTTTATGTTCCAACAACGAAGCGAAACAAATACTTCAGTACTAGCACTAGTATATACTTAGACTTTGGACTTACCACGGTGTTCTGGTTATGTAGGTCTATTTTATGATGAATTTTGCGTCATCCACGCAATAATAGGCTACTCCTAAATACTGTATGCGTAAGATAAAAGAAAAGGATATTATATGGAATAAGTAACAAAACAAACCAAGAAATAAGGTAAATTAAATCCCCCGTATACGTGTCTCGTGCACTGAGGAGCGCGTGAAGTGAGCTCAGGTGTGTGCGTGTGTTAGGCCACGCCCGCGATACTCAGTTGCGGTAAAAGATAACAAATAAATAGGCCAGGGGCTAGTTGTCACACTTTTCACTGTGGTGAATATTTCTCTTATTTAAGTCAAATTCTATAGACGCAAACCTTAAAGTTTTAGGTACATAAAAACTAGTGAACAGATGGAAGCTGCGGACTTAAATAAATATAATAAATAGCTTAATTAGGTCTTATTGTAGTTTTGACCATAAAACCTTTAGTTTTTGAGATATATAGCAACCTCCACTCTTGACACCAAGCACTGTAATCAAACAAGTTCTCTGACTCATATGACAGGACAGCTGTTTTTGGATGTTGTCGTTTAATTTACATATGCTTGATGTTGTCTAACAAGTGTGGCGAGTTGTCACCATGGTTTGCATATAGGCCTGTTGCACAGATCACATTTCTGCATTACAAAACAACATCAGCTACACTCTTAAAGATAAAGGTTCTTAATTGGCATCTATAGTTCCACGAAGAACCTTTCCATGGAATCTTTCCATTCAATGTTTCTTTTGAGAACTGTTCACTAAAAGGTTCTTTTGGGGAACCAAAAATGGTTCTTCTATGGCAGTGCTGTGAAAACACTCTTTTGGAACCTTTATTTTTAAGAGTGTGCATTGTTGATTAGAATCTAGAATGAAATATGCTTTTCATCAGATGGAATTGAGGACACCAGGTCTTCTGTATGGACTGTATGCTCACATCTTGTCTCTAGGAAACTCACCAACAAATACTATTTGTCTTCAGGCTGCTTGTCGATAATTGTGCTCCATACCAAACATATTTTGACAACAAATCACACAAACAACTAATCTTTGACAGGGTCTTGGTCAAACAAGTTGAGCTGGTTGTGGGGGCCAGTCAGGGTTTCTGTGGCTCTTAAAAAGTCTTGTTCACCCTTACACAAATTATGACCTCTTAAATCAGAGCGGAATGTCTTAAATTCATAAAGTTGTGGCAATAAATGTTGCATGCACTGAAAAAATGAATATTTTCCTCAGTATTTTTGTCCTGTTTTCCAATACAAACATCTAAACATCTTTGAATCAAGATACATTTACTTAAGATGCAAATGTAAAATATGTCTTGAAAAATGTAATAAAGTGAGTTTAGTTTATGCTTAAAACAATGTTGAATTGTGTTATGAATTGTGTGTTAGCAATCAAGAAAAACAACAACTGGATTGTAAAGTTTGAAAGACAAATTTATACAGCCAATTTAAAGTCTTGTTTTAAACAGTTTGGTCAGTTAGGCCAGAATAGATAGATGTTCTGGGTGTTTGCTAAAGTGTTGTTTGGAGATTCTGAGTGGTTGTTTGGCTCTTCGTATGCGGTTACTAGAGTATGTGGTTGATAGGATGTGTGTGTGAGTATGTGGTTAATAGGGTGTTCTGGGTGAACACACACAGACAGTCCCATCACTGTTAAAGGATTAGTTCACTTTCAAATAAAAATTAGCCCAAAAAAGCCCTAAAAGTTATGAAGTGAAATATCTAGCTTCTGCCAGACCGCCTTCCATATTCAAGTTATAAAGAAAATGTAAACTGGCGTCACATCAGTTATACTTTGTCTGTAAGTTGAATAGGGAAGGCGTAAGACGTAGCGTAAGCTTTTGAACTGCAAGAGTTTTACAATTTCTTTGTTGAATACGGAAGGCAGTATATGAATATGGAAGCATTTGATATTAAACTTGATTATGCATCAGGATATTAAAATATCTCAGATTGTGTTCATCAGAAGGAAGAAAGTCATGTACACCTTTGATGGCTTGAGGGTGAGTAAAGCATGGGGTCATTTTCATTTAAAAGTGAACTAATCCTTTAAAAACTGTGGAAATTCAAATGTTTTTGTTGCTCTTTAACTTGCACTAAAACATGATTTATACCATCGAAGTAGCCTGTAATATTTATAACACTGCTCATCTTTAATGATACAAGCTCAAAATAATAATCTGTTGATGTTTTTCATGTAGTGCCATGATAGATATTGAAATCTTGTTATTTATTTTCCATTTTAAACTGTATAGATGATTATTTTGTGGTAATGCAATATTTGTGAACACAATTGTGTATGTCAGGCCATAAATCTCCAAAAACTCTCCATGGGCGCTTGCTTTGGTGTTGCCACCCCTCATAGACCTCATGCCACCCCTTTGCCACTCTATAAATAATTTTCTAGATCCGCCCCTGCTTAGAACAACATTCTCAGAACATCTTTATGATTTATTAATATTTGCTAAATGTTTTCTGCTATAATAAAATGTTCATATCCTTACAATGTAATTAATTAATGAATGTTCTCCTAATATAGAGAGAAAATGTTGTGAGAACAACGTTCATGGAACACCCTTACAATGTTATTTTTACGTAATGAACATTCTAATAACATTGAGAGAAAACATTCTTAAAACAACATTCTCAAAACATCTTTAATGGTGTTATTAATATTTGTTAAATGTTTTTGGAATGTTTGCATAAAATGTGGTGACAATTTTAATAGTCTAAAGGCACATACACACCAAGAACAATAACTATAAAGATAACTATATTAGTGTCCACACCAGCGGACGATATCGTTCTGTTTCAGATTCATCCATACTGACTTCAAACTACTCCACACGACATGCAATATTATATTTCATACACAGATGCCGATAGAGAAGCTAAAGCTCTGTAGTGCAATTTTAATTCTGTCAAACTTAATAATTTGTTTAATGTGCACTGTCTGTGACTTAATATGAAAATATTAAATAAATTGACTGCAAAAAAGTTTAATTTCAAATAGTTTTATTTTCATTTAACTCAAACCCAAAAAGTTTAATTTCAACAAACTCAATTTACGGTTCTTAAAGAATAGTTATGAATATTCTATAGTCACAAAGATCTAGTAAAGATAAATGCATGAATGTGGCTAAACACTTAAACATAATAATAAAAAAAAAAACTGCAAATTCAAGCAGAAGTTTAAAAGCATGAACAGCAAAACAGCAGACACCACAAACACACACAGATCAAGAGGAACAGTTTTGAATTCAAGCGTTTTCAATTCAAATATATTTTTATAGCACTTTTCACAATACATGTTGTTTCAAAGCAGCTTTACAGAAAATGCTTGTTTTAATGTTATAATTGAGGAAATATTCTGTTATCAGCCAGAGATGAGTGTGTCACAGTAATATCCATATGGCAGTAATATACAGCTATAATATAATACATGTTCATTAGTTAACTTCATGTTTTCAGTGAAGCAGACACAGCGTTCATGTTAGGCAGAAATTACAACTTGTGCTCTGAACGATTACAATAAAAGGATAATATTAAAATATTATAAGATAATATCTGAAAGTTTTGCATGTCGATCCAAAGTTGCCGTCATCTGAACTTACAATTGTTCGCCTGAAAGCAGAAGGAGAGGATTTCTCATAGATGTAATGAGATCTGCTGCTGCTCTCATGAATCTTCTGCTGTGTGTTCATGTCCTTCTCTAAATCTTCTCATTCTCACTTTTTGATCTTCCTGTTTCTTTCCTAAAAGCATCACATGATCATCATCTTCACACTCTTAATATTTGCATGTCAAATCCATAATGATGATCATAAATGTCTCTGACCTGACGTGTGTCTCATGTAGATGTGAAAACCTCCTAACAGACCAAACAGAACCATCAGCTGAAAACTCCAGACCAGCACAAACACCACAGACTCTGAACACACTGAAAACACATCAATCAATAATCAATGTTGTGTTGTTGGTATCTTTAGTTGAACAGAAATAATCTCACCAGGACAGTGTTTTACTGTAATGTTCTTCTCTCCATCACTGACGTGGTTCTTCACACTACAAATGATGTTTCCATCCGTTTCCTCATTCAGCTCAATGGTGGTGTTTCCATCCATCAGTGATTCTCCATTCAGAGTCCAGCTGTAGATGAGCTGATCCCCGTCAGAGGAGCAGGACACTGACTTCATCCCATTGGAGGAGCAGCTGATTGACACATTCACTGAGCCAATAGGAGCTGGAGGGAGGGACACATGACAGTCACATGATAAACAGACACATTCAAACAAACATGTTTTGTTTTTAAAACAGATCCTAAATACTGTAAATAAATATCTGACAAATAAAAAAATCTAAAACAGAAACAAAAGTTCAGTTGCTTTTGATGGAATTCTTTAAGATGTTCAATAATGAGCTGCATGAAAAAACCTTCACAGAGATTCAACTGAATCATTTTCATGAGAGTGAGATCTTTGGTGATCATGAGATTGTAATGAGTCTGATAAGAGTTACTGTACCTTCAACATTCACTTGAAGATCTGTGTATGTAAATGAGCCATCTGAGTTCATGAGTATTAAAGTGTAAATCCCTGAATCTGCTCTGATCACACGGTTTATTATCAGAGTCCCATTAATGAATGTCACTTCATCTCTGTTATTAAAAAAATCACATTCCCTTATCTCGTCATTCTTTACTCTACACGCTTGATCATCATGGTTGTTGTTTATTCTCTTGTATATCTTCAGGTGATAAATACTAGCATCCACCATCTTCAGATTGAGTTTGTGTCCCAGAGCTGCGTAACAGGGATCTGCCTGATTAAACCTGCAGTTAAACTCCAGACCTGAAGAACAAAACACACACACACACACACACACACACACAGAAATATCTATAATAAAGATCATAAATAGATCAATTTCACAAACAGTCACAGAATCAGAGTTCAACAGAAGACACGTATCTGACAGACTCTGGATCTAATCTCGGCTCTCAGATAATGTTCCTAAAATCATGTGGAATGTTAAAAGGGAATGTGAAATGCAGTTTTCTATCCTGTGTCGAACATGTAGGTCTTTAACATCTGAAGTTCTCCATTCATTCATTAATTCATTTATTCATTCATGTTCATCTCAGTAACAGTTGTTCTGCTGGAAGTGAGTGATTTGAGTCGTTTCATCTTTTCTCATGATCGTTCAGATCTGAACACAATCACCTGATCAATGTCATGTGACTGATCTCTCTGGAGCTGCAGGAACATTGACTAAAATACAATCAAATATGTGCAATACAGTGGCGTAGCCAGAATTTTATTTTTTGGGGGGCCCCATCTAAAAATTAGGGGGCCGCTATATTATATTTTATAGAAATGCAAAATCAATCGGTAGTTATTAATAGAATAACGAGACACAAACCTTTACATTCAATCGCGTTTGGTCCCATTTATTTTTGATCACAGTGCATACTACATATAGCCTACAAACTTTTACTCTCAAAGTGCGCACATTTTTAGAAATACACGTTTACCTCAGATTTCATTAGATAGAATTTATAGAACATGTACGCTGGGTTTCATAATTACAGAGGTCATAAAATGTAGTTTCCTAGGGGGGCACGGGGGCATGCTCCCCCGAGAAAATTTAGATTCCCCTGGTGTACATATGTGCATTTTTAAGACAGTAAGACCAACAAATTGGTTAACAATAGCTTTAAAACCACGTCAACAAATACATGCATGCATGCACAGTTTTGAGGCAGCTTTAATTGCATGTTTGGCAATTTCATTTTCAAACGACGGTCATTGCTCGTAGTTTCTTTGGCGCTTTATTTTAGCAATAATAAAGTAATTATGCAGCGCGCGCCGGCGCATTTGCGCATGCAATTCTTGAGTGCGCGCCACGAGCACAGTATAACGACTGATTGGACAGTCGTGTTATTTTTTCTGAGTTTTACCGACATAGCCTGACAACATCTCATCTGTACACTGTTGTTCAACTAAAGCTCCCTCGTCATCACCTGCACCTTTTCCGCGCTCGTTTGACTTGCGCCTGGCGCTGAGGCGAAGTCAGAATGCGCCTCTGAAAAGTGTCCCGTTTGTTGTGTCGTAACGAGACAGTTCTATATAAACGCAGCGTTTTATTTGACAATGTTTTAAAAAAACGATTTTTAGGGCCCAAGCGAAAATTCGCGCAGGGCCCTCTTGTTCTTCTAAGGATTATTATTATTATTTTTTTTTTTTTTTTTTTTTTTTTTCCGTCTTCCGGGGCTTTTTGGGGGCCTTAACATGCTCAAAAACTCTTGAAAATTGGCACACACATTGGAATCCGCGGCCATTAGGACGCCGGAGAGGCTGGTACCCGGGCGTGGCAGGGGGGCTCGACAGCGCCCCCTTGAAAAAAGTCTGAAAATTTGGTCCATATATTAAACATGCTTGCACGTATTAGTATGAAACTCGGTACACATATAGACCTCATCGGGCCGAACAACTTTCGCGCTCTAAGTTAATCGCCACGCCAACAGGAAGTCAGCTATTAAGGGTTGTTTGAAAAACGCATGCTCTGGAATTTGATATACTCCTCCTAGACGATTAATCCGATCGCCACCAAACTCGGTCAGCATGAAGTCAAGACACTGATGATTAAAAATTGCCAGGGGATTTTTGATATCTCGAACGGTTTGGCCGTGGCGAGGCAACGAATTTATGGCGAGAAAAAGGAAACAGGAAATGTGTTATAACGTCTTAATACATATATTGATCTTTATGAAACTTCACGAGTGTGTTCGTTATAGGAGTCTGATCACATGGATGTGACTATTGTGAGTCAAAGTTATAGCGCCACCAACTGGCAGCAGGAAGTGTATCACTTTTTGAAATGTTTTGAGATCACCCTCTTATTTTTACCTGATTTGCTTCAAACTTCATCAGTGTAATGTCAATACACAGCAGATGTAGACCTATGACAGGATTTTTGATATTTGAAATATTGTTGCCATGGCAACAGGTCAAACTGTAATAATATTCTTGAGTGTTTTTGAGGCTCTTAACATGCTTCAAATTGCATGAAACTCGACACACACATCAATATTGTCAACCAGTAGACATGGACAAAGCCATAGAAATGGGCGTGGTGGAGGGGCTCAGTAGCGCCACCTTTTGACAAAAGTGGGGGTTAGTTTTTCCTACAGTCACCAAACTCGGTACACATATTATTCTCATCAAGCCGGACAATTTTCTAATTTACATTCATTAGCTCCGACCAACAGGAAGTCAGCTATTTTGGTTTGAATGTTAATTTTTTGAAAAAACAGGCTATGAATTTTATACTACTACTCCTACAGGGTTTATCCAATTTACACCAAGCTTTTTTTAACTTGTTGCGAACACATTGAAGTTGTTTAATTGCAAACGGATTTTGGATATCTCAAACGGTTTGGCCGTGGCGAGGCAACGAATTTATGGCGAGAAAAGGGAAACAGGAAATGTGTTATAACTTCTGCATACATTGATTGATGTTTATGAAACTTCAGGAGTGTGTTGGTTGTAGTAGTCTGATCACATGGATGTAACTATTGTGAGTCAAAGTTATAGCGCCACCAAATGGCAGCAAGAAGTGTATCACTTTTAAAATGCTTTGAGATCACCCTCTTATTTTTACCTGATTTGCTTCAAACTTCATCAGTGTAATGTCAATACACAGCAGATGTAGACCTATGACAGGATTTTTGATATTTGAAATATTGTTGCCATGGCAACAGGTCAAACTGTAATAATATTCTTGAGTGTTTTTGAGGCTCTTAACATGCTTCAAATTGCATGAAACTCGACACACACATCAATATTGTCAACCAGTAGACATGGACAAAGCCATAGAAATGGGCGTGGTGGAGGGGCTCAGTAGCGCCACCTTTTGACAAAAGTGGGGGTTAGTTTTTCCTACAGTCACCAAACTCGGTACACATATTATTCTCATCAAGCCGGACAATTTTCTAATTTACATTCATTAGCTCCGACCAACAGGAAGTCAGCTATTTTGGTTTGAATGTTAATTTTTTGAAAAAACAGGCTATGAATTTTATACTACTACTCCTACAGGGTTTATCCAATTTACACCAAGCTTTTTTTAACTTGTTGCTAACACATTGAAGTTGTTTAATTGCAAACGGATTTTGGATATCTCAAACGGTTTGGCCGTGGCGAGGCAACGAATTTATGGCAAGAAAAGGGAAACAAAGTGTTATAACTTCTGCATACATTAATTGATTTTGATGAAACTTTGGCTTAGTCTTCGTTGTACAAGGCTGATCACATGGATTTGACTATTGTGATTCAAAGTCATAGCGCCACCAACTGGAAGCAGAAAATGTGTCACTTTCAGCATACATTGAGATCACCCTCTTATTTTTACCTGATTTGCTTCAAAATTCATCAGAATAATGTTAAAACTTGGCACATGTAATCCTTTGAAAATGGGCAGGGAGGAAGGGGTCTATAGCGGCACCTTGTAGTGCAGTAAATGTGGAGTGAATTTGACATAGTCCTTTGATGTTTAACCGTTTTAAGTGCCTATTGCCCGCTGTGCACAGTTGCCCTGAAGCCACCGGGGTGGCGGTGCCACCGGGCTTGGGCCCGCCATCGCTGCTCGCAGCTATATTTATTTTTGGTATTTTATATGCTCTGTTGGTGGTTTGTGGAGTAGCATCACCCGGGAGGGATATATTTTTTTATCCCCACCAGGGATAAAAATAATTCAGCAGAGGCAGGGATACATAGACCAGACCATAAACCATTTTGATTACACTCATGCTATTTGATGATCAGTAGTGGTTCGCTAAATATAATAATTCAATAAGCATTTAGGCTACAATAAGCACTTAACTTTTAATATATAACCTTAAAAATATATATTAAATAGATAATACAAATATCTAGACAGCTGGCTGACTAAAGTAGGCTAAGTTTGAAAATGATATAATTTGTACATGGAGTTATTATAAAAAGATACTTAATTTCTTTACAATTTATAGGTGTTATTATAACAGTCAGTTATGTAAGTTTGATGGTTAATAGCTTCTAGTAACATTAAAACCAGGAGAGAAGACAATTCTAAAGAAAAAGCATGTTTGTTTTACATATAACAAAGATTGAGCGCGCACGCAATATCTGCGCGAGAGCAAATAACGCCACGGAAACTGCCTCAAATTAACTATAATGACGAGAAGAAAGCTGTGTGCGCTGCAGTCAGAGGTTCTTGATTCTCTAACGATTTTTTATTGGTTAAAACGAATGTAGAGTTAGAAGCCCGAGCAACCACCGGATTTCACTGCATTGAGGTGCGCGTCCTGGAAGCCTCGGGTGCCGCTTCACATTGTCACTCACCCCATAATAACGAACTCTCACGCGCAAAGATAATAACAGCAGAAGCTACGCGCAACACGTGAAATAATCAAACCAATAAGTCTAAAAATAGCTGTTGCATTTTACCGCGCAGCATATGCATCAGTGTAACAAATCAACATTAAAAAAAAAAAAAAAAACGCTCAGGGTGTGTCTCAATCAGTTCCCTAGCTCCCGAGCTCGTGAATCAGTATATCCTGTACACGAATTCGCGCACTGGTAAGGACAGTAAAAGATGCTGGTTCACTACACATTGGGACACTTATGACTATTTCCGGCGACGTGACAATGTCCTCATTGTACAACATCACTACTGGTATTTATGAACAACAACAGAGCTGATATTTTCTGACATTACTTGTAGGGTAGAGTGGGGAAAACGCCCCCCACCTGTTTTTCTCAAAATAAGCACTAGATGTAGTCAATATACATTTTCACTGTTGCTATGCACTACGTTTGACAATGGGGATAAACAAATCTCCTTGGAGAAGCTGACACCAGCGACGTATTTGAAGAGAAGAGGATTAGGCTACATGGCAAGCGCTATAATTTTCAGATATTAGTAAACAAGTGTTTAAGAGAATATTGTTCTGCAGGATATCACAGTGATGTGTGATAGATGAATAGTGAAGTCTGCAGTTTGAGAGGATATGTTATTTATAAGGAATATGATTATATTTTAAAAATTAAACATTTTTTTAAAAAGTCGTAGCTTGTGGGGTAAAACGCCCCCCAGAGGGCATAGTTTCTCTCTATCATAATTACTATAATAACATATTTCTGTCTATCAAATCCTTTGTTTTACACTTAATGCAGTATAACTAGGTGGTAAAATCAAAATATTTAAACAAAATAATAAAAAAAAATAATAATAAAAATTACCTCAAGTGAGCATTAGGCTAGCTTGATAGCACAGTTGGCTCACTGATGGAAGGTGGTTAGGTGACCAAATTAAATTGGATGGCTTTTAATGCATTTATTGGATATATTTGACTACATAAATATATAAATTTATAAGTTTAATATTTATTTAGGGTTTTCTGTTTTTCTTGGTGATAGTGGTGAACAAATACATAAATTATCAAATGTTAAAAATTTAGATATGTTGGATATTCCTCAAATAAATATTAAAAATATTAAATATGTAGGCCTATACATGTTGATACATTACTTGCCTTTTACTTTTAGAAACTAGTCTGTTCATTTTGCTGTTGATCTATGAAGCAAACTGGTTGGTAAAGAAAGGGGGCATTTTACCCCACCTTGGGGGGCGTTTTACCCCACCGCTGGGGCAAAACGCCCCCTTTGTACAAAAATATTTTCAGTCAAAATACTAATTAATTATAAAGGCTGAGCAATTTTAATATTTGGTGAATAACTCCTGCCATAGTCACTCAAAACCGGGATGGCAATTCTAGTCACATTTATGTTTTGTTTCACTGTAATGTCACATTTTCCTTAAGGGGGGCATTTCCCCCCACTCTACCCTACACTGTTAGCCCGGATAAGTTGAATTTACTTAAAAAAAATTGAGGAAATTGGTTGCCCTAAAAAAATTAAGTAATGATTAAGTAATGTGAACTTAAAAATTCAAGTTCATTTAACTTAAAATGTTTTGTAATATTAATTACTTTGTAGGTATTACACATAGTATAGTTAAGTTCAATGTACTAAGCAAGTTAATTTATAGCAACTTCTAGTTAACTACAAAATTAAGAAAAAAAGCAAATAAAAAATACATTAATTCAATTTTATGTTTTATTTTAATTCAATTCAAAATACAACATTTTATGTCCTGAAAACATTTCCTTATAAAACGTGAAAAAAAAAAAGTTTTAACAAATCAGCTTATTGTTAAGAATCACAACAAATTGCATCAAAACTATATGGTTTGTTCACACTCCTGAGTTCACAATAGTGGCAGTATTCCATTTTAGGTGCCAGCTCACATTTTCCTAGGTTGAGCATTACCTGCTGAATAAAATATAAAGTATTTTTCATACGGTTAGGGTAGTCCAGTTGCAGGGCATAAATCAGTCAGAAAAAAAGGACACAGAAGTCCTGAGGTTGGTCGGTTCATCCATCACCAAACATCCTTCCAAGACGATCTTCACTCATGATGGGTTTAGCTGAGCACTTTATAGTTCAACGCAGACGATTCTCACTGAAGTTTGCCTGTATGAATCCTTGTCACCTAGTAGAGGAAGACAAAGATCGACAAAGACATTATCATATAATAATGCATCAGATAATGGTATTGTCAAATACTCCATGCATCAATACATACCTGGTTTACTGTAGAAAGAGCTGACCATTGAAGGCTGGAGTCTGGCTCGTCGTTGACAACTTTTCTGTGAGGAGCAAACATTAAAGTTAAAGTCTTGATTATGGCACCTGATTTTATGGTTTACATGTAATTGTTCACTGTGCAGTATGCAGATTAATAAAATAATCAGCCAAAGAACAGGTCTTAGTAAACCCACATGACATACAGCTGATATGGGGTTTTGGTGAAGGCTGTGTAAGTGTACATATTGTGCATAACGTGTGATATAAATATACATATGTTCCAGTAAACAAGGAAATTGTTCTGTTCTTGTATAACTTCATTGTTTGAGCCTATAATGTTTAAATAGCTGAGCTTTTTCACAGTTATAAGGGCAATACTTACACTTCTAATCCAAAGCATCGCTTCTTGACCTTCAACACAAAACAAGATAGTCTGTTGTTAAGAAAGCTATGAACCTAGATAAAACAGTATATCCATTGGTTTTTGTTTTCAACTCGTCAATTAACTTTAACTTAATCTTTCAATCAATAGCCGTGTCTAAATAAAACACGGTCGTTAAATTATTGCACTCACCATTTTCGCGCTTCATCCTCCCTCCTCTGCTGGGAGCGCGGGTGCGGGTGCGGGCGTGGGCGCGGCCGGCCGCGGTGTTCGCCGACAGCCAGAGGTTCAAACTAAGTTTACACACCAACAACAGCTCCTCGTGTGAAAAAGACACAAACGACGAAATAACGCGCGTCAAACTCGCCGATCAGGGGTTCATGCACGGTGATCCACCGCACGCGAGAGAACACTAGCTAGCCGGAGAAAACAGTTCCGTCGTTTAAACTTTAACAAACGATTTTCACTGCTCACAAACAGTCTCTCAGGGGGGGAAACGATAAAAAGGCAAATGTTTGGAAAAAAAAATATGTCTGTAGAACTTGCCAAAACAAATGTTCCAACTTCTCATCAACAGCTCCTTGAATTCACTGAATTCACTGAATTCACACCACGACAAAATGGCGTCATTACCTGCCGTAAACCAATGTGTAAGAGGCGTGGTCAGGAGAAAAACTTAATAATTTAAGTGCATTTAACTTAAATTTATTAACACATTCTAATTACATCCACAATTTAGTAGAATATACTTATATTTTATAAGTAATGCAATCAAACTTAAATATTTTAAGTATATTGTAATTACATAGTTTAAGTAAATATAAAATCCGGGCTAAGAGTGTAATGTTATTTAAAGTACATCATGATTAATTATTTGCTTGTTACATATACGTGCAACATTTCAGCCGTGAATAAATTATAAATGTTAGCTAGATTATGTTCATTACCTGTCTAGCGATGTATGTTTATGCTGAAATATAATAAAATAACGGTTTGTATTTTGAAAAACATCTATCGCGTATCGTTATGTGTAGGGAGTTGTAGGCTTGCAAAAAAATCTGAAAACTTTGTTACTTTTGAGTCTCTGTAAACAGAGTAAGATGTCGAGCATGAATACTGACTCTTCAAGATCTGGATTTATCATCAGTTTTACAGACATTCTCATTCTAGAGAGCATTTTATGGAGCAACATTTATTGTTACAGCTTTGAGTACAAAGACAGACATTAATTTGTATAAAATTAACAACATGAGAGAAAGAGAGAAGAACAGAGGATTTATGGGGTGAAAAAGGAAGTTAGAGAGAGAGATTGTGTGTGAAAGAGAGAGAGAGAGAAAATATGCAGAGAAATAGCTGAATCATGTGATGAGGTGTGAAAACAAGAATAGAGCTGTGTAAACTTTCTTAAATAAAAGGTTAGGTTAGTTTGCAAACAATAGGATATAAGACACAGTAATATGTTTTAATATTACTTAAAACATATTCTGAGTAATTTACAGTTGGTTTGATATCTTTAGGTCAAACAGTGTCGTAGTTTAAAGGATTCACAGTGTTGCATAGACATTTTTCTGAACATTTTACTAGTAGTTTGATACCATAATGTCACACAGTTAAATTGTTCAATTTATTTATAGGGCTAATTAATATATATTGTATTCCTTTAAATTAAATCTTGTGCTATGCAAAGGACATTTAATTACGTATACCTGAGTTGGTCCAGGCTCAAAACATGAAATGTTTAATGGAGAGAAGTTAAAAGAGAGTTTAATGGTATGAAACCGAATGTCAAAGGTTAAACTAACTTTACCGCCGTGTAGTATGTCTGTACTGTGTGTGTGTTCTACTGCGGTTTATTTTCAATAAAAACAAAGGAAAAAATAATTGAAATGACCAAAATAATGAGTGCGTTATAAAAATCACCTTTAAGAAGACCATATGCAGAATATAATTATAAAAACTATCATTTTGATTTCATGTCTTTAACACAGACTGTGACTGTTAATGTGATTTAAATACTTCCAAGTGACTTTATTATAATACTCCACTAACACACACTGTTTAGAGCAGAAAACACTAAGATCTGCTGGTTTCACAGACGGGGTTTAGATTAATTCAGGATTAGGCTTTAGTTAAAACAGAACATTTAGTGGCTTTTATAAACGCACCTTATAAAAAACATTACTGGTGTGCATCTTGAAACAACGGCTCTGGCATATTTAAGATATGTCACTGCAAGTTGCTTTCAGTTAAAAACAGCTCAAACATGCATTTTAGTCTGAGACTAGACTTGTCTGTTGAAACTAGATCACTGCAGACAGTTTTATTAACACTCTTAATGTAATATTACAGTGTTTTTCTCTCAGAGATTCATGTGATTGAACATCATGATCAGTTTGAGCTGAAAGTTGACTCACATGCAGCAGTTTGCAGCAGCAGCAGCAGCATCAGTCCAAAGATGAGCATCATTTCTCTAAAGTCCAGTTTCCAGAAGAGCCCAATCCCAGCAGAAGAGTGTGGATGCAGCTTCAGATGGAGACATGAGTGTCTGTTCTTCAGTCCGTCTGTGTTCTGGCTCTCATGAAGCTCCTCACGGTGAGACTCAATCTGGTGTGAACCATGAGATAACACATCTGACCACTTCACTGAGAAAAGAAGTTCCCTCGTAGAAAGATGATGTTAATTTGCACTAAAAATACATCTAAAAAAAAAAAGACTAGTGAAACTAAGAGTAAAGGGAGGCTTCCTATAAAAAATGTGTTAATCTTATTTGAAGCAACACGAGGCAAGGATTTGTTTTTAATTGAGGTGAAATAACAAATTATGCAAACTACTTCAAATAAAACAGTGTCTTTGCTGTATTGATGAAATGCTTTAGTGGTTTTCAAACCTGTCCTGTCCTACCACCAGCCCTGCACATCCTGTATGTCTCCCCATATTCTGACAAACCAGTTTCAGATCTTGCTGTCTCTACTAATGAGCTCATGAGTTAAATCAGGTACGATAAATGAGGGAGACATACAAAAACGTGCAGTGCTGGTGGTAGGACAGGTTTGAGAATCACTGCTTTAGACAGTTTCATTGAGAGTTAAACCAGAATAAGGTTTAACATGTATAATAAACATGTGACTGTTCCAGCAGCTGTTTGTGATCTTGCTCTCGTTGAGTGAGTGTGTGATGTTGTTTTAGTGTTTCATGTCTGGAGAGAGAGAATGAAGAGATGATTCTGACCTTCAGCCCGTCTGGACTCAATCTTCTGTTTACTGGACCTGAGAGTCATGAGACGCGTTGAGTTCTGGAGCTGCTCAGAGCTCATAGAGAGCGACACCTGCAGGAGGAAACTACAACTACAGCTGCACTCATTTCAGCACGACCTGCTTTTGTATGTTTAATTATTTTTTATTTATTATTTTCTGTATCTATCTGCATTATGAAAAAAACAAACAAACAATTTGTTTAAAAATATTGAATCATTCATAAATTAACAAAAAGTAACTAAATAATCATTAACCCTCGTGTACTACTGTTGTGGGTCAGTTTGACCCGTTTTGATTTTTGAGTGCCGGAAACATCAATTACCCTATGTTTTTTTTTTTTTTTTTTTCTTGAAATTTTGTGACTTTTTCTCATTTAGAGTCATGAACATGCATGCCAAGAACATGCATGCCAACACGCTGATGTATTTTGACATATACACACTAAATTTAGGTTAAGGCAACTGTAAAGACCCAAAATAATAACATGTCTTGGTAATATTTTGTTATTTTAGTTTTTTACTACCCTATGGAGTGTTTTCCTCACTTATAAAAAATATTTTGTCAGCCACATATGGTAAAAATGAGCTATCATTTCTTTTTCTTTTCTTTTTTTATTTATCTGAAATGCTAACTAACCTACATTGTTTTTCTTGAAATTTTGAGACTATTTCTCATTTAGGGTCACAAACATGCATGCAAAGTTTCAACATGCTGATGTGTTGTGAAATGTGCATACAGAATATTTATATATTCTTACTGTTCGTGGGTCAGTTTGACCTATAGACGACCATTCAAAATCAACTACAGACCCAAAATACAAAAACATTTCTGTATTATATGTCAGAACTCCTCAACTCTAGTCCTGAAGTGACAGTGTCTTACTGATTTCACAGCTTTCTTTTTTCAGAGTTTGTGAAAATATAAAGTTGTTTTACCTGTTAATTGTCTGTCCCACTTTTTGATCATAGATATGAAATAGACTTTTCTAACTTAAATTGTTAAAAATCTTTAATACTTCAGAGCACAGACTTAAGTTTGCTATTATTTTAAAGGGAACACTTCACCGATTATAGCAGAAGTAAAAAAAAAAAAAATGTGCAAAAGTAAAGTTTAAAAAAGTTATACAAGTTTATAAAAAATATATATTTGATATAAAATATATTTTACAAAACATGTTCAACTCTAAAACTTCAAAACTTCTAAAAGTTCTGTGCCAAATTTTAGGTTGATATATATAAAAAAAAACTTTCAGTAAGATTTTTTTTTTTTTTTGTGCGCATTACCTAACTTTTTCACTAGATGATATCCAGATTCCACCAGTGACTATAAAAAGTATATATTAATATATGATTTGAATTCAAACTATATATTAATATATGATTTGAATTCAATCCTTAAAATGCATATTAAAAACATAGAGAAAGAATCAGAGTGTGTGTTATAGTTTGGCACCACATCACAAATGAAGAATCTATTGCTATTTATCTATTGCTCTGTCATTTCTTTTGTCACTAAATATGAAAACTACAGTCTGAAAGCTTTCAGATGATATATAGTTTGTCAAGGTTACTTTAGGTTTAGACTAAGATATTATTGTTATAAATGCATAATGGTAAATGTCCCATGGGTGGGGGAGGGGCAGTCTTAAAAATAGTGGTTAAAAACATGTATATAAATCATAAATTCAGATATTTATTCTTTGTAATGCAAAACTATTGATATTAAAAGTTAATTTGTACATGATTTTATGTTTGTTTGTTTTTTATTTTATTTTATAGTGTGATTTTTGGGGAATTATATTGAATCCAATTAGGGTCAATTTGACCCAGACCATACAGGCAGTCGCCAGAAATCGAACAGTGCACGAGGGTTAATGAACCCATTATTGACAGTGTAGGGCTACATAAAAATGAACACTATTCTAATTATTTCTCTCAATTCGCTATGGTAATGTATTAAAAATGTATTATTACTATTTTGTGGGAAATTCATTTCTTATGTAATTTCCGTAAACACAGATATGTTGAATTTTAACTAATCAACTAGCTACAGGTGCTGGTCATATAATTAGAATATCATCAAAAAGTTGATTTATTTCACTAATTCCATTCAAAAAGTGAAACTTGTATATTATATTAATTCATTACACACAGACTGATATATTTCAAATGTTTATTTCTTTTAATTTTGATGATTATAACTGACAACTAAGGAAAATCCCAAATTCAGTATCTCAGAAAATTAGAATATTGTGAAAAGGTTCAATATTGAAGACACCTGTGCCACACTCTAATCAGCAAATTAACTCAAAACACCTGCAAAGGCCTTTAAATGGTCTCTCAGTCTAGTTCTATAGGCTTCAAAATCATGGGGAAGACTGCTGGCTTGACAGCTGTCCAAAAGACGACCATTGACACCTTGCACAAGGAGGGCAAGACACAAAAGGTCATTGCAAAAGAGGCTGGCTGTTCACAGAGCTCTGTGTCCAAGCACATTAATAGAGAGGCAAAGGGAAGGAAAAGATGTGGTAGAAAAAAAGTGTACAAGCAATAGGGATAACTGCACCCTGGAGAGGATTGTGAAACAAAACCCATTCAAAAATGTGGGGGAGATTCACAAAGAGTGGACTGCAGCTGGAGTCAGTGCTTCAAGAACCACCACGCACAGACTTATGCAAGGCATGGGTTTCAGCTGTCGCATTCCTTGTGTCAAGCCACTCTTGAACAACAGACAGCGTCAGAAGCGTCTCACCTGGGCTAAAGACAAAAAGCACTGGACTGCTGCTGAGTGGTCCAAAGATGTTCTCTGATGAAAGTAAATTTTGCATTTCCTTTTGAAATCAGGGTCCCAGAGTCTGGAGGAAGAGAGGAGAGGCACACAATCCATGTTGCTTGAGGTCCAGTGTAAAGTTTCCACAGTCAGTGATGGTTTGGGGTGCCATGTCATCTGCTGGTGTTGGTCCACTGTGTTTACTGAGGTCCAAGGTCAACGCAGCTGTATACCAGGAAGTTTTAGAGCACTTCATGCTTCCTGCTGCTGACCAACTTTATGGAGATGCAGATTTCATTTTCCAACAGGACTTGACACCTGCACACAGTGCCAAAGGTTTAAGGACCATGGTATCCCTGTTCTTAATTGGCCAGCAAACTTGCCTGAAGATGCGATATGCCAGACCCAACAATGCAGAAGAGCTGAAGGCCACTATCAGAGCAACCTGGGCTCTCAAAACACCTGAGCAGTGCCACAGACTGATCGACTCCATGCCACGCCGCATTGCTGCAGTAATTCAGGCAAAAGGAGCCCCAACTAAGTATTGAGTGCTGTACATGCTCATACTTTTCATGTTCATACTTTTCAGTTGGCCAAGATTTCTAAAAATCCTTTCTTTGTATTGGTCTTAAGTAATATTCAAATTTTCTGAGATACTGAATTTGGGATTTTCCTTAGTTGTCAGTTATAATCATCAAAATTAAAAGAAATAAATTTGAAATATAGCAGTCTGTGGGTAATAAATGAATATAATATTCAAGTTTCACTTTTTGAATGGAATTAGTGAAATAAATCAACTTTTTGATGATATTCTAATTATATGACCAGCACCTGTACAATTTAACATGGACTAAATGTCATAAATTATATGACATTTTGATATAGGTCTATTCCTCAAACCCTCAGAGCAGTGGTGTAGCAGACAGGCATGCAAGGCATGCATGCTGCGGGGAGCCCCACTTATTGGGGGCCCCGCAATAACTCTGTGCTGGGTTGCTTAATAGATGATGATCATGAATCAACGATAGCCAGAGATATTGTCAAAAGCATCAAATATTGGCAATATTAAGAGGATTTGACATTTCCAATTATAGGCCTGTTACCTTCTTCTAGTCTATTATTTTTACTAGGTTACTTTTAGATTTAAATTAATATTATAATAAATTTGACCTGCATTAATTTCATAGTGCATCACGGTATAACCGACATGCCGAGGATAAAAAAAAAAAAATTAAAAAAACAACCTGTTTAACTCGAAATACTATTCTTCTCATTTGTTTGTTCGTTCAGATTTACCTGGTCTTTAAGAATGTTCTCAAAACGTTAGCACAAAAACGTTATTTATATATTGTTCATGGAATATATTTTTGGGAATGGTCTAGTTGGAAGTTCATCTAACATTTTTAAACATTACTTGTTTGATCATTACAGAGAACTGAATAGAACATGATGTCACAAGACACACGCATATAGAACTTCATGCCATCTTAAAAAAAAAAAAATTCTTAGAATGTTTTGCTAACATTCCCATTAAGTTGAAAGTGAAAATTTAAACAAAATTTACATTTAAACATTTAATATATATATTTTTTTAAACATTCAAAATGTCCATTCTTTTAATGTATTAAGAACTTTTTTCTTGGTTTATGTGCACATTAGGAATGTTAAGATGCTATGAAAACATTTCTGAATGTTTTCTGAATGTTCAAAACATCCATTTTTAAAAATGTTTTATGAACGTTTAGTCCTAACATTTATATAACTTTTAAAGAACGTTCGTTAAAGTTATTGGAGCATTCCTTGCCAGCTGGGATTGAACCTGCTTTAAGCAAAGAGGACTTTGAACTTCCTCTTCTTAACAGCATTTCATCTGGTTCTGAACTTAATTCTCTCATTGTCTTTCTATTACTTACAATTCTGCGCATGCGCTTCTTTCCACACCATTTTTAAACCAAACATCCAGAGTCTGCAGACAACTTTTACACTCTGAGGTCTCTGTTCAGCCTGAAGCATCACAAATGCATATTTTGTAAAATGACAAGTGTTTGAAACTCTGTATGAAACAGTTCATATGCACAGAACACAATTTTGTGGTGTTTTCTTTTTCTGTTGTGTTGTTTTCCACATTTCCACATGTGCTGTCTACTTGAGTTTGTGTTTTTTTTCTCTCCCTTGTTTAACTGGGTTGTGTTTTTGGTTTAGAAAATGTAAGCTTTGCTCTTTATGCTTCCATGTTTTGGATTGTGTACTTCCCAGAGACTCTTACACAGTTTAGTCTACTACTACAGGAAAATGTAATTCAAATATTTAATGCACTTAGACTTTCATACTCTGGGAAAATGTCCATGATATGAAATCCATACCTGTGGCTATAAGAAATTACTTGCTTACATTTGATCTATTTTTATCACTTTAGAATATTAAAGAGAGCAGCACAGTGGCTCAGTGGGTAGCACTTTCACCTTCCGGTTGAGTCCCAGCTGAGCCAGGAGTTAGCCCGTTTTCAGAGTGGATTTCCTCCAGGTACTCCAGTTTCCACCACAGTTCAAAGACATGCAGCAGAGATAAACTGTCTTGTGTGTGAGCCCTGTGATGGACTGGCCATCAGCATCTGTGGCCCGAGATGGTGGGGCAGGCAACAGAGCAAACCTAGAGAGAATAAATGGTGTGGAGATTGGATGGATGAATAGAAGCAATGTTCCCAGGAGAATTTTGTATAACCAAGAAAAAAAACTGTTCTTAAAACATTTAAAAAACTGGACATTCTGAACGTTCAGACAACATTCAGAAATAATTGTTCATAACATTTTCAAAATTACAGAATGTAGTGTTCCTCTAACGTTCACATAAACCAGGAAAAAACGTTCTTAATACATTAAAAAAACTGATGTTTTTCAGAAATAAAGTTCTTCACAATGTTAGCAAAACATTCTAAGAACATATTTTTGTTAGCTGGGTCCCTTCAACTTATTCCTTAAGTTGATCCAGATCCCGCGCGTCTCGTTCTACCCACAAAGAGCGGATTCTCCCGTGCTCTTTTCTCAAGCAGACCACTGCCCCTCTTCTGGCGCGAGCGGCCTGGTCTCTTTTGGGAATCAGCTTGTGGTGTCTTTCAAGGTTGGGGTCTCATCCCCCTCAGAATGTTTCAGAGGATGCTGGGCCTTATGGCACATCATCAGTAGTTCAGCTGGGCCTGCTACACATGCGGCTGAAACCCTGGCTTCCAGCCCATGCTTAGCGTCTCGGACACCTCTGGATCAAGGTGGACCACAGCTGATTCATGGCCCTGGCTCCTTGGAAGGACCCTCGTCAGTTCCAATCTGGCATGGACCAGGGAATGGTCTCCAGAAGGAAGGTGGTCTCGACAGATGCCCCCAACATGAGCAGACTTCCAGCTCCTGGTCGAGCACGAAAAAGCAGCTTCACATCAAATGCCTGGAAATGCTGAACCTTCTTTCCAGACCTGAAAGGGCACCACGTCTTAGTCCAACGTGTCTCGGACAACATGGCAGTGGTGTCCTACTTAAACCACCAAGTTGGACTCAAATTGAGGCCTCTGTACAGGCTAATCAGCCGCATCCCTCTTATGGGCACGACTCAACCTTGCTGAGAGCAGCTCTCATGCCGGGCAGACTGAACCAAGGGGCGGACATTCTGTCCCAGGCCAACATGTCTTCAGAAGAGTGGACACTCCAGATCATGTGAACCATCTGGGGATGGAGTATGATCAGAGGTCGACCTCTTCGCCTCAGAAGACAACTCTCACTGCCCAATTTATTTTTTAAAGGACAGGGATGCGATGGCCCACAAATGACCCAGCCTTCTGCTATACGCCTTTCCCCCGGGCGTGCTGCTCCCTCAGGTCATGAGATGGATCAGGGAGGAGAAACGTGCAGTCCTTCTGGTGGCCCCTTTCTGGCAGAACTAGTCTTGGTTCTCAGCAGCTCTGTGGCCACTTCCCTTGAGGAAGGACTTCCTTTCCCAGGTGAAAGGAATGATCTGGCACCCCCAATGTAAATTGTGGGCTCTTCACCTCTGGCCCCTCATTGGGACCTATGGACCATGAGAGTCTTTAAAGGGTTAGTTCACCCAAAAATGAAAATGATGTCATTAATTACTTACCCTCATGCTGTTCCACACCTGTAAGACCTTTGTTAATCTTCGGAACACAAATGAAGATATTTTTGTTGAAATCCGATGGCTCTGTGAGGCCTTCATAGGGAGCAATGACATTTCCTCTCTCAAGATCCATTAATGTACTAAAAACATATTTAAATCAGTTCATGTGAGTACAGTGGTTCAATATTAATATTGTAAAGAAACGAGAATATTTTTGGAGCGGCAAAAAAACAAAATAATGACTTATTTAATGATAGCCGATTTCAAAACACTGCTTCATGAAGCATTGGAGCACAATGAATCAACGTATCGAATCATGATTTGGATCGCGTCAAACCGCCAAACTGCTGAAATCACATGACTTTGGCGCTCCGAACAGCAGATTCGACACACTGATTCATAACGCTCCGATGCTTACTGAAGCAGTGTTTTGAAATCGGCCATCATTAGAAGTCGTTATTTTGTTTTTTTTGGCGCACCAAAAATATCTCGTCACTTTATAATATTAATATTGAACCACTGTACTCACATTAACTGATTTAAATATGTTTTTAGTACATTAATGGATCTTGAGAGCGGAAATGTCATTGCTCCCTATGCAGGCCTCACTGAGCCATCGGATTTCAACAAAAATATCTTAATTTGTGTTCCGAAGATTAATGAAGGTCATGAACGGCATGACAGTATCTACATTTTTGGGTGAACTAACCCTTTAACTCTTTTTCTGAGGTTAGAGCCCTGTCCACTAGATACCTCTACACCCTCAAATGGTCCGTTTTCTCTGGCTGGTGGGCAGCCCGGAGTGAAGACCCGACATCCTGTGACATTTCACTGGTACTGTCTTTCCTTCAGGAGCTGTTGGACAAGGGTTGCACCACTTCCATGCTCAAGGTCTATGAGGTATCCATAGCGGCATTCCACGGTCCTGTGGCCAGCCAGTCCGTAGGCAGGAGCAACCTGGTATAATATATATAATATCTATATATTACCTTCAGTCCCCTCTAAAATTGAACATTTGGTTTCTGTCAACAAAGAATGTTGTTCCTCTGAAAATGTTAATATGAAGACATTTCATTCAGCTGAAAAAGAAAAGAATCAGACATACATCCTGAAGAATTAATTTTTTAAAATGGTAGGAATTAAGATTTATTTTTTTTCCATATGAACAAGTGGTTTGATTTGATTTTATTATTTTTTTACAAGTACTATTTTTTTGAGAAAACTTGCAAAAATTTCTAGCATATTCCAAGTCAAGAATGAACATGAAAAAAAAGGGGATTTATTGCTGAATGTCAAATGAAAACTACACTTTCACCGTGTGAATACGACTCAGTTGCTGCGGTTACCATGCACCCATCTATCTGAACCACTAGAACATGCAGAGGGAGGGACGCCTTCACAGGCAGAGAGGAAGAACAGAAGAAACAGAGAGAGTAAGACAGGAAGAAAATCAATCCGTGAGACGAGTGGCGCTTTAAACGACTGTGCACACAGAATGAATCTTGAGCGTGTGTGTGTGTGTGTTTGTGTGTGCGCGTGTGCGTTTAAGTGTATGCATTTGCATGTGTGTTTAAGTGTAAGTGTGCAGGTGGCGGGTTTGTCTTTTCAAATGTAGGTTGCTGGGCTCTGGAAGGAGCGGTTTACGCTTTATAAACCACCTAAAGTAGCACGTCTAGTAGCCGTACACGCATAGCTTCTTCCAACAAGTCTCCAACTTGCATACAGCACGGACTTGGAACGACCTCACCGAAAACAAAACAAAGAAAAGCCAGCAAAACATGGAGCGTTCGCAGACAAACACACCTGGTCGTATCGTTCCTCATAGTCTTCCCAGCATGACGCAGACGCGACGGGCAGTAATGGATCTGTTTCATGAGTAATGCAGATTTCGATGAAAAGTCCTGAGACACAGTGCGGCTTAAAGCTGCTGGCATAGGAATGGGAACGTGTGGGAGAGAGATGTAGGTCCGTGTAGGCTAGAATCAGGCTGGATTGGTTCCTCCGCAGGCCAATGACTACACAAGGAAGGAAGGTTACAGTGCAACGAGCTCGTGTCACCACTAGGGGGCCGGATTAACCCATTAGCGCTAACCTGGTACCATAATAGAGCTCCCTTTCGACAAAGCCAACATCCTAAAAAGAGTACAAGCATACGTATATACACACACACAGGCGCACGTCGACACTCACAACACGCACACGTGCACGCGCTCGAAACGTTAACCTGAAGACGAACACAACGCGAACGCACGAACGGAACGTGTTCTTGCACGACAAAGACACGTACGTATACACTGAGGTTCAACGATACTCTCACGCACACGGACAGAAGTGTAAACACATTCATTGGACGTACAGACCACCATTTTGAAAACCCTGAACACCAGGGCCGATACTGCGACCCAGCGTCATGCCCTGTGAACTCCTGCGTACCTCTGTTTCCATGGAAACAATATGCGACGACCAGTTGAGAGAAAAGAAAACGGAACGTAGAAACCAAAGTCGAACGCAAAAGGCGCTCGGATGCGCGAGCGAAACCCGCATCCGACGCCGGGCATGTGTGCGTGTGAATCCTACTCGTGTAAACAAACACCTTACACAGAAGTGATTTGATATTGCATGGTGTCTGAATAATATCACAGTTCAAATGGGGAGATCCTGAACAAACGAAACAAACGGACAAAGAAGAAAACAGAACAACATGTCTATAAAACCCAAGAGTCTGTTTTTAAGAAAGGCTACAAAAATTCAACTGAACCTCCCTCGTCGGCAAACAGCAAAAGGCACCACAATATTATTCTATTTCTAACTCGTGAAAAAATTGGCACGTAATTCTTCTTCATAATGCTGTAAATCAAAAAAAGGAATTACATATAAATAGTTTTCCCCCTATAAAAAAAGTCTTTGCTGCTAGCTAGTAGACAATTTTTGCTGAAATGAAAATAAATATTTCATTTGTTTAGAATATCTGTCTGTTATATAAAATAAAAAATATTTCTCATAGGTGCAGGTCTATAGCATATCATTTGTTTTCACGCCCGTCCTTGCTCTCGTCGTTCTTTTTTAAAGGGGTGCATTGTCCGGTCTGGACCGCGACTGCGACAGTTTGTTGGCCTGCACGTTGCCACGGGAGCCAGAGCGTCCCGTGTTGCTGAAAGTCCGCGTGTCGTTGGGTCGGTAGATGGTGGCCGGTTCGGTGGCGTTCATGTTCTGCATACTGAGAAACGGCGTGCTCTCGCCGTGGCCGAGGTCGCCGACCTCGTCGTCCTCCCACTCGCTGTCCGACAGGCAGCTTTGAGAGCTGTAGTTCCTGGGGTCCGGCGCCCGCTGCGACACGTGCCCATTGAGCCGCGACCTCCTGCGCCAACGCCGCCCGCTGCCGCTCTTCTTCTGCTGCTCCCGGGAGGACATGTACTCCTGCGTGGTCTCGTAATCCTCGTCGTCCACGAAGCGGTACGGGCTGGACGGGAGGGAGCCCGTGCTGTCCGCCGCGTAATACGGCCGCCGGGACCGCCGGTAGCGGTGCAGGAGGGGCTGGTCGTCTTCGGGCGAGTAGGCCGCCATTGCGACGGCCGAGGCGGCGGGCGGCAGGGAGAGGGCGTGGCTGGCGTTGGGCGTGGTGATCTGAAAGGTAGGCACCTGCGGGGGCAGTGAGGAGTGAAAGTCCACCGGAGATAGACGCGCCGGCGTGGTCAGAGCGGACACGTACCTGCGAAGATACGGAAAAACATGAGAGGAGGAATGGAGAAATGAGAAAAATACAGACTAATGTTCAAAAGTTTGGGGTTGGTACGTTTTTTTTTATGTTTTTGAAAGGAGGCTCACCAAGGCTGCATTTATTTGATCAAAAATGCTTTCATATATATATATATATATATATATATATATATATATATATATATATATATATATATATATAAAAAAATCTTGAAATTTTGACAATTTTTTCAAGATTCTTTGATGCTGAAATGAACAGCATTTATTTGAAATAGAAAACTTTCATAAAAAATGTATTTACTGTCACTTTTGATAAATTTAATGCATCCTTGCTGAACAAAAGTGTTTATTCTTTTTTAAAAAATCTTATTTTCCTAGAATAGACCAATATCTACCGCATTCAGGGCTTGATATTAATTTTTTTGCTTACCAGCCACTGTGGCTAGTGGTTTTCCAAAGTTACTAGCCACTCAGCATTTCACTGGCCACAATTTTAACATCAATACCATGAGGAAAAACTGCCCTATAGATATTTTTAATATTATTTCATAATTTGGCAGCAGGTATATTAGGCTGCTGTCACTTTAAGACCTGACGCACAGATTCATTATACTGTTACACATGCATTTTCTTTCTCAACTGTTTATGTTCACTTAATATGTGTTGGCATGAATACTCAAAAAAACGCATTTTGACATTATTCTGTGTGTATCTGACTGTTTAAAGGGTTAGTTCTCCCAAAAGTTCTGTCATTTATTACTCACCTTCACGCCGTTCCACACCCGTAAGACCTTCATTAATCTTCGAAACACAAATTAAGATAGTTTTGTTGAAATCGGTTGGCTCCGTGAGGCCTGCATAGCCATCAATGACATTTCCGCTCTCAAGGTCCATTAATGTACTAAAAGCATATTTAAATCAGTTCATGTGAGTACAGTGATTCAATATTAATATTATAAAGAAACGAGAATATTTTGGTGCACCAAAAAAACTAAATAATGACTTATATAGTGATGGCCGATTTCAAAACACTGCTTCAGGAAGATTCGGAGCGTTATGAATCCGCGTCAAAAGTCACGTGATTTCAGCAGTTTGCCGGTTTGACACGTGATACGAATCATGATTCGATACACTGATTCATTATGCTCCGAAGCTTCCTGAAGCAGTGTTTTGAAATCGTCCATAACTAAATAAGTCGTTATTTAGTTTTTTTGGTGCACCAAAAATATTCTCATCTCTTTATAATATTAATATTGAACCACTGTACTCACATGAACTGATTTAAATATGTTTTTGGTACCTTTATGGATCTTGAGAGAGGAAATGTCATTGCTCCTTATGAAGGCCTCACGGAGCCATCGGACTTCAACAAAAATATCTTAATTTGCATTCTGAAGATGAATGAATGTCTTACGGGTGAATGTCTTACGGGAACGGCATGAGGGTGAGTAATAAATGACATTATTTTCATTTTTGGGTGAACTAACCCTTTAAGCGCACAATAAAGAGTGAAACAGAACTCTATTTAGTACTGAGCGGTGGCTTTATGTGCCGCACTTTGGTGGTGGTTTGAGCAGAAAATCTGCGGGAATGAGTAAAATTATGCGCAATCCCACGCCGAAATTCAAGCCCTGTAACACCAACAATGTTCATCCGGAGCAAATGAAAATGGGTTTGTGTGTCAACTCGCTGTTGAGAGAGATGAGAGAGTGAGAAAACACAACTGGTATCATGTATCTATTCTGTGAAAAACTGAAAAATGTATATATTATAGGCCTATATAAATTTCAACAGGTGTTGACAGGTGTTAATGTCAAGCCCTGACTGCATTTATATAAAGATGAATCACTCAATTAGAAAACAGCAAAAGCATTTAACTAAACATTTTCATACAAAAATGAAATATGTGAATCATTTACTGAATCAGCTTATTTAAATTAACTATCCAACCAAAACAATTCATGAAAATTAATCTGACTTTCCAAAGCTACTTTACAGAGAAAGGGCTTCGCTTCACTACACTGCTACGTGTTGGAAAAAGTTGTTTGAAAAGATTTACATTTTTAATATTTTAGCAGATGCTTTTATCCAAAGCAACACATGAGGAACATGACAGTTAGCTACTGCCACTGAAAATGATCTGAGATCTGATAATGTTGTGCTATGGTTCAACGCCAAATATCATATCACTGATAAGATAAAGCTTACAAACTTCCTTGTCTGACTTAACCAACAGGACAGTCAGCTTACTTTTATTTGACTACAAATATACACAGTGACGTTATCCAGGAAGGTGAACGGCTCTTATCTGTTGTTATTTCCTCTTTCACTCACCTGTCACTGTGAGGCGAGTCCCGCAGGGAGTCGTAAGAGTCTCCGTACTGTAGGGGGCACTGTGCAGCATCAGGATAACCACAGTATGCTGCACGGCGGGCACGAGCCTCCATGCACGCCGGGCTGCTGCATTTACTGGTGCCAACGGAGGAAGAGAGCGCCCCCGACTGGCAGTCAGAGTGCATGCTGTCCGTCCGGTCCATACTCCATGTGCGCTCCTCGTGCCTGAGAGGTGGCAAAAGGGAAGTACAAAATATGTGAGAGAAGTATATGTGAGGGATATAAATATATGCACAACTGTTTTCAACATTGATTATAATCAGAAATGTTTCTTGAGCAGCTAATCAGCATATTAGAATGATTTCTGAAGGATCATGTGACACTGAAGACTGGAGTAATGATGCTGAAAATATAGCTTTTCCATCACAGGAATAAATTACATTTTAAAATCTATTATTAAATTATTATAAATTTCAATAAAATTACAGTTTTTAATCAAATATAGCCTTGGTGAGTATAAAGACTTTAAAAAATCTTATTTATTCCAATAGATTGAATTTTATGTTCAATTATATATTTTAATGAATCAATTTTGTATATGGAAAAATAAATGGATGAAAATGGATTTTTTTTTTTTTTTAGATGGGCTGGTAAATGAACAAATAAACAGACAGATGGCCAGAGGATATACAGTATGTCAAGGATCAGTATATGGAAATGAAAGGGAAGAAGAGTCAGTACCGGTGACTGGAAGCGTGGGAAGCTGTGGAGGTGTGGTGGGATTGTGATGACATCCGGCTGCCCGAGAAATTGCCTGATGTCTCTGTTCCATGTCGTACTACTCGTTCAGTTGCTGGAACATTCTTAGATATATACTGCAATCAAAAGAGTATCATGAGATTGTGCTGTTGTTGCTTTCACAATTAAGTCCTACCAAATTCAATTACATTTGAAGAATGCTTACGTCATCAATGTGAGCAACACAGGAAGCTGTTTAAAGGGATAGTTCATTTACTCACACTCAAGTTGTTTCTTTCTTCTGCTGAACACAAAAGTGGTAACCAGAGAGTTGACGGTAGCCATTGACTTCCATAGTATTTTAATATTTTTACTATGGAAGTCAATGGCTACCCTCAACTGTATGGTTACCAACATTCTTCAAAATATCTTCTTTTGGGTTCAGTAGAAGAAAGAAACTCATACAGGTCTGGAACAACATGAAGGTGAGTAAAAGGTGACAATTTTCATTTTTGGGTGAACTGTCCCTTTAACACTTAAAAAAATTTTAATCAATTAAAATTTACTTCTGGACTGCAGTCAGATCCGGAAGAAAACAGACTGCTCTTCACATGAACAAAAGCCTTTTTAAATAAACTGGACTTTAAAAGCTTTCAATCTACCAAACAAACAAACCCACATCTATGGTCCACGTCAAAATCCTATAGGTTAAAAGCAACATTAAACAAAGGCAATCTGCATGAGAACAGATGGTTAATTTGCGTGCATTGCTAAATCTTCAGAATATGCAAATGAATGTATCAGCATACAGGAAATGAGAGGCAAACAAACTCACATCTACCATGGGGATTTCCTCAGGGCCAGGACCAGGATGGTTGGGGCCGTTGGCCAGCATGCGGTTGGGATGCTCCCCACACATGTTCTGGTGCAGGTGGTTATGCATCTTCTTCCTTTGTTTCCTGAAGAAAGATCCAATCTGAAATCTGATGTGTGATCTATACCACTACAGACTCTGATATTTAAAACAGAAAATGACCAAATATCTACTGTGCACTAACCTCCTGATCACTACAGTAAAACATACAAAAGTTACTTTGATTGTTATGGATAGACACATAACCATGAGCTGATTTGTTTTACTAATTGGAATAATATTATCATTGAGTTTGTATCCAGTACCAACTATAAAATGATTGAAGAAAACAATAATTTGTAAAATATTTAATTTGTTGAATTATCTAAACATATGCATTGCCATATGGTCATATAATTGAATTTATAATTTGCCTATTTGGTTTGAATTGTTTTTTTGTTTTGTTTTTTGAATTTTTTGAAAAGAAATATTATTTTATAAAATATATGATTATTTATTTTAAAATAAATACAGTACTTTATATATTTATTTATAATTATCAGAATTCCTTATGTTTTTGAAACAAACCTCTTATGCATTTATTTGAAAGAAAAAAATACATTAAATATTATTACAATTTAAATAACAGTTTTCTATTTTAATTTGTAATTTATTCCTGTGATCAAAGCTGAATTTTCAGCATCGTTACTCCACTCTTCAGTGTCACATGATCCTTCAGAAATCATTCTGACATGCTGATTTGCTGCTCAAGAAACATTTATGATTATCAATGCTGAAAACAGTTGTGCTGCTTAATTCTTTGATAAATATAAAGTTCAAAAGAAAGGCATTTATTTAAAATAGAAATCTTTTGCATTATTATAAATGTTTTTAATGTCACATTTGATCAATTTAATGCATCCTTGGTGAATAAAAGTGTTAATTTAATTACTTAAAAAAAATAAAAAATACTATACTATATCCAATATATTTAATGCCCGGCCAAAAAAAAAAAAAAAAAAAAAAGAGTTGCTGTTTGGATTTAAACAGGCAAATGCTTAAGATTATTATGTTTCTACCATGTTATATGCAACAGTTCTTCTAACCCTAATTAATGGAGTGTGTAGCTTTTCATTTCTTAAACAACCATGTAGGAAGACACATCATGGTTATATTCCAGGATGACAATGTCAAGATTCATAATTGGCACCTCTGAGTCCAGTCCTTAAATTCATTGAAAGTCTTTGGGATGTGCTGGAGTAGACTTTACAGAGTGATCACCTCTTACATTGTCAATAGAAGATCTTGACCAAAAATTGATGCACCTCTTGATGGAAATAAATGTTGTGATGCTATTTCCATCAAGAGGTGCATCAATTTTTGTTAGAAGAACTGTTGCCAAACATATAACATGCTAATAATCACTGCAATAATGATCCAATCATTGATTCTTAAGCATTTACCTGTTTAAGTGACTTTTTTTTCGCCGGTCAGTGTATAATGACTCATAACATGAGTTCTTAGGCATGCTTTTTAATTTAATGTGTGAATGTGCACAGCTCTTTCTGGCGATCAATAAAGTTCCCGGGGCTTACTTGGTTTTGCAGTATGCCACCACGCACACGATGCCAACCACCAGCAGTGCCACGCAGATGCCCGTTATCGTCAGCACACGTTTTTGGTACAGCTCCTCGGCCTCTGAATGAACGAGAGCCATGGACAAGCACACGCATATGCACAGACGTAGACACAGAGACAAACACACATGTACACGATGGCCATTGAACACAGAGACACACATACATACAAAACACACAACCGCTGCATCAGTGGCAGCCTTTATACTATGTCAAACTAACTCATTCATCCTAAAACACTCTCTACATTTCATTTTACAATAGTAAACAGTCATTTGTCACTTCTAAACAGTCTCATTTACTTAAAGGGTTAGTTCACCCCAAAATTTAAATTCTGTCATCATTTACTCACCCTTGTGTCATTGCAAACCTGAATTATTTTCTTTCTTCTGTGGAACAAAGAAGGAGATGTTTAAAAGAGCAAAGTCCAAGCTTTAATGCTGCTTTCATGTGCTATCAGAATCATCATAAATATGAGTTTCCTAGTTAAAAATTGGACAAGGCATATTTATCACCGGGAAGCTTGGGGATAATTTTAATATTCAAGTTCCCGTGTTGGGCGGGCTATAAACATTAAACAAGTGGAGGGGAGAATGATTGCCACTGTGACTGCTATTCTTTTTTTCCCACAACAGCTACATCGCTGTTGTGAAAGTAGTGCATATTTACATATTTGAGTGATCATTTGAAGCGTATTGTATGTTTTATACACAGCGAAAATAGCTTGTATTTGACTAAAATTCCCGAATTGTCAGATCTAGATCTAGTGCAGTGAATGTTTCATGGTTGTCAATGAATAAGGACGCTAAATATCATTTTGGCTTTATTTTAGATTTTCCCAATAAATAGGCTAGAATAAACTTGGTGTTCTCCATGATTCCTGTTCTTTCCGACAACAAAGCACTTGAATGCAGCAAGCTCATAATCGCAACTACTGGGTAGTAGGAAATTTCTGATAGGCACACTCTAAAAAATGCTGGGTTAAAAACAATGCAAGTTGGGTTGAAAATGGACAAACCCAGTGATTGGGTTGTTTTAACCCAGTGGATGGGTAAAATGTTTTCCCTACCTGCTGGGTAGTTTTATTTAACTCAACTATTGTTTAAAAATTACTGTATTGCTTGCTTAAATAAACCCAAAATATGTTGGAAATTAACATTTATTAAAATTAAATTGGTTATTAATTAATGTTCACCTTTTGATAGTAATTATGAGTCTGATTTGGGGTTGATTTTAAGCCAGCCATATAGTCATTTTTAAACAAAAGTTGGATTAAATAAAACTACCCAGCATGTGGGGCAAACATTTAACCCAACTGCTGGGATAAAACAACCCAATCATTGGGTTTGTCCATTTTCAACCCAACTTGGGTTTTTTTTTTAACCCAGCATTTTTAAAGTGCAGCATAAGTTCCATATAATAAAAGTGAATGGAGACTTGGTCTGTCGAGCAAGATTTTCAGTGAATAACAACATCCGAAGCAATCGAACCGCTTCGGAATACTTGGAAAATAGTGCACAATGCATATGAACTACTTTTATGATGCTTTCATGGTGCATTTTTAGAGTTGTCGGCCCCAGTCCTCATTCACGTCCATTGTGTGGAAGAAAGCAGCTTGGACATTCTGCTAAACATCTCCTTTTGTGTTTCATGGAAGAAAGTCATACAGGGTGATGAGGGTCTGTAAATAATGTCTTTTTTGGGCAAACAATCCTTTTAAATCTAAAAACTTCATGTCTTAGGGGTACTGAGGTGCATGAGATGTCATTCTAAAAACATTTCAGATGGCTGATATCAGGTGCTCGGCAGCATGGGAAGGGCACAGCTGTGGTGCTTTCTCTGTCTGCCAGGGTTTCACATAAAGCACATTATGCTGAAACAGTGGGAGAACTTTTGGCTACCTTCAGGACTGAAACCATCCTGTGCAACATTGGAAAATCGAGTTTTTGGCTAGAAGTGTTCATAAAATGAAATCTCTGCCCCTCTGAAAGCACATCACATGCATTATTCTATATATAATCCTATGACGTCTGAGCTTATAGCATGCCTGTAAAATAGAGTTAAAACACACAAACCGCTTTTCTATAAGAGCTCTTCAGAGAGGGTTGTTCATAAAACCGGTCAAATTCAAACATGAAATCAAAACGGACCTATTTACTTTTCTTAATGCAGATTTCTGATCTTATGAATGATTCATCAGTGCACATTATTTTAAAGAAATAACATTAAAATAATCATATTAGGTCTCACTTTAGTTTAGGGACCATTTCTCACTATTAACTACGACTTTTGCCTCAATAAACTGCTTATTAATAGCTAGTAAGGTAGTTGTTAAGTTTAGGTAGGATTAAGGGATGTAGAATATGGTCATGCAGAATAAGTACTAACAAACAGTTAATATCCTAGTAATATGCATGCTAATAAGAAACTAGCAGCTAAAGTTTGTAAACAACCTTTGATGTTGGCTTGAGAAAGCCAAAGCACATGTCTGTTCGGTGTTCAATTAAATGTATTTATTTAAGGGTTATTTGCAACTAATTGAAAGTGAAAGTAAACGAGAGAATTTCTTATCCTAGGCTCCCTCTAGTGGACAGAATTACACCACTAGAAGGCATTTTTGCTCAGCCAATGCAAGTCTAAGGGATTTTTTTATTTTTGATTATTAATTATATGAAGACTGTAAGTCCGATCAGCGTGAAAAGATATAACAACTAACTTCATAACAGGCCCAATGTATTGTACTTAAAGCTCTAGGAGGAGTCGCAGTCAGAAAATTTAGTCTCAGAAGAATAATAAGTTTAAAATAGGATTTCAATATATTGGCTTTCTCAAGCCAACATTACTAGTTAATAGTGAGTATTGAACCCTAAACTAAAGTGTTACCTAATATTATTATTCATAGATTTCATTATAATTTTCACTGCCTTTTTTCAATACACATTTAATTTATTGCTTTACTCTGAAATATCACATTACACATAAATAATACCACATTTCAACCAAAAGTCAACCATTTCTTGTTGAATTTAAAACTGATTGGGTGAAAATCACCAAGAATTGTTTTGATTAAATGAACAGGTTTTATGAAGACCGTCTATACAGATGCCTTGAACATATTTTTATATCTGGGTCTGATATTTGAAAATGAGAATATTCGAAACATCCTCTGGGGTGCTGAACGTGGGCAGCAACAGAGGAAGCATACAGAACATGAAGGAAGGGAACGAAAAAACGGACGGGAGGAAGGAGAGAAGAGAATTGAGGGCCAAACAGTAGAGGGATGAGTGTGTAATAAAAGAGAAACGCAGGGGGGAGAGGGGGGGGGGGGGCGGTTGAGTCAGACACTGATATTGCATTGCATGCTTGTTACAGGAAACAGAGATCAGAGTACACGAAGAGAGGGAGAGGGAGAGAGAGAGAGAGAGAAAACGGAGAGCGAGATGTACCCAGACCAACGGCTAATGTACTCTAGTGGTGCAGACAAGGAGACAGGAGAAGAGATTGGCAACACTCATTTTACCCCTCACTTGCCTCCCTGATATGTACGTTGTATGCAAAAGAAAATGAAAACGCTACTTTTTAAAAAAAAAAAATCAGGTTCTTAATCAGTATATTTGTGTTGTTTTCCAGGAAAAAATGCTTACAAAAAATAAACATCCATAAATGTACTTGAGAAGCAAAATTAAATTAAGATATACACTACCAATCAAAAGGGATAAAATATAGTAGAAAACTGTGAAATATGATTACAATTTAAAATAGCAATTTTAAAATGTAATTTATTCCAGTGATCAAAGCTGAATTTTCAGCATCATTACTCCAGTCTTCAGTGTCACATGATCCTTCAGAAATCATTCTAATATGCTGATTTGCTGCTCAAGAAACATTTATTATCATTAGCAACCGTTTTTGCTACTTAATATTTTAGTGGAAACCATGTCAGTCATTTTTTTAAGGAGACTTTTTATTATACTTTTTTTTTTTATAGAGAATTTTGAGAAAAAAAATGCACAATTGTTTTCACAAAAAGAAAATTAATCAGCAATGTTTTCAACATTGACATTAATAAGAACCATTTTAATAATTAAGCACCAAATCAGCATATTAGAATAATTTATGAAGGAAAATCAGCTTTGCATTACATGAATAATTTACATTTTTAAATATATTATGATAGAAAACAGTTATTTTAAATTGTAATAATATTTCACAATATTTTTTTACTGTATTTTTGATCAAATAAGCAAGAATCGTTAATGTTAATCAAACATTAAATCTTTGTGTTTGGATATTTTTACTGGAAAACAAGTCAAAAACACTGGTTAAGAAATGAGTGAAGAATTACAATTTATTCTAGACATCTTACTTCTCTAACAAGTTCATAATGTGTTTGTTTAAGAATTTTTCATAGCAAAAGCTGTGGTAAAATCACTGTAACGCCTGGCCTTGAGTGGCGCATGGCTTTTAAAAAATGATGTTTTAATAAAAGACATGATTTTTTTTAATGAATTGCTACATTTCTTATAATAACAACAACAATATCAAGCTTGCCAAGAAATATCACAACTTGGCATGTCAACACAAAATTGAACTGATATTACGTTTACAGAATCTGAAATATGTGTTTTATACTATAAATATTGATCTACCTGCCTGATGCGTTTCATTATACTCCTAAAATGAGTGTCGCTTTGTCAGAGCTGAAAAAGTAAATCAGAAGCTGGGAATGTGTTTGCTTGTTCAAATATAGGACAGAGAAAATAGAACGAGACGAGTTCTTCTGTGAATATGCTTAAACTATGTCATCAAATTATGTCATGAACCTAATCTAAAGAATCAAACAAATAATAACTTCATACCCATGATTTCAATTCCAAGATGCTCTGCCAATGCAGAAAGTTGACAATGTAAAAAAAGGAAAAAACAAGAAAACAGGTTTCAGGTAAAAATGTCCACTTGTTCAGATAGAGGCGGTTCACTAGAATGCGATCAGTGGTGTTGTTTGGTTGGTTTGTTTTTGAGACACTGAGGTGAGTGACTGTACGTTCCAGTAACAGACAGACAATGCAGACACACACTGGCCAACTCCATATTCCCCATAAAACGGAAACAAAATGAACAAAAACACCAATAAACAAACAACAACACGCCTTTCTTGGTCATCACATGTAAGCAAGCGAACAAACACATGCAGACACATAGACAGCCACACTTACTGCCATATTTACTAGACCTCATTTCTGGTTTAAGGTTAAGACAAAAAACACACAAAGAAACAAAAAAACCATTAAACAGAAAAGCACAATGTACAACACAAAAAGACTCACAAGAAGTACAGATGAATGTAGACACAACTAATGTCGTTTCTAATGATTTATATGCAAAATGACAAACAGATGGATTTTTTTTAGTCACAATATTACATTTTCATGTATGTTATTCAACTTCCACTGCAAATGTGCAGATGTATAAACACACCTACGGCATGCGTGATACTGGCAACACTGAGGAGAGCAATCTACCGCTGTTTGGAAAGCAGCGGTTCTAGAGGTCAAATGTTAGAGGTCATGCATCATGCCTCAGGCACTGTTAAAGACAACAGCATCAATATTACTTAACCAGAACTTCATATGAATGTTCCAGGCTCAAAGCAAGTTAAGATTTACCAACAGCATCTGTGGAAATTATTTCTCTAAAGTAAAAGTTTCAAAAGGGGGTTTTCGCAGTGATGCCTGTAGAAGCTAGTTTCTGCCACTAAATATATATATATTTTTTTAAATTAAGTCAGAACCGCATGATATAAACTCGCAACTGTGTCTTATAAAGTCACAATTACCTTTTTTTTTATTTCGTGGTGGAAACAAGCTTCTATAGAAGAGCCATTTTTGGTTCCTCAAAGAACCTTTCAGTCAGCAGTTCTTAAAAGAAACGTTTTTTTCTTAGTTTGAAGAACATTTTAAAATGATAAAGAACCTTTTTACACTGTAACGAATCTTTTGTGCAATGAAAAGGTTCCATGGATGTTAAAGTTTCTCCTTGGAACCACACTGTAAAAAAAAGAATTGTTGGTTTAACTTAAAAATTTGAGTTAATACAATGAAGGCCATCGGTTTAAACAACAGAAATTCAAAATATTATGTTATCTGAATCACAATTACTGGAGTTGATTTGACATAAGAAAAAATGTTCTGATAACAAATCATGAAAATAATTTTTTTTACAGTGCACTGATGGCAATAAAGAACCTTTATTTATAAAAAGGAGCAAAAGTTATGTTTGCAGTAATGCACTTACACAGGATTTGAAAGCAGAAATATGTGATGACATATTTCTTTTAAAACAAAAATTTCATAATAATTCTTCCACACAAAAATGTATGTTATGGATGTCCAATGTAATAATTTTTTAGTGAATTTTACTGCTGCTGTGAATCTTTGTCTTGATTGTCCTGCAGACAAAACAATAAAAATACATCATACCCCCCCCCAAAAAAACAAAAAAATCTACAAAATGCAACTACATTAGCTATGTTTTAATCCAAAGTTGACAATTTAAATTGTGCGCAAAATTGGAATATTGCATAAAACATTGCGAATAAAGCAGCGTTTCCATCCCATGTGTTCAAGAGAACAAAATCGTCACTTCCTAGGAAACTGGCGCAAAATATCTGTAATAAAAATGGAAATTGCTGCAATCGAGGAAGAAACTGGGGCTCTTGACTTGCGGAAGAAACACAATAAACGCTGTCGGATGCCTGTGTTTAGGAACTCAATTGTGTGAGACACTTCTGGGAGGAAATTATACAAAATCATTCTGATGACAGTGATGACAGTGCAATGAAACTGATCCTCTGATTAGTCCGGTTATCCAATCACATCCACTGTTGAGGCAAAGTTATGTGAGTTTTGTGTTGCACATCGAAGGATTTATTCGGTAAATGTGTTTCCATCATGGTTTATGTGCATGTCTTCTTATCGGATAAAAAAAAAAATGATCCGCCTCATTTGAGAGCATTTTTTGAATTTATGTGCATCTTGGCGTTTCCATCCAGCAATTTTCATGAAATATCCCAAAATGCGCATAAAAATAGGGGGGTGGAAACATAGCTAATGACAGCCTTGTTTTAATCCGCATTACATTAAATAAAACATCTACCTTGACTAAAGTCAACTGGAGTTGAAAAGTTGTCTAAATGGTCCTTTTACCCATGGAACTACTGTTCTACATTTCTGTGTAAGCAGCCCCTTTCTGTTATTCAGGTGTATCATGTGAAATTTTTCAGGTTTAATGGTTTTACACGGTCATGAAAGAAGATGACATGAAATAACAGGTTTTAGCTTTGCACAGACAAGTTTAGTTATCAATTGTATCACACTGGTTTCATGTATACATGTACACTACCATTCAAAAGTTTGGGTTCAGTGAGATTTATTTATTTATTTATTTATTTATTTTGAAAGAAATTAACTTAATTTTTATGCATTAAATTGATCAAAAGTTTCTGTATATCAAAAGAATCCTGGTACAAATCAATGGTTTCCACAAAAAATATTAAGCAGCACAACTGTTTCTACACTGATTACACTCTAAAAAATGTTTGGTTAAAAACAACCCAAGTTGGGTTGAAAATGGACAAACCCAGCAATTGGGTTGTTTTAACCCAGCAGTTGGGTTAAATGTTTGCCCAACCTGCTGGGTAGTTTTATTTAACCCAACTATTGTTTGAAAATGACTATATGGCTGACTTAAAATGAATCTAAAATTAAATAAAAATTTTAATTTTGGGTTCATTTTAAGTAAGCAATACTGTAATTTTTAAACAATAGTTGAGGTAAGTAAAACTACCCAGCAGGTTTGGCAAACATTTAACTTGGGTTGTTTTTAACCAAACATTTTTTAGAGTGTATATAAAGAAATTTTTCTTGAGCAGCAAATCAGCATATTAGAATGATTTCAGAAGGATCATGTGACACTGAAGACTGAAGCTGAAAATTCAGCTTTGCCATCACAGAAATAAATTACATTTTAAAGTATATTCCAATAGATGTTGACCAAATAAATGCACCTTGGTTAGGCTTGCAAAAATATAAACCATCATACCAACCCCAAACTTTTGAATATTGTATATTGTTAAAGGCACAATATTTACATTTTTTTAATTAAAATATCCAAAAACCACTAGAACAATGTTATATATTTTGTTGACTTGTGTAATTACATTATCCCAAACATTTCCAACAATGTTTAAATCCAGAGAAATCAGCAATTTTAACCAGGACCGTGTCATTGCATCGCCTGTCAATGACGTCAAATCCAAACTATCTTCGATTTCCACTTTTACTAATAATAATCTAGATTACAGAGTAACATTATAACATAACTTCCAACACACTCAAATGTATTTTGTAAAACTGTGCTGCGTTACCCCACATACGCAACAGAAAGAGCAGAAGCGGCCGACAGCAGCAAAAGCATAATGAAAGCTCCGCTGGACTCGAGAACGGTGTGCGTCGCAGGTGTCTTAGCATTCACTCCATCATTAGCATTCACTCCAGCGGCCTTATCCCGCTTCCACGGCTCTCGACCCAACATTAGTCAAACTTTAATACATTAGCTCACCCATGAACATGATTTCTGCCCGAGTCCATCGGATTGCTTTCCATCGGCTGTGGAGCTGAAGACGACAACGCCCATGATCCACACGCTCATTCACAGAGTCATCAAGCTACACCTTTGTTTTGAATAAGCGTCCTCTAGTGGCGAAAATTACATATTGTGCCTTTAAGTCTTGCAGCCATACTTTCTTTATAATTTCTTTATAACTGTGGTGCAGTTTTCCATTTTAAGTGCATTGCTGTCAATACAATTTTTGAGTTCAAATCATTTTTGCTGTGGACACAGACGCTGTCGACACAGAGCTTAACTTGTATCGAACCAGAACAATCCTTTAAATGATAACAATGAGTGCCTGTCAAAAATGCCATGAATTTGTTTGATGAACTAATTACTCAATTTCTTGTTGAATATAATTCTGCTTTATGAGAACCTAATCTATATATGTTAACATGCTTTATTGTTTCACTTGCATTATAATTATCCTCCTCTTCCCCAATTTCTTTATCCTTCTGTGAAATTCTGTCTTTAATAATGTATCGATGCATACTAAATCTGTTCACATCCATGAATTTCTACTTAATAAACCAATAAAAATGTAGAATGGGCAAACAAGCAGACACGTACATGCACACACATCATAGCCAACGTGCAGCTTCAGAGCAGACAGATAGACAAACAGACAGGAAGAAGAAATGGACATACTGTAGAAACCGGCCATAACGGAGGTTTGACAGCGTTCACCGGTATAGTCATTTGGACACCTGATGAAGGGAAACAAACCCGCAGAGGGAGAAGGAAGGAACGAGAGGGAGGGGGTAGAGGAGAAAGAGACATGAGGAGGAAGAGGAGAGAGAGAGAGAGAGACGAGAGCAGAGAAACATGCAGTTAGAACAACAGAGAACAACCCCTGTGAGCTGTTCCACCTGAAGATGTCACCGCTGTGATGTCACTGGAGGGGTTTGAACCTGAGGAAAGAGGGCTCATGTCATTTCATGCCATTTTTTGGATGGCCCCAAAAATGATATGTGGGTTGGGAAGCCCGATTCATTTTAGTGAACTGATTCATTCGGATGGTTCAATTGGGTGGCAATTCCTCAAGGGGGCGCTTACCACCCTCAAAAACTCAATCCTCCATTGGGCCACAATCAAATATTAGGGCGTTTTGTCTTACTGGAGAAATACGTACACAGAAAAATATGCTCGTTTAAATCTATGAATTCTGAAATCTTTAGAAAATGATTAAATAAGTTCCTTGCAAGCAGCTTTGAGCTGAGATTTTGAGACGAATTAACAAGTCCAAACAAGATGGACATTTAAAGGGTAATGTACACAGATTAATACACAGATTTTTATCACATAAATAATGATGAAATATCGATTTGAGAAGAAACCATTTTAAAATTGTACCTGTTTATTATCATATAATAATGGAAAACAATTATACACAAACACTTTAACAATATTACCAGATGCCTGCTATTAAAGGGGACCAATTATGCCTTTTTTCTCAAAGTAGTGATTTTGTTTTTGGGGTCTACTAGAATAGGTTTTTATGGAGCCCCCAAAGGGGCATGGTGAAGGAAAAAAATATGAGAGGAAAAATTTTGTGTTTCCCCTCGCAAAACTTTACAAGGAAACACAAGTTTTTAGGGGGAACACAACTCTTTTGCATTGAAATGTATTTTTTCCTCCCATCTCATTCTTTCCTTCACTATGTACCTTTAGAGGCTCCATAGGTTTTCATGCTTGAAAGTTCAAAAAAGACTATCGCTGCATCCGAAATTAAATACTTCCGTACTATATAGTATGCAAAAAACAGAATGCCAACAGAATACACAGTATTCAAAAAAACAGTGGGCGAAAAGTCCTACTATTTCCGGCAAGATTCTAAAGTGTGCATTCTATGGATACTTTACTATCCCATGAGGATTTATGGAGGTTAAGTGACTGATGCTGATCATGACAACACGGCGGATGTAGTACACATGTGTAGTACACATCTTACAATGTAAGATTACACATACTCATACTATACAGAACATACATTTTAACGGTCGTGAAGTATGTTTAAATTCAAATATAGCACCTACTCGGACAGTATGCGATTTCGGACGCACTGTATGATTTCACATATTTGATATGGTTGCAGCACCTCTCTTCCCAGTCTGTCAGTAACGCTCGGTTTACTTCCTGTCTCTATGAAGCCCCTCCTTCCGAAAAGTGCAGTGTGCTCTGATTGGTCGACTGGAACAGTGTGTTGTGATTGGTCAATTGTTTCAAGCCTGCTTGGGAAATGTCACGCCCCTTACCATAACCATGAGTTTCAACACACTACTAACTCAACCAGGCCTTGCGACTTTATTTTGCAAATGCTTTGGGCAGGAATTATTTAAATGACGTGACGTGTTCGTGACGTGTTCATTCCCGGAAGAAAACTCAGGGAGCTCAGAAACTCCCTTTGGGGTGACATTGTGCTTTGTATCGTTGCAGACCTTTTTCATGCTCAAACAGCAACATTACACACTAAAGCAAGTTGTAAAAAAGCATAATAGGACCCCTTTAATACTGAAGTCCTCTGGTTTCATTTTACAGTAAATAGAGTCGATAACTGAGGCTCAAGATGGCACCAGCTGCGTTTGAGAGTGCATCTGCGGTGTGATAAGTTAGACATGAAAGAGCTGCCGACCTCAAATACCCGTATTAGAGTCATTCTACTGCATTGCTATTGAGGACAGTCATTATTGGGGAATAACTGACCTCGGAATGCCGCAACCAGAATCAAGCATTTCAGACAGCTGTGTAATAATGACAGGCACTGAATTAGGCACTGAATTATCAATAATATGATATAATAATAATAATAATATAATGTGATATGCACATTCATATTTCTATTTCTCATACTTAAGAAATGTGTATGACTTCAGCTGAGACTGGATTTAGTGGCAAACAGAGGTGTGAAGTACACTTTGTTTTCATGTAACCTCTAACATTATACTTGAGCAATCCTGACCTGACCAATGGCTACAAAAAATGACCAGCAGTTTAAAGGTCATATTTTAGGGAACGTAGCATCATTTATGTGCTTGACTTGCGATCTAATGCAATAAAATTCATGCAATTTTAAGCATGCCGAAGGTGTCCAAATACTCTTTGGGCCAACTGTAGATCAAACATAATCAAAGCTTTACATCTTTATTTCCTCATAAAATGCCAATCAGTTCCACTTCTGTGATCGTCTATATCTCAGGTTAATGAGGAGAATGTCCTAAGACAAACAGGAGCAAAATAAAGTCACTTAAAGCTTCGTGATGGTGCCAAAAGCTTAGTCTAGTCACAAGTTTTCATTATTTATATACTGAGGCTATTTTAGAGTTCAGTTCTACTGGGGAATTCACCGTTCAGCCTGTCTGCAGAATTTACTGCAGAGGTCAATGGGACAGGCTGCATTTCATCTGCCTCAGGAGCTACAGTAACAGACACACACACACACACACACACACACACACACACACACACACACACACACACACACACACACACACACACACACTGAGATGACATGTTAAGGTATTGTCTCTGAAATATAGTTGGGAGGTATGACATAGAAATACTGTACAACAGTAGAAATGTACCAACTGGTAGAGATTTTTCTAAAAACTTTTATACTGCAGTCAATATATTTGTGCTAAATTAGTTAATGAAAACATTCATTGTTCAAGACATTTTTTTTACTGTGGGAAAATGTACTTTTTGGCTCCACTGATTATCCAAAGAGAGGTAAAAACTGTTTTAATTAACCTTATAATTATGCCCAAATTCAGTATTCATAAATGCTAAATTACTAATAAAAACGCAACTTTATGGTTTTATGGAGAAAAGCCAGGCTGTATAGTTAGAAACTCTTAAAATAAAAAAGACTTTAAATATTTGAGAGATGTAAAGCATTTTAATTTTATATATATAAAATTTTTTCAGATTTTTTCCTTTCAGTTTTTTTGCTTTTATTTTTCATGTATAACTTATTTATATTCTTATATATATATATATATTATATATATTATATATATATATATATATATTTAAAATATTGCACTATATATATATATATAATATATATTCTCTTCAAAATAAAAAGAAAACAGAAGAGACAGTTATCAATGAGAAGAAGTATGATTCATTTGTAAATGATTTAAATGACTGAATTTCCACCAAAAATAACTACCTTGATACTGTTACCATGATATAAAATGTCTTATACCTTGATAAAAGATTTTGGTCATACCGCCCACATGTACTGTGAAGTAAAGCTTTAGCGCTGTTGAAGACAAACTTTCAGGCATATAAGTGAATCACTGTGTCAAGAAAGCCAAGAGTAACACACACTATTTCCAAATCAGTCCGTGCTTCCCTGAGGGCCATTAACCCTTAAATCCGCTTCAGATGCTCTGTTCTGTAAATTAAAGAGATCGACTTGACGAGTCACAGTTAAAGGATGACATCTTCCCCAAAGGGGTTGAGCTTTAAACAGCTTTAATGGCTTTGTTTCTCTTCCTTTAAAAAATTGCCGCACACACCGTAAATCTGAGCTGCCTTGTCCGAAATGGCTGATAAGAACGGAGCATTGTGTCCATGGTATCACAGGGGAGCAGTAACTCAGCATACTATTGATAACGCAGCAGTATACATCGACAGACCTGACAGACGACACGGCAAACCTTTTCCCCTTCCTCCGGACCCTCAGACACTCATTTCTCTGCCTCTCTCTAGACCAGCAGTATTCATTTATTGTTACAAGAGTCTCTAAAAGGTCCAAATAATCATAACTTACACTGTTTCAGGATCCTATACGTTGCAGCATTGTGTGCCATGTAGAAACTAATAAATTGCTTTTAAATTCCTGAATTTGAATTGAGGCAGCAAACAGAATTTGAATTTAACATTCATATAACTGCTCTTACTGTACTTCTTAAAGGAATAGTTCAGCAAAAAATGAAAATTATCCCATAACTTACTCACCCTCAAGCCATCCTAGGTGTATATGACTTTCTTCTTTCAGCTGGAGTTATATTAAAAAATATCCTGGCTCTTCCCAGCTTTGTAATAGGATTGCATAGTGCCTGAGTTTTTGAAGCTCCAAAAAGCGCATCCATCCATCATAAAGGTAATCCATATCACTCCAGTGGGTTAATAAATGCCTTCTGAAGTGAAGTGATGGGTTTTTGTAAGAAAAATATTCACATTTAAAACTTTATAAACTATAATCTCTGGCTTCTGGTAACTGTCAGAGAGTCGAGTTCTGGCAGAAGGGTGACCTCTGACCCTACGTATGATGTATGACGTAGGCGTAGCATAAGCTTAGGTGAGAATGGACGCCTCTCACGAAAACCACGTAACTCTCTCATGAACGTGTGTATGGCCATTGCTGGAAGCCAGTGATTATAGTTTATAAAGTTTTAACTATGGAGCTTCCAAAAACCAGGCATTATTCAATACACCTAGGATGGTTTGCGGGTGAGTAAAATATGGGATAATTTTCATTTTTGGGTTAACAATTCCTTTAAAACATTTGATTTAAAAAAACAAATTACCCACAATCACACATTTCCAGAAGGTGGTTATTGAATTTGACTGATGTAGTATTGATAGTGTTAGGTAAAACTATTAAAAATCGTAGTTTTCTTTCAAATATAAATATTAGAATAAAATCTTATAAAACATTAGAAATGCCTTAGTGACGAACTGAAATAAGTTTAAGTACAAAAAGTACTAAAACGGAAATAAAAAATAAGTTAGCTATATAGAAATATAAAAAAAATAATAAAATGACAAAAGCACACAACAAAATTACCTAAACTTAAACTATAATAAAAAAAGATCATTCAAAATATTAGTAAATAATATAATAGCATATAAATAATACTAAAATAACTGGTCTGAACTTCAGAATTTGTGGTAAGACTTTATTTTGACTATTAAACAACTACATGTCAACTTATTGTAACCCTACCAGTCTACTAATACTCTACCAATACTCTAATAAGAGTTAGTTGACATGTAGTTGCAAAGTTATGTATAGTCAACAAAATCAAAATAAAGTAAAAACCAAATTAATGTATGGGTCAGGGGGCATGATGAATTGCTATCAATTTTTGTTGCATTAATTTTTAATAGTTTTAATCTAGATTAAAATGTTAATTTGACACCCCTGTTTGGAGTCTGGTGATGTCGAACCAATGTTTCAATAAACACTCTGTGTGTAGTCAAATATAAGCCCATGAACAGACTAATGAAATTAATATAAAGTTTAGAGACTGTCGAAGTGAGATCAGATCAAATGAATGTGTTATGAATGTGTGTAACTTACTTGCAGGACAGCTGATTTATACCATGTATGAAATAACAGTCTCCACCGTTAACGCAGTAGGTCTTCTCAGTTTCATTGCACTTCCTGGCGTGACTTGAGCCCGGAGACAATGTGGTGGTTACTATAGAAACATACGGACACAGAAAGTCAGGAGATGATCATCATACATTAGTTGACATTGTGAAAAACGTTCAGAATGAAATATGTGCTGTTTTACCGTACGCTGCCTACTACTTTTCAATAAATAACACATGAAACAGAATGCGGAAGTATTCACTGAAACGTAAACTGTCCTATACTACATTGTTGTCACATGGCTGTACTACTACAGTATGTGTAGCATCCAGTTTACATCTCAGAAATAAATATATAAAAAAATTCTTGGGGCACTTCAATCAAACAGTGTGTCAAAAAGCAGATGTTAAAAATCTCGTTTTTGGTTCACAGTGCAAATATATTGCATTGTCGATTACAGCAGGCTGGCATTATGCGAATTTGTTACATTGTTATGTAGGTATTGTAACAAGAAGTCAGACTGGAATTGCTGATGACTCGTTTACATTCACCAACAGCTGTTTTACACAATGCATGAAAGGTAATATCTGAAAAAGCATAATAGCGGCACTGCACATTAATAACAACTTATAATACTAAAATAACAGTTATTTTTTGGCAAATGGCGTTGCTTGCCCAGGTATTCCATATAAAGCAATTTGCATAATGTACACAGTGTGCACACTGCATTTACTTTGTTCAAAAATAGTAGATAACATTCAGAACACATCCAACATTATATAGACAGAGGGATGAATTGGATTTGAAAAGTAGAAAAGAAGCAAATCAAATTTTCATTTTATCAACCTGGACAACAGAATTTTGTTAAACATTTAAAAGTTATAAATATATTTTTCAAACTTCAGAGTGACTTAAAGGAACAGTTCACTCCAACTTTACAATTCAATCCTAATTTATTCACCCTCATGCCGTTCCAAACACATTCTTTCTTCCATGGAAACTGAAGCTTTCAAGCTTCAATAAAAGCAATAAACGTCAAGTATCATAAGAGTGAATAAATAATGACAGATTTTTTGGATGAACTCCTCAATTAATATCAGAGTATCAGAATTATTCTGTATCTGTCTGCAGCACTGCTAAATATTTCTCCAACATGGCAACAGAACTGAAACTGCAGGCGCACACACACACACACACACACACACACACCCTGTTCCACAAAACACTGTATCATTCTGTATATAAACTAGAGTGAGACACACGCTGCCAAATACACATGGCAGATGGGAGGATGTTCTCGCAGGCATCGCTGGCTCGCAGCCACGCCAAGCTTTTAGATTTTCTGCAGTGTGTCAGAGTCACGCAGAATCAAACTGCGCACATCACATCTGGATCTCTGCAGCCAGAGACACGGGGAATCCGTGATTCAAATGGCTGCCCGGACAAAGAGCCAGACGGAGATAGTCAAGAGTGACAGACATGGGGGGGGGGGATACTAGCATGCTACACATATAGGCATTTGAAAACACATTCAACCAGATTGCTTTCCTAGTGTAAACATCATGTGATCGAATGTGTTCGAACAGCCACAAAAGACCGCCTGCTCTCCACCTACTGACCTAATACGTAAACATTATGGGAAGCACGCTAGCCAGACGGGATTTAAACTTTGTCGTTGAAGACCCAAGTTTGGTTTGAAAACGAAAAATGTACCAAGCACAATGTTTTCTCACCATTCCTGATTTTTAACACACACTCATCATTCAGCCAGTCTTGTGGCTGTCAGATCAGAGATGAAAGCTGCTGCTCTCTGTATGTTTTTTACGTCATGTCAGTGTAAATTGCGTGAGCTTATTTCATCCATTAGACCCACCCATAGACCCTCCCCTTGAAGAAATCAGGACAGAAGTGGTTGAAAGTGGACAAAAGAGATGAATTAAAACACCAGGTGTAAATGTGTACGTGTCTCCCTCTTCTATTTGTGATCAACCAAAATGCATCTTAATACCAGGTGTAAGCAGGGCCACACATAGCTTTAAAAACAGTATGTGAAACTGCATGTAGTATGCAATAAATATTTCAAAATTATAACAAAAATTATTAAAACTTAAATAAAAGCAATTTAAAATATTAATAAAACTATATACAGTAACAATATAGTTTTGCAACAAAATACAGCAAAAAACTATTTTATATATGCAACCATAGACTGTAAAAAAAGATGGACGACGCGACGTCGCTTCCTTCCATTGTATTGAACTGAAGCCAAAATGGGCTGATGAATGGGCGCTGACACGTTACGCAATACGTCAAAAAAAAAAAAGTTTGGAGCCTGGGCATGCGCAGAAGGAATCGTCAGTTGAGCCGGAGGCGGAGTCGCGATATCAAACTTCCGCCCAGACGACTGCGTCATCATTCATGTATTTTAAATAGACTATAAAAATTATACACAATTTAAAAGTCTACCTATAAAATAATAGGCTATTCTGTTTCTAGAGCAATAATATTTTTGAAACCGCAAATTCAGTAGATAAAATCAATATAATATGCCACTAGAAACAACTCTAAATAGTCAGAAACGGTCCTGCCATTTTAAATCAAGTTCAACTAACGTTACAGGAGATCGATTGAAACTAATGATAAGCTATCATTAGTTTTGTCCTGCTAATTATTATTTTATACCCATAAAAATAAGTAACTGCCAGATAACGATCACCTGCTTTTCCCCGACATTGTTAACATTAAGTGTGTTATCTTAACTAATAACATTTATTAATTAGCTTATAACGCCCACATTTGATGTTACAGAAAAAAAGTTCAGTGATCCGTCAGATCCTGTAGGTCGGTTAGTACAGTTTACTGCTGAACAACTCATTTTGTTGGTGTTAAATAACAAAGAAATCGAAAATTAACAGTTAGTTAATGCATCTTCAATCTCCCCTCGAAGCTCCGACAGTCCTTAGACAACCTGTCAATCAACTTCAAATCATGACGACACGCCCCGTTTTTATAGCATCAAATTGCTAGCTAAAATCTAAATCATCACAAAAACGAACAATTGAATATATATCAGTGTGATAACAACTACCTTAAATGACCAAAACCATCTTTCAGAAAGTTTTATTTGAAGCAGAATTTATTTTTAAGTTTTCACTGAAGTCTCATTCGACTGCATTGAGAGGGCGGTGTTTATGACCTGTACTGCATCCAGCCTCCAGGGGGCGATCAAAGAGCCCGCGGCTTCACTTTTCAGAACGTATGAGACACACCCGTATGCAACTAATATTTTAACCAATATGCTATAATACATGTCCTCATTATGTTGCATGTCCAGTCATCATCTTAGAAGTCAATTATTTACTTATTTTAATACAATTTGTATCAAATTATAATTAAGTCAAGTAAGAGATGGTTTACTAATTAATGCTCATTTAATACCACACAGTTTATACTGCATTCTGCCTTTTAAAAATAGTATGTGAAGCAGAAAGAATTATGCAAACAATTCAAATGTTTGGTATACTTCACTTTTGTCATGAACGTTTTCATGAGGATTTGAGTAAAAATGTCTTAACTTTGGCAGTGTGATTTGCTAATGGCCACGTTCACACAGCAGCAGTCCTTAATACAGTTTTATTCACACACAGGAGTGACAACTGCATTCTATAACTAAACTCAGGCCTGTAAATTATTAGGACTCGCAACTGTACTTTCTGAAAACTCACACTGTGTGAACAGGACCGGACTAGTCCACTAGTTGTCACCTCATACGGAGCTGCTCTGCGCCAAAGTCCCTTTCACTCTGCGGACATCTTTGAAATGCCTCTCGGGCAGCTATTTCAGCCATGCAAGTGCAGCTTGAATGTCTTTGAATGGGGAAACCAAGCTGTTCACCAAGCTCATGATTAAATTTCATATTTGAAATGAAATCTAACAACAACTGCATTATAAATGTGGTGTTTATGCTCAAATAGCTTTAAAAAAGCTTATTTAGTCATTGCGCATGTGCAGTCCAGAGCGTTCGTGTTTCAGAACACCAGCTGACGCTGCATTCAAACAGGGTTTCGGTGTGAACGCAATTGGCTAGCATTTGCACTAGGGTATTTGCATAAGGTAATCTCATTGGCTGACGCCTGCGTCGGCACTTGAAAAGTTGAAAATTTTTCAACTTCTTCCGCAAGCAATGCCAGTGGCTCGACGCAATGGATCCCACAATTCAGTTTGGCAACTCATGACGTCACCCATTCAAAGTAAACGAGAAGCATTAACGCCTACGCCCCATGTAAATCCAACGTCAGTACATGTGGTTGTCAATCCCAAAAATTGACAATTTGAACCTACGAGTCATGGAAGAGATGCATTGTGGCAGAGGTTCTCAAACTGACGTCATATGCTTTGTGCACTTTATAAGCGGATGTTGACGGACTGACACGATCACAACTCCTTCCCTCACGAGTCACAGATCAAGACAGCAGCCTGCAATGCTCGTGTCTGTGGAGGATGGACCAACTCTGATGAAATCCATGGCAACCGACCAAAACAATGTTATTGTTACAGGAAAGTCTTTGAATAATTATGGAAATAGGAATCATACATTCCAAACACATTTGCTGATATGCTATGCAAGTATTTATGGTCGCTTTTCCTTGATGACAATAAATTATTTTACACCCATAAAAATTCCATGCCCTCTTCCAACAGCTCTGCTTCACCGGTTTGAGACTTCGGCATTGTGGAATGCAGTATTAAACATAGTGTGCTCTGATGAATACTGCACATTGTGGGAAATGTAGTAGGTCTGTGATTCTTAACCAGTTATACGTGAACTTCCTGGGGTAAATCGAAACATCTGAATTTTCTTGTTATAATTTCTCCTTGTAATTTATCAAACAAAAGACATTTATATATATATATATATATATATATATACATACATACATACATAAAAATGTGCAAACTGTACATAGTAGTAATTTATACTGCAGAAATGATAAGAGTAGTATGCTAGTATGCTATTCTGAAAATAGCCAATGTCTAAAGCCCTGTCCCAAATTGAAAGTGTGAATGTGTGTGTTACTGTGAGAGAAACACATATGGTGTGTGCAGAAGAGCTGGGATGTGTTGATTAAAGGAGTACTACAGCGCTGGCAAAATGGGCTTTCAATGAAACTTGGCTGCCTATAAAGTAGAAAGGCAATTTTTTTTTATTTTAATTTATTATTTTTTTTAAATCTGTGTTACCTGACTAGAGAAAACAAAGAAAAAAGGCTGTTGTTTTCCTTTTTGCCAAATAGGTAGGAAAACCTACACTGGCTATGTTTCCACTCCTACCAGTCTGCTTTGGATACGCTTGACCAGAGTCAAATACCGCCTTACTTTAGTAGGAAATACTTCTCAGAAAACTTTTAGTTGTAATAGTGTCGACTTGTATTGATCCCGGGTGCATAGATTCAAAGAGTGCACATTTAGTAGGGCTTGGACAATACATCGATTCTCAATTCGCGATACAATGAATCTGGATCGATCCTGATATTTTCTCTCTCAAAACGATTCTGACCTGAGTTTTAACAGCAGATTACGCTCTAGGCTAGTTTTTAACCGCACACTCAGTTGTTCACAAAGAAGAATACTGGAGAGTGCCAGAGTCATGTAAGTGGTTAAACACACTTGCACCTCGACTCAGAATGCTTTTATGATGGGAGATTAATGTAAACAGCTCACTGCAAACAACCTTGTAAATCGCTTCAACCTTTTCAAACTTTATGAATGGTTATTTGCGTGTAAAGGAACTGGAAGCTAGCAGAGTAACATTACGTGTGTTTCTAAAGTACGTAGTGCCATCTGCTGTAAAAAAATAAGCTCAGAAACGATTCGAGAGAGAATCGCTATACATTCAAAAAATATCAGAACCGTTCCAGATTCATTGTATTGTGAATCAATAATCAATGTATTGTCTCAGCCCTAATGTTTAGCGTGAGTTACTTTCAGTTTCCAGTGAAGGATCCAGCACGTTGTAGGCAGCAGATAAAGGCTGTCATGCCATGACAGAAAATCTGAAAAACCTCTGTGTTTGTAGTCAACATTTCAAGCTGGATGACCGTGAACACAGTGTTGTAGGCCAAACGGAGGGGAAAAACTGAAAGAAATTGCCATTCAGCCAGTTGCACCCAACCCCCTGAAGAAAAACAACACCATCGCATATAATTAAGAAAGCTGTTGCCATAGTGTTATATTTTTACCATAATGCCGTTAAAGGAGTAGACAAAGTATGATACCTGTTCTATTAATAACCCTCTGTTGATCAGACTGTCTGTAGTAAGGGATACAAAAATGCGGAAGTAAAATCTGTAGTTTTCACAAAAGCCCTGGACCTGTCAAAAGCATTTTGTGTCATTTGGCAGACTTTTGCTGACAAATAAACATTAATTTGGTCCAGGTAACAAGGAGAACGAGTAAGCATAGTTTATTTACATATACTAACTACCAACTTTGTAACAACACAAAGCAGGTTGAAAAGTTACACTTTAATATGCGATTTACTACACTTCCACCTCCCAGACACGGGTGGTGGATATATGCCTGTGTGTGTGTACTGTGTATTAGTCCCACAGCCGTAGTGTTACTGTCCTCCTGTGTACTAATTACTGACGTCAAAGTGAGCCAACAAAATGTTCTAGTGCTATCAAGTAACTCCAGCTTCTTAACTGTTTTAACTTCACAACACAGTAAATCTGGCTCCTCACAGCTCATGCAGAGAGTGCACCTCATAGGATCATATCCTACTTCACAGTTATTATTACGGCGCATCATGCTTTCAAGTTGCCACAACATGTAGCTTGTATGGTATCTAACAATAATTTATTAACTGGCATGAAGCAAACTGGCCCAGCATGAGTAACTTTGCATTAGACTATAAGCTCAGTTGCACACAAAACCTTGATATTACTAAAATACAGCAGTGAAAATAAAAGCAACCTCATAAAAAAATTCACTTCAGAGTTGTCTTCCATCATATTTGATGTCATAACTATCATAGAAGGTTTCAAAGAGAGTTTCTCAAGTTTACTTGGTCATTCATGTGCACACAACTCATTATGATAATTAATCTTTCTTCCTTTGTTAGTCATAATTATGTCAAAATAAAATAAAGAAAAAGAAACTTCTCCAGCATATCTATTCTTAGTACTACTGCGACAAAATAAAAAGCCGCGGAAGCACATTAGCATATAATATGCACATAAACTAAACTGTACACCCACTATTCATTACAATTGAAACTTCTTATAATCAGTTATGTTAAATAAAGATGCATTTTCAAACGAAAACATATTAATATGGATAAGGCCTTAAAGGGATAGTTCACCCAAAAATGAAAATTTGATGTTTATCTGCTTACCCCCAGTGCATCCAAGATGTAGGTGACTTTTTTTCTTCAGTCGAACGCAAATTATGATTTTTAACTGCAACCGCTGCCCTCTGTCAGTCAAATAATAGCAGTGGATGGGAACTTCAACTATAACAGTAAATAAAACTTGCTTAGACAAATCAAAATTAAAACCTGCGGCTCGTGACGACACAGTAATGTCCTAAGACACGAAACGATTGATTGTGTGAGAAACCGAACATTATTTATATAATTTTTACCTCTAATACACCACTATGTCCAACTTCGTTCAGCTTCCTGTTAGTGAGGTCAAAAAACGTGTTGTGATGACGGAAGTGATCTCTCGCCCATATACTTCAATGAGAGCTAGACATCACTTCCGTTGTCAGAGCGCGATCAGACCTCACTAGCCGGAAGTTGAACGAAGTTGGACATAGTGGTGTATTAGAGGTAAAAAATGATATAAATACTGTTCGGTTTCTCACACAAACCGATCGTTTCGTGTCTTAGGACATCAATGTGTCGTCACGAGCCGCAGGGTTTCATTTGGATTTGTCTATGGAAGTTTTTTCGACTCTTATTGTTCAAGTTCCCAATCACTGCTATTATTTGACTGACAGACGGCAGCAGTTGCAGTTAAAAATCATAATTTGCGTTCGACTGAAGAAAAAAAGTCCTCTACATCTTGGATGCACTGGGGGTAAGCAGATAAACATCAAATTTTCATTTTTGGGTGAACTATCCCTTTAATGCCAAGTATAAACGAGCCCTAACATAATATATGGATGCAATTATGTGACGTAACTAGTGTGAGGTATATAGCAGACAGACACCACTTCAGTGAGACCACATGGAGTGATCTAGCACTGGACAGCCCACCACCTGAGCCCTGCCATTTCATAACGAGCTAATTAACTCATTAACATGCGCACACAAACACAGAGCACAGCAGAGAGAAAGAGAACAGAGGGGCATAAAGAGAGAAGGAGATACTGTATGTCTCAGAGCACAATAGCCGTGTCTCTAAAGGTCACACATCACTCCAGCAGGAAATGGAGGAGAGCAGAACGATATCGCCTCTAACATTCAATCTTACATCTGTCTCGAGCATATGTCCTCTTCTCTGCAGTGACAGCGTGTGTGCTATCGTGCCGCTGCGCTGCTAGCCTGTAACTGTTTCCTGTGAGACACAAAAGTGGTCAGTCCCCCTTTTGTGCCTCAATTCTGAGGACGATGTTTGGAGATACACCGTATAATATTGGAGCTCTATATGTATTCATTTCAAGCACTGGGGAATACACAATATAGGGACAAGTTTACTAAACAGGGAAAATTAGTGTGAGAGCGCAATAAAAACGCTGATGGGAATGGAAAGTTCTGCGGGTGATACTGAAAATGCGCAGATTGAAGAACACAAACGCAGCCAGTTCATTTCCATTATGACCAACACAATCTACCAAGAGCAGCGCAAATTAGTGTAGGTCGCAAACAAGCAAAGCCTATGATAAGGTGCAGGTAATCTACTAACAACACATGTGCGGCAAATTGAAAATGATATGGCTTGGCAAATGATAAGTTTAGGTAATGTCTTCCTCGAGTGGAGATGAGTGTTCTCATAAATATTCTCCCTTTGCAGTGCCTCCTCCTATAGTAGCAACTATCGCAGCCACGTACAGCCCGAAATCGATTAATATGTGCTTTTTCCCAACATTAAATAATGCCACAAATACCATTGAATTGACTACCACAAACCTTAGTAAATCACGTTGCTTGATTCATTTAAATACTCTCCTCACATAAATGTTGCGTTCAAAAGGGAAACTCCTACACATGCATATCATATGCGATAAGGTCAGCTGCCAAAATATTTGTGTCCACACTTTTTCACTGCTAATTTCTCAATGGCTTCTTTAGTAAATCCTGAAGGTAGTTTAAGGCCAATTGAGGGTTTGCGTATGCTCAAGCCAGTGGTGTAGTCTACGTGATACGCAGGTATACGCCATATAGGCCTACCCACTAGGAAAGGTTAAGGATTAACCATCCAATAAATCACAATAAGATTTGTGGTTTGTTGCTTTTGACATGAAACAAAGTGTCATATTTAAAATTCTGCCCATTTTACTATATAATAAAAAAACATAAATACCGTTTTGCCACTCTTTAATGTGTCGTGACCATGGTTGTGACTGCTGTAGCGCCTCATCAGTTCAAGAGAAGCGCGCGCAAACTGGTTCTCTCTTCCGCTTTAATACCAGTTACAGCGCGAAATTAACATGAATGAACTTCTGAAGGTATGATAAAAGATACAGTTCAACTTACTGAAATCCATATCATGTCTCGTGTATTCGCGTAATCAGCGTTTCAACCGCGGAAAGACGTTACAGCTTGTAAACAATGTCACATAACGTCACATTTAGGCTAACGTTACCTCAGAACAAACATATTCAGTGACCATAAACTCATTAGTCAGCTAGAAAAATTAACTCTAGAGAGGGGCATTTAGCTAAATATATGCACCATTACAGGGGCGGTTTCTTCATTAGGGCAATAGGGCAACGCACCACCAAAGTGAGGGGACGGATTTTTCAATCACATTCAACCAGAAGCTGTTTGTTCTGCCTCTGGATATAGTCCAATCAGCATCGAGTCACGCTCTGTGGAGTACCGCCTCTTTTTGGGCATTTCAGTCTGGCGGAGATTTGCCCCGACTGCTCCCATAGACTTTCATTCAAATAACTTTTTTTTCGAACTGCAGGCACTGCAATGCAATCTCTATGGGTTCTGGGAGGGCTCGCACTAACGTGCTTTCGTCATCACACGTAACCTTAACTTTAGCAGCGATTGGTGGAAACTAACATACCTCTTAATATTTTTTTTTAAACTGAAGTGACATCCAATAATTTCCTCAGTGCATTATCTACATTTCACAGATATATTCTCCATCTGCAAATGTTAGAAAGTCGAGAAAATATTTCCATTTTGCAGTCAGGCGTGGACGAGCCGGGACGAGCCTTCAGCAAGCACAAACTTCCGTGAACGAGCGCCGCCGCGCGCATGCATTCATGTTTGTTTTTATAGTCTTCAATATGAACATTGTTTCTAGGACAATATTGGGCAGAATGTGAAATATATATATATATATATATATATATATATATATATATATATATATATATATATATATATTTTTTTTTTTTTAAATTAAATACAGATTTTTTTTTTTTTAGATCCCAGTCCTATGCATGCTTTAAATACTGAATTTTCCATGTTTTAGATTAGTAATGATACATTATTATATCACTTGTTAAATGATTATTTAACAATTAGCCTATTCATTCCTGCATTTCTAAAAAAAAAAAAAAAAAAAAAAAAAAATATATAATAATATTCTTCAGCCTATATAGCCTAATGCATGTTTGAATAAATCTGTCAAGTTGACAGCCACCATTTAAATGTTTTATATTTAAAAAAACGACTTGGAGTAGAAATTATTTTAAAGTGAGCTATTATAACTTTATTATTACAATAAATTCCTTAAGTGTAGTTTAAGTTCGTATGCAAATCATTTCATTTTAACCTTCAATGTTAATGTAGTAACTGATTCCCATGTTTTACAGCATTAGTTGAGATATTTTTTTCTTGAGGAAATTTGCCATATACTAACCTGATATACAGTATATCCAAAATAACTGATATTGAATCAAATTTCAAGTTAGTGAATTGAAATGCATAACTATGATGACAGACTGGCAGGAAATGGTGCAAAACAGAAAACAAGTCCAAACGGGGTGATATTGTGATATACTGATATTCCTCATCTTTCCATTATTGTTACACTCTAAAAATGCTGGGTTAAAAGCAACCCAATTTGGGTTGAGAATGGACAAACCCAACGATTGGGTTGTTTTAACCCTTTAATTGCTTTGAATCTTTTGTTTCGAATCAGTGACTTGGATCGCGTGTCAAACTGGCAAACTGCTGAAATCACATGACTTTGGCGCTCCGAACTGCTGATTCAAAACAGATTCGAAGTAGTGTTTTGAAATCGCCCATCACTAGATTTTTTTTTTTTTTGGCACACAAAAAGTATTCTCGTCACTTTATAATATTAAGGTAGAACCACTGTAACCACTGTAGTCACATGAACTGATTTAAATATGTTTTAGTACCTTTCTGGGTGTTTGAAAGTGTAAATTAACTTGCTGTCTATGCAGGCCTCACTGAGCCTTCGGATTTCATCAAAAATATCTTAAGTTGTATTCTGAAGATGAACGAAGGTCTTACGGGTGTGGAACTACATGAGGGTGAGTAATAAATGACATTATTTTCATTTTTGGGTGATTGTTACAACAGGAGAAATAGACTTGTACATTTTCTGAGGAGGTAAGTGGCACTTGCCTGTTCCAACCAGAATTGAATAAGGAATATTTTATTCAGTTCCTGAATTTGAATTGGATTTGAATTGAGGTAGCAAATAGGATGTAGAATTGCATTGTGAATTTAAATGTGATAAAGCAGAACTAAAATGAATTGAAATTCATACAACTGCATTTTTTAAAGAAAAGTAAAGTTTAAAAAGCCTTTTTTTATTTTAAAGATATAGGCCAGACAGACAGACAGACAGACAGACAGACAGACAGACAGACAGACAGACAGACAGACAGACAGACAGACAGACAGACAGACAGACAGACAGATAGATAGATAGATAGATAGATAGATAGATAGATAGATAGATAGATAGATAGATAGATAGATAGATAGATAGATAGATAGATAGATAGATAGATAGAATGTTTGACTGTGTGTGTTTGTGGCCCATAACAGCATATGTCTTCCTCCACAGGGGGGAGATGGTGAGTTTATCCAATCATGACTAAAAGACAATAATGTTGATCAGGTGATGCACTGGCAGTGCATCTGTTCTCCGCTTTAAATAGATCCAGAGAGAGGCTTTTAAAGACTGCACATATTTCCCTCTGTCCCGTAGTCCACCCTGGTGCGACAGGATATTAGCTCCATTAGCCTTGGCTCTGAGCCGACGGATGGATGTGGACAGGCGGGAGAACATGATTCACGCCCCAGCGAGGGGGGTCGCGGGGAAGGCCGTAAGTCACACGGGGGGCCTGTACGGGGCTGCTGATCCACTCTACTCAACCAGGCACCGATCAATGACATCGAACCACTTACAGGCACTACCCATTCAGACGGCTTTCACAGACATGTCCACCCCGAGAGCGATCACATGCACGCAGAAACACGCACATGCACACGCTGCAGAACCGCATGCAGGGGGAGGTGGAGAGACAGGCTAATGAAGAGGGGAGTGAATGGAAGTGGAGGAATGGGGGATTTGAAGGAGATAGATTATCAGGAAGGAGAGCCACTGACGGGAAAGAGAGAGAAAAACGTGGGTTTGTACTACAAAGTATTGTTGAAAAAATGTGCTATGCAGTGTGCATACTGTTCTTTTGCATATGCAAATTTTTGTATGCAGATAATACACACATTTGCATATACATTTATTAATTTAGCAGTTCTTTATTATAATGCAACTTCCAAAATAAGGAAATTATCATAAAGGATGTGTGTATATAAATATATATATACACACACACACACACACACACACACACTCGACCAGATCGTCTGTTTCCAGTGTATTTGAATAAATTGGGATATCTTTTTTGATTAACTATTTGATCAGACTGACGAAAGATGAGAAAATGTTACACTAAATGCACCACGGTAATATGAAAATGTGGCAAACTGTTTGAACCATTTAGTGTTGCGTACAGCATACTTTTTCACAAACTATTTTTCAAAAAACAACAACAACAAAAAACAGTATACAGTACATCCTGTGCAGTATGCAGTAAGCAGCATGCTAGTATTCCGGTTTGAACACAGGCTGAAGTTGACAGCCGCTGGAGCAGGGGCGGAGGCAGAGCAGCGTGCGCAGGAGTGTGTTTTATGTCTGCGTTTGCGTCAGACTCATTAAGCTGAAGGCAGCAGTGCTGAGCTCTGGACAGTGGACTCATTCCTCATTTATCAACAGTAACACTGGATCCAGAATCATCAATTTAACATGACCTGTGTCCATGCGCCTTTGTGAGATGCTCTCATTCATACAGATAAGGAATAAGGGATCTGCAATGCATTTTATTTCCATTATGTATTTCTGCCTTAAATAAAATATTCAATGTAGCATAATGTAGCGTGGCACATTTTACGTGATATTTTTGGTTTATCTGACTCTCAGACATTTCTACACTCTAAAAAGTGTTGAGTTGAAAAATAGACAAACCCATCGATTGGGTTAAATGTTTGCCCCACATGCTGGGCAGTTTTATTTCACCTAACTATTGTTTAAAAATGACTATATGGCTGGCTAAAAATCCCAAAATGGCTAAAAATGGCTTAAAAATCAGACACATAATTGGCAGCAATAATAATTATAAGGTGAATATTTATTAATAAGCAATTTATTAAATATTTATTGTTTAATTATTAATCATTAAAATTATAAATAAATGTTAATTTATTAAACATAATAAATGTTAATTTCCGACATACTTTGGGTTCATTTTAAGCAAGCATTACAATAATTTTTAAACAATAGTTGAGTTAAATAAAACTACCAAGCAGGTTGGGTCAAACATTTAACCCAGCTGCTGGGTTAAAACAAGCCAATTGCTGGGTTTGTCCATTTTCAACCCAACTTGGGTTGTTTTTATCCCAGCATTTTTTAGAGTGTATTGTGTCAGAAACAGAAAAATGTATTATATTGTGATAACATTATAATTAAGATTATGAAAACAGGCATTTTTATCTTAAAATAATGTGCACTGATGAATCATACAAAATAAGAAAAATAAGCCAGTTATTAAATGTATACGTGTAGTTCACTGAAAAATTAAAATGCTGTCATGCTGTATGATTTTTTTATGGAAGCAAAATTTTGAATGTTAATGCTACTTTCCCCCTTAAAAAAAAAAATCATAAAACAACCATAAAAGTATCCAGTTCATACATTCCATACAACTCATGCGCTATATTCAAAATCTACAACACTAGTTTTGAAAGATGGATGCACTAAACTGTAAATAGTAAAGCCATTTATAATGTTACAAAAGATTTCTATCTCAAATAAATGCTTTCTATACATCAAAAAAATCCTGAAAAAAAAAATGTATCATGGTTTCCATAACAATATGAGGCAGCATGACCGTTTTCAACATTGATAACAATAAGAAATGTTTCTTGAGCAGCAAATAAGCATATTAGAATGATTTATTTTTATTATTGTTTTTATATTTTTAATCATAACTCTATGAATAGTTTTAGCATGTTATTGAATATGGTAGTTTTAATGTATTTGGTCTTGGCGGACTAGATCTGCTACGCTGCTGCTGAGCAAGTTTGGACTTTCTACTGCTAATAGATACACAGACATGCAGCTGTGAGCATGTAAGATATGCTGCTGCATTAATAGACATACATAAATCCTGTAGCAGATCTAGGCAGGTGGAGCTGGGGAGGTGGAGGGATTCAAAGGACTAGAATATAGCAAACAATGAACTAGACCAGATTATTTAAATGTTAAGTAAGCAGTTTCATTGCACCATGAGGTAATGATGTGATTGCTTGCAGATTGCAGACCTGCGCCCTCTAGAGTTTCATGACTGAACTACATATAAATGTCTTTACTGTCACTTTTGATGAATTTGAATACTTTTGATGAATACTTTTATGGTCGTTTTACGATACTTTTTCATCGTTTTTGGACCAACTTTCTTCTTTATAGGGGAAACGCCACATTAACATTCAACATTTTCCTTCCACAAATTTTGTACAGGTTTGGAATGACATGAGGGGGAGTACATGAAAGCCCTAACTTCTTTAGGTGCACTGTTCTTTTAAGAGCACAAACAGGGTCAATTGTGGTTGCGGCTGTGTTTGTGTGTGTGTGTGTGTGTGTGTGTGTGTGTGTGTGTGTGTGTGTGTGTGTGTGTGTGTGTGTGTGTGTGTGTGTATTTTGCATTAAGTATACTTGGCTCTTGTAACGGACAGGCTCTTGGCATTGCAGCTGAAGAATTCAAAGGCCAGAGTCCAGCTGGGTCTCACATCACACACAAACATATACACAAAGATGTAAACACACACTCCTCCTAAATGACCCGTCTTCAAGGACGTTCTGCTTTAGCCTGCGCAGTTGTTGTCCTGTTTTAAGACACACCTTTACACTATGCTCTCAAATACTGCATAGATACTACCCCGGTGACCCCCCATATGGCCACTAGAGCATCTCTCCCTCTCTTTCTTTTTGTCTCTCGGGTGTCTGTGCTGTTATATATAGCTGAAATCTGTGCACTTATGGACTGAAATGCTTGCTGTTCCTGGAGTGCAGAATCTGCCAAAATGACACAGTTTATCTTCATTAAACACTGAGAGTTATCTGCAGCTATCCACTGTACACACACACATTCAGAGACACAAAACATTTCCTCCCTGACTCACAAACTTTCTAATACACATGCACACAGAACATGTAAACACACGCTTTCACTTTATCTCTCACACACACATCCTGAAAGGACCTTTTTACCTTTTACAGTGATTTAACTACATAATAGATCTCGTATTATTAAATAAGCCTGTTAACTCTCAGAACACAGGGACACACACACACTACATTGATGTAGGGGTGTCGCGATATACCGGAAATATACCATGATATTTCAAAAATGAAATATTGTCAACGTTTTAATTACGACTGTTGCAATCAAACGCAAATGAATCCAAATGAATTGCACATTTGATAATATGACACGTAAATTATCCAGCGCCAGTATCTGGTTGACATCCCAACGTACAGTAGGTGGCGGTATTGCACCTTAACGCTGGTTGCCAATCGTCATAAAACACAAGCAGTCACAGGACATCTGCTACTGCCGCGTAAAAGCATGTCGTCGGATATAACAGACACTCTACCCACACTCCAAGAAAGTTAGCTCGCTAGTGTGGAAGTTTTTTAGATTCCGTGAAAATGACTCGTTAATCAGACCAGTCTGCAGGACTTGTTGATCAGTGAGCACAAAAGGAGACAAAATCACCATCATCTCTTCACCCACCTCCACCTCCATTATCTTACAGATTTGGCAACTGTACAGAGAATAAATTGCCATTATTTTGCTAGTCCAGAAATTGGAAATTACATTAACCTGTTAAGTGCTGACACCTTTCTCTGTTTTATTATATTTACATCCCTCAGGGATTTTAGTCCAAAAGTGGGCTGATTCAGATAAAAACTTGTTTGTGTTTACTTCAGAGAGCTTTTTCTCTTTCTTTCTTTCTTTCTTTCTTTCTTTCTTTCTTTCTTTCTTTCTTTCTTTCTTTCTTTCTTTCTTTCTTTCTTTCTTTCTTTCTTTCTTTCTTTCTTTCTTTCTTTCTTTCTTTCTTTCTTTCACCCAAAATAGGATGATGTGACCATTATGGAGCACTAAACGTTCACATGTAATTTATGTTTCATTCATACTCGACGCCGGAGGGCGCCCTCGCGCAGAAAGTCCACAAGTGAGACTCATGAGTAATAAGTTCCAGGAAATCCCTAATATGGACAAAGACAGCCAGCGATCGCTGAAGCTGAATAAAAGGCAGATAGAGACATTTTTACTAATGAAACATGAAGAGAATTGACACACCATTGCAACAGTATTATGGTTTATCTGCGTTCTTCAAGCCATCTCAGGGATTTTCATAAGGATAAGTATATTTATAATGCAATGCCAATCGACATAGCATTTATCACTGCAAATGATCCTATAAAATAATATAATTTCTTTTTAATTTCTATTTGACTGATACCCTTATTTATTTATTTATTGTATTTTTTTCAAGATTTCAATTCACAGTACACAATACAATACTGTGACAGCCCTACACTGACGTGCCGTTCCAGCCCTACTCTGATGTCGGTCACATGACATACAAACAAATAAAATATATTTTTATTTAATTTTTTTTTTCTAATAACATTTTTAGAATTATCTCATTGTAACAATAAAGAGCCTAAATCTTTGATTTCTCATTTAATTTAATAAATTATTAATAATATTTACTCCTTCAAATGATCTTGTTGAACCTGTACAATGACAATAAGGAAAACGAATCTTTGATTCATTCAGTTAATTTGTTCATTCACTCTCTTGTCCACTCAAACAATCATTTATACACATATTAATTCAGAATTCATTTATTCTAGGTCTACATGATTTGGGGGGAAATATAACTGATTATACAGATTTTCAAAAAAAAAAGAAATATATATATATATATATATATATATATATATATATATATATATATATATATATATATATATATTATTTTTTTTTACATCTTTGTAAGACTGCGCTACTTGGACAAACATTTAGTGATTATATATCAATATGACTAAAAAAATAATAATATTAATAATTATTATATTTGATAAATTGCACTAAGCCATATCACATTTATGGTTTTATTTTGATTTTTCGTTTCTTTTACTCACTCACTCACTCATTCATTCATTCTCTTGCTCATCTGTTCGTTCTTTGTGTCCGTGAGACTCTGCTGACACATCAGATAATGGAGGGGTTTGGTGGAGAGCTGGAGGACAAAGTTGAGAGAGAGAGAAAGACCCTATACCTCAAACCACTCAACCATTACTGCCCTTAAGATGGGCTGGATGGAGCTTGCATTAGTTACACACACACACACACTGCACATCAAACGCCTCCAGCTGATGTGATATACTCCAGACACTGAAGCAGGTGGGGAGATCAGTAAGTAAAACAGCAGATGAGAGAGGTGTGTTATCCACAACAAAATTCACAAAACAGACCTAGGGCCGATTGCATCAAATGCTTGGACTAGTTTTACAAGTTAGTCATCAAATTTTTGTCTTTAAGACTGATCATAACTTTTTAAAGTCAGTTACATGAAAAGATAGATTGGTTTAATTCAAATCCGAGTAAGTCCTAACCTTTAGTCCAAACTTACTGATAGTTGGTTAGACTAGCTCTTAAGACACAGTTTTGGGTGCTATGTTTATGCAACCGGCCCCTGAATGCTGCCTCCTGTGTGCTATTACTACCTAATGGTCAGTAAACAGGCGAAACAATCAAATAGACTTACACTGAAGGAAGCACTCGAGCCATATCATAGAAGTGTTTTGATTTGGGCCACTAAGCGAGAAACTAAGCAACCAATTAGCAACCACCCAAAACACCCTAGCATCCACCCACAAGACCCCAGCAACCACCTTGCAATAGCCTAACAAGCACTTACAAACTCCAGCATCATGACAGTGAGTTTTGCACAGGCAAAAACACTGCAGTTGGTTAGGAATTTCATTAATCTTCTTCCGATTCTGATTCTTCTTAACGATCTTAAACAATTCTATTAACAAAGTACATTTGAAGAAGTAACATTTTACTGCCCTCATTAGTTTGTTTTCAAATGCTGAGATCATTTTAGATTTAAAATGAATCTGAAATAAATGTAACCTAATTCTTATCCTTCATATCTGACCAGTACAAGAGATGGATGAAAACAGCTATAAGTGCAACATGAAGTGAGTGTGTTTTCACTGCACGTGTGTCTATATCAGAGAACAGATATCTTACAAAGCACATCTGCTGTAGATATGAAGCACACACAGAAGAATCTGTCCCATGATGAGCAGGAGCACTGGTCTCCTGTGTCTCTTAGCCGTTAAGAGGGAACTAAGAGGGAAATAATGGAGCTCTTACTGCTTTGGACGCTGACGTAGCTGGTGGCATTCTCTCTGCCCAGCGAGTTCTCCGCCACACAGGTGTAGTTCCCAGAATCCTCCAGTCTCACTCTGCTGATGTGAAGCTTTGAGTTTTTCCTGCACATAAGCAGCCAAGACACAAAGAAAAAGAGAAAGAGGGAAAACATGAGGGTATAAAAAGACAGAATTCTACAAAAAAACTAAAAAATAGCTTGATGAGGTTGGAGACAAAAGGAGGAAAAGACTAGCAAAAATGCAAACTGAGTTTTCAAGTGAGATTGTATATGTGTAGTTTATCCCAGAAGGGCATGATCCTGGATCACCATGTCGATGGTCCTAGAACAATATTATTTTTTAGCCAATCAGATCTGAAAGTCAAAATTTCCAATGCTCTGTTTGGAAAAGTGCAATGAAACGGAACTTTGGAAACTTGTTCGGAAATCCCAACAATTTTGGCAAAATGAGATCTCACACATATGCCAGCACACAAAGGGCAATTCCAAAAAAGCGCCAATGGGAGTGGAAAGTTCTACTGATGACGCACAAAGTAAAGAACACAGATGCAGCCGGATCATTTCCATAATGAATAACCGCGACTTTCTTCTTTAGACGAACACAATCTAAGATATATTTAAAAATATTATAAAAGTATAAAAGTTTTTTAATAGTAGTGAATGGGGGTGCAATTTGAATCCCAAAAAAATGCATCCACCAGTCATAAAAATAATCCATACGGCTCCAGGGGATGTATGACGGAGGATAGGAGTAGCGTAAGCCGTTGCCAGAAGCTAGTTTTTATAGTTAATAAAGTTTTAAATATGGATATTTTTCTTACAAAAACCCATTGCTTCGCTTCAGAAGGCCTTTATGGATTAGTCGTATGGATTATTTTATGATGGATGCATGAACTTTTTTGGGCTTTAAAATCTTGAGCCACATTCACTACCATTATAAAGCTTGGAAGAGCCAGGATATTTTTAAATATATCTCTGATTGAAGAAGAAAATCATATACACCTAGGATGGCTTGAGGGTGAGTAAATCATGGGATAATTTTCATTTTTGGGTGAACTATCTTTTTAAAAGAACCCCTTTCATAGAACACTTCCTAAAAGAGCCCTTTTTTCTTAGTGTGAAGAATTTTTTTTATAATCTGAAGAATGCTTTTCACAAAAAAAAAAAAAAAAAAAAACTTTGTGCAAGGAAAGGGTTCCATGATGTCCATGATGAACTATAGATGCTAATAATGGTTCATAAAATAATCCTGAAAAAAATATATTAAGCAGCAAAAACTGTTTTTAACACTTTTAATAATAAGATTTTTTTTTTGAGCACCAAATCAGCATATTAGAATGGATCATGTGACACTGAAGACTGGAGTCATGATGCTGAAAAAATGAAAATTCAACTTTGTATCACAGAAAAAAATTACATTTTAAAATGTATTAAAACAGAAAACAGTTATTTTAATTATTGTAATAATATTTCACAATATTACTGTTTTTACTGTATTTTTATCAAATAAACGCAGCCTTGATGAGCAGAAGAGACTTCTATCAAAAACATTAAAAAATCTTACCGACCCCAAAGTTAATTTTGAACGGTACTCTTGTAAAAATAAAGGTTCTTTATTGGCATCTTAAGTCAAGAATCTTTAATATCCATGGAACCTTTTCATTGCACAAAAGGCTCTTTAGATTATTCAAATGTTTTTGACACTAAGAAAAAAAAATGGTTCTTTTAAGAACTGTTCACTGAAAGGTGAACATGGTTCACCAACAAAAATGGTTCTTCTATAAGGCATTGCTATGAAAACCCTCTTTTGGAACGTTTATGTATACATGTAGTGTACATAGTGTAGTGTACATTCATATTTATTCATTTAGCAGATGTTTTTACCCAAAGTGACTTACAAATGAGTAACATCACAATTTAGCAATAAAGTCTTTATGGTTGGAACTCAGAGATACAGAGTAGGAATATCCCACATCTGACTATGGATGCAAAATTCAGGCTAGGATTAGGTTTAGGTCTTATTGTTTGATAGGAATGCTGTTTCAGGACCAACAAAGGATGTCAGTCCAGGAATCTGTCCTTCTTGGCTTCATCACATCATGCGTGGGGTCTCTAGTGGTGTCACTGTGATACTTGTATTGTCTCTCAGGTCAGCATGTGGACAGCTCATTAGAGGAGTGAAGCTCCTGAAGGATCACGTTCTGAAGCAGAACGCTGAGAAAATGGCAGCTGCGTGTATCATCTTCTGTCCTTACTTTACCTCCATCATTATTAAACCATCCCTGTCCACGCTGTCAGCTCTTTTACTCACAGTTCATTGGCGTAAGAGTGCGTACGGATGCGAGCGTGTCTCCTCGACTGTGGATCTGCAGTTTCAGCACACACACATTTGCAAAATTACACAAGGGGCCAGTGAACAGGCAATCCTGTTAGAGTGATCTGCTTTCTGTGGAAACGTGCACCTCAGCACTTTTTCTCTGAGAACAGAAGAGGACCGACGTGTTACGGAATGCCCTGAATTCTCCCGTATGTTTCTCGCCCTGCGGTCCTGGCATATTCCCGGTCCCGGACTGAGGCTGACATGCGTACTGGATATACAGCTACTTGTACACTATTGATTTGTGTTACGAGTGGCTAAATGACATTGATGCAATGTTACAGCAACATGCACAGCTCAGCAACTTTTTTATTCAATCCCTTATCCAATTTTACAAAACGCCGCTTTCCCATATATTAAGACATTTGCATGATTACGCAATTCTCACTGAAGACTAGTTTATCTAGACCCCGAGCGTATATAAACTTAGTCATATGTTGTTGTTTTTTTATTCCATTCTCCACCTACAGACACCTCTGAGGGAAATATTGCGTGTTCAGGCCCACACACTCTCCCCTCAGAAACGCCGGCATCCCACGGTCCCATCGCCAGAGAAAAGCAATGAAGGGGAAGTTACCCACAATTAACTGTTGGAGCCTGTATGACTTTCTTTATTCAAGATAAACGTAATATTACAACCTACACCTGCACTAAATAATGTGAGCGGATTAGTAAACTTTTTTCAGCAAGTATGCATTAAATTGATTAAAAGTGACAGTAAAGACATTTACACTGTTACAAAAGATTTCAATTTTAAACAAATTCTCCTCTTTTCATCAATTTATCCTGTTAAAGAATTAGTTTCACAAAAATATTCAGCAGCACAACTGTTTTCAACATGGATAATAATCAGAAATGTTTCTTGAGTGGCAAATCATCATATTAGAATGATTTCTGAGTAATGATGCTGAAAATTCAGCTTTGATCACAGGAATAAATTACATTTTAAAATATATTCACATAGGAAATAGTTATTTAAAATGGTGATAATAAATATAGCTGCAAGCAGCAATTATTGGGGCTCAAGTGTGTAAAAAGGTATGTTTTAATTAGCAAGCATGTGACAATCTCGATCATAGATGGAAAAACCATTTACAGCAAATAACCATATAAAATTATGGTTTATAAAGCTTTTTAAAATAAGTTTAAAAAGCTTTTTTAAATAATCTCCAATATTTAATGAAAGATTCAATGGACAGCGCAGTCCTAAAGGCAAAGTTGCTAAGAATGAGGAGTTCTACCATGTGGTACGAATGTGGTGGGCGAAAAATCAATCTTTTACACATGTGAAAAATGCAAAGGCGCCCCCTGGTGGCTGATTTCTTTTGAATTTCTCACAGGCCTCTAGGGCCGTGAGTCAAACAGGCCCAGCGAGTTTTGTTCCAGTCGGCCTCCATTAATCTTGTCCTTTTTTTCACATGACCACAGAATGAGCTCTTACATTGGTGAAAATATCTCATTCCGTTCACGAGTTATAGTCATTTTAATAAAAGTGGCTCAACCCATTTCAAACGTTTTGGCTTCCCTAAGGGACCGTGAATCGAAATTTCAACTTTTTTTTTTTTTTTTTGATAATTATTGACGATCAGAATCTTGCAGCACTGGTTTGGTTTCAATCAGGCCAGAAGCCTAAGACTAGTTTGCAGGCTTTTCAAAAATCCAAAATACCTGAAATTTTCTAATTTTAGGCATGGCATCTTGAGCCAAAGATTCCATTGATATAAGACACTGAGCCTACGCCTAAGGGTTTAGGAGTTATGAGCAATTTTGTAATTTTCACCACTGTAGCGCCCCCGCCAGACAAGCCTTGGTGACGTTGTAGATGGTGTGAGTACTACCAGCCCTCAAAGTTTTAAGCCCCTACGACTTACGGTTTGGTCTGTCTAATCACTTTGCTGATCCTTGTAAATTTAAACAATTACAATAGGGTTTTAGGGTTTGTTGTGAATGCGCTAATGTTGTCAAAAGTACCGACCGCGATACCAAGTCGGTACTGAAATTTTAAAATTGTGATGCTCTGAGAGCTGTTGAGCAGTTTCGTAAACACCTCTGATTGGCCATTGTGTTTACGCGGTATGTCTGTGATTGGCTACTATGATCAACGCTTCAAAAACACATGTTGTAAATAGACATCAATGATGCTCTTCACCAAACGCTTACACAGATACACACGTCAACGTTTGAACGATCAACGTCCTGTGCATTGATAATTTTAGCCCAGGGGTGTCCAAACTTTTTTAAAAGGGGACCAGATTCGATGTTGTGGACACATCTTGGGGACGGTTCCTTTTCTATTTTATATATATAAATATATATATATATATATATATGACGTTTTGACACAGATGTAAATTTACAGTTTTTTACAGATGCTAGGACACATTTCTCAATACTTAGGTCACTTTTGCAAAACTCTTCACACAGTGAGCACAACAGAAGTCTATGTGGGCTAAACTGAGGATCAATTATCATTGCTTTGGCACAAAATGCATTCAATGACTACATCTCTCAAATGTCATGAATTCTTTTCACACTCAGACACAACAACTGCCAAAACTCTTTGTACGTACAGGCCAATTTGCACATGCTTACATACTGTTTTCAAAACTGTTAAACTTATGTTCAAAACAATAACATCATACAAAACTGAATAAGGCAGAAATATGCTGCATTTCTACAGTAATATAGTTATGAAATATATTCTGAATATAAAAAATCAAATGCTATCAGAGGAATTAGATGAAACTGAACACCTACACAAGCATTTGTTTTTCAGTTTCATTACCATACTATCATAGGAATATATTCAATATATACTATCAGAGGAATATATATTCAAAAGGAGAAACTTAGGAATAATTTTGTTCTGTAATGTAAACATGGACCATGTAACATGTACTGCGGTGAATTATAAGCAGTAGAGAGTGTCATTCTTGTTTTATAAAGAAATTTTAAAAAAGAAAACATTGTATAATGCTAACTGATGTTAGTGTTTTTAAGGTCGATGTCTTATGACTGACAAAGTGTGTTTGCTTGGTGAAAACCTTTGCTAGTGTTCTGGAAGAATGAGCTGATTTGAGACATGAATGAAGTGTTTTGGTAGATTTAGTGCATTTTGAATGTGAAATTAACTGCTGTACCAAGATGAAAGTTGGTTAGGAGAACTGTGTGAAGAGTTTTGAAAAAGTGACCTAAGTATTGAGAAATGTGTCCTAGCGATTGTAAAAAACTGTAATACACAAACAATATCTGTAAAGCTTTTAACAACCTTGTTTTTAAAGGGTGAAATTTAAATATTATTACTGAGTTAGAACTCTGTTCTTATTTTAATTAAAAACTACTCCAATTAGATCACCGCAGGTAAAACCACACATGGCACCTCACTACATGGTAAAAAGTAAAAATATTGTTTCTATATCTAGTATGGCTTTATGGTATTTAGTCTTTAAACACATATAGGCTGCGTCCGAAAACTGGGAAATGCTGCCTTCTGAGGACACATTTCAAGGTCGGAAGGCATCAAGGCATGTCCGAATCCAATGTTAGCTTCACTTCCTGTCTCATGAGATGCCTTCATCTGATCGATTTTTGAAGGAAGCATAGATGTATCCTTAGCTGCCTTTAATATCCCACAATGCTGTGCTTTCCATTCTGTGACAGTTGAGCTAGAAAAATAAAGATGGCATCCGAAAGTTGCGTTTGCTGCTCAGTTTGTGTATAAATGTACTATTTTGACCAACATATTTCAGTTTTGATATCATTTCTATAGAGAAATTACTTCTGTTATAATTAAATCTTTGTTTAGTTCTCACCAAAGCTCGCGCTATATTGCTGTAGATCATTAAACTGTTAGGCTGCTTCAGAAGTCTGTCCGAAATCAGTTTCGTGAGGTGCCTTCATGCACAAACAGTGCCGTACAAGTCATTCTCTTATAAGGCAGCGAGGCAGCAAGACAGCTACCTAGGTTTTCGGACGCAACCATAATATAAATACGAATGCACAAAACTGTAATGTTTCCCTGGCCTAAAATCTAGTACTGCTTCCTTGTGTTGACTTTGTGAAACTGCACGATTTGTAAATAACTTTTTTTTTTTTTTTTGCATGTCAGTTACGTGTACTGTATGACAGTCTGTGAAAACAAATTTCCCGTTAAGGGACAATAAAAGCTATCTATCTACACATATATAGTCACATATAATAGATTTTAATAGACAAGCTGTGGGCCGTTTGAAATTCATCCACGGGCTGTAGTTTGGACACCCCTTTTGTAGCCAATCACAGACATATCTGATGAGCACCTGAACACAATGGCCAGTCAGAGGTGTTTACGAATCAGCACAACAGCGCTCAAAGCGTCACGTTTTTAAAATTTCAGTACTGACTTGGTATCACGGTCAATACTTTTGACAACACTAGAATGCACTCTTTCCATAACAATACACTAAAGCACATCTAAAGCATAATAAAATTATTTCTGTAATTTTACACTTTCTCATCAACTAAAATTCTAGACTGGGTAAACCCAGCCTGATCTGCCGGCGATTTGATTTCGCCCGGCAACTCAGTCTGGAAACCCGTACATTCATTTCTACTGCTTCTGTTACACTTTTGCGGGAACCAATCACAGACTGGCTTATCCACCTTGCTTCGCTATTGGTGGGTATAAAATGATGACGATAGAGAAGCACGGCAAGCACGACCGTCAATCCAATTCCTTTTAACCTCTCGACGATGCTGAATGATTTCTTTAGTTTAGCAAACAAATCGCTCGAGTGGGTGTAAATACCACTCACTTTCATGTTTGTTTTTTTTTTTTGCACAACCTGCAAAAATCACTCGATGCCATTGCTACTTCTGCAAACTGCTGATCAATGCTACAAACCAATACAAACTAAACCTGTCTGGAGTTTTTGCGTCGCTCTGCAAAGTACGTCACCAGGATCGTTGATCTGATTGGTTGAAGGACTATCCAATTGCATGAATAATGCTCATTGATCACGCCTCTTGTGCAGTAGAAAATACATACAGACTCCCCAGACCAATGTTCAATTTTAAATTGAGCTTGGTCTGCTGATAGCCAGACAACTAAAATTAGGCATTTTGGTCAAAAAAGGATTACTAATGAAATGGCATGATGAAATATTGACTAAATGTAAAGGACTTTTTTTTGTTCAAAAAGACAAAAACAATGACTGAAACGAAAGAAAAATAAACAAGAAACAAATGTCATTGGTTCGAGTGGGTTTCATAACCGACAGCATGTGCAAATGAGGGGGAATACATTTCTGTCTGTTTCTCACACAAAGCTATTACATGATTTCGGGAGATTTGGATTATAGCGCATATAAATTAGAGCTAGACAGTCACCGTATGCTTTCATTATATGAAAAAGGGCAGTGCGAATATACTTCATAATTTAATAAAGAAACAAAATCATACAGGTTTGGAACAACATGAGAGCGAGTAAATGATGAAAGAGTTTTCATTTTGTGTGAAATGCTCCTTTAACAAGACGTCTGCATCTCTCTCCCTTCTGAAAATCTCCGAGTCTATTTACAAACTGGGACAATCTTCTGCTCGAGTTGATGGGAGATGTATTTTTAATACCTCTGATGCCAAGAATAGTTCTGCCAACGTATGAGTAGTGTGTTTGCTTGTGCATCTGTGCGTGTTTGATGAGTCTTACTTGTTGGATTTGATTTTGACGTCTTTCCTCTTGCGGAGCTGGCTGCCATCTTTGTACCAGTTGAAGGAGGGGCTCGGGTTGCCCACGGCTTCACACTTGAGTGTCAACTTTTTACCTTCCAGGAGCCACTGAGAATCCATGGGCTTCACCTTCGGAGCTGACGCTACAGATGGAAAAAACAGACAGAGAGTGGGGGGGGGAGAAAAATAAAGCCCTTTAATATCTCAGTTGTTTCTTGCAGACAGCAGTTAGATGCTTTCGCTTTGATTTATGCTGATTTAAATGTATCTAATATTATGAAAAACATCATGTATATATCATGCAGGGAAACATGTTAAGAGACAGACGTAGATGGGAGGATGAAGAAAAGCAAATAGAAGAGTGGTAAGGAGGAAAAGTGAGAAAACGAAAGAGTGTGTGAGAGATTAATGGGGCTCATCTTCCTGCAGTTTACCTCAGTACAGTAATCCATCTAGCAATGAGAAACAAGCCCAATATTGTGCACTATGAGCAGTAATAAAAATACAGTATATTTTGTGCAGCAAATAATGATCACAGTTTACACACACACACACACACGTTGGGCTTCCATATTTTATGGGGACATTCCATTGACGTCATGGTTTTTATACTGTACAAACTGTACATTCTGTCCCCCTACACTAACCTTAACCCTACCCATCACAGAAAACGGTCTGCTATTGTAGATTTCAACAAAAAAAAGATCATTCTGCATGATTTATAAGCTTGTTTCCTAATGGAGACCAAAAAATTGTCCCCACAAGGGCAAAATTGACTGGTATTACTATATTTGTGGGGACATTTTGTTCTCATAGCGTAGGGAATACCAGGACCACACACACACACACACACACACACACACACACACACACACACACACACACACAGAGAGACAATAATGCTGCCACAGAGAGTTTGTTTTATTTAAAAAAAAAATTCTGAAGTTTTACTATTATTCTAATTCTTATTATTCTCAAAAGTGATTCTTAGACTCATTTCTAGCTATATTTTTACTATGAAAAACAGCTTTTTCATTTAAATCTGCTTAAATTGAAAACAGCTAAAATAATATCATGGTATACAAATATATAAAATGTTAATATATACTTATTATTTTTCATTTAAATTTAAATATATTATATATGATGTATCTTTAAATCATAAATATATTCTTCTAAACAATATTATAAAATATATTATTAAAATTGAGCATATTATAAAATATAATTGAAATAAACTAACAAACAATATATTTATCAATATAATTTATCAATATAATAAACAATACAAATTATTTTTTCATTTATTTCCTTTGATTTTGAGAATCTTGTAAAATGGAATCCTCATGAAACAAAGGACTTCAAAGGACTTCAGCTACAGTTTTGGACTGAAAACAACATGGAATAGCCGACTCTTCACTGTTTCACTGAGTGCGGCTCCATCTGTGGTTTTCTGCTTCTCTCTCTCTCTCTCTCTCTCTTCAGAGCAATACTTCATTCTGTCACATCCAGTGAAATCACACCTTCTCGTCTCCAGATGCTTCTGACACACACACACTCTCACTTCCTCATACACACACACACTCCGAATCTTTAATACACACGTACTTTAGACTAAAACACACATATAGTTCTTGTACAATTAATGCACATGTACAAAAGCACACACTCTCATGCTTTGACTTCTTATCACATGCCTGCACGTTGTAATTCTGCCCACGTGGACTCAGGAGCACAAGGAAACCTTTACATGTCCAAGCGAAACTCGTTTCTGATTGCTCTGTTAACAGAAACCCCAGAAGTCCCGCTCACAGACAGCACAGTGAAAAACCTCATTGTGAGAGTATCCAATCAACTTCACTCATCAATAACAGCCAATCTGCTGCCTCGACATCCCATTCGACACTTTACCATGAATCCACCGCTACTTCTGCGCACATCATTATTTCTTTAATTCAAGTGCCCTCGTAATCTTGAATCAAAATAACTTGCACTCCCTCTCGCACCGACATCTCTTCTCTGATGACGTGTTTACTGACGTGAGGGCGGGGCAACCTGTCACTCACATGAGATCCACCAATAGCAAACCACAACAGTCCAATCAATTCCCAATGAACAAAATCAAGTCCTGCCGTATTCTTTTTCAAGAAGCCGTTTCACACAGATATATGTCACAATAGGAAAGAAAAGACGATCGCAACTTTCGTTTCATGATGACTTCAAAACTAAAACAATTAAAAATAATCCTAATGATAAGTAACTGAAATAATATAAAAATGCTGGGTTAAAAACAACCCATGTTGGGTTGAAAATGGACAAACCCAGTGATTGGGTTGTTTTAACCCAACTACCCAGCAGGTTGGGCAAACATTTAACCCAACTGCTGGGATAAAACAACCCAATCACTGGGTTTGTCCATTTTCAACCCAACTTGGGTATTTTTAACCCAGCATTTTTTAGAGTGTAGTATGTTCATGCAGAACAGGACTGTGAAATAAAGTGCTTCCCATTTTTCAACCACCTGTCATATAGAGACACTTGATTCCTCATGGTTAAAATCAAGTTTCTGACCTCAATGAATACCGTTTAAATCACATCACAAAGAAAAATATGTGATTGAAAAGTCTGAGGAAAGGGTCTGGAAATTTTCTGTTTTATTTGGGCTTTTGCCACTTTTTATTGAAAGTACAGTGAACAAGTGACAGGAAAAGACACCAACCCGACTCAAACTTTCCAGAGCACATGCACTACCAACCCCATCAATCCCAGTCTACGACAGACACTGTATATCAAGAGTTTCTGTATAAATCACTAAACTATCAGCAACCCAAAGTGGAAGTATTGGGCACAAATGTCCAAAAGAAGAAAGAATAAGAGGTGTTTTATGTTCATCATCGAGTTGATTCCTGCTTGATCAGTAAATCCAAGTATAAACACAAAGGCACAAACGCACACACTGATAATAGTGACAGCTCACATGAAAGATCGTCTTTTTCTCTCTCGGCCCAATGCTCCTTCCACTCGCTTTGATAGTCCTGGAAGTCTTTTATTAGAAATAGTATTTCCGTCCCTCGTTCCGCTCTCTCTTCCTTCTTCCACAGAAACAAGGCCTATGAGATGAAACTGACTGTCTTTCGACTACAAGATCAGACCGGTTTTGGCAAATATTAAGAGAAAAGAACTGTCTCTCCCTTTCAAAACTTTTAACTTATCAAGCATGTGAACAAATAATCAAGACTGGGGGATCCAGACGTTAAAGTTTTATAATCTTTATAATAATTCTTACTATTATCAATGTTGAAAACAGTTGTGCTGCTTAATGTTTTTGTGAAAACTGAAAATTCTTTGATGAATAGAAGGTTAAAAAAAAAAAAAAACATTTATTTGAAATAAAAATCTTTTGTAACATTATAAATGCCTTTATTGTTGTTTATTATATTATCATCTTTTGACTGATTATATACATCATTGCTACATAGTAGTGTATTTTTAAAAGCAATGCAATGGTTTAATTTTTAATGTAACAAATGTCACTGAATCACAGAGATCACACCAGCCAACTAATGAAAAGATTGAAAATTTTATTTTTATTGACTAAAAATAATAATGACCAATTCTTAAAATTGTACATTTTTTCCAACAACACTCTAAAAAATGCAGAATTGTTTCAACCCAAATTTTGGTCAAATATGGCAAACCCAGCCATTGTGTTAAGATTTCAAATGTAATTTTTAACCCAACGGTTGAGTTTGTCCATGTTTGACACAAATTTGGGTTGAAACAACCCAGCATTTTGTTTTTAAATGCAGTCTGGAATTTTTTATTTCATCCTTGCTTTGATGCATCTCAAGTTTTACTTTAGTTGAAAATCAAAGTTTGGCCATAGGGAACTCAAAGTTATAGCACACCAATTCCTTTAAACCAATTCAAATAAATGCTGAATAATAATGGCGGTAGAAAATTCCTGGCACATGGCTAATGTAAGAGTCTGTAACATCACCAAGACATCTGTATGTGTGTTTGTGTGTGTGTGTGTGTGTGTGTGTGTGTGTGTGTGTGTGTGTGTGTGTGCGTGTGCTTTTGTTTATATTACATTGTGGGTCCCCACGATGTAATATAAACCTGAGTTCACCTATATCGTGGGGACTATCCACCTGTCCCCACAATGTAAATTAATTATTAAAAATACTAAATGATGTTTCCTGTGATGGTTAGGTTTAGGGTTACGGGTAGGGTAGGGGGATAGAAAGTACGGTTTGTACAGTATAAAATGCATTGCGGCCTATGGAAAGTCCCCATAATTCACAAAAACAAACGTGTGTGTGTGTGTGTGTGCAAGCATTTTTGTGATTTATGAGGACACTACTTTGTATAATGACATGGGTGTTACACTGGTATTACGATGTAAACATGAAATATGAGGACATTTCATGAGTCCTCATATTTAAAATAGCTTTAAAAACACACTAAACAATGTTTTATTAAAAATGTAAAAATGCAGAATGTTTTCTGTGATGGGTCGGTTTAGGGGTAGTGTAGGGGGGTAGAACGTACAGTTTGTACAGTATAAAAACCATTACGCTTATGAAATGTCCTCACTAAGATAGCAAAACAAACCTGTGTGTGTGTGTGTGTGTGTGTGTGTGTGTGTGTGTGTGTGTGTGTGTGTGTGTGTGTGTGTGTGTGTGTGTGTGTGTGAGAGAGAGAGAGAGAGAATGTAAAGCTGCACAAGGTTGCAGTTGTGCATGAATGCTTTTGCTCAAATCAGCATTTTCTGATGGTGTTTTATCACCGACCACCCCTCTCTCTTTCTCCTTCAAGGTTCAAATGTACATCTGTCCAGCAGAGCACACACACACACACACACATTATAAAGCAGAACATTGTAAAAAATAAGCTGAATGAAGCCCAGACGCTCATATGACACGACACAGAAAAACATTAACACTCATTAACACTTGCATGCAGGAGCATCTGTCATATTACACAAAGCCTTCTCACACACTTTCTAGTCATCAAACATGTATCACAATTTCCACAGAATATTAAGCAGCACAACTGTTTTCAACGGATTATAATCAAAAATGTTTACTGAGTGGCAAATCAGCATATTAGAATGATTTCTGAAGGCTCATGTGACACTGAAGATAGGAGTAATGATCAGCTTTGATCACAGGAATAAATTACATTTTAAAGGGGTCCTTGATTATGATTTCACGTTTTAACTTTAGTTAGTGTGTAATGTTTGAGCATAAACATCTGCAAAGTTACGACGCTCAAAGTTCAATGCAAAGGGATATTTTCTTTTACAGAAATTGCTTTTTAAGGACTACAACAAATGGCTGGTAGGGACTACAACAAGCTTCTTCCCGGGTTGGTGACATCACAAACCCCAAAATTTACATAAACCCCGCCCCCAAGAACACGTAACAAAGGGGGTGTGGCCATGTTGGGCTGCTTTAGAGAAGAGGAAGAGTTGTTGTAGTAGAGTGTTGTTGACATGCCGTCATTTTACACCGGACTGCTTTACGAATGAGAGTCAATTCAACACTGGATTTGAACAAAAGATTAATACGACGGCACATGCTAGTCGATGAGTTGAATCAACTCCACAGAAACTACATAAATTTATCCACTAACCATTCAGAAACGTCCAGTTTCATTCTAAAAGTTGTAACTTCTTCCTGAGTCTCTCCATCAGTGTCGACTCCGGTTTGAACAATGTAAGGCTGAACACCGTTACTGACAATCCTCATTTTGGCTGCGTGAGATTCTCCAGCTTTGTTGTTGTTGAGCAACCTAAGCACGAGCTGTTAAAGCTCCGCCCTCTTCTGGAAAGGGGGCGGGGAGCAGCAGCTCATTTGCATTTAAAGGGACACACACAAAAACGGCATGGTTTTGCTCACACCCAAATAGGGGCAAATTTGACAAGCTATAATAAATGATCTGTGGGGGATTTTGAGTTCAAACTTCACAGACACATTCTGGAGACACCAGAGACTTTTATTACATCTTGTAAAAGGGGCATTGCAGGTCACCTTTAAAATATATTCAAATAGAAAAAAAGCTATTTGAAATTGTTAAAATATTTCTTAATATTACTGTTTTTACTGTATTTTTGCAGCTTTAGTGAGCATAAGAGACTTATAAGAGACAGGGCTGCTCACGGACAAGTGCATATACGCAGGGCTGCATATACAGACAACAAACTAACTCATTCTAAGCGGTCACTGGTAACCATCACATAACTGCATCTCTCTTCCAGACGACTCTCAGCTGGAAAGAAACCAGAAAAGACACTTCAGATTTTTATTAAAAACAAACCCATGGAGGAAAAGCAGCGACTGTTAAACTTGTCCAGCAGTGGAGGGGAAATCTGAATCTGAAAACAAACCTGATGTTGCAATATGAAACAAAAATGTGATATAAAACACAGCACTATCCACTGGGACGCTCGATAGAAAGCCAACAGTCACAGACAAATAAATCCTTTGTCAAAGGGAGAAAAATAAATAAACTTTTAAAGAAATAAAGCAAAATACAGAAATATTTATGGATTTTCCAAAAAAAGATAATTATAAAATAGTTTTAGAAATCAGAGTGGATGAGCCAAATCTTATGTTGCAATATATGCAACACAATGTGATAAGAAAAAAAGCCCTGTCCGCTGGGAAGCACTACGCTCGCCAAAATCTGAAGAAAGATTTTAATGTCTGCATGAACAATTGAGCTTTCCAGATGAGTAGAAATGTCAGAAAACAAAACACCCTGTATGAAAAAGAATAATGGCAAAAAGGGCTCGACATTAAAACTCGCCAACCTGCCAAATGCGGGTGTATTTCAGAAGTTGCGTTTAACGCAGGCACTGCTATGAGCCACTTTGGCTGGTTGAATTTTACATTTTTCAATTTTAGTCTTCTAAAAAGGCATTTGAAATAATAAACTAAGTGCAATGTAGCATCAAAAATATCGTTTTTTCATTACATATTGACACTAAAATATCTGAAACGATTCCAAAACTAATTTTCCACAGAATAGACACGCGATAGCAGCTGCGATTTCACTCTCTCTCATTTCTCCGACAGCGAGTTGACACACACACCCGCCTCCCCTCACTCACTCGCTTCATTTGCTCTGGATGAATATTGTTGGTGTTACTGGGCTTGAATGTGTGGGATTGTGCGTAGTTTTCAAATAATTTTACTCAGTCCTGCAGATTTTCTGCACGCACCTATAGTGCGCGCACATAAAGCCGCCTCTCGGTACTAAATCGAGTTCTTTTCCACTGCTTATTGCGCTTAAACAGTCAAATACACACAAAACAATGTCAAAATGCTGGTTTTGGTGAGTATTCACGTCAACACAGTCAATTATATTTTAAATGAACATAAACAGTTGAGAAAGAAAACACATGCGTAACAGAATAATGGATCCATGCGTCAGTTCTTAAAGTGACAGCAGATTATGAGATAATATTAAAAATATCTATATAGCAGTTTTTCCTCATGGTATTGATGTCAAAATTGTGGCCAGTGAAAATGCTAACTTTGGAAAACCACTAGCTACAGAGGATGGTGAACAGAAAATTAAATGTCAAGCCCTGATCACAAATGAGATCTCTCATTTTACTCTACTGTTTCTCAGAGGCAGCAATGAGATTCCCACTTTTTCTCCTGACAGTAGACACTAGTCACTTGTCTCATCTAGAGTTACAGAATAAAGCTTTTAAAATTGGCTCAAATTTGCCAAAAAATGGCAAAGTCAGAGGTTTCAATATAAACCTTCCTTTTATAGCTCTATGCTTCCTTTTATAGCAATATTCTTCCTTTTATAGCTCTATGCTCTTACATTATGAAATTGCTCTCTAGAAACTTGATTCTCATTGGTCATATATTACTGAATGATGACGTTGTCAGGGAAACACTGTATAATTGATGTCTTATTCTGTTCCGTTTCTTTATGGTTTCTACAAGTGAGCTAATTCCAAAAATGTCCATTAAAATTAGCATTTAAAGCCCTTGTTTTTACTTATTTATTTGTAAAATAAATATAGAATGACAAGTCCTATATCACACTGTCTTAATTTTGCTTCCAATGACCATATCACTGAACATTATCCTGTAAATATCAATGATCATTTGCACTTTTTTAACCTAAGACAGTTTAGAGAAAATGTCAGCTACAAAGTTGATATATTTGACTGCCGTTGAAAAGTTTGGGGTCAGTAAGATTTTTTTAAAAGAAATTAATACTTTTAATCAAGCGTTAAATTGATAAAAAGTGACCGTAAAAACATTTATAATGTTGCAAAAGAATTTGATATATGCTGTTTATTAAACTTTCTATTTATTAAAGAATCTTGATAAAATGCATCATGGTTTCAACACAAATATGAAGCAGCACAACTGTTTTCAACATAGATAAAAATCAGAATTTTTTTTTAGCAGCAAATCATCATATTAGAATGATTTCTGAAGGATCATGCGACACTGAAGACTGGAGTAACGATGCTGAAAATTCAGCTTTGATCCCTGGAATAAATTACATTTTAAAATATATTCAAAAAGAAAACAGTTGTTTATATTACATATAACTGTATTTCAAATGCAGCATTTTTTGAGCATTAGAGAATACAAAACTTTTGAATGGCAGTGCAAAAAAAAAAAAAAAAAAAACAGATTTCCATTAATTCAAGAAAAATCTCTCAGAGATATAACTTTTCCCTGCATGGGAACAAATCTATGTTATAGTGCAAAATGGCAGAATGTCTCAGTGAACGCAGAGCTTGTGATCGAGAGTTTCCACAATTCTCTGGAAACAAGGTCAAATTTAACATGCTTTAGACGGCTTGCATTTTTCAGTTCAGCTTCACACCAGAGCTCAGATATCACACGCCTTTACTCTTTCCTTCACACACACACAGACACAGAGCTTGATGACAGTACTTGCACACTACAAAAAAATCATTTTCTCATTAAGTATTTCAGTCGTTTTCCAGTAAAAATATCGAAACATCCTTAAGACAAGATAAATTTACCCAAGAAGCAAACCTGCGTAAGACTTTCAGTGAATCAATCCTGAATTAAGTGTTTTTTTTTTTACCCCACTAGTCTTATTTTAAGCATAAATCTATGCTTAAAATAAGAAAACAACACTTAAGCTTTAAATATTATATTACTTTGCATGATTAGATATGTTTACTGTAAATCAAAACAGCCCTACCGATTAATAAAATGATTTTTTTGTAGTGCACACGACATCTCACCCCTCTTTTTTCCCTCCCGTGGTCCATCTTTCCTTCTCCTGTCACTCTTTCTCCTTTGCTGCTCTCTCTCTCTCATCCTCCTGCAGTTGCGGTAGCTGATCTCCCTCATGCTGAGACAGGATTATGAAGAGTAAGCTATGAAGACAGGATGTGTGTGTGTGTGTTTCCACACTATAACTGTGTAGGACAGTCCCACCCCTCATCACACTCAGCAGGGATACACCTACTGATGGGTGGGGAGTGTTGGGAGATTGTTGCAAAGAAGAGAAACAAGTTACGAGCTCACAAGAGAGGACCCAGTAGAGAGAGACAAACGGAGAAAGAGCGAGAAACAAGCTGGGGAGAGAGCATATGATTAGTAGACAAGGGAACGTGGATGAGAAGAGATAATTAGAGGCTCCATTAAATATGTCTGGGCCTTGTGGGAGAGGAGGAGACAAAACCGGCCATAGATGAATCTGGATCAGTGTCCAAATAAAATAACACACAAAATACAAAGTGAGCTCAAGATCTAAGCTGGTATGAGTCCCTTAACTGTCGATCATGCTGTTAATAACATTAACTAGTTAGGCATTGTTGGTGAATAGTTACATTGGTAACAAATAAGTTCATACCAGCTTTAGTTGGTTAAAAATACTTTGGGTTAAATACAATGGATAGGAAATAAAAAGAAAAAAACATTGCAATGGAATCAAATGGGACGGATTTACAGCAAAAAAAACAAATATTTTGAATTTTTTTCTAAAAAAGGGACGTAACACTGAAAAGGGGAAATAATTGACACTAACCATCAGTAAGATTTTTTTTTTTTTTTCAAAAAAAATTTATACTTTTATTTAGCATGTATGTATTAAATTGATCAAAAGCGACAGTAGAGACATCTATAATGTTTCAAAATATTTCTATTTCAAATAAATGCTGTTTTTTAACTTTCTATTTATTAAAGAATCACGATTTACACAAAAATATTAAGCAGCACAACTATTTTCAAGATTGATAATAATAAAAGTTATATTTTAGGCCGCGAGATGCTGCCCACAAGGCTATCGGCACCGATATAAGAAATGTTTCTTGAGCAGCAAATCAGCATATTAGAATGATTTCTGAAGGATCATGTGACACTGAAGACTGGAGTAATGATGCTGAAAATTCAGCTTTGCATCACAGGAATACATTATATTTTAAAATATATTACACTAGAAAACAGTTGCTTAAATTATAAAAATATTTCACAATATAAATGCAGCCTTGGTGAGCATAAAATACTTCTTTCCAAAACATTTAAAAATCTTACATATCTCAACATTTTGAACAGTAGTGTAACTCTGTAAAGTACTTTTTAATGGATCAAAACTCCTTACATTGGATTTACACATAAGTTAATCCGCCAATAAAAGTAGTCTCAGGGCAATTTACATAACTTTAAAGACTAAATAATAAACTTTTTTTTTTTGCTTTTCACGCAAGTGGTCACATTTCTACTTTTAAACTCTCTGCTGCTTTTAAGCCATTACTGCATTACTGTAGAATCAATTTTCTACTAAAATTAATCTGCATTAACTGACAGCCACAGATGTTGTCAAAAGCTTAATTTGTATTTAACCTGAAACATTCTTTTAATTGGATTTCATCTAGACAAGTTAATGTCATTTTAAGCCAGCCATATAGTCATTATAGTTGGGTTAAAGCCAGCCACAATAGTTGGGTTAAATAAAACTGCCCAGTAAGCATTTAATTGTTTGTCTATTTTCAACCCAACTTGGGTTGTTTTTAACCCAGCATTTTTAGAGTGTATGTTTACACAACAACAATGTACTAAAAACGGAAAATTTTTTCAAAACTTGTCAAAATGATCCACTGATAAAACAAAAGTGTTGATAAAATCGCTGTATTCTGCTGTCAGGCCAGTAGTCGGCGATGTCACTTTGTAAAGAAACATACGCGCTTATAGACTGAACATGTAATACGCGTGCGCATGACGTCACCACTTTCACAAAATACAGTTTACACGGAGACAGTAATGGTATCATTTTTAAAAACATACACTTTGAATCCTGATTTCAAAAGTTTGTGTTTTCAGGTCCGTGTAGACATCCCCTAAAAACCATATAAAACAAGCCACCATGTAAAGCTGGTGTTAACTGGATTTACAAACAGGAGTCAACGCAGAACATAAAAGAGTTCTGTAAATCCTCACATGGTTTACAATTGGTTTATCTGGCAGTATATCAGATCCTAACAGGCATGCGGTCAGGTAAGGCAGAGAGGCAGGACAGGCAGGTGAGCGGTGCTGCGTTCACCTCGGGAGTGTGCAGAGGTCACCCGTGTACATCTGTTAAAAAAGTGTCCTGTCCTCGGTAACCCTTAAACAACCTTGCAGAGACACATCTGTGATCTCATCTCCACTGCAGTCCTCATTACGACCCTGAGTATCTGCAATTTAGCTATCAATTTCCATTAGTGTCTCATTGCCTATCTCTCTCTCTCTTCCACAAAAGATGCAAACTAGGGGTGGGAGTAGTTGACTAGCTCTACAAGAAGGTCAACTAGTGAGTCTATATAGATATTTTTACTTTGTTTTTAGCTTCAACATTTAGCAATGGTGCTTTAAAGGGGATGAATTTCAAGATGCAACTATTCAGTGAGGGTTTTAGTGCTTTTTTACAACCAGCATGCTGGAACCCTTTCTGAGAAGTTAAATCTCTAAATTCAGTTCAATTCAATTCAATTGAGCTTTATTGGCATGACTGTGGGATGGCACAATGTTGCCAAAGCAATAAACATGTAACAGGATATACAGGTATAGATAGATGGATAAATAAATAAATAAATAAATAAAAGGAGATTTTATATATATATATATATATATATATATATATATATATATATATATATATATATATATATATATATATATGTGTGTGTGTGTGTGTGTGTGTGTGTGTGTGTACACTCTAAAAAATGATTGGTTAAAAACAACCCAAGTTGGGTTGAAAATGGACAAATCCAGCAATTGAGTTGTTTTAACCCAGTGGTTGGGTTAAATGTTTGCCCAACATGCTGGGTAGTTTTATTTAACTCAACTGTTGTATAAAAATTACTGTATTGCTTGCTTAAAATGAACCCAAAATATGCTGGAAATTAACATTTATTAATATGTTTAATTAATGAGCATTTATTAATAAGATAATGAATAATAAACAATAAACATTTATTAAATTGCTTATTAATAAATGTACACCTTTTGATTATTATTGTTGCCTCTAGTAATTATGTGTCTGATTTTTAATCTCTCACCTATTTTGGATTCATTTTAAGCCAGCCATATAGTTATTTTTAATCAGTAGTTGGGTTAAATAAAACTACCCAGCAGGTTGGGCAAACATTTAACCCAACCACTGGGTTAAAACAACCAAATTGCTGGATTTGTCCATTTTCAACCCAACTTGGGTTGTTTTTAACCAATCATTTTTTAGAGTGTATATATATATATATATATATATATATATATATATATATATATAAAATTTAATAATTAATCCCTTCAAAGTGGCTCATCTCTAAATTTATCTCTAAAAGCTGTGCTTTTTGTAACAAAATCACCTTTTTTTGTACACATAAAATCCAAGAAATTTATTGTCAGATGTTGGTCTATAAATTATACAGTACACACTGCAAAAATCATATTCTTAGTATTTTTTGTGCTTATTTTCTTGTTAAAATTCTTGTTCAAATACATTTTTATAAATAAATAAATCATTTGCCAGAATGGGTAACGGTGGTGTTACTAACAAGACTGCAAATTTTGGTTAAGAAAAGTTACACGGCCGAGAATATCAACATCTCTGAGGTGGGACAGGCCAAAATCATCATTTTAAAAGGATTGATTTGATCTGTTAAAATAGCTACTTATCGGTTGATTTTATTTAGATAATAGTTTATTTAACATGCTACACAAATTATAAAAAGAACGAGACGCTTACTCACGGAAGTGCCAACTTTGCACATCACCGGTACTGTTACCTGGTACACAAAAACATAACTCAGTATTGCTGTGAAAACCAGCAATATATTAAGAATTTGTGTTTATTCACACTGTTTTCATCTTCGAGATTTGAGAAACACACAGTGATGGTTGTGGCCAAGTGCGATCTGTGTTTCTACACTGTAAGTTGTTTTGATTTCCACTCTTTCTACAACTGGAATTGTTCCTGTCTCCAGAGATCCTCTTTCTCTCTCCCTCTTTCAATCTAGGAAGAAAAGACCTGGGCCATACTGACACTAATACTTTGGATGGAGTGAAACTCACCCAAGTGTGCATGCAAGCGTGCGCGCGCACACACACACACACACACACACACACACACATACACAAACGAAGTACACACTCATTCTCTAAGAGGAAACCGGAAAAAAGGGTGAACAGTGAGCTTGATAAGAGTAACATGAAGGCTTGTCTGAGACACGCCTGAAAGAACAGCAGTAAAGAGCTAATATCTGAGGGAAGTGTGTGTGTGTGTGTGTGTGTGTGTGTGTGTGTGTGTGTGTGTGTGTGTGTGTGTGTGTGTGTGTGTGTGTGTGTGTGTGTGTGTGTGTGTGTGTGTGTGTGTGTGTGTGTGTGTGTGTGTGTGTGTGTGCGAAGTTCAGGGTCAAGTCTACAACACAGCCTTTCTGTCAACTGCATTTATGAAAGAATGACAGCAGGAACAGAGAGAAAATAAAGAGAAAACAAGAGAACAAGAAAGAGAAATTAGATTTTTACATTGTCTAGAGACAATAGGTGCTTGTTAGATGGTTTCCTACTGATTGAATACAAACCTCCAAGTTTCTATGGCATCTATTGTGAAATATTATAACAATTTAAATACTTTTGAGTAAAATGTTATTTTCTTTCTTGGATTTTTGATGAATAGAAAGTAAAGAACAGCTTTTATTTCAAAAGCTTTTGTTTTCAATGTCTCTACTGTCACGTTTGATCAATTTAATGTGTCCTTGCTTTAAAAAGTATTAAAAAAAAAAATTGTATGTACAGTAGTAAAAGTAATATTGAAAGTAATATTTCTGCATGTACTGTAACTCATTTGAAAGTTGATTCAGATAAAAGCATCTGCTAAACAAATAAATATAAATGTAATAGTAAAATTAAATAATTGACATGGAAAGAGTAAAACTCACCAAAGTCTTAAAGGCCTAGTAAGTTCACCTAAAAATGGAACACAAAAGATGATATTTTGAGAAATATCTCAGTGTTTTTTGTACATAAAATTAAAGTTAATGGGAACATGAAAATATTTTGTGAACTGTCGCTTTAAATGTGCCTTTAAAATACACACAAATGTATCTTAATAAGGTAATAATTTTAATAACAATTAATCTTAATAAAGACAGACTTTTTTTCTTCTTTTTTTTTTACTATTTACATAAATTATTTACTTAATAATTTATATAAAGATAATATAAATACTACTGACTTACGCAAACATTAAAGTCTCCACGAACTGGAAGTTGCAAGCTGCAAAAACATTTTTTTAGTTGCCTCTCGTGAAATGTGGTTGCATATGCGAGTGAAAAACTCAAATTAGGGATGTTTTCAAACGATGTGGTTTTGTCAGATTCAGTTCACTTCCGGGACAAATTTTGTCCCAACAGAAATTCTACGTAAAACCCACATATCATCATGATTGGCATATGATCTTAGTGGTTCACTTGCAGTCCCTCACACACACATATGGCCATACGTGACTTGGGTGCAGTGTGTGCCAGCAATCTGTGACACTTGTGTGTGTGTGTGTGTGTGTGTGTGTGTGTGTGTGTGTGTGTGTGTGTGTGTGTGTGTGTGTGTGTGAGAGAGAGAGAGACTGTCACACAGAGAACAGACCACAATGAATGTGCACAATGATACTGACAGCCAAAAGAGGGCATGTCTCTCTCTCCCTCACTTTTTCCATCTGTTTGTGTCAGAGGGAATCTAGCTATCTGTTTCTCCAAAAACAAAAAAAGGAAAACAGCACTAGATGTTAAATCTTGCAAGAAAGAGTTAAACTGTAGTGAAGTGTAATTTATGCACGATTAAAAACCGTTTCCACTGATCACTTTATGATACAGATGACACGGTTAAGATGTCCATGGATCTCAGACAGACTCTGATTCACACTAGCACAGAGCTCACTTTAAAACCAAAGGAAATGTTAAATGCATATACAATACACGTCCAGACAGATTGGTTAGGACAGCAAAAGAAGCCCACAGAGAAATAGAAACAGACAGCATTAAGACACGAGAAACCACAGCCTGCTATAATGTGTCAGAGAGAGAGAGAAAGAGAGAGAGAGGCTGGCCTAATAAGTTGGCTTAAGAAAATTCCACCAAACAGAATGAAAATACCAGAAAAAGAAAATCACCACCCATGCTCACAAATAATATCACATATATATAATTGACTATTTATCACATTTTTTAAACTGTCTGGTAGTTTTTGTAATGCCACATTATAAAATGGTAATTAAAAAAGATGGAAAATGAAATAACTGTGACCTAAAATACATACTATGCCTTTTAAATTCATATAAATGTATATAGAAATACCAAAATATTGTATATTGTTATTTATATTTATATAAATTATATTTATATTGAGACATAATATACCCAAAAATGATTCATACACTGGACTACCAGTAAAATTGATAAAAATTTGCAACCAAAAATTATTCAGACACTTTGACCTGACCATGTTTTGCTTAAGTGTAATCTGACATAATTCAATTTTTTTTTTTTTCTGTCACAGTTTAACTCTGAGATCTTGTCATACTTTATTACCATTTTTAAACTATAGTGAATAAACTGTATTAATGAATGAAATGTTTAAGGTGTCTGAATACATTTTGGTTTGACTATATGGTATTGACTATATTGAAATATACTTGCGGTGGTAGCCGGGCAAAAAATCCTCCTATTACCCACGGCACAAAAATGGTCTACTACATGTGACAAACAAATAATGTGTGATTTTTAACAGTATTTTTATTTATTGAAATTCATTTTAATTACATAGCATATTACATTTAATTACATACTAATATTATGCATTATTATGCACTGTAAATTATGCAAAATTACAGCATTTAAATGGTTCACCTTTTCGTATGTTCTCCTTGCTGTCATATAGTGTCTCTCTCAGTGAATGGGACACAGATTTTACTAGTAAAATTTATAAAATGAATAACATATGTGTCAAATAATGTTCTTAGTCTTTTCTTCCTGTGGGGGAGACTACAATAATTTACTATGAATTAAATGGAAATCAAATTAAATACAATTTATTGTGTAACCAAAATACCAATAATGCCCAAAAGAAAAAGAAAAAACTTACCGTGTGACTTTTAATTATAAACAAGTCCGAAATACACAGGGACTCTTATTTTGAAATGTCTGTACTATTGCAGGCTAATCCTTCAGATTCTTACAATCGTCTAAAACATTTTATATAAAGGCCATGAAGTAGACTTTGTATTAATTCATCAACTTGAGTTAATTAGCAATCGCTTGGCATAAATATGCGCTTTTTAATGATTGAGAATCACGTTGAAGCAGTCTGAATCGCTGTTGCGCGAGCCTGTAGAATGCGCAACAGCGCCCCCTTGTGACTTTGCAACATGCAGCGCCCGTGGGAATGCTAGCGGGAGTAAACAGTTCTGACGCACACATAACGAGCAGGTATGAAACGACTAGTTTATCGATCGCGGATGGTTTCAGTATCTTGCGCGGATATAAAAGTATAAGAGGATAAAAATAATAAAAGCATAAATGTGTCTCCAAATATACTTGGGCGGCTGTTATTATACGTGTGTATATTATATATGTGTGTGTGTTTGTGAAACTGCTTTCAGTCTGATCCAACACTGAGTCATGAAAGGGATGTTTGAAAATTTTGGCCATTATCTCTTAGTATTAGTTTAGTCATCACTCTCGAGTGAAAAGTCAAGTTGAGAGTGTTGCATTATAGGATACAATATTCCACACAATGTGTTCTGGTTGTACTGTATGCTGCACGTTTGGCAACTTGAGGATGTCACACTGTGCACAGTGTACATGCGGCAAACTGTAAAAACAGAATAAGTAGTATGGCAGTGTGCCATTCAGAACATGCCATTGACTGTAGAGTCTTGAAATGACCCTTAACCGCTGATCTTTCCGCCTACAGTGTTTGAGAGAGCACTACACATGTACCCTCTCACTGACAGGTGGGAACTGAAAGCATATCAAGCCTGTACATTTATGGTGATTTGGAAATTCACATTCATGACAGCGGAGGTAAAAAGTACACTATCCAACTAGATTTTAAGAAAAGAGTTGTGCTTGCTATACAAAACTTGCCATCATGATGCTAAGATGTTCAAGGTGGTTGCCAGGAAGGTGATAAGCAGTTGTTAGGGTTTTCTGAATGGTTGCTAGGTGGTCGAAGTCAAAACAACTCACAAACGTTTCTATGACATTATGGTCTCTACTCCTGTGCAAGTTCTCACTCGATTTATCATGCACAAAATCCCTTAAAATCAAGCACAATTAATAGTTTTTAGGTGACTAGTTTGCAGTTAAACTTTTGCCATATTTGTCTCAATGCAGATTACAACAACAAAAACCCCGTTCCGTGTAAGCACTGTGCACAACAGCATGATTTACTAACTACTGAACAAGCACAAATTACTCTGCAATGACTTTACTGGAACACTAATACTTTATCGTTTAAAAGAACCTACACTAAAGTAAGATAGCTGGAAAAATAATTATTTTTGGCAACCTCTGGGACATGCAGGCACATATGAAAATAAACCACTCCATGTGAGAGCAGCAGCGCCACGACAGGGTTTATTTTCCAGAGCTGCGCTGCCTGTCATAGTTCATTCCTCACATGGGGAATGCTGGAAAGTGGGAATATAATATTTTGAATATTAAATTGGGGCATGGTGCATCATACATATGAGTGAATTGGTTATGCAATGCATATGATTTATGCAATGCCCAACTTTTTTTGTTCCTGGAATAATATTCCAGTCCTTCAGTAACACTATCCCCAAACATTACCTCAATCATTAAAAACTTATACAATCAGACAGAAATGATAGGTTGATAAGAACATTAAGTTCAAAGATATCTCTAAACATGACCCTAAAATTTGCTTTGCTGATAGGAAAGAAAATGTCTTTGTCATCTAAACGGAAAGCATTCACAACTTGTTTAGTTTTTACGTGCCATTTAGAAAGCTGGTTTGTCTGAAACAGCTGACACTATCTGCACATTAAACTGATATGTATTGGAAAAAAATAATCATAAATAATAAAGTAGGTATTTCCAGATATTTAGCCTACAACTAGACAATCACGTGCATATACTTGCTAAACAATCATATTCTGCATTTCTCTGTGTGAATGAGCGGTGCAGTTTTGTCTAATACACACAAACACGTATGACGCTCGCAGTGCTTTCAACCTGAATTTTTTGTGAATTTCAGTGTATTCAGAGTATTCGTGTCAACACAGTCATTATGTTTACAGTGAATGTAAACAGTCTAGAAAGAAAACAAATGTGTATCAGTGCGTCAGGTCTTAAAGTGACAGTAGCCTAATATACCTGCTGCCAAAATATGAGATAATATTAAAAATATCTATATAGCAGTTTTTCCCCATGGTATTGATGTCAAAATTGTGGCTAGTAAAAATGCTGAGAGGCTAGTAACTTTGGAAAACCACTAACCACAGTGGCTGGTGAGCAAAAAAGTTCATGTCAAGCCCTGATTATGATCATATTTTTTTTTGCCATATCGCCCAGCTCAAGCTGATAGTACAATAAGAGACTGTAAAAAACTAGAATAATTACACAGTCAAGTCAAGACACATTTATTTGTATAGCGCTTTTCACAATACACATTGTTTCAGCAGCTTTACAGAAAATTGTGATGTTAATGTTTAGAATATCTTAAAGATTTATAGTTACATTTAGCAGATTAGAGCTGGGCAATAGTATATTTTACATTTTGCGACAAAACAAGCAACCAAGCAGTTTAGATATGATATTACCCTATGCAAGTTTAAAGGTGCTCTAGAACCCCTTTTCAAAAGATGTAATATAAGTCTAAGGTGTCCCCTGAATGTGTCTGTGAAGTTTCAGCTCAAAATACCCCATAGATTTTTTTAAATTAATTTTTTTAACTGCTTATTTTGAGCCATTATTACATATGCACCGATTGAGCGTGTGGCCCCTTTAAATCTCCTGCTCCCCCTTCCCCGCGAGCTCTCAACTGCCTTAAACAGCAAACACAAAGTTCACACAGCTAAATATAATCCTCAAAATGGATCTTTACAAAGTGTTCATCATGCATACATTGATTCCTGTAAGTATAGTATTTATTTGGATGTTTACATTTGATTCTGAATGAGTTTAAGGCTGTGCTCTGTGGCTAACGGGCTAATGCTACACTGTTGGAGAGATTTATAAAGAATGAAGTTGTGTTTATGCATTATACAGACTGCAAGTGTTTAACAATGAAAATAGCGACGGCTCTTGTCTCCGTGAATACAGTAAGAAACGATGGTAACTTTAACCACATTTAACAGTACATTAGCAACATGCTAACGAAACATTTATAAAGACAATTCACAAATATCACTAAAAATATCATGTTATCATGGATCATGTCAGTTATTATCGCTCCATCTGCCATTTTTCGCGATTGTTCTTGCTTGCTTACCTAGTCTGTTGATTCAGCTGTGCACATCCAGACGTCCTGCCCTTGTCTAATGCTTTGAACATGGGCTGGCATATGCAAATATTGGGGGCGTACATATTAATGATCCCGACTGTTACGAAACAGTCAGTGTTATGTTGAGATTCGCCTGTTCTTCGGAGGTCTTTTAAACAAATGAGATTTATATAAGAAGGAGGAAACAACGGTGTTTGAGACTCACTGTATGTCATTTCCATGTACTGAACTCTTGTTATTCAACTATGCCAAGATAAATTCAATTTTTCATTCTAGGGCACCTTTAATGTATGTGGATAAAACAGAACATACTTATATATCCAACTTTATATAAAGAGCAGGGTGATAATATAGCTAAAAAATAATCAAGTAGTTTTTGTTATACATATTTGTTATACAGTATATATAATATTTATGAGTGAAATGTATGTATGCAGATAAAGTTGAATATAATATATATCCAACTTTACATACAGCGCTGTTTGATAATACAGTTTAAATACAGAAGATGCAGCATGTTGTGTATGCATTGTGTAATGTGTTAGTAGGATGTTGCTTGATCTCAGAGCCCTACTGGAACTGAACACACACCGTCAGCCAATCAGATCATCCGATCTCCTCCAGCCTTCCATCAAGGGTTACACTCTCAAGGTCAGCTGACTTGCTCTTTCTCACTCACACACACACACTTACTCTTTCATTCTCATACATGAACACACTCTCTCACTCCATCTTTCACACACTTCTCTCCCATCCCCCCGACTTGGTTCTTGCACTCCAGAAGCGAACAAATCGCTCACGTCTGCTTTAACAAGTGCTTTTATTTAGCACACGTTTGTAGCAAAGCACTCAAATCAAATGCAGTAACACTGACCTGCCTGACCACACACAGACACACACACACACACACACACACACACAATTACATATATATATATATATATCACTGTCATAGTTTGTGTATGGACACAGTGCAAGACACATTTGATTTGTTTATTATTATGATACTGCGATTTTTGATGTAAGACAAAAACACCTCTATCTGTGCGTGAGATCAGTGTGATATCTGCAGCACGCAGCTGTCACCATGGTAACCACTCTTGAGAGAAAGAGAGAGAAAGAGAGAGAGAGAGGGGAAGAGAGACATAGACAGAATAATTACACAATTAAACAATTAAAGAAGCAGCTAAAACGTTCTCCAGCGGACGCTGGTACTGCAGCTCCATCCGTCCCACAGTTAAAAGGAACAATGAGTGAAACGGTGACCTTTGACATGAACATTGCTCTGCCGAGCAGCTTCTGCTCTCTTCCTGTCTCCTGCCACCTCTCCAGGGTGGAAGAAATAAGAGTTCACTACTCGATATCACCGGCAGCACACAATTTCACTCAAGAGCCCTTGCTACTGTGAGTTTAAACACACAGACACCAATATACCTGATTCATTTGTGTTACAAAATCCATCACTATATCTGAACTCTCACTTTCTATTTCCAGTTTTACTATATGCCAGAGTGGGGTGTATTTTGTATCTGTGTCCAAGTCTTACTGTAATACTGTTTTCTATCATTAACAAAATTCAGATAAAAAAATAATAATAATAACTTTGTTTCAATTGTTTAAATTGCTTTATCTAGCTGTCTTAGTTACCATCAGGGCTTTAACAGTAACTTTTTGCTCACCAGCCACTGTGGTTAGTGGTTAGTAAGTTACTGGCCTCTCAGCATTTTCACTGGCCACAATTTTAACATCAATACCATGAGGAAAAACTGCTATATGGATATTTTTAATATTATCTCATAATTTGGCAGCAGGTATATTAGGCTGCTGTCACTTTAATACCTGATGCACAGATTCATTATACTGTTACACATGTGTTTTTTTTCTAAAATGTTTACATTCACTTTAAACATAAATGACTATGTGGACACAAATACTCTCAGAGACCGGCATTTTGACATTATTTTGAGTGTATTTGACTGTTTAAGCAAAAAAAGCAATGAAAAAGAACTTAGTTCTGAGAGGCTTTTATGTGCCGCACTTTGGGTGTGAGCAGAAAATCTGCTGGAACGAGTAAAATTATGCGCAATACTACGCTAAAATTCAAGCGCTGTAACACCAACAATATTCATCCGGAGCAAATGAAAGGAGTGAGTGCGGGTCTTTGTGTCAACACGCTGCCGGAGAGATGAGAGAGCGAGAAAGAGCAGTTGGTATCGAGTATTCTGTGGAAAATTAGTATTGGAAGCGTTTCAGCTATTTCAGTATCGATATGCATCGGAAAAAAAATATATTTTTGACAACACTGCATTGCACTTATTTCAGATGCCTTTTTAAAAGACTAAAATTGAAAAATTTTTATATTATATATAAAATTCAACCCGCCAAAGTGGCTAGTAGGAGTGACTGCATTACACGCCACTTCCTGGCGGGTGTTAATGTAAAGCCCTGGTTATCAATTTAATACTGGTTAACACAATACATGTTACAGGAAAAATAGCAAAATAGCAAATAGTAAAAGATCTGAAAAAGAAGTGAGTTTGACCTTTATTCTGCACATTGTAGTCAAAAATTCTTCTTAAAACTGGGTGCTGGCAGTGTTTCAATCCACCCAAACTCACATTCAGGTCTTAGTTTTACTTTTTTTTTTTAATTGAATATCCTGTTTCACTATGTAATATGTCACATTATGGAAATAAAATGGGTTTGAACTTGGTTTCATGTTGCCTTAAATACGCTATTGCTAGTTTAAAACAAGAAAATTCACAAACACATATATATATATAACACATACAGTAACAAAATAAATAAATAAATGACATCACAAGTAAAGCAACAACAACACTATTCAAAAAACGTTGGCGTCAATAAGATTTATAATGTTTTTGAAAGAAGTATTTTCTGCTTTGGATATATTTTAAAATGTAATTTATTACTGTGATCAAAGCTGAATTTTCAGTCTTCAGTGTCACATGATCCTTCAGAAATCAGTTTTGGTGGAAACTATAGGTCCTAGTTTTGTAGTGTAAGATGAGGTGCAGCGTGTGCTTTACACATGGGATCTATACTCCATAACATATGGAGTCCCAATGGAGCCCGCAGAGGAAAACCAGCTGCTAATTAAAACAAAAAAGAAAGAAAAAGTTGACACAGCAGGTCTATCTGAGCCAAATGAGAAGAGCTTACACTGCATCACCTCCACTACATAAGCACCTCATCACAGCATATTAATACAACCTGAGTTCAAGATTGGCAAAGACACTCACGCAAACTGTGTTTTACATCTCCTGAATCACTAAGGCCTTTAACGTACTCTATGCAAACACCTAAACAAACGCAAACGATGCAATCTCAAATGCATTTCGAAAAGTGTCAGATGCGATGAAAGGGTTTTAAATAACGAATAAACAGTTTAACAGCAGAGAACAAGTTAGCAAGTTGACATGCAACACATTCGGTTTAATGGAACAGACATCTGAAGGAAACTCTATCGCCCCCTTGAGTACGGAGGTCTGTTACCGCCACAGCAATTAGACCTCTGACTAATGCAAAAGATCTGGTAAACACTGCAATTTATTTACCCACAAGAGGAGACCAACATGCACAGCGATAAACCAGTTCTTGCTGTGATTTTAACAATAAACTATATAAGCTATATTTCAAAATATCATGTTGATAAATAGGTTTCCATGCATTTTCAACATGTTCTCTGTGTGAAGTGTGACTTACACACCAAAAAATATAATTTCAGTGTCACATCACATGCACTTACGTTTGCAAGTGAACGATGCAACCAGTTATATTAAGGATATGCAAAACTGTATATTTTCAAGTTGCCTGATTGACTAGTTGAATAATTGGTCATGAAAAGTGGAAGCCCTGTGTAATTAGGCTGGTTTGTGGTTCATCTAACCCTGATCTGATGTTTCTTAGGGAGTGTTTACAAAAGAAGTGGGTAAATATATTAGAGCCCTATAAAATCCAATTTACTTTATCCAAAATTGCATTTTCAATTTTTCCCAAATTACTTTTTTTTTCTACGTTTAAAGGAACACTCCACTTTTTTTGAAAATAGGCTCATTTTCCAACTCCCCTAGAGTTAAACAGTTGAGTTTTACCGTTTTCGAATCCATTCAGCCGATCTCCGGTTCTGGCGGTACCACTTTTAGCATAGCTTAGCATAGTTCATTAAATCTGATTAGACCGTTAGCATCGCACTTAAAAATGACCAAAGAGTTTTGATATTTTTCCTATTTAAAACTTGACTCTTCTGTAGTTAAATCGTGTACTAAGACTGACGGAAAATAAAAAGTTGTGATTTTCTAGGCTGATATGGCTAGGAACTATACTCTCATTCAGGCGTAATAATCAAGGAACTTTGCTGCCGTATCATGGCTGCAGCAGTGCAATGATATTACGCAGCGCCCGTGAGCCCCTGCTTGCACAGGGAACGTGCTTTGCAACCATGGAGACGTTTGTGAGAGACGCTGTGTAATATCATTGTGCCTGCTGCAGCCATGATACGGCAGCAAAGTTCCTTGATTATTACGCCTGAATGAGAGTATAGTTCCTAGCCATATCAGCCTAGAAAATCACAACTTTTTATTTTTCGCCGGTCTTAGTACACGATTTAACTACAGAAGAGTCAAGTTTTAAATAGGAAAAAAATCTAAACTTTTTGGTCATTTTTAAGCGCGATGCTAACGGTCTAATCAGATTCAATGAACTATGCTAAGCTATGCTAAAAGTGGTACCGCCAGAACCGGAGATCGGCTGAATGGATTCGAAAACGGTAAAACTCAACTGTTTAACTCTAGGGGAGTTGGAAAATGAGCCTATTTTCAAAAAAAGTGGAGTGTTCCTTTAATTTGTTTTCATTCTCTGCATACCGTTTTAATGGTTTAATTAAATTTTAATAATCAAAAATCATGTCTAATCAAGTGAATTTAACAATGTAATAACTTGTTAATATTTCTGAGAATAAACGGCCCTATGAAAAGGTTTTTTTTTATTATCTGAAATTCTGTGTATTTAAATTTTTTCTGGGTTTTGATTTAATACAAATGTATTATTAGAAACACTGGTAATGAATGCATAAAACATTTAAAAAAATTATTAAAAATGTTATTAAAAAATTATAGCCTTGTAATCTAAAATGTAATCACATGAAGATGTAATAATTGCTTTTTTTGCAAACAAAATGCTACAATACTGAGGTTTACTGTTAAAATTAAAACATGGAAGAAAAACTGTGTTATAGTCCTTCAAAAATAAAGCTTTATACATTTATTTTATTTAAAAATATTTATATTATTATTACTTTGAGAAGTGCATTCTACAGTAGAATAGTAATATTATATTTTCTTCAAGTCTTCAATACTAATAAAATTTTCAAGTTAAGCCAACCTTTTATTTTGACAGGGTTGTTGTCTCTAAATTTCTATGTGTATAAGACAATAGTGCCAAATAAGTCCCTGGTTATCCCACGGAATTGGGATACTTTCCCATACAGGCACGTAATATATGTACTTATATGTCCCTATCCTGAGAATATTGTCATATATGTTATATTACATGGCAATATATTATTATCACATATATACATCCTCAGGGATATATGAAAATATAAGTTTGTATCATGTATGAAATTCCCATAGTAGAATTATTATATATACATATATTAAAATTATTTATATGATGACTTTTTATATGGTACTGAATGTTAAGACCATATATGCAAACATTATGTATGCTTATATAGGATTTTATATAGATTTTATATAGTCTTATATAGTAAAAATTGGTATATAAACATATATTAAAATATTTATATGATCAATTTTTATGTTACTGTATGTTAAGATCATATATGTAAACATTATATGTCTGCTATATATATATATATATATATATATATATATATATATATATATATATATATATATATATATATATATATATATATATATATATATATATGCACGTTTATTTACACAACATGTATGCAAACATTCGGTATGCTTATATAGGATTTTATATAGGATTATACCATATATGAAATACCCATAGTAAAATTAGTATAAATATGCCAACATATATTTTTATGATGTAATGTATCTTAATGCCATATATGTGAACAATATATGTCTCATTTACACTATATGCAGGTTGATTTAAAAGTTACACTGCAATTTTCATGACTGAATTCTGTAATTCTGTCCGTGTTTTCCGCATCGCAGAAATCATAGGCCCCTGATATACGCGGTATAGGATGTGCAATATGATGAAACAGAACACAGGAATCACAAAATGCATGAAAGAAAAAGGAATATTGTTTTACTGAAAAACAATAAAAATGAAATGATTATGGTGGGACGATCAAACACAAACAGGGCATGAATAAGGGTTTTGCAGTGTTAACTAACAAATAAACAAAATAAAGCACAGCAAGCTTATTAAAGCACAAGTGCTAAAAATATCAGAGCTAAAAATACATAAGAAAAAATCTAGACCTCACTAATTGACTAACTGAACATCATGACCCATCCCAAGTTAATACGGCCGGCAAAAAAAAATACAAGACGCAGATGCAGCGCATGTGAAACAGGCCCTAGTGTGATTGTCTTAGAAATGAGCTCGGCTGAGTCGACCTGCTTACCTGAGTCAATGTGTTTCTATCAGTTCATTTCAATTAGACATTCCTGACACATCTCTCAGAGCTGAGGATAGCGTGAATGAGAGCTGAGCGAGAGAGAGAGAGAGAGAGAGAGAGAGAGAGATGAGCACAGTAAGTGATGAATAGTTGATGAGATGCTCGCAGGCAGAGCAGAAAGAGGAAAGCTATTCTCTTTTACTCTCTCTCTCTTTCTCTCTTTTTCTCGTGTGCAGCCCCCCTCCCCCTTCAGTGCATCTGCTTTTCTCTTTTTACAGTACCACTCTCATTTGCTTACCTTCTCTCATACCCTGTTCCACTCGTTTTTCCGCAATAGCATCTCTCGCACGCTCCCTTCCTCTCTTTCTGTAATAACCCCCTCCTACTTTCCCACAGATTTGTGATATCAGGAGCATGCTGGCTATAGAAAAAAAACATATATTTCTTTTATTTTCATTTCGTGTGCGCTCAGGCTGAATTCATGAAAGAATCATTTGATTTCAGTCTCTCTGTGTGAATGACAGTACAATTCTTCTGTGCGTACAATGGGGTCTAAAAGTCTGACACCTTCTTGCATAGAAGATTTTAAGAAAATTCATATACTTTTTTGGTAAATGTGATTTTTTTTTTTTTAATTTCGCTTAAATTTTCTAATTTAAAGGTGCTAATGAATTGTACTAAAGTGTAAAAATACCATATGTTTGCAGATATTTAGGGAACATGCAAAGTCCACATACTTCTTTCTCCGAAAATCAATCCTACAGCCAGTTATTCTAAATTGAAATGTGCATTCCGTGTCGGAATGTTTGTTTTTGTTTTGATCTGTTTGATCCCGCCCACTGCCAATTTACCCAATAGTATTTCAACACCCTAGGTTGCCAGTTGGCGAAAAGCACAGCATATTGCAGCTATGGAAGACAGCAAACAAACAGTTTCCGATCTCTAACCCAGACCAAAAAAGCCTTGGTATCCATGTAAAAAGCTCTATGACTAGAGGCATACTAAAACAGCGATAAATCAACCCATCAGCTTACAGTTTAAGGCTCATCTCCTTCCATTGTCAGTTGCACCTGTTGCGTCTCCTCAATCTGGCAACCCACATAAGGATCGAGTCTGAGGAAGTGGGGAAACAACTCTCTCCAATATTTTTAATTTGGTCTGCAGTACCCATTTCAAACACTAGCTGTCAATATTACATACTACACCTTTAAAACATTTTCATTGCAAATTGTATTATCAACACTAAAAGTTGCAGTCTGTTATTAAAGCAAAAGAGCGATGTACAAAATACTAATAAATTATCTGGGTGTTTGGCATGGTAATGGATATGACCATGTTGATATGTTTGGTCTTTGCGCAAGAGATCTGCTATGCTGCTGCTGCAGAGTAAGTACGGGACTTGCTACTACCAATACATACATGATACACTGCTGTGAGCAAGTAAGACATGCTGCTGCTGCTGTATAATATAGCGTACATGAATTTAAAGTTGCAGATCTGGGGAAGGTGGAGGGTTTCTGAAAGCGTGCTGCAAGTGCTACAGCAAATGCTGACCAAGTATTTGAAGGCTGAGCAGCGAGCTCATTGGCTACTGATACAGCAAGAACCAATCAGCTGTGCCCTATAGAGAATGATGTGATTGCAAGCAGATTGAGTTAAAGGGATAGTTCACCCAAAAATGAAAATTTGGTCATTAATTACTCACCCTCATGTTATTCCAAACCCGTTCATCTTCTGAACACAAATGAAAATAAAAGCCTAAATCTGTTCATCATATAAGCGATCAAATCTTGGACTAAACTCAATTCATATGCATTAGTTTTACAATCTTTTTATGAACGTTTTCATTCGAAGCGTCAAAGTTTCAGTTGCGCAGCTGTCTATGGAGGGTCAGAAAACTCTCAGATTTCATCATAAAGATCCCTTTAAGGACCCATCAGCCTGTGCCATCTAGAGTTTCATGACAGAACTTTGTATTAATTTTTCTCTCAAGTTCTCATGTTGATAATATATGGTAATTTGCAATGAGAATTATTTTAAATGAGAAATATGCTAAAAAAAACAAAAAAAAAAACGCATTTCTGTGTACTTATGGAATACGTGACCCACACACAAAGTTTACATCATGTAGATATAGCCTAATTTCAATCCTCCATCCAGTATGAAAAAATAAAAGAGAATTGTCGTCACCGATTGCGTAGTCACAAGTTAGCGGCCGTGTACAAAACTGAAGCTACTAGACAACCGAGGAGGTTTGTGAGTGTGTGTCAAGGGAATGAAGTTAAACTAAGTGCTGTTCAATAATTCAGTGACTGGGTAAACTTCAACTGTCCTTCTGCAGCTTAAAGGACACTCACTGTCTTTATAAGCTCCTTATGAAGCTCTATTGATCCTCTAACACAGCTTCATACACTATATAAACGTCAGATTAAAAAGCACCAGCTTCCTCTATGTGGGCTGGTCTCCCCCGTTGGGAGATTTGCCTGCATTACCATAATCTGACCAGGAGGTGGGGCTGTTTCTGTGACACTGCCTCTCTGATGTTCTGCATGTCTTCATGGCTCCAGGGCTTGTGTAGGAATGTTTAAAAGACTGCAGTGAGGGAAAAGGAATAACGTTGCGAGCATAAACGATCTGCTGTTTGCGATGTAATTTTAAAACAATGCGCAATCGATACGTTCATTAATTTTTCCCATTTCGTATCTGAGCGCCTTTGATATAGCCTGCTTTTTATCTGGCATGAACAGACCGGCTCAACTGCTCACGGCTTTCTGTTCTCTGTGTGTTGCACATGGCGAAGTTACTGTGAAATATAAATCAGAGGCAAATGAGAGAAAAAGGAACACGGTCAGCTAAAACTCTGCACTCTAGACTGCAGCCTGCATAATTCATACAAGCTCCAGATCTCTCGCTCGCTCTTTCTCTCATCGGCACTGACACACAGATACACTCACTCTTTCTCAATCCTGTTCCTCTCTTGCAAGCACATTCAAACTAACACAGACTGTGTCCCTCTCACTTTCTGCTGCAGAGTTCAAGGTATGGTGACTCTCATCAGTCACATTCAGTTCAGTCACACTGGACTAATGTTCACTCATACCCGGTCTGTCTGTCTGTTTCTATATCTGCCACGTCTTTCAGTCTCAGAGGTGGATCGTGCTTTTTGAGCTGCTCTCATTTTATTTCTAACAAACAGCAAACAGTCTGTCTGACACGCAAAAGCGTCTGCAAAATGAATAAATGAAAATGGCACTTTTACACTGATTATTTTCCTAAAAGCTTGCATTAAACCGTGCCCTTATGCTATTTTGTAATTTATTTGTTTTGGTGTCTCCTACATTAGGGGTGTATCAGTACATGTATTCATCCTGAACCGTCACAGTGCATACAGTCAGACGACGAATACAGGTGACCCACACTCCAATCCAGAAGGGGGCGCATATGGTAATGCAACGCTGTTTGCTAACCGCTACAACAGGAAAAAGCACAGAAGAAGAACAGGCGATCTATGCATAGATAAGTTTACATATCAACCGTGGAAAGACATCAATAAAACAGCTTGAGAATAACATTACATTTACCTCAGGCAAGTCATTTTGTGTCCACAGCATGTTAGTTCACTATAGAGAAATTAACTCTAGAAGCATTTTACTAAATACATGCATTATATTGGCTTGTATGTTCATTATATTTACTTTACCTGTTAGTAATGTCTTAATTATTTAAATTATGTTTAAATAAATTTGTCATGTAAATGATTATATTTCAAAAATAATTTTATAATTGGATTTAGACATTAATGCAAAACCTGCCATAAGTGCAATTTACATGTTTTTTTTTTGTTGTTTGTTTGTTTTGTGTGTGTTTTATTGATTGATTTCATTGATTGTTGATTATTATAACTCAAAATAAATAGCAACTGAATTGAATATTTTGGGCTATGTTGTTAATTGTAACCTTTAATATTATAGTAATGTGCAAAAAAGAATATAGTTTACAGCATTAGCTGAGATAGATTTTTTATCCTCATTTTTTAAAAGAGAGAGATTCATTTTTTCAATAAACCACTCTTTAATAAAAAAGTAAAAAATTAGCAATTTTATGTTTAGTTTTCTCCCCCATGCTGTACCGAACCCGTACCAAACCATGACTTCAATATCGAGGTACGTACCCAACCGTCATGTTTGTACACCCCTAGTTTTCATGTATCCGGGTAAAAAACATTTTCATTTTCTCATAACATACATTGCAGCATCACACAGTGTGTGAAATGGTTCAATGAAGGATTCTAACCCCTCCTTTCAGAGAGCTTCCTCTGCTCTGATTGGTCAGATAGCCCAGTCTGTTGTGATTGGTCTACAGCTTACAGCATGTGTCGGAAACAAAACGGTCATTACCACATCTGAATTTCAGCTACGCACGGTGATATGAACAGTAACAATGCCGTTGGTTTTACTGTATCAATGCGTAACAGAGTCCTCATCCTTTCTCATGTTACGAACCAAACTCTTCACCTCAGCTACATCTACAGTGTTTGAGGGCGGGGTAAATTTGACATCGTTCGTGGGCAGCCAATGAAGACCATATAAGCTGACATTCTGCAAATTCATTACAAAACTACGTAGAGTTCATGCAGGCAGCAAGACTGGAATTACTGACGACTCTTTTCAGGCACTTCAGAATCGATTCTTTCTTTTGGGAGACAATATCTGCATTTATTTTCATTTTGATCTTTAAAACTTTGCAGAGCTTTTACATTCACAAACAGCTATATAACACACTACATGAAAGGTAATAGCAGAATCAGTCCTTCTGATGATTTAAGTGGGTAATTCCTCTCACAATCATCTGACCTACCTCACAGTATTTCTGTAGCTTCCTCTCTCACTTTCCCCAAACTTTTTAGAGTAAACAAAAGCCATTTTCCATTCATTCACAAGTCAACTCATTCATATCGGCACAGTGACACATAAAGTGAGGCAATTTCCCAGCTTGGGTATCATTTTCTCAGCAAAGAATTGATATTTATATATGCCAGTTATCATTCTAAAAATAAATAAGATTTATACAAAATAATATTTTATAGACTGATAATAAAAAAACAATGACCACTTATTTATTTTAACCAATCTATAAAAAATATATTTTATATTTAGATTTATTTATTTAGAATAAACTAACATAGTACCATGGTGAATGTATTTATTTGTAAGCTGATATTCCCAAAATCTGCTTATATTTGAATATGCAACCTGTTTATATTTTTATATTTGCACATACATTATATTCGTTATATATTATATACATGTGCCATTTAATGCAATGTACGTTGATTTAATCCAGTGTTGCTCTAAAGTTACTCTAAAAAAGTAATTAATTACTAGCTATTATTTACATCTTCAACAGTGTAATTACTCTTTAAAAAGTATTGCATTTCTTATTATTACTAATTACTATCTAAACCCCATATCTGACCAGTTGAACAATACAAGGATAGACATGAAACTGCTCTTTTAATTCTTTCAAATAAATAATATAAAATTGCATGAATTATTCTTGAACTGATCAAATTTAAAGGGAGAAGGTTTCATTAAAAACATACATTTTATCATGGTAAATCCACAATAGTTTTATATAGAATTGCTCTATAGTCTACAGTATTTAATGCAATTACATCAGAAAATTAAGTGTAATCTCTTACTTTACTTTTTTGTAATTTAATTACAGTAACTAATTACTTACCCAACACTGATTATACAACACAAATACACAAACAAATGAACTCCAATCTAATCTACACTTTCTTGCCTGTGTCCCAAATATGCAGTGTTTCCTAAAACTCAACCAGGACTGTCTGGAAAGAACAGGACAGAAAGAAACAGAAATTCTGTGTAATATAATTTTAGTGTAACATTATTACTAATTTAATAATATGCCATTAGACTAAAAGAAAAGACACAGGAATTAAAGAGAGAGAACACTTAAGGCTCTGTCTCTGGAGTTATTCCAACAAAAATTCATCATTTGTGCATATATGTCAACTGGAGTGGAAATCACAGTGAAAAAGTGAAAACGCAAGACTAATATCTCAAACAAATCTACCAACTGGGTCCCACGCGAAACCCTTCGTTTCAACCACACCTACTCTGAAGGTCACTTGAAAACCATATGAACTGATTTACAAATCAATTTACAAGCAATTTAAAGCAATAAATCACATTTCTGCACTAAAACGCCACTATAGTCGCACTCTGTTCTTAAAGCACACTGAGCCGATGCTCATTTCTAAATCATAAAATGTAAATATAATATCAATGAAAACATCAATAAATTATGTTCATTTAAATCAAGTGCATGTCATAACAGGCAGTAAAACATTCACCAATGTCCGATTATAATAGGGAAGAAGTCCGAAGCCAGAGCTTATCTACATTTGAATGGGAATCCCTTTCTGTAGGGGCCTTGCCGCTGCCACCTGATCCCGTAACCAACCACATCCAGCAGATTTCCAGTTTCCCATCACGTGTTTTCGTGCTCCATGCCAACCAAAAGCTAACTGATACGTTGCCATCAACATTATTTTATACACATTTGTCTATTTGATGCTTCTCACCAAACTTACAACATCTCTGAGAAGCTTAGAAGCCTGCATGAATCACTGCACATCATGCTGCATTCTGTGAAATCACGTGTTTCAGACGAACATGGGCCACTCTATAGCCTGAAGATTCATGTACATTGCTTCATATTGATTGAACTCCATAGCCTGAGAGTACAGAATAATTGGTAATTTAATGCATGTCAATCTGATGGGATGGCAAACCGCTTTACCATTTATTACTTAAAAGTCCCCCTGTAGTCAAAAATTGTATCCATTAAAACTCATCTTTGATCACCAGAATTACATATTTAAAATAATTTTCCTCTAAAAAAAATGTCTTAATGCACTAAAATAGCTTGAATGTCATTCTACACCCTTGCTTCATTTAATATACGCCAATCTATGAATATGCTAATTAGCCCGCCTCCACTCACTCGCACAAGCTCAGATATCCACTCGGTCAACTTACTGAGGAAAATGCTTTGCAATACATTTCTGAAATTACATAATTTGGACAGTCCCCTCTGATAACAGATAACTCTAAATTGTAATGCTGACACGCATTTCCTTTATGAAACTATATGTTTCATGAAAAGCGCTATACAAATAAATGTGAATTGAACTGAATTGAAAAATTGTAACGCTTTTTACAACGTCGGACACATAATGGGAATTAATATGACTAGTCTTTTGCTTGACTACGTTATCAATCAGCTGCTAATAATGCTTATAGTCTTACTTCGCAGCATAGTGATGATATGCTAAAGCCGCTGGCACGTTGACGTGATTGGTTACAAGGTATTTGTAGCGATTTCACACCGTGTTTTTGAAACTGTTTTTAGATCACTGTAGTTTTAAGGAGAAAATAACACTTTAGTTTAATGTGTTCTTGTTACACATGTATTTACTATAGTAATAACCATAAATTAGGTATAATTACATGCAACTAACCCTAAAAATATCCTACCCTCACCCTAGAGTAAGTACATGTACTTAATTAATATTACTCAGTACTTATAGTTACATGGTGATAGGGACACATTCAAATAAAGTGAAACGAAAATACTCAGCAATGCTGTTGACTGATGAATTTGCACATGGTTTGTCTTAAAGCATATAAAAGAAACACCACATAGACATTTAAACAACATTAAAAACTTGATTTTCACCACAGGGGGACTTTAAACTAATAGTATGGATTTTTATGTTTAGTATTATTTTAAACCTTAAGCAATTTCAAAAGTGAAACATGCAATTAGAAAAAGCGAGGCAAGAAATGTACTACTGGGAAGCTAAGATGAATAGTTACTTTAGCTAAAAAATTAAAAAGGTATAGCGACAATTGGAATACATACTAGTTGGAAGCAAACACCTGATATCTAAACCTCATAGAAAACAATAGTAAAATGTGATACCAGTAACACTGGAATAGTTATGTGAATACTGCTCACTATGAGAATGCACTAGCATCTAATGTATTAGTGAAACTGTAAATGGTATTAGTCGCTACTAGTAATTGTCGTTGTTTTAAAGGAATAAACGGCTTGCCACAGATGTGGTCAATTCCTCTCTCTCTGCTTGTGTGCTTGTGTGTGTGTGTGTGTGTGTGTACTGGTGGTGTACACCTAAATGTTTATAACGGTGATTAGAACAATACTGCAGAGACGCCCAAACACAAGCGACCCGTCTTCCCGCTCTCCTCTAGAGCAAAACATTACATTCACTGTGAATGCAATGTCGTTACCCGTTAAACAATGAAGAGCCCCGCGCATCTGCCACCAGTCACAGTCACAGTGAATAAACTTACCGCAGTCTTCACACAATACGCTCTCCACATCTTTCTTGAGGGTCTTCTCGCTGGTGCTGTCCAGAGGAGCAAACGACGCTTTGAATACTAAAGGCTCCTCCGTAGGGTCCATGAAAAAGATATATCTGTGGTGCTTCTCCACCGCCACGCACGGAGCCTCGGAGCCGAATTCCCCGACGGTGACGAGCTGCTCGCGCTCCAGCCCGCCGCTGTTCACCGGCCACACGTCCAGCACCTTGACATTCACACTGTAGGGCTCCACGGAGACGTTCTCGGGCAGCGAGCTCACCTCGCCTTCGATCACCACGGCCGATCGGTAAGCCTGGTCCTGCAGCGAATCCAAACTCGGGGCGTAGCAGGCGAAGGAGACCCCGATGACGAGCATGGAGAAATGCACCGGATCAAGCCTCCTCATGCCGTCTGCTGTGGCTCAGGGGCGGCCGGCGGCGCTGCTGCAGTGCTCTCGGGGCAGAAGGTGCTGGGGGACTGAGTGCGAATGGGCTTGCGCAAGTGTCCATGCCATCTGCGTGTGCTGCTTTCCCCATGCACTTGGTGACGGGGAAACACCAGCCGCTGAGGAACCGGAATCAGCCCCGGTCACTGCTGGGCTGCTGCATTCTCCTTCAACGCACAATCCCCAAACTCAATAAGCATGCATGCATAAATGACGCTCCTTTGCTGCAAGACGCTCCTCTCGCACACACACACACTCCCTCTTTCTGTGTATCTCTCTCTCTCTCTCTCTCTCAATATATCTATCTATCTATCTATCCAGCCAATGTCATCATCGAGACGCCTCGCTCGTGCACACAAAAGCGGGGAAGCGAGCGAAAAAGGTCCAGAAATGCGCTCCGCCGAGCAAACGACGCGCAGCACGCGCTACTGTTCGGCTGGGCGATGCAACAAGCGCGCGCCCTCCGCTTTTACGTGAGCAGATCTCAGCCGTCTGCTGAAAGTTCTGGCGCAAATGCACTAATGACACGGGAGCGAGCGAGGGAGCCGGCCGGCCAGCCGTGGAACGAAATCCCTCGAAAGCAGCCTGCCGGCGTCGCGTCGTTGCGCGATGTAAAATGGTTTGTGTTTATACGCCGCGCGACATCAACTAATAGAGAAACGGCAAGACGGGCCACCGCGGCAGACCGCTGACGCGATGACTAACGCTGCGAAAAGCAGCTGGAAATGTAATCGATGCCTTGTGAAAAAGTGCGTTTGCCGTGATTTTCTACTCGAGAACAATCCGCAATTCAGGTCACATTCACCATTTTGCCCCAAAAAGCGATCCGCCACGCGCCAAGAAGACAGATACACAGCAAACCAGCGACCATCCTATCAGCCATATTTACCCCGGCAACAGGTCCTGCGGGTATTTGCCGTGTACCGCGAGGGCTCTATAATGAGAGGAGGGGACCGGTCATTGCGCCGTCGTGACAAGTCAAAACTAAATGAACGGAATGATTCGCAACAGTCCCGAGGATTGTTTTGTGCTCGGGTTTGGACTGGGTTTTAACTTGAACATTAGGGTTACATCATGCGTAAATGCGTCGCGAGAGAACCAATGTGCCATTGCTGTCCTGTCCTGAGGCTGCTGTAGGGCGACATCTGCAGACGCAACGCGGGTGTGTAATGCAATAGAGAAATGCGCTGCGAACACCTGCCTCGCGTCAGACGCACGTCGATACACTAGTTTTCACATTTGCTTTATTGGGTCAATGACAAATAAGAATGTTCGAGATGATAAAAATGGACTTTAAAACACGTGGAATCTTTGCATTTATCCTGGATTTTTATTTTTTATTTTTTGAAAAAACATTTAAATGAAATAATGAAAATCACGAAAAATATTAATATTTTAAAATATTTATTATTAATATTTGTGAGCAATTAAAAACAATATCTAATTTAGCTTTTTCATAAAAGGGTCAAAAAACGGTCCAGAAATTGTAATATATGGAAATAATAAAACTAAGTCAGTTTTGGTTAAGAATATAATTAATATTTGAACATTTTTGTCTGCCAAACTTGACAAGAAAACCATAAAACATACACTGTAAAGATTTGTTTTGTCAACAACATTTTTTCTTTTGTCAATTCAACTTAATCATTAATGTAGTTCAGATAACATAATATTTTGAATTTCTTTTGATGAAATCAATCGCCTTCATTGTATTAACTCAAATTTTTTATTTCAATGAACTCGAAATTTTAAGGCAACCAGTTGCATAAACTTGCAGTTAACCAAGGGGTAATCAATGTTATTTTTCCAATTCAATTTACATCAATCTACCTTTTTATGTAACAGACTTTAAAAAATTAGGACCACTCTTCAAGAAAAACATTAGTGTCTTAACTTTTAAGGCTATGGTTTATGCAACCGGACCATCATCAAAATATGTTTGAAATTATTGCTATTCATAGAATCAAAGTGGAATTAATGATTTTAAAACGTATGCCACTGATATGAATACAAATATTACATTTATGAAAACTTTTAGTGTCCAATTTCACTATTAACTATGACTTTTACCTCAATAAACTCCTAATTACTGCTTATTAAGTAGTTATTGGGTAGGATTAAGGGATATAGAATATGGTCATGTAGAATAAGGCATTAATATGTGCTTTATAAGTACTAATAAACAGCCAATATCCTAATAATCAACTCACAGTCAGAATTGGACCCTAAACTAAAGGGTCACTGTGATTTTGCCATGCAAGACATGTTCCTGGATCAACATATTTTGTTGATCCTGGAACAACATTCCTTTCCGAAAACTTGGTCCTAAGCTTTCCCCAACCCCCAACCCCTAAACCTAACCCAACCCAACCCATAACTTATCCCTAAAATCAGAGGGAAATGATAGTTGAATAACACTTGTGGAAGCAGGTTGTAACCCTAAACTTGACATTGGATTGGAATGTTGTTCCAGGATCAACAAAGATGTTGATCCAGGAACATGTTGGACTTGGTGAAATCACATTCACCAAATTAAAGTGTTACCAAACTTTGCATGTGTTTTCAACTGAAAGATACATTTCTTATCAATTTATAAATAAACATTTTCTACACCTACTCATTTAATCAGCAACAATCTGAGAATCCATTCACTCATTCATAATCATGCTGAAAAGTCACGTGTTCACAAGCCCACTGTGGGCTCGGCGCTGTCCGTGGTGCTGAAGCGCTGACAGCTGCGACTGCCCATGATCCCATCATTACTATCACAAAGTCCTGTCGTTTTGTCTGTGATTATGGAATCTTACAATGAATTTTTTTTTTTTACTTTAGTGTTATTATAAATAATTATGCACACTTATAAAGCCTACTGAGAGTGTAACAAGATAAATGCAAAAGAATGTATGATTGAATAACAGCAATAAAACGCCAACATGCTGATTATTATTATTTATTAGCTCATTCTTTCGAATCTCAATGTCTTTATCTCTCTCACACACATACACGTATTTAACAAATGCACGCGAGCCACCAGAATACGAGAGATAATCTACATAAACAAAGAGGTAAATAACACGAATGCAAGTACACACAACTACCAAATGACTTAATGAAGAAGTGAACTGCTCTATGCACAATCTTAACGCTGATATGACTTTCACTAACACACTCCTGATCTGCAGAATCTCACGGACTGCAGAAATAGAGCCGCTCTACCAGAGGGAGACTTCAAGATGCGCAACGCATTCAATGAAAGTCAATGGAGAAGTTGATACTGAACAAACCGCTTTTTCTGTAGAAACTACCGAAGATGTTTTATTTTATGAAAGCCAGGTGTATTTATACATTAATGTATCCACAAAAAAACTCACATCAGGGCTAATATGTGATTGTCTTACAGGCTTTTGCAGTCTTTTTGTTTTGTTTTATTTTATTTTGTTTGGTGAGTCTTTAAAAATAGATAATTTTCACATTCATAAGTAATTTTAAAAACTATATACATATTTGTTTCCGAGATGTAGCCCAAACTGGAATTTAAGAACTACTCAAACTATTCTGTGGTGAAATACTGTTAAGATAACACAGCAGGCTTTAGTTCATTTCAGAATTTCATTGATTGTAACCATCTTCGATTATTTTATTGCTTTTTTTCCTTGTAAATGTTGTGTTTGTTGCTCACCTGATCCAAGTTGACCGTTACGCTTCGTCCAACGGTCGCCGAGGTTTTCGTCTCCTCCTTCAGAAAGAGTCTCTGGCAGCAGATCTCGCGAGAGTTCGGCGGTCGCTCAGCAGCAGTCGCTTTTGCAGCAGGGCTGAGGGAGACGAGAGAGAAGGTACGCGGGGAGGCTGCATCATGGCGGACAGAGACAGTGGAAGTGAGCAGGGTGGATTCGCCACAGGCCCCGGCGCCGGCCCGATGCACCCGGGCGCCGCATCGCGGCTCCAGCACGACACGGAGGAGCTCGCCTCGAAGCGGGTCGACATCCAGAACAAACGCTTCTATCTGGACGTCAAGCAGAACGCCAAAGGCCGCTTTCTGAAGATTGCAGAGGTCGGGGCCGGCGGAAACAAGAGCCGCCTGACTCTTTCCATGTCCGTCGCCGTGGAGTTCCGCGACTACCTGGGAGACTTCATCGAGCACTACGCCCAGCTGGGCCCCAGCAACCCCGACATTGTGCAGGACGAGCCCAGGAGGGCGCTTAAGAGCGAGTTCCTGGTGCGGGAGAACCGAAAGTACTACATGGATCTGAAGGAGAACCAGAGGGGGCGGTTTCTCCGGATCCGGCAGACCGTCAATCGCGGGCCCGGCCTGGGAACCTCGCAAGGCCAGACTATCGCTCTTCCGGCCCAGGGACTCATCGAGTTCCGCGACGCGTTGGCCAAACTCATCGACGACTTCGGCGTAGACGAGGACCCCGCGGAGCTGCCCGAGGGCACGTCGTTGACAGTGGACAACAAGCGCTTCTTCTTCGACGTGGGGTCCAACAAGTACGGCGTTTTCATGCGGGTGAGCGAGGTGAAGCCCACCTACCGCAACTCCATCACCGTGCCCTGCAAAGTGTGGTCCAAATTCGGCACGACCTTCTGCAAGTACGCGGACGAGATGAAGAAGATCCAGGAGCGCAGCCGAGAGCGGAGGGCGCGCGAGATGCTACCGGAGGGCCTGCACGAAGACGACGGGGACGAGGACTAATGCATAGCATATATATACATGTGCACAGAACGAATGACATGATAATCAGACGTTACTGTAATATGGGATCGCTCTACACACACAACCTTCACAGACTCAACAGTTGCATCTCTTCACTCATCGCCGGAAGTTACCCACTTACCCACCATTTAACAGTAAGACGCTGCTATCGACAACATGTATGAACCGTGTCCAGGATGGTGCAGGAGTGTGTGTATATCCCGCTTTACCCACGTGTGTGACACATCCAAGCTCTTATGCACTGCGAAATCCTCTTGTTTTCCAGTACAAATATGTGTATAAGTATCGTTTTAAGAAAAACCCAGCAGTGTGCACAATTTTATTCCTAGCACTCATGACACACAGCAGAGAATGTCAGTACTGGAAACAAAAGAACAAACCTAGTCAATGGTAAAATTACACTTTCTATAAACATTTGTCCTGTGTGATAGTTGACACATGAGTGGGGTCAGTTGAAATACAAGCTTTCTAAACACGTCAGAACTGACACCTGTCAATCATGTGGCCAACCTGATGACGCAGTGTGTTTTTTGCAGATTTTAAAATGTACTTTCTTAATAAAAACTACAAAGTGAGGTGAAAATGCTGCTGATATTCAGCATGCACACTGGGGGTTTTAACAAGAGCATGCAAAGCCAGTGACGTAAATCTAGCTTGCTGCTTATTAGAGCAAGTGACCCCACTTTAACTCGTCTTGTACAGTACTGCTTGTCGAGTATATTTGTTTTAAGGGTATTTTACTGGAAAACAAGATGGAAAATCTTTTTTTTTTCTTTTTTTTTCTTTTCTTTTTTTTTCTTTCTTTTTTGTTTTTGTTTTTGCAGTGTAACTATTTCCAATGGTGCAAATTGACAAAGAGGAAGAAATATATATTTGAATTACTAGTGCTTGACTTCCAGCACAAAAGCTATTATTTAGGAACCATTTGAACCAAAGGTTCAACATGCAAACGGACATCAGAAGTGAAGATACAATGATTAGTGCCGTGCATATTCGAACACGCACTCTGTCTGAATATTCAATTTACATAAACAGATGTCACCCCTTCTGATTCGACTTAAAGGTGCACTCACTCATCTTTCCATCATTTAAAAGTTTTACGCCGATTGCATCGTGGGGGCCGCCGTGATGAGATCACATGACCAGCCAAAATATCTACATAAACTCAATCTTATTGACACTTTAATTTCCAGAATAAGTCTAACTTAAACCAAAATATGAATGAGTGCACCTTTTAAATGCATACGAGGAAATCTAGGTGTTGTTTGCTCATTTTAACTCTATACACGAAGCAAATGAGATTGTTTGTTTGCACGCGTCATGCAATGTGTACTTCGGTAGCCGCACAGCGAAGGCATTGCGAAAACGACCGGTTGACGCTTGTTCCTGTTAAATACGAACCCTGTTGCACCATGCCCACTGACATTTGGGCAGATGGTTTCATTGAAGTGCTAACTTAGATATACAAACTATGATTTTGTGAATCAGATGTACTTAGATCCTTATGAAATTGCCCACGTTTTCTGTGGGAATTTTTCTTTGTTTTGTTTTTTTGGGATGGGGTGGGAGGGGGGGTACTCAAAAAGGAGTTGTCCACTAGTGTGAGTTGCGTTAATACCTGCGCGGAGCATCCTCTACAACGTCAAAAAACAACTCTGGTGCCTTATATTCTCCACACGTTTACATGCTTTACGTGTCCGATCATTTTCTTTCTGATCGCTGTTTGTCTTTCTTTGTCGTTCGGGGTCACAACGGCATTGTTGCTGTACCACTCGTGGTGCTTCTTCGATGACTTCTTCGACAAGCCAATCAAAGGAAGAGGCGCACGGGGCTCTCGGCCCTCCACGTTGCCGGGAAAAGAACGATGATGTCATAATCAAACAGTCCTGACGTAAACATGGACGTGCTACGTTCGCGTCGTATCGGAATTACTTGGATCCTAGTGGCAAAACTCATGTGCGGTTTTGTCGTTGATGGCAAAATTTCCAAATGATGAAAAGCGTATAATTGCGGTAATTCCGACACGATGTGAATACAGCAGTAGTCACCTAAAGGCGGTGGAGGTCTGCTCCTTGTGCTCCGTATAAAAAAAAAATTAAATTCATTTAAAAAAAAAAAAATAACACAGTTAAAAAAATGAAAAAGCTGCGTGTAAAAAAAACAAACAAAACAAAAACAGCGTAATAAAGTTGTACAAATGTTTCTCGCTACAGCCCAGCGTTATGCTAATGTAGGCCTATATAAGTAGACTTACGGCCGAGGCAGTAGCCTGTATGATTTTTTTGTATGGTGCTAATATCCCCGTTCGTGGGATTTTTTTCTGCCGGTCTTACTTATCAGTTGCTGAATTCGTTTGTTGTCAACCTTGTTACATCGCACCTTGAGATTTTTCTTTTCTCACTAAAATTACAGTGCTAACATTTCAGTATCGTGTGCAATATATTGTAGGCTGCGTGCCAATGGCGATGTTGCGCAAAATTCAGTCCCCATGCAGGTTCCGGTCCCCCTTTGGACCCCCAAAGCGAAACTCTTGGCTAAAAGACATCATAATGGATAGTCTTTTCAATGCCTGATTAGAAATCCCAAAAAATCACTTTATGATGTTGAGCTATTTAAATACAACAATTAATGTCTTTCAGATTTTCACACTTCATATTATGTAACTGAAGCTATAAATGGTCAAGTCGAACAGCTAGTCTTCTAATCCGGTTGATTAGAAAGTTAACTTCCAGAAATACTATTTTGAGTATCTAGATGATAATGTGATGTTTTTGAACAGGCATTACAGATGGCTACCTCTTGGGGTCCCAGGGGGGAAGGATTTTGCGAGGCGATTGAATGTTGCTCGATGTCGGCATTCTGTGTGTGTGGATACTCGTCCCCTGCGATTACAAAAAATAAAGTTACGCGTGAGGCTCGCTCTAACTGAAACATTTCTCTGCGTATTAAACGTACCTTTTTGACTGCCCAAGTCAAAGTTTTTAGGGTCTAGTAACCTAACCGGTCACCACAAACAGGGACCGTCTGAAAGCACCCGTGCATACGGCGGCAAATCTGCTCTCCGCCAATCAGGCGCGATCCCTTCGGTGTGACCTCAGAATATCGATGTAGTCACTTCTCTGTGGTTGGAGTAGTTTCTAATATATGTATTCTTGTTTTATTTTTCATTTTAGCCAATGTTAAATGCACAATGCTTCAGTCAGAGATATTCATAACTATTTATTTGATAAAATATCTGAAGAATGTTGTTTAGGATAAAGACCTTTTTTCTCAAACCCTCTTGATGTAAGCCAGCTCACTAGTATTGCTGAGACCTGCGGTGAAAAGCCTGTTGCTGTCAGACCCAGACATCACAAATACTCAGATATGTGGGGTTTTGTAAAAACAAGACCTTTGTATCTAGTAAAGCCACCAGCCTACAGACAGTTTGGGGGTTTCCAGCCACAGACCCCCATGCTAAAGACCCGTTTCGTGCTAAGCACACGAGGAAGTCTATGGGGGATCAAGGCTGACATTATTCCTGTGGAGCGTTTAGTCTCTTGTTTACCACTGCACAATATTAAAGCATACATAGGCACTTTGTCTCGCTCGATATATGCCCTCGCATCTCTTCTGAATCTGAAACGCCATGCTTTGCTTGTAGGGGCTATTTTAAGTCCATTTGTACACTGTAATATTTCTTTTCCTCTGAGACCGGTAAGCAAATCTTTTTTCCTATCACTGCCCGGATCCGATTGCGAAAACTGTTCAATGTGTGCCACAGTATGAAATCAGAAGGAATCGAAACTGGAAGTAACACTGAAAGGGTGTTTCCTAGAGCAAAACAATGCAAATCTGCAAAAACACGCCGCTTTTGCTCAGTTGAAGCCCTTGATGGAACGAGCACATGTTTTAAGTCAAACATGAAGGTGCTATTGGGTACTAAACGGCTCAATCCTGTCCAGGTGGCAGCGTTCAGCCAAGAATTTCTTGTAACGTTCATCTAATAGTGTTTAAGCTCTCCACCAGCAAAGACCAGTATTGGTTTGATGCACAACAGGCTGTGGGGACAAAAAAATCAGATGGTACTCTGACTCTATTTTAGTCTATTCTCCAATTAGTGGTGCCGATTCTAACGACACCTGACCTTAATGAGTGGAGCGTGTATTTGTGAACTAACAGAGCTGCACAGACAGCTTAAAGCCCTTGCGTATCTGCATTTTCCAATATACGAAGAGCGAATCGCGACCTTTTAACTTGATCTACGTGTTAATCTCATGAAGTGTGTGTGTGTGTGTGTGTGTGTGTGTGTGATTATATGGATCCCCTTCCCTGTTAAACCACGGCCAGTCACGAACTTGGGTTAGTTCTCATACTTCACGATCCTTCGGTCTCACAAGCTCAAGGCTTCGACCTGCTTAGCATGTAACTGTGAGCGTTTTGCGTATTAAGCAGACTGTCTGGGAGGGGTCCTGCATCGAGGGTCAATGCACAAGGAGGGTATTCACATATCCCACCAACCATTTCCTTTTTATTCCCTATCAAATGTGTTGTACTTAAAAATATATATATGACCTGTGATGTGTGTGTATATATGGTTTGTTACATATGATGCGCCTCTTTATTAAAAAAAGATAGCATATATATAAATATATATATAAATATATATATAAAAATATGCACTAGATTCCTATATATGTATTCCTATATGCACAGGAAATGTACATAGGAAAAAGCATATTGCCGTTTTTTTTTTTTTTTCCTTTGTATTTTATACTTACAGAAAGCAGTGAATCAAATGGATAAAATACTTGCACTTTAAATATATAAAGAAAATAAAAAATCAGCATATTATTTTTGATAGGTGACCTCACATTCAAAGATTCTATAATTACTTTCCAGGCTTTGTGACAATTGCTGTTTGGCAGAAATCTATGAAGTTCTTCTACATATTGAAGTCTATTTTGTCTGTGTTACAGAAGGTTTACTAAAGTAAATTGCATGATGACTAAGTAGTGCACCAACTGTTATTTTCTTTAGTTGGTTAAAATGTCTAATGAAAAAATACTGTGATGATTATTCTCATGTGTGTACCCATGTTAAACTTAAGTCCTACATTCAAAGGTATTTTGTTCTGCCTTTCCTATAACATGAATATGGTGCTTAAATTGGCTTAGAAATCCACCGTGTTCTACTCTTCATCATTGCCACAACCATCCTCCTCTGCATCCTCTGTTTGTTCCCTTTGCTGTTTGCGTGTTCTCACGATTTTATTCAGATTTACGTTTCTTGGTAACAAGTGTGTTTTTGTACAGGTACGTATGTTGTTCTTGAGTTGGAAAGCCTTTGTGTCTGAAAATGACTAATTGCAATAAATCATCCATTCCTCCCTGGCAGCGATTGGTTTTTGCGTCCTTGAATTCTAACATCCTGGGGTACGTTTCCCAAAGCGAACTATGGTCGCAACTTCTGTTCTTACCAATAGAGTTCAAAGGGACTTCCGACCATAGTTTACTAACGATGCTTTCGGGAAACGCACCCCAGATCTGCTCAGTTCCAGCTGCTTTTTAAAGGAATAAATGACCCAAATTTGATGGCAATTCTGTCATCATCCATTGTTTGGACCCCATTGACTTATAAAATATCTAATTGCGCTCCACGGAAGCATGTTGTACAGGTTTGGAACCACATGAAGGCGAGTAAATGATGACAGAATATTTATTTTTGAGAGAACTACTGTATTTCTTTATAGGTTAGAGCGATGGTTCACCCAAGAATGAAAATTCTGTCATTTACTCACCCTCAAGTTGTTCTAAACCTGTGTGTTTCTTTCTTCTGTTGAACACAAAAGAAGATATTTTGAAGAATGTTGGTAATCAAAGAGTTGACAGTAGCCATTGACTTCCTTAGTATTTATTTTTTCATTCTAAGGAAGTCAATGGCTACTGTCAACTGTCTGGTTAACAACATTCTTCAAAATATCTTCTTTTGTGTTTAACAGAAGAAAGAAAAGTTCATTTTTGGGGGGTGAACTATCCCTTTAAACCAAGTACAGAACACAAGAAACCCAAAAAAAATTAGTTTAGTTCAGCCAAAAATGAAATTTGTCTATTTACTCACCCTCATGTCATTCCACACCTGTAAGACCTTCATTCATCTTCAGAACACAAATGAAGATCTTTTTGATGATCTGAGAGGTTTCTGATCCCCAATAGAAAGCAATGCAATTACTACATTCAAGGTCCAGAAAAATATTAAAGACATCATTGAAATAGTCAACATGACTTCAATAGTTCAACCTTAACGTTATGAAGCGACAACAATATTTTTTTGTTCACAAAAAGAAAAACAAAAAAATTTACTTCAACATTTTGAATCTTTCTCCTATGCTGTTGACATGTTCCACATCTGAACGCTGGCTCAGTATTGGCGGACGCTGTTCATGTGAGCAGCACGATGTATGCGTGGGATACTGAGGCTGTAGCCGGCGTTCTGACGTAGGACCTGGAAGCGCTGCACTGTGCTTACTACATCAACAGCATAGGAGAATGACCGGGAAGAGAAAAAAAAAATAATTTTATAATTATTAAGTTAATAAAGTTATTTTTGCTTTGATTTTTTATTTTAACAAGGTCTTTAATACTTTTCTGGACTTTGAATGTAGTAATTGCATTGCTTTCTCTCGGGGATCAGAAACATCTCAGATTACATCAAAAATATCTTAATTTGCGTTCCGAAGATGAACAAAGGTCTTACGGGTGTGAAATGACATGAAGGTAAGTAATTAATGACAGAAATTCCATTTTTGGGTGAACTAACCCTTTAAATTGCTTTAAACCCCATTAAATAAAGTGCACAACAAGTGATCAAAACGTTTATTGAAATAAATGTTATGGTCTTTACAATACTAACACCTCTTACAGGTCCTTTATACATGAAAATATATACAAATATCAACATTTAACATGTAAAGTTGGCAAACAAGCCTTGCTAGCTTCAGTCACCCACTGCTAAACAGTCAGGAAGAATCCTCTGACCAGTTTAAAAGTGCTTCTGAGATGAAAGTGACATTTATGCAGTCTTGACCAGCATCCATTGCTCCTTCAAAAATTAATAGGAATGCAACAATACATTTGATGACAAATAATGAATCTAAATATGAATTCCCATCAGTTAAAGCTAACAAGGCTGGTACTAAGGCTATACGAATAAATGAGAGCAGGTACAGGGGGAGGGCGACCTCAATGTAGTCCATCAGTGTGCCCCATTCACTAAAAGCTCACAAATTTCACTGACAAATTTTACTAAAGAATAGAGACCACCACAGCAGTGAGCCATTTTGATCTCAAGACTAAACTAATATTACTAAATAATACTGTGATGGTTGGTCACTCATGTTTCATTCAAACTGGACCCTAACTTTAACCATTTTACTCAATACTACAAACTGGGCATGTAGTTAAATGACAAAAAATGAAATTATATTATTATTATTATAGCAGCCAAGACCTCAAACCCAGACTACTCCATGTCAGTATATTCCAATTTTCCTGAACATCAAAACAGTGTTTGTATTCACAATTTAAAAATACTTAATCCTAGACTAAGTGCCCTTTCAGTTTCAACAGAATCATACAATGTTTTTTTTATTCGTTTTTTGTGCCAAATATCATCTCGGCACCGATGTGTAAAATATACGAAACAGCCAGTGAAAACATGGAGCTGTGCAGTTGTTTGATGAGAACAAACTGCAGAACTTTTGAGATGCATTCAGCTGATCCCAGCAAGTTGCTTGTCTTACCATTAGATATATATTGGGTGATATTGTTTTTGTGTGAGTTTCTTTCTACATGTAGGGCAGCTGTGAACTCGGCTGAGAGAGTCGCGGATGCACTGACTGCAGAAAAGGTGGCCGCACTTTGTGGAGACCATGAGCCGACCACTGTCAATGATCTGGAAATGGAATCAAAGATGCATTTACAAAGTCAGATGTTTTATTTAAACAGAAATAAATCATATTATAGACCAGAAGAAATATTTAGGTCAATTAAATCATTTCATCCACAATTAAAATGGTTCATCATTAAAGGCCCTTTCAAACCAAGGATAATGAAACAGTTCTAAAAATAAAATTTTAATGTAAAAGAATAACAGTTCACACCATAATGATAACGGCACAGAGGAATGTTGTTGGAATCACTTTCAGAACGATTTTTTTTCCCAGCTGATGAATGAAGAGTACAGATTAAGAGAGAAGCTGTCATGTATAGGTATGAAACAGCTTCACACATGGCCTTTTCCACCACACAGAATCATTATTTCTGTGTTGCAAAAATTCAAATGATCATAGAAGTACTGGGAATAAAGAATTATGCTTTGATGACTACAGTAGTGATCAAAATACAGTGGATCACCTTTTGAAAGCAACTTAATGCTTAAAATAAAGAATATATCAATTGCATCATTCACCAGTGGGTGGCGACAAGTGACTTAAATGTATTTGTCATTGAATCAAGAAATTAGTTCAAAAATGCCGATTCATCCTGTAATGAAACAAGTGAATCTTTATGAGCGAGTCATTAAATCGTTCATTCAAACCGATGTTTGAAAAAAATAAAATAAAACAAAGCTCAAACTGACACCAACAGATGCAGACATTCGTAAGGACAAAGTCCTTAAAATATATATATATATATATATATATATATATATATATATATATATATATTATATTATATTATATTATATTATATTATATTATATTATATTATATATATATATATTATATTATATATATATATATATATATATATATATATATCTGAGTGGATAAGCATTGCTACGGACTTCATTTGGACAACTTTAAAGGCGATTTTCTCAATATTTAGATTTTTTTTTTTGCACCCTTAGATTCCAGATTTTCAAATAGTCGTATCTCGGTCATATTGTCCTATCCTAACAAACCATACATCAATGGAAAGCTTATTATTTATTCAGCTTTCACATGTATAAATCTCAGTTTAAAAAAATTGACACGTATGACTGGTTTTGTGGTCCAGGGTCACATTTAAACAATAAGTATTTTGTGGCTCTTTAATGTGTCATTACAGATCGCTATAGTGCCTCAGTTCAAGCGGGGCACGAACTGATCATCTCTTCAAACTAGTTAAATAATAGGGTCAAATAAACATGAAATAACATAAAAAGAAATGTTGTTTCAACCAAGGAAAGACATCAGTACACACCATTTTTCAAGTTCAAGTCCACAGATATTAATCTACTAACTCTCCGAACTGCTTTATCAGACAAAACAGTGAATGCGGCATTATGATTGGTTAGATTGCCTGTCAATCAAACTCCCAGCAAAGGGTCAATTGGCCTTAAATGATGACAGCATTCATTTTGTGGTGAATTAACAATATAAAGGCCAAAGTATACTCTATGTGTGCAGCCCGGTTTTTCCTCTTTACACACAATCTGCACATGTGCATTGAATTTTTTTGCACTAACTAGTTTGTCCACAAGAACCTTTGATTCACAAGGTAGTCAAAGAAATGTGGAACAGAGAAAAATGTTTGCCAGCTACAACAACGATGAATAGCTACATGGATGAGAGACTGCAAAGAGGGCGGAAAGTACCTGCATTTGTACAAATGGTTATAACTTGTGGAGAGAGAGATTGCTCAGGATGTGGGCAATGACGTAATATTCTCTCAAAAGAGTTGTTGTAATGCACATGCGTCAAACAAAGAATATTTTAGGCTTAAATGAACTGCATACATGATTATTTACCTTAGTCACGCACATAACTTACCTCTGAATAAGCATCCATGCAAACAGGACAGCTAACAGCACCTGGTGTAGACCTACGGCCAGCAGAACACAAAAAAAAACAAAAAAACAAGTCAACAGGAGAATATGGAGGAATACAGACTGATCTAGACTAGTTAACTAGATGTTAACTTAGTGTAAAAGTTCACAAAGCTGCATCCACAAAATCTGCATACAAGGATTAAGATTATCATTTAGTATAGGCCTAGGGCTGGGTGACATGGCCAAAATAATTATCACAATAAAATTTTTCATATCAGTCGATATAATTACCATGATAATGTCAATTCCTTATTCAGTTCAAGTTTAAGGGCAGATTTTTGCTCCTAAGTGAAAGTTGTAGAAACCAGACCAACAATCGTGGTTTTAAACTACTCTTTATAGTCAGAACTTCACGTTTCTTTACACTTTTCCAGTCATTTTTCCTTAAAACATTTTCGTAGAAAAATTAATTACTTAGCTTCTGCTTGTGCTAAAGGATGATATTGTTTAATATCAATATTCATTAATATCATAAATATTGTTTAATATCACAAACACAGGTTTGTGTTTCTTGACTTTGTGGCACGCATCTTCAGCACAGTTTGCATTGCAGGTTGCAATAATAATAATAATAATAATAACAACAACAATAACATACAGGTTCCGCCTCTTAGAAATGCACATTTGGCAGTAGTTTGAGCTGACAGTAACAGTAGCTTGAGTTAGGATGTATATGTATATTTATTTTCATTAAAAAAAAACACAAAAAAAAAACAACAACATTAACATGTATAAAAATTATAACCTCATTTTTATATGGTAAAATTTAAATATTCTGACTGTTTGAGTTTTTTAAAATTAACCATTTGTCTTCCATAGTAGCATACATTTAAATCATGGTAACCACAGTTAAAACCACACATAACTGCACCTCAATACCATGGTAAAATGTAACTATATGGTTTCTACGGTATTTGTATAAAATACAGTAGCCTAAATTGTATAAATGCCCAAATGCTAGAGTTTAAATCACAAAAAAATACTGTAATAATATTCCATTACTCCTTTAAAACATTTAAAAGATTAGTTCAATTTAAAATGAAAATTACCCCAAGCTTTACTCACCCTCAAGCCATCCTAGGTGCATATGACTTTCTTCTTTCTGATGTATCCTGACACATCCAATCTTTATAATGGCATTGAATGGGAACAACGAGTATGAAGCTCAAGAAAGTGCATTCATCCATCATAAACATACTCCACATGGCTCCGGAGGGTTAATAAAGGCCTTCTGAAGTGAAGCGTTTGTGTAAGAAAAAGTTATAAAGTAAAATATCTAGCTTCCACCAGACAGCAGTAAAACTCTCGCAGTTCAAAATGCTTACTCTTCATCCTACTCCTTCCATTTTCAAATTACGAAAAAAGCGTAACTGGCGCAACATATATGTTTATGATGAATGGATGCACTTTCTTCAGCTTCATACTCGTTGGTCCTGTTCACTGCCATTATAAAGCTTGGATGCTTGGGGTAATTTTCATTTTAAAAGTGAACTACTCCTTTAACAAGTCTACATTAATGATATAATAAAAGATGATATGAATATCCCACATTTCTGCCACAATACCAAGGTGCAGTTGGTGTTACTACAGCAAATCCATGGTAAATGATGGCGATTTGTAGATTGAAAAGCCTCTGACTATATTGTCGTGCACAGCGTTTGTCCTGTTTGTCAGCTCAGTTTCATCTGGCTTAGTTATCGCCAAGACATGTGTGTTCATGGCTGAATTTAAGCACTTCTCACTGGATCTCACAGCGCTGTTTAATGGTCACAAGACCGAGACCTGTCAGCGAGTAAACACATCTGCTACAGTAAGCTTGCGCTGCAGTTTGAACTTCGAGCCGAGTGGATAAATGGTCCATATACATACAACATTACATCAAACGTTTTATCGCCCAGCTCTACATAGGCAGATATAAATCTGTGTGAGATGGATGTACCTGGCCTGTGAGCTGGCATGTAGAGAGGACAGTAAACCCGGACTAAGTCTGAGACTAGACTCCTCCTCTTCATCACTGCTCAGTACGTAACTCTCTGTGCCCTGTCCACGTCTGCTTTGCACACCTGCAACACAAACATCAATGTAAAAACATTTTTTAAAACATTTAATTTCACTTCCACTACAATAGGTATGATTCTGTGAAGTGGCACAGTGTCATCATATTATTTTAAATCCACCACAGATTTACTTTATATTTAATAAAAATTACCTTTATCTGTTTATAACATGCCTTTATCAAAATTGACTCATAAATCAGAAGTTACAAAAGAAAAACAGAATGGTACATTACCATCTTCCACAACCTTGATCCCATGAGACGATGAGAGAAGGGAGAGACAGAAAAGAGACAATTCATTAAAAAACTCTTAATAATACCAACACAACCAAAGAATAGAAAGTCAGTCCTTCAGTCAAACCTTTACTTTAGTACGAATGTTGAGTACAAGTGTTGAAGACTCACCACAATAGAATCGTTATTGGTGAGGTCAACAACCGCAGGTTCAGACCCTTCACACGTTAAATCTACCACATCTTCACCTTTGACAAGACAGCATGGAAGAAAAACAAGTTATCACAGTCTGGATCAGGAGACATTTAGGCTACATTCACACTTTCAGTCCAAATCTGATTATTTGTGTATCCAACTGGATAGTTCATAGAGGGCATAGTTACAGCATGACATATTTAAACCTATAACATTTTACATACATAACCTTTAAACCTGTAACATTTATCATCTCATTTTCTTGCAATTATTAGTTTATTTCTCCCAATTCAGACATTATAACTTGCAATTGCAAGTTTATACCACAATTCTGAGGGAAAAAATGTCTAAATTGTGGGATATAAACTCGCAGTTCTCAGGAAAAAAAAAAGACAGAATAATAAGTTTACATCTTGCAAATTTGATTTTTCTTCTCAGAATTGTGAGATATAAACTCTGAATTCCAAGAAAAAAGTCTGAAGTGTGAGATATAGACTCAGAATTACCATTTTTATTCTATGGTTTCCATAGACTGCTACTGCAGAACTGTTTTCCACCCACAAAACATAATCGCCGTTTTCAAACACCCAAATGGTCTATAACGGCGTCTGAAGTTTGTTTTACGTGACATGAGAAGGTCACATTAATCACGCAAAATCTAATCAGAGCTGTCAGACTGAAATGGATTCCCAGAAATGCGAAAAGGAATTTCAAACCACACATGAATAGCTTAAAACGGATTTGTACAGATTCAAATTAGGCAATATGGTGGACAACTGATATTGTGTTTGTAGTATGAAGAAAATTAAAATCTGTTATGATAGCCATGTTAAATATTTTGACAATTCCTTTGTTTGTGTTCCGGAAATACAATCCCATGAAGTATTAGTAATGACAATAAAATTTCAAATTAGAAACGATGCAGAATAGACCCTTTTCACATTTCCGGGTTTCTCAGAAGCGGAAGTCGTCATAGTTGGGTAAAATTCTATAGCAGTAAATGAGAGAATACATTCAATATATTTTTTGTGTTTCCATTTGCTCAAATAGCAAAAGAAAAACTTCACAGGTGTTTTCACAACTTTCATAAATAGAAAAAAAAGATTGATTGATTATGGCCGTCAGAAGAGAGAAAGATGTAATTTTACAGTCATTCCCATAGCTGCTGTATTAGAAACACCCTCACAGCAGCATTAGCTAAGTTTTTGTAATTTGATGCCAAGGTAATATAATACTAAGTATATTGTTATAAATGTGCATATGTTTTTTTAAAAATGAAAATATAAAAAAAAAAAAACATTGCAGGATTTACGATATTGATGACTGCTAAAACACATCATCACAGTCCGTGAAAAGGGTCGAAGGTAAAATAACGGATTTAAAGATTTAAAATATATTGTCATATATATATATATACACAATCAAGATTTCCTGTAATAGCCTATGTTTATGACTACATCACTTGCAGTGCTTCATGGGCACTAAATCTCTGATTCTCTGATTGGTGGAAATTTCTCTGCAGAATCATGGGCAATGCAGTTTCTCATCAGGATTCCCTATTAAACATTATTTTTTAAAATTAAGTTGAAATAATGAAGGCTGCTGGCTTCAACAAAAGCATATAAAAACCCTTTAAGCTCACAGTTGGTTTGTCTTTAATGATTTATAAGTTATTGTTCAAAATCAATTTCCCTATGGAGAAAATGAATGGGATTTTTACTTCAGGAAGCAGACTGTTGAACTCTCTATAGATATTCCTATGGGTAATTCAATGCAAATCCAGCTCTCAAACTGAAAAGGAAACTCTACATTTTTAATGCCGCCCAACCCTCCTGCAAAGTGTGATGCAAAGAAATTGCTCGTTTATCGTTCACAGCTTTGCGTAAACATGATATTGTCATTCATAGGGTTTTTCTTTACACTAAGCCGCTGTGTGTTGTTTTTGTAGGAATGAAACAATCCATATCAGTTATATCAGAGGTGAATGACTCATCTGGCAAAACAAAAGTAGCAAACTCACTGTTAGTTCTGTCACTTTCCAGCACATCAATAGTCTCCATTGCTATCTGAGACACCTGGGTCCGGTTTCTCTTTCTGCTGACACGGTGGGAACATGCAGTGGAGGATGTTGTTCGTCTTTTCCTCTGGGTCTAAAAAAAGAAGACACAACTGGTTACCATAGCACAGCTTTTGTTTATCTGTGATTGTTTGAAAGAAGTGAAATCCATTCAACAAGCTGCCATAGTTTAAATTTAATCAGCACTAATCACGTGAGTGGTCACATGGTCAGCCATACTCACAGTATTACTCATGATGATTGGTGTTGATCACAACTCCTATATGCCCTGAAATGTCACTTATCCACCAGATAATTACTGTTAAAACACAAATTATTCATATTATCAGGACACAAACGGTTTAGGCACTGTATTTATTCACATCATCGCCTAACCTTAGCATTTCAGTCTAACGAAATCCGTGTTATTTAGCACTCGTTTTAAATGACTCTTGCTATGTTCTCACAGGATAAAACCCTTGTGTCAAATATCGTATGTAAATAAATGAACGAGTTGATTATCTGCATTTAGCCACTCCTAGAAAACAGTGCATTAAGATTGACAAAAGGCGCGTTTTGTTATTCTGTGAACAATAATAAATATTAACGTATTCATTAAAGAACCTGTCAGTGTTTAAAATAGTAGCTAGTTTGCTAACTAGCTAACAGGGTCTCCTCATTGCTACCTGACAGTTAGCTTGATTCTAGACATGTTTGTTTGGTTAAATGATTATTCAGTACAATAGTATACAACCTTTTATATTTAATTTTTTACATATTAAATCGTCAGTTTTACATAATAACCGGTTACATACCCCACACTCTCCAGCAGTCAGCCTTAAAAAGCAACAGCACAAATACAGTAGAATGAGACGCACAGTTCTGTTCGAGTCACAGCGCCACCTGTGGGACTGTAAGTATTATTATTCTTCTTCTTCGTTGGATACTGTATTGTGTTTGTATGAATGTATTTTCATCAGCTGCAAATCTTCTCTAGCGTCCAGAGAGGGAACATTTTACAACATATCATGAAATACAACGATCTAAGATGGACAAAAAATCAAGAAGGTAACAGGACTGCACCAAAATAAGATATTTTGCCATGCAGATAGCCTACAAAAAGTTAGACTTTAAATTTCATTTCTTCAAATACTTAAACTCACAAAGATAAATTAGAAAAGCCTTTCTGTCTCCATATAGTTTATAAGTAAAAATTAGATTAAAACAAATAAATCAATAAAATTAGATTACAATACAGTAATTACAGTACTAGGTAGAAAAAAGAAATGTAATGTAATTTAAAGGGTTGGTTCACCCAAAAATGAAACTTCTGTCATTAATTAGCCTGCCACTGATCAATATAAATCATAGATAAGTGGTTCAAACCCTACACAACTCTATTTACCGTAGCAACAAATTATAATTAGTAGCTGGACCTTTTACTAATTAATTTCGAACAAAATTGTCATGAGAGCTGAAAATAGATTTTTTTTAGGCTTATTGAGATAAAAAAAAATAGAATAGTGTTGCTCTTGTCAATGATTAATGATTATTCTGTTACTTTTTGTTAGTTAATTGATGAATGATTAAATACTTTTAAACATTTTTTTCATAATACAAAAAGTTAATAAATAATAAATAAACTTACAAAACCAGACCATGATGAAATAACTGAAATGAAAGCAAACCGAACCAAGAAGAAATGCAACATTGTAACAGTAAGTCACCGTTTCAGAACAAAACAATCTATAAGTTTAAAAATTTAGTTTCACTGTCTTTTTTAGATGTATTTTTAGTGCAAACTAGCATCATCTTCCTTCCCCCATATGACGAAACTTCCTCTTTTCTCAGTCCAGATTGAGTCTCACCGTGAGGAGCTTCATGAGAGCCAGAACACAGACGGACTGAAGAACAGACACTCATGTCTCCATCTGAAGCTGCATCCACACTCTTCTGCTGGGATTGGGCTCTTCTGGAAACTGGACTTTAGAGAAATGATGCTCATCTTTGGACTGATGCTGCTGCTGCTGCAAACTGCTGCATGTGAGTCAACTTTCAGCTCAAACTGATCATGATGTTCAATCACATGAATCTCTGAGAGAAAAACACTGTAATATTACATTAAGAGTGTTAATAAAACTGTCTGCAGTGATCTAATCTTAGTGTTTTCTTGTATACATTGGCCTAGTTTCTCAGAGAGGGCTTAGATTAAGCCAGGATTAGGCCTTCAATTAGGACATTTTAAAACATTTCTTAGAAAAAACAAACAGTTCAAGTTGCTTTCAGTTAAAACAGCTCAAACATGCATTTTAGTCTGAGACTAGAGAGTGTGTATTAGTGGAGTATTATAATGGAAGTGTTTAAGTCACATTAACAGTCACAGTCTGTGTTAAAGACATGAAATCAAAATTATATTTTTCATAATTATATTCAGCATATGGTCTTCTTAGATGAAGTATAACAGGTGATTTTGTTCTGCCTTACCAGAAAATACAAATAGCATTCACTGATTGATTAAAACATATTACTGTCTTAGTTTGCAAACTAACCTAACATTTCTACTCGTCTTCACACTTCATCGTAAGTTCTGCTACTTTTCAGCATGCTATTCCTCATGTACTTCCTTTTTCACCCCATAAATCCCGTTCTTCTCTCTTTCCCGCATGTTGTCAATTTTATACAAATTCATTCATGTGTACTCAAAGCTGTAACTAAATGTTGCTCCATAAAATGCTCTCTAGAATGAGAATGTCTGTCAAACAGATGATAAATCCAGATCTTGAAGCATCAGTGTTCATGCTCAACACCTTTCTATTCTGATTTTTTTGCAAGCAATGTATATATTGCACATATTTGATTGTATTTTAGTAAATGTTCCTGCAGCTCCAGAGAGATCAGTCACATGACTTTGATCAGGTGATTGTGTTCAGATCTGAATGATCATGAGAAAAGATGAAACAACTCAAATCACTCACTTCCAGCAGAACAACTGTTACTGAGATGAACATGAATGAATGGATGAATGAATGAATGAACTAACTAACTAACGAATGAACGAACGAACGAACGAACGAACGAACGAACGAATGAATGAATGAATGAATGAATGAATGAATGAATGAATGAATGAATGAATGAATGAATGAATGGAGAACTTCAGTTTTTAAAGACCAACATGTTCAACACAGGACAGAAAACTGCACTTAAACAATTTCATGTGGTTTTTGTTGCGGATGATTTTAGGAACATTAGATCAAGCCGAGATTAGATCAAGAGTCTGTCAGATACTTGTCTTCTGTTGAACTCTGATTCTGAGACTGTGTGTGAAATGTATCTGATTGTAATTTATAATCTTTATATACATTTCTCTCTCTCTGTTTTGTTCTTCAGGTCTGGAGTTTAACTGCAGGTTTAATCAGGCAGATCCCTGTTACGCAGCTCTGGGACACAAACTCAATCTGAAGATGGTGGACACTAGTGAATATAACCTGAAGATAATAAAGAGAATAAACAACAACCCAGATGATCCAGTTTGTAGAGTAAAGAATGACAAGATAAAGGAATGTGATCTTTTTAATAACAGAGCTGAAGTGACAGTCATTAAAGGGACTCTGATAATAAACCGTGTGATCAGAGCAGATTCAGGGATTTACACTTTAAAACTCGATCTCTCAAACGGCACAGTAACATCTGCAGATCTTCAATTGAATGTTGAAGGTACAGTAACTCTTGTCAAACTCATTTCATGCAGCTCATTACTGTATGTCTGGAAGAATTTCAGCAAAAGTAACTGCATGTGATTTTCTGTTTAATTAAACTCTATTTAAGAACAAGTCATGTTTGTTTTATGCATTTGTTTGACATGTGACTGTCACGTGTCTCTCCCTCCAGCTCCTATTGGCTCAGTGGAAGTGTCAATCAAGTCTGTGTCCTGCTCCTCTGACGGGGATCAGCTCATCTACAGCTGGACTCTGAATGGAGAATCACTGATGGATGGAAACACCACCATTGAGCTGAATGAGGAAACTGATGGAAACATCATCTGCAGTGTGAAGAACCACGTCAGTCACGGACAGAAGAGCATTAGAGTAAAACACTGTCCTGGTGAGATTTTACAGTTTTTCTCAATTGCTTAAACACATTTCTTGAAACTATGCCTCATATTCTCAAAACAGTAAATCCATAACGTCTCACAGTCTCACCTAATTCCCCAAACACCCTATTTTCAGGTCAGAATGAAGCTCTGAACTCAACACCATTCACTCTTGCTGAAAAACCAAACTTTGCCATCAGACACACACACAAGCCCTCAAAAACACACACACTACAACATAGTCTTACACACTGGTGAGAAATTCAAAACAATACTTCAGAAAACAAAACACAGTAATAAGTTATGTTGCTTGTGGTTCTCCCCCTCACTTTTCACACGATGAACACATGTATACATTTGCCCATTTTTTTATTCCTTAATGTACTGTACAAATACAATACACCAAACAACAACAAAAAATATTCTGCCCCAGCATCACATCTTTGGTCTGGGACAGGCCAGAGAATCTCAACAACATCACAGGCTGCACTGGCTCTAGCCAGGCAGCGGGGGTAAAATCCTCTCGCATGCCTGATCCACCCCTGGCACGCATCAACTGAAATGTCTAGTAGAGCTTCTTCTATTCCATCGTCTCTGTGTCCTACAAAAATAGAAGTACTGATTACTGTAACTGTAACACATCCTTTTTTCAAAATGGAAGCAGACAGAAACTCTATCTGTATGAAAGGCAATTTGATGCATGTGTTGTAACAGAGTACAGCACTCAAAAGTTACAGTAGAGTGAACTGAGGTACACCTGCCTGTTTTCCTCCCTGAAGGTTCTTATGATCGAGGTGATGGTGAAGCAATTTAAGTTTGGCTGAACTTATTGCCCAGCCTCCCTCATAGTCATACCATGGACAAGGACATGGTCAACTGGTGGCACGAATTTCATCTGAGACTCCTTGTCTACTTGCACCTCCTCCTCATCCTCTTCCTTCACCTCCTCCTCCTCCTCCACTCCTTACCGCTCTTGCTCATTCTCTTCCTCCTCTCTGGTGTCCTCAACCTTTTCAATCACGTCTCTCTGGATCCATTGTTCCGAAACTGAATGAACCCGACCTCTTTTATCTCTCTATTGAAGGTTCTGATTGGTGTGTGATAAATTTTGACTCTTATTGTTTTCCACGTGGGTAACTATGTGCTAATTGAGCTCAAGCTATGCTGACTTGAGTGAACAATATTGAATGCTAGTGCTTTCTAAATGACAACATGCAATGAGACATGAGGGGATTTGTGTCTAAAGTTTTGCAGTGACAGTTCAACAAAACTGATTCATGTGTCAAAACAGGGGAATAGTGTTTTAGTTTAGGGAAATGGGTGTGCTTTTTGATAAATGGCATTATTTTAGTTCAAAAGCCTGCTTATAGTGTTTAAGCAATCGAGAAAAACTGTAATGTTCACATAGACATCAGATAATGGTACGAGTTTAACAGAACACGCTACAGGAAACATGATGGATCGATTTTGTTTTCTTTCTAATCGTTGTTTTCAGTGTGTTCAGAGTCTGTGGTGTTTGTGCTGGTCTGGAGTTTTCAGCTGATGGTTCTGTTTGGTCTGTTAGGAGGTTTTCACATTTACATGAGACACACGTCAGGTCAGAGACATTTATGATCATCATTATGGATTTGACATGCAGATATTAAGAGTGTGAAGATGATGATCATGTGATGCTTTTAGGAAAGAAACAGGAAGATCAAAAAGTGAGAATGAGAAGATTTAGAGAAGGACATGAACACACAGCAGAAGATTCATGAGACCAGCAGCAGATCTCATCACATCTATGAGAAATCCTCTCCTGCTTTCCTGTTTCTATGATGTTCTTAGGCGACGCCAACAATTGTGAAGATTACTGTGACACACTCATCTCTGGCTGATAACAGAATATTTCCTCAATTGTAACAATAAACAAGCATTTTCTGTAAAGTTCTTTGAAACAACATGTGTTGTGGAAAGTTTTCAACTTGAATTGAAAAAGCTTGAATTCAAAACTGTTCCTCTTGATCTGTGTGTGTTTGTGGTGTCTGCTGTCATGTTTAGCCACATTTGTACATTTCTTTTCAAATTGTTTGTCACTCTAGGATATTAATAAATATTGTTCAAAAACAGTCATTTGAATTTGTGTTTAAATTAGGATGAACTTTTTGGTATTGAGTTAAATTAAAAAAAGTCAAAAAATGCAAGATTTTTTTTTAGTTTATTTAATATAATTTTCATATTAATTAAAGTGCACATTAAACATCAAATTTAAACATTTGAAATTTCTAAATAGTTATCAAATAAAATTTAATTTTAGTAAATGAGTCCAGCTGTAACTTGTTTCCTCCTGCAGATGTCGCTAAAGATCAGGAAAGTGTATGTCTTTCACACTTATATGCAAGTCCAGATCTCTGCAGTAAGTAACAGGAGTTACCAGATCAGTGGTGAGGCACATACACAGAGGGGCATTTTTGAGAGCGTTACCTGATTTGCTCACGTCAGAGTGTGGGTAGGGTTTAGGGGTGGGGTCAGGTGAAGAGGATCATTTTCATTGCATGGTTTATAAACAAACACCAGTTTGAAAACACCCACAAATTCAGAAACACCCACTTTTGTTCCCTAGAGACCTCATACTCATATGCCCTGTCCAAACACCCACACTTGTGGTCTTGACCACTTGAGAGCTCATGCATGCAACATGAAGTGCACAAGACTGTCCCATGTCTTAAAAATGCCCAAGTGCAGTGCCCTAAATGCACACTAAACCCAGACTATCTTGAATACCGCTTCTGAGCAGTATTCGAGGATAAGTGTATCCCATCATGCATTATGTTTCACATGCCCCGAAATCACGAGATGTCAAGGAAAACATTCGACTGTAAGTTAAATTAATTATATATTACATATAATTTGGTAGTAAAATATAAAGTGTTGTACATTTTATTGATGTAAAGATGAGTAGGCTGTGTGTATTTTGTACATCATTTGCAACTGCTTTTTATCACTAAAAGAATTTTAAAATTGTATCTTCTGTTAGTTACATAGCGACCACTGAACAGACATTTAGAAGTGTATTTTAAAATGCAAAGTACTGACAATAATATATTTTTTTAAAATTCCATAAACACTTGCATTTTTCGCAAGACTGTGTGATCTTGGGGTCTGGCGGTACCACTTTTAGCATAGCTTAGCATAGTTCATTGAATCCAATTAGACCATTAGCATCTGACAAAATGACCAAAGAGTTTCGATATTTTTCCTATTTAAAACTTAACTCTTTTGTGTGTCTCATAAGGTAATCAAAAGTTCACACTTACAGTCTTCACGCCTACTTGAGCACTTGAGCCAAATACAGGAAATACGTCATGTAGGCAGACAAGTGGTCAAGTGCAAAGACCGCAAGTGTGGGTATTTGGACAGGGCTCCACATTTGCGTCTTGGCCTCTTGAGAGCACATGCACACGACAGGAAGTAAGTGTGCAAGACTGTCAAAGCCACTGGAAGGCAAGCCTGCAACGTTTAGCCAAAAAAGCGTAACAGCTAAAGCTAACGCCCCGCCCCCAGAGGTATGCAGGGAACGAAGCCAGAGGCTGTTTTGTGAATGGATGTCAGTGGATGAGAGGCTTCACTATGCTGATTTAACAGCTTTTGTGGGGAAATAGCTAATCATGTAATTAATCGACAGCCTGTTTGCTAATCAGCATGTTTTACACTAAACAATACTTTCTTTGGGAACTATATGTAGATTTTAGCTTGATAAAAATGTATTTTTTAAGAGAAGGCAGACTAGGAAATGTTGCGACTGATGTCATGCCATTACATGATAAGCTGAGAGGTGCCGCACATGATTAAGTTAGCCGTTAAGCGTTCTCCAATGGTAAGAGATAAAGACCCTCTTATCTCCCCATTAAATACAGTACAATAGTCTTGTCCAAATACCCACACTTGTGGTCTTTGCACTTGACCACTTGTCTGCCTACATGACGTATTTCCTGTATTTGGCTCAAGTATTCAAGTGATGTGAAGACTGCAAGTGTGTGTAGAACTTTTGATTACCCGATGAGACACATTTACAGTCTTGCAAAAAATGCAAGTGTTTACAGCTTTTTTTAACTTATTATTATTTTCAATACTTTCCATTTTAAAATACACTTCTAAATGTCTGTTCAGTGGTCGCTTTTTAACTAACAGAAGACACAATCTTAAAGTTGTGGTGCTTCTTTAAAGGGGCTCTATATAAGATTTTTACTTTAATAAAGCATAAGAATACCCTGATATGTTTGCAGATATTAAGGAAACATGCTAAGTTCACCTACTTGTTTCTCAGAAAAACAATGCTACAGTCAGATATTCTACTTTGAAAATGTGTGTTCCGTGTCAGAATGACTGTCTTTGTTTTGGTCTGTGCGAAACTGTGTGCTCAGTTTATCCAATAGTATTTTGACACTTCTAAATGTCTGTTCAGTGGTCGCTATGTAACTAACAGAAGACACAATCTTAAAATTGTGGTGCTTCTTTAAAGGGGCTCTATGTAAGATTTTTACTTTAAAGGTGTGCTTCAATGGTTTTTTTCTAGGCTTGAACTGTGCCCTTTTTGGGGCACAGTTTAACATGTCTTAATGCTTAGTTTTTTTGAAAATGCTGTATTTTTTCATATATTTTAGCTTTATTCTACACTTCTGTTTCCACTGTCATATGAACGGCTCATTTGACTTCCTGCTTCTATGAAGCCACTCCCTCCGAAATACGCAATGTGCTCAGATTGGTTAGCGGGCCCAGTGTAATCCAGAGCCATCGTGATTCGCTGAAGCGTCCGGAAACGCCACGCCCCTTACCAGTGGTGGACAGTAACTAAGTATTTTTACTTCGTTACAGTACTTAAGTACATTTTTTTAAGTATCTGTACCTTACTCAAGTATTTTTATTTTTAGCAATTTTTACTTTTACTTCACTACATTCCAAAGCATAAGATCATATTTTTACTCCACTACATTTCATAAAACATGTCGTTATTCATTATTTTAAAATGAAGAAATCATCACATGTTTAGAAACGCAAAAGCGAGAACTGATTCTTTTCAATCATCCTGTTAAATCGGTTCACAAATCACATCAACAATTCATTCACGAAATTGTACTGATCGTATTGCAGCTGTTGTCGAGTCAACAACTCACTGAATGATCCATTCAGAGCGACTCTCCAGTGAATGAATTTACAAATCTGAAAATTAGCCAAGAACTGGGAGATCCTCTGAGTGCGTGCGTGACTGATGGTGAAAAGTAAATCAGCCTACTAATGTTGAATTTTAGGATTAATTATTGTAACTGAAAATCATATTTAGGTCAGAACTGTCAGTTGTTTTTGAACTAAATATGCTGTGAAGGGCGATCACGTCAGTGAGAAACATGGCGAAATACCACAATACTTCGGTATAGCAGTGACATTATCAGGCTTTTCTATTTACAAAGTAATAGCCAGCATTCAGTCACTGCTGTGTTCACACTGCATGATGGATTGGCGACAGAAGGTTTCACACTGCATGACTTTACAATAGGAAGAATCGCCGACAACTCTGTCTGGCACACAAACTACGTTTCACAACCAAACACACGCGAGATGTGACAAGGAAACAATGCGATATCACGCGTGCAAGACCGGAGTTATTATTATTATTAAAAACGGTAGCTGGCAAGAAGTTTGCAATACGAATTGCCGGTGCGCTGATTTGCAGCGAATATAAGAAAAAGAAAAGAATGGAGGAGGAAATGGTTGGGGAGACTGTGGATTGTGTGTTCTGCAACGAGAGTTGGAGGTAAATAAATAACTTTTCAATATGCTGCTGTTGCGGATGGTCAAGCAAATGTTTGTTTGTTTCCGTTTGATAGAATTGTAATGTTTATGTGAATGAAGCCATTTTTGCTGATATTGTGGTCTATAACTCCTCCTTGAACTCCCCGCTGCTCTGTATCTTGCTCTCTCATTGGCTGTCGGTCATCGCCGAATGTAGTTTTCAGTCAGAACACTTTTCACACTGCAGGATTTTGAATCGCCGACAGGTCCAGATATTTAGCATGCCAAATATCTCACGGGCGTCGGTGACTCGTCTGCGATTCTCTCAGATCACGTCTTTGTTCATTCACACTGCGTGATTGTCACTCGCGTGAACGAGCACCGATTTGCCTGTGATTTCGGGCATTTGTCGGCGATTTCTCAAAACCTGTCGGCGAGCCAAAATCGGGGCTAAAATCGTGCAGTCTCAACTCGGCATAATGCCGAGTTCAGACTGCACGATTTTCAAAGCAGTCGGGTCACTGTTCTTTTCACACTGCATGACTATCTTGGCCAGCATTCAGTCGCTGCTGTGTTCACACTGCATGATGGATTGGCGACAGAAGGTTTCACACTGCATGACTTTACAATAGGAAGAATCTCCGACAACTCTGTCTGTCACGCAAACTACGTTTCACAACCAAACACACTGGAGATGTGACAAGGAAACAACGCGATATCACGCGTTCAAGACCGGAGTTCTCAAGTGAGACTGGCCCTGCGTCTCAATCAGTTCCCTAGCTCCCTAGGTAGCGAATCAGTATGAAAGTGAATGTGGCTGATACCCTCATCAGTGCCCTGACTACTGAACTAGGGAGCTGATTGAGACACACGGTGGGATTATTATAAAAAATAGTAGCCCGCAAGAAGCTTGAAATACGAATTACCTGTGCGCTGATTTGCAGCGAAAACAACATAAAAAAAAAAAATAAAAAAAAAGAATATGGAGGAGGAAATGTTTGGGGAGACGTGAAGAACAAGGATTGTGTGTTCTGCAACGACAGTTAGAGCTAAATAGATAACTTTTCAATATGCTGCTGTTGCGGATGGTCCAGCAAATGTTTGTGCTTTGTTTCTGTTTGATAGAATTGTAATGTTTATCTGAAACGAAACCATGCTTGCTGATATTGTGGTCTATAACTCCTCCCCGAACTCCCCGCTGCTCTATATCTTGCTCTCTCATTGGCTGTCGGTCATCGCCGAATGTAGTTTTCAGTCAGAACCATAGACTGTAAAAAAAGATGGACGACGCGACGTCGCTTCCTTCCATTGTAATGAACTGAAGCCAAAATGGCCGACCGAATGGGCGCTGACATGTTACGCAATACGTCAAAAAAAAAAAGTTTGGAGCCTGGGCATGCGCAGAAGGAACCGTCAGTGGAGCCGGAGGCGGAGTCGCGATATCAAACTTCCGCCCAGACGACTGCATCATCATTCATGTATTTTAAATAGACTATAAAAATTATATACAATTTAAAATTCTACCTATAAAATAATAGGCTATTCTATTTCTAGAGCAATAATACTTTTAAAACAGCAAATTCAGTAGATAAAATCAATATAATATGCCTCTAGAAACAACTCTAAATCGTCAGAAACGGTCCTGCCATTTTAAATCAAGTTCAACTAACGTTACAGGAGATCGATTGCTGTAATTAGAGTAAGCTATCATTAGTTTTGTCCTGCTAATTATTATTTTATACCCATAAAAATAATAAGTAACTGCCAGATAACGATCACCTGCTTTTTCCCGACATTGTTAACATTAGGTGTGTTATCTTAACTAATAACATTTATTAATTAGCTTATAACACCCATATTTAATGTTACAGAAAAAGGTTCAGTGATCCGTCAGATCCTGTAGGTCGGTTAGTACAGTTTACTGCTGAACAACTCATTTTGTTGGTGTTAAATAACAAAGAAATCGAAAATTAACAGTTAGTTAATACATCTTCAATCTCCCCTCGAAGCTCCGACAGTCCTCAGACAAGCTGAGCTGTCAATCAAGTTCGAATCATGACGACACGCCCCGTTTTTATAGCATCAAATTGCTAGCTAAAATCTAAATCACCACAAAAACGAACAATTGAATATATATCTGTGTGATAACAACTACTTTAAATGACCAAAACCATCTTTAAGAAAGTTTTATTTGAAGCAGAATTTATTTTTAAGTTTTCACTGAAGTCTCATTCGACTGCATTGAGAGGGCGGGGTTTATGACCTGTACTGCATCCAGCCTCCAGGGGGCGATCAAAGAGCCCGTGGCTTCACTTTTCAGAACGTATGAGACACACCCGGTCAGAACGCTTTTCACACTGCAGGATTTTGAATCGCCGACAGGTCCAGATATTTAGCATGCCAAATATCTCACTGGCGTCGGCGATTCTCTCAGATCGCGTCTTTGCTCATTCACACTGCGTGATTGTCACTCGCGTGAACGAGCACCGATTTGCCTGTGATTTTGGGCATTTGTCGGCGATTTCTCAAAACCTGTCAGCGAGCCAAAATCGGGGCTAAAATCGTGCAGTCTGAACTCGGCTTTACTGTAGTGAAACAAGATAAAGAATTAGAATAGTGTTATTTTTATGTACTCTGTCAATGATAGATTTATTAATGATTATGCTGTTACTTTTTGTTAATAGATGAATGATTCAATGCATTTTTTATTTATTTATTTATTTTTTTTTGTAATGCAGCTAGATAAAAAGTTAATAAATGAAAAATAATTAAACTTAGAAAAGCAGGCCGTGCTGAAATGAGTGCAGCTGTAGTTGTAGTTTCCTCCTGCAGGTGTCGCTCTCTATGAGCTCTGAGCAGCTCCAGAACTCAACGCGTCTCATGACTCTCAGGTCCAGTAAACAGAAGATTGAGTCCAGACGGGCTGAAGGTCAGAATCATCTCTTCATTCTCTCTCTCCAGACATGAAACACTAAAACATCATCACACACTCACTCGATCAGAGGAAGATCACAAACAGCTGCTGGAACAGTCACATGTAGGCCTTATTCTGCGAATAACGAATCTGTCTAAAGCATTTCATAAACACAGTAAAGACACTGTTTTATTTGAATCAAATAAATTATCCCTCTCTTGTGTTGCTTTAAATAAGATTAGCACTTTTATTTAAGGAAATGTACCTAAAATGTTACTTCTTTTTACTCCTTTCTCTTATTCATTTTTAGATGTATTTTTAGTGCAAACTAACATCATCTTCCTTCCCCCATATGAGGGAACTTCCTCTTTTCTCAGAGAAGCGGTCAGATATTTCCTCATGAGGAGCTTCATGAGAGCCAGAACACAGACGGGCTGAAGAACAGACACTCATGTCTCCATCTGAAGCTGCATCCACACTCTTCTGCTGGGATTGGGCTCTTCTGGAAACTGGACTTTAGAGAAATGATGCTCATCTTTGGACTGATGCTGCTGCTGCTGCAAACTGCTGCATGTGAGTCAACTTTCAGCTCAAACTGATCATGATGTTCAATCACATGAATCTCTGAGAGAAAAACACTGTAATATTACATTAAGAGTGTTTCCAAAGTGGGCTATGTATTAGTGGAGTTTTATAATATGTCAGATGGAAGTGTGAAATCATGATGAAATCAAATTAACAGTCAGTTTGTGTTAAAGACATGAAATCAAAATGAGAGTTTGTATAATTATATTCTGCATATGGTCTTCTTAGCCAAAGTATAACAGGTGATTTTGTTTTGCCATTCCAGAAAATACAAACAGCATTCACTGCAGTGGCGTAGGCAGAATTGTATTTTTGGCAGTGCACTTTCACATAGGGTCTTAATTTTCCTACATATTCCTTAAAGTCAAAAGCATTCTAACGGATTAATTATTTTGGTAATTTCAATCATCTTTTCCTCTGTTTTTATTAAAATAAACCGCAGCAGAACACACACACAGTACAGACGTACACGGTAGTTTTACGTTTAACATTTGACATTCGGTTTCATACCATTAAACTCTCTGCGCATTTCATGTTTTGAGCCCGAACCAACTCAGATATACGTAATTAAATGTCCTTTGCATAGGACAAGATTTAATTTAAAGGAATACAATATATATTAATTAGCCCTATAAATCAATTGAACAATTTAACTGTATGACATTATGGTATCAAACTACTAGTAAAATGTTCAGAAAAATGTCTATGCAAATTTGTGAATCCTTTAAACTACAACAGCGTTTGACCTAAAGATATCAAACCAACTGTAAATTACTCAGAATATTATTCCCAAAGCTTGTTTTTTCAGATTATTAATCTGAAATATACAATACTGAACCCTTTTAATCCATTAAACTACAACACTGTTGGACATAAAGATATCAAACCAACTGCAAAAATACACTGTACATTTGTAATTATGTTATTAGTACTTCTTAAGATAATCTTAAGAACATCTAAGTGTACTCAACTGTGCTATTTTGAGACACCATAAATATGAACTAAAATGTGCTTTTAACATACTATATCTGTATTAAAAAATATGAGCTAATTAGTTACTTGTAGCACAGTTCAGTACACTAAATAGATGCTCTTAAGATCATCTTAAGAAGTACTAAAGAAGAATTTTTAGTATATTATGTAAAAAATTAGTGCATGAAAATAGAACATTATTTTTTTAACCTTGGGTCTAGGCCTATTAGTTTGATAACATACTGTCATATAGTTAAATTGTTTAATTTATATATAAGGCTCATTAGTATATATTGTATTTCTTATATTTCTTTGAATAAGTTTGTTTATGAATATCTGAGTTGGTTTGGGCCAAATGTCAAACGTCACTATCACATTTGTAACTCTGTATGGAAACAGCATGTCTAATGTCAACATAACCAAGATGTATTCACGATAGGCCCAAGCACTGTTGCAAAATAATACTTCAATTATAAAGCTGTGCAAATAATATCTTGTGTCAGTTCAATTACAAAACACAGATGTGAACTTTTATCATTTGTGAATTAGGTCAACATTGAAAAACAACAGCAGCTAGAATATCTATCACCCGTCCACATACAAAATAACACAAAAAAGATCTGATTTTATTTAAACTTTACACAGCTCTATTCTTGTTTTCACACCTCATCACATGGTTCAGCTATTTTTTTTTGCATACTCTCTCACTCTCTGTTCTTCTCTTTCCCGCATGTTCTCAATACAAATTAATGTCTGTCTTTGTACTCAAAGCTGTAACTAAATGTTGCTCCATAAAATGCTCTCTAGAATGAGAATGTCTGTCAAACTGATGATAAATCCAGATCTTGAAGCGTCAGTGTTCATGCTCGACATCTTTCTCTCTGATTTTTTGCAAGCAATGTACATATTGCACATATTTGATTGTATTTTAGTCGATGTTCCTGCAGCTCCAGAGAGATCAGTCACATGACATTGATCAGGTGATTGTGTTCAGATCTGAACGATCATGAAAAAAGATGAAACGACTCAAATCACTCACTTCCAGCAGAACAACTGTTACTGAGATGAACGTGTGTGTGTGTGTGTATCCATTCATCCTTCCTACATGCTCAACACAGGACAGAAAACTGCACTTAAACAATTTCATGTGGTTTTTGTTGCGGATGATTTTAGGAACATTAGATCAAGCCGAGATTAGATCAAGAGTCTGTCAGATACGTGTCTTCTGTTGAACTCTGATTCTGTGACTGTTTGTGAAATTTATCTGATTGTAATTTATAATCAGAGATCTTTATAGGCATTTCTGTGTGTGTGTGTGTGTGTGTGTGTGTGTGTGTGTGTGTGTGTGTGTGTGTGTTTTGTTCTTCAGGTCTGGAGTTTAACTGCAGGTTTAATCAGTCAGATCCCTGTTACGCAGCTCTGGGACACAAACTCAATCTGAAGATGGTGGATGCTAGTATTTATCACCTGAAGATACAAAAGAGAATAAACAACAATCCAGATGATCCAGTTTGTAGAGTAAAGAATGACAAGATAAAGGAATGTGATCTTTTTAATAACAGAGCTGAAGTGACAGTCATTAAAGGGACTCTGATAATAAACCGTGTGATCAGAGCAGATTCAGGGATTTACACTTTAAAACTCGAGAGCTCAAACGGCACAGTAACAATAGCAGATCTTCAAGTGAATGTTGAAGGTACAGTAACTCTCTCATCAGACTCATTACAATCTCATGATCTCATGCAGATAATCAGTTGAATCTCTGTGAAGATTATTAATTATTATTATTTATTCAAAAAGCATCTGCACTTTCAATGTACTAGGAGTATTTTCAGAATTAAATATTAGCATGTTGCTTACTGTATATTAACTACTGTTTAAAAGTAGTATGTGAAAGCATTTCAAACAGTAATTTGCTACGTTGTTGTCACATGACTAACCTATGCTGCAGTAATGTCCAGATATCATCTCAACAATAAATGTGTTTAAAAATGTCTTGAAAATTGACTCTGGTGACATAAAGAGTTGTGTGACTGTACTGTCATGTGTCCCTCCCTCCAGCTCCTATTGGCTCAGTGAATGTGTCAATCAGCTGCTCCTCCAATGGGATGAAGTCAGTGTCCTGCTCCTCTGACGGGGATCAGCTCATCTACAGCTGGACTCTGAATGGAGAATCACTGATGGATGGAAACACCACCATTGAGCTGAATGAGGAAACTGATGGAAACATCATCTGCAGTGTGAAGAACCACGTCAGTCACGGACAGAAGAGCATTAGAGTAAAACACTGTCCTGGTGAGATTTTAATACATGAATGTCCACATATTTATAAAAAAAATAAAAAATAAAAACAGCTTCTCCATTGTTGAACCAAGTTCTCAACATTTCTTGATGAGAATTAGTTTATTTCAGCCGATCTCAGCAGTAATTTGTGTTGCATGTTTTCAGTGATTCTGCAGTGATGTTTTATTACAGGATCAACTACTGCAGCTGTGACCTCTAGTTTGACCTCTACACTGACCAGCAGCACACAGACATCAGATCATGGTACGAGTTTAACAGAACACACTACAGGAAACATGATGGATCGATTTTGTTTTCTTTCTAATCGTTGTTTTCAGTGTGTTCAGAGTCTGTGGTGTTTGTGCTGGTCTGGAGTTTTCAGCTGATGGTTCTGTTTGGTCTGTTAGGAGGTTTTCACATTTACATGAGACACACGTCAGGTCAGAGACATTTATGATCATCATTATGGATTTGACATGCAGATATTAAGAGTGTGAAGATGATGATCATGTGATGCTTTTAGGAAAGAAACAGGAAGATCAAAAAGTGAGAATGAGAAGATTTAGAGAAGGACATGAACACACAGCAGAAGATTCATGAGAGCAGCAGCAGATCTCATCACATCTATGAGAAATCCTCTCCATCTTCTTTCCTGTTTCTATGATGTTTTCAGGCGAACAATTGTAAAGATTTCAGATGACGGCAACTTTGGATCGACATGCAAAACTTTCAGATATTATCCTATAATATTTTAATATTTTCCTTTTATTGTAATCGCTCAGAGCACAAGTTGTAATTTCTGCCTAACATGTACGCTGTGTCTGCTTCACTGAAAACATGAAGTTAACTACGAACATGTACTATATTATAGCTGTATATTACTGCCATATGGATATTACTGTGACACACTCATCTCTGGCTGATAACAGAATATTTCCTCAATTGTAACATTAAAACAAGCATTTTCTGTAAAGCTGCTTTGAAACAACATGTAGTGTGAAACATTTTCAACTTGAGTTGTAAAAGCTTGAATTGAAAACTGTTCCTCTTGATCTGTGTGTGTTTGTGGTGTCTGCTGTTGTGCTGTTTGTGCTTTTAAACTTCTGCTTGAATTTGCAGTTTTTGGGGTTTTTTTGAAGATGATGTGTAAAACGTTTAACCACATTTGTACATTTCTTTACAAAATCTTTGTCACTCTAGAATATTAATATTCTTTAAGAACAGTAAATTGAATCTGTTGAAATTAGGATGAACTTTTTGGCATTGAGTTAAATGAAAATAAAACTATTTGAAATTAATTTGATTTTTAAAGTTTATTTAATATAATTTTCATTTTAATTAATAGAAAGTGTACATTAATAAAATCTAAACATGGAATTTCTAAATAGTTATCAAATGATACAATTATTTTTCAGTCCAGCTGTAACTCGTTTCCTCCTGCAGATGTCGCTAATAATCAGGAAAGTGTCTGTATTTGACACTCATTTGTTAAAGGTGCTCTAAGTGATCCTGGGTGGCATAGGCGCCGATTTATGCCGGTGGGTGCCCACCTTTTTTTTTTTTTTTTTTTTTAAATATGTTATAGTTTCATTCTTACAGCTACATTACAATATAAGTATCGTACTACTATTATAGACAAATCCAACATACAGATACAATGTGTTCGTGCTGCCCATTGGTCTCGTGGTACAGTTTTCGATAATCGGTCTTTGTCAGGTGACGTCACACTCGTGAAAACCGAAGTGCATTATGGGTGTCGCCGCCATTTGTGAGGTATCCAAACAATCTCTGTATCAGTGCAGAGTTGTTTCTTCTTTGGCTTCTTTTCATTGTAAAAATGGCACACTTTTGTTGTGTGAAAAGCTGCAATAATATGTCCCACAATAGAAAATGTCAAAAACTTTACTACGAGATTAGATTTAGTCGGTTTCCTACTTGAAAAAAGGCTGTACGGAGAGTATGTAGAGGCAGTAACAGAGGCACCGGATCGCATGGGTTGCCGCGGTGAGACGCAAAACATCACTTTCGTCAAGATATCTCCATTCACGTATGCTTGCTCTCTAACGTGCATTTTCACAAAGGTGAGTTAGAGATTTCTGTTTTCTAAAGTAGCAAACGTTATAGCAACGCATTGTTTTGGATTGTATGTGCTATGAAACAATAGTCAATTTAAACTGAATCCCTTGAATATGTCTAAAAAAATTTTTATTATTCTTAATTTTGCCAAGGCATTTTTATTTGATATACTTAAGGTACGACATTTTTGCTCTATCCATATGCTGATTCTAATTTTCTGACTACTTTTTACAGCTGTGGTCTTATGTTATGTAGCTAAAAACCTTCTGATTTCATTGCAGATCAGCCTGCTTAAAGATTATGGAGACTGACCCAACTGGACACCATCCCTCCTTACATTAAGGCCACATCAGCATTAAACACAGGCTGTGTCTCAATCAGCTCCCTAGTTCAGTAGTTAGGGCACTGATCAGGAGAGCTCAGAGCTGATTGAGATGCACACACAGACACTAAGTAAGGAAAAACAATGCAGTCAGCTACTTGGGTAAAGTTGGTTTTATATTTGCACATTCAGACTTCTGATAAATTCAGACTTTCCAATAAATATGCAATAAATTAACGTTTGCGAATTTTAAGCAGCGACATGATATTGACAACCGACAATTGTCAACTTACAACATTTTTCACAGTCGATCAAAATAGGCAAGTATTGTTTAATGGCATATTTACTTGTGAATGTCCAATGTAGTGTGATTAACAAGGCTATTGAATACGGATGTCCGAATGTGCGAATATAAAACCAACTTTACCCAAGTCAGTCAGCTGACACTATGGTCCATCAGGCTGGAGAAAGTTATCATCTTCACACTGAGAAGATGCAGGAGGCTGGAGGAGATGGTGATCTGCATGTGCAGAAGTAAACCGACTTGATATGTACAGGATGTCTGATGTTTGTTTTGGAGATGATGATGTTAATGTACTTTACGTGTCTGCCAAACCTGGGAACCTTTATGGCGTTATTACAATTTTTTTTTTTTTTTTTTTTTTTTGGTGCCTCTGATTCCAGACGCAACAAATACAAATTTCAAATGCTTCTGTGAACCTTAATGTACCTCAGATTTGATCTGCCTGCATAACACTTCTCATGTTTCCCCTGAGACAGTATACAGAACATTCAATGAAACTGTTGTTTCATATGTGTCATATCTATATGCAAACCTGAAGCTTTCAGCTGTATGGGCAGACAGATGATTTGCACAGAAATATGTCTCCTTTGTTTAAATACAGAGTAGCAGAGATTATTGACTGTTTTGAGATTTTCACAGAGAAACCATCCAATCTGACAGCGCATGTTTGAATCTTTTCTAGAATTGTAGTGTAAAAATGTACTTATGCTTTATCCAGTCTTGCATGAACAATAAAGCATGCATAATTAAATTTTTCATGCTGATTTGTAGTTCACAGGTATATGCACTTATAGTATTAACAGGATAATTACTAATATACACAATCTGTAAACCAGGGGCCGTATTCACAAAACATTTTATCTTACCACTAAGAGTTCTCCTAAATAGCAGTAAAAGTTCTTAGCTAAGAGTTTTCTCTGAAAACCTATTCACAAACCTGCTGAGACCAACTTGAAGTCTTAAGCTAAGAGTAAGGGCGGAGTTGACCTTGTTGCTATGGACTATACACACAGTGATTGGCTGATGGGGGAGGAGTCAGTGATTTAATCACAGAAATATTGTAGAATGAAGTGTCATGTTTCCTTATTAAAATACAGGTTTAAAAATATTTTTGCCCTATTCAAAATAAAATGTTGCCATATTGTTGCCATAAAGGTTATATAGGCTAAGTGTCACTAATTAAACTAGTATATACAGTCACAAAAAAAAAAAAAAAAAAAAAAAATATATATATATATATATATATATATATATATATACATATATATATATATATATATATATATATGTGTGTGTGTGTGTGTGTGTGTGTGTGTGTATGTGTGTGTGTGTGTTTTTTTTACTCTATTTGATTATTTGTAAGTGTGAACTAATGAAAACCATGGCACAGGTAATCAGAAAATCTTTATTTATTTGTTAAAGATTTTTTTTGGCGTCTCATTGTAGATTCAAATCTATAAATCAAAATGTATTTGTCACGATCACCGTCAGTTCCTGTCACTTCCTGGACTACATTCCCCATAATCCTCTCTGCCAATCACCTGCACTCACTCCACCAATCACTACACTAATCACCACACCCAGCTGCCATGCATTACCTGGACTATAAAAGACTCACACACTCATCACCTGATCACGAAGTCTTGTTGTCACTTGTGTCACATTTCTGAGTGTTTCCTTGTATCCTGTTTGCCTGTCTGTGATTGATTTTGCCTGATTCCTGTTTTATGACCCATTGCTGCCTGCCTCGATCCTTGCCTGTACCCTGACTACGACTCTGCCTGTTCCTTATTGCTCCTGTTTGTTCCTGTTTGACCCTGCCTGAACGACCACGCTCACTTCTAATAAAACGCTGCAGTTGGATCTTACTCTGAGTCCTGCCTTCGTTACAGTATTGCATTTATGAAGAAAAGGTTCAGCACCCAAGGCTCTGTCACTATTTCCTCAATGGTGTTCAGTGTCTTTGGGTGGATTAGGACTGTTTGTGATTTGGTCTTACCCACGTAGAAGGCAACGTTCTCAGGACCTTACGCAACATTCCCTAAAAGTTCTCAAAAGGTGATACAATTTCTGAACCTTTACAGAACATTCGGGACGTTCCTAAAACGTCTTCTTTTGGTAATGAAAGTGCTGCAGTTCAAGGTTCCTTATATGACTTTAGGGGGACATTCCAATTTGGTTATTTTATGGTCAAAAAAAGAACGTTACAAAGAGGACATTTGGGAAGTTATCAGAACGTCCTATAGTAATAGTACCCTCAACATTCCCAGAACGTCCTGAATGTTCCCTGAAGGTCCACCAAATAACGTTCCCCAAACCTTAAAAGAACTCCACATAGTGAAAAATGTTACGATCCCAGAACATTCTCAGAACGTCCACTGCTATTAAGAACGTTGTCTAGTAACGTTCCCAGTATGTTTAGAGATGGTCACGATGTGGAGTTCTTTTAAGGTTTGGGAAATGTTATTTGGTGGATCTTCAGGGAACATTCAGGACGTTCTGAGAATGTTTAGGGGACTATCACTATAGGACGTTCTGTTAACTTCCCAAATGTTCTCTTTGTAACGTTCTTATGTGACCATAAAATAAACCAAATTGGAAGGTCCCCCTAAAATTATGTAATGAACCTTGAACTGCAGCACTTTCATTACCAAAAGAGGACGTTTTATGTCACACATGTTCTGTTAAATTTCAGAATTTTCGTCACTTTTTGACAAAGTTGCACAAGAACTTCGCCTTCTGTGTGTGTGTTTTATAGAAAATAATAAAGTTTGAAGTCACCGTTATAGAGGAGAGCATTTGCTTTAGATGGGCTATGGATTTTTGCTTTTTAATAGTTAGATTTTCTTTGGCTGCTTTTACTGTGTTTTCAAAACACGTTTGTTACAGCAAAAGATGCAGGAGAAAGTCTGATCAGGTGAATTTGCTTGTTTAGTGCTGATGATTCACTGGTCTTCTCCAGAGTCTAAACTATGAGTGTGTTAAATGTCAGTTTTGCATCAACATTTTTTTCTATCCTTTTTTTTTATGTTTTTTTTTTTATACAGAGTTTGAGCAGTGTCTTTTAGACTCACACAGACATTATGAATCAGCATATGATCCTCAACAATGGTGACACAAAAAAAATATGTCTACATAAAAGAAAACACAATATTCAAAGATCAGTGAAAAAGGTCACTGTATGATGATCAAATCAACAACAAGGACTAAGCATCCAAACCCAACTGATAATATTTATTTTCTCACAATTTTTTATAGTAACAAATGCTTTAGAAAAACACAGTTACAACAATTGGAGAAAAAATTAAGTCAAACTGTCAAGGGTCAGGAGCCCAACTAAAGCAAGCGCTTACCTCCGTAACGGTGATATCTATAAATTTTGATAAAACATCAACACCTCATTTAGAAGATTTGTATAAAAGAAACAAAGTCAGAGTGGTTTGTAATAAGTGAAGATGCAGATATCTAGAGAGATCTGGGGCCGTATTCACAAAACATCTAACAGCTAAACAGCTAAAAGTAGCTCCTAAATTGCCGATGATTCAGTCCTAATTTTAGGACTCCAAAATTTTGGCTCTAAGAGTATTTCACAAAGCATTTTAGTGCTAAAACTAGCTCCTAAATCTGTGAAACGTTAGGAGTAGTCAAGATGACTCCTAAGTCACTAAGACCAAATCACAAATAGTCCTAATCCACCCAAAGACACTAAACACCATTGAGACAATAGCGACAGAGCCTTGGGTGCTTAACCTTTTCTTCATAAATGCAATAAAATGCAATGCAATAAAAAAAAAAAATTGATTTATAGATTTGAATCTATGATGAGATGCCAAAAATTAATCTTTAACAAATAAATAAATATTGCCTGATTACCTGTGGCAGTGGTTTTCATGGGTTCACACTTACAAATAATTTAATAGATAAAAAAAAAAAAAAAAAAAATATTATATATATATATCGTCTGTGTATCTGTGCTGATTAGAAAGACCGTTTGAATGTGTTTCTCCCAAACTTTGTTTATAAAACATAATTTGTCACTTGAATTCTGCATTCTCTTGAGATGCAGACAGCCAAGAGGTGGACAATTAACTGTATAGTTTAATTAGTGACACTTAGCCTACGTTTTAAAACCTTTATGGCAAAAATATGTCAACATTTTATTTTGACTGTGGGAACATTTTTATTAAAAAAACATTTATTTGAATAGGGCAACATTTGTATTTAAAAGCTTTATTTTAATAAGGAAACATGACACCTCATTCTACAATATTTCTGTGATTAAATCACTGACTCCTCCCCATCAGCCAATCAATGTGTGTTTACTCTATAGCAACAAGGTCAACCCCGCTCTTACTCTTAGCTTAAGATTTCAGTCTATTCCTTAGTAAAAGTTTGTCTCAGCAGCTTTGTGAATAGGTTTTAAGAGAAAACTCTTAGCTAAGAACTTTTACTGCTATTTAGGAGGACTCTTAGTGCTAAGATAAAACATTCAACATCCTCTCCTTCTGCTTTCCTGTTTCTGCAAACAATTGCAAAGATTTCAGATGACGGCAACTTTGGATCAACACTCAAATCTTTCATATACAGTGGTGTGAAAAAGTGCTTGTCCCCTTCCTGAATTTTTATTTTTTTGCATGTTTGTCACACTTTAATGTTTCAGATCATCAAACAAATTTAAATATGAATCAAAGATAACACAAGTAAACACAATATGCAGTTTTTAAATGAAGGTTTTCATTATAAAGGGAAAACAAAATCCAAACCCACATGGCCTTGTGTTAAAACATAACTATGGTTTATCACACCTGAGTTCAGTTTCTCTAGCCACACCCAGGCCTGATTACTGCCACACCTGTTTACAATCAAGAAATCACTTAAATAGGACCTGCCTGACAAGGCAGATCCAAAAGAAATTCAAGAACAAATGAGAAAGAAAGTAATTGAGATATATCAGTCTGGAAAAGGTTATAAAGCCATTTCTAAAGCTTTGGGACTCCAGCGAACCACAGTGAGAGCCATTATCCACAAATGGTGAAAACATGGAACAGTGGTGAACCTTCCCAGGAGTGGCCGGCTGACCAAAATTACCCCAAGAGTGCAGCAACGACTCATTCAAGAGGTCACAAAAGACCCCACAACAACATCCAAAGAACTGCAGGCCTCACTTGCCTCAGTTAAGGTCAGTGTCCATGACTCCACCATAAGAAATAGACTGGACAAAAATGGCCTTCATGGCAGAGTTCCAAGACGAAAACCACTGCTGAGCAAAAAGAACAAAAGCTCGTCTCAGTTTTGCCAATAAACATCTTGATGATCCCCAAGACATTTGGTAAAATACTCTGTGGACTGACAAGACAAAAGTTCCATTACGTCTGGCGTAAAAGTAACACAGCATTTCAGAAAAAGAACATCATACCAACAGTGAAATATGGTGGTGGTAGTGTGATGGTCTGGGGCTGTTTTGCTGCTTCAGGACATGGAAGACTTGCTGTGATAAATGGAACCATGAATTCTGCTGTCTACCAAAAAATCCTGAAGGACAATGTCCGGCCATCTCAATCTAAAGCGAACTTGGGTTCTGCAGCATGACAATGATCCAAAACACCCCAGCAAGCCCATCTCTGAATGGCTGAAGAAAAACAAAATGAAGACTTCGGAGTGGCCTAGTCAAAGTCCTGACCTCAATCCTATAGAGATGCTGTGGCATGACCTTAGAAACGCGGTTCATGCTCAAAAACCCTCCAATGTGGCTGAATTACAACAATTCTGCAAAGTCGAGTGGGCCAAAATTCTTCCACAGCGCCTTTAACAGACTCATTGCAAGTTCTTGATTGCAGTTGTTGCTGCTAAGGGTGGCCCAACCAGTTATTAGGTTTAGGGGGCAAGCACTTTTTCACACAGGGCCATGTGGGTTTGGATTTTGTTTTCCCTTCATAACGACCCTTTAAAAACTGCATGTTGTGTTTACTTGTGTTATCTTTGATTAATATTTAAATTTGTTTGATGAGAAGCATTAAAGTGTGACAAACATGCAAAAAAAAAAAAAAATCAGGAGCACTTTTTCACACCACTGTATTATCCTATAATATTTTAATATTAACCTTTTATTGTATTCGTTTAAGAGCACAACTTGTAATTTCTGCCTAACATGTACACCGTGTCTGCTTCACTGAAAACATGAAGTTAACTAACGAACATGTATTATATTATAGCTGTATATTACTGCCATATGGATATTACTGTGACACACTCATCTCTGGCTGAGAACAGAATATTTCCTCAGTTGTAACATTAAAATGGGCATTTTCTGTAAATCTGCTTTGAAATTTTTCAAAACTGTTCCTCTTGATCTGTGCGTGTTTGTGGTGTCTGCTGTTTTGCTATTCGTGCTTTAAATGCTGCTTGCATTAGCAGTTTTTTCTTTTTTTTTTTTGCTGATGATGTTTAACATGTTTAGGTGTTTTTAGTGGGTGATAAGGACGAGCAAAAGAGAGCACAGAGGTTAGTAAAAGAAAACGTTAAAGACAGGAAAGAGAATTATAAGTTAAAAATGGAATTAAAATTACAACAAAAGAATGTGAGAGAGGTTCTGGAAAGATCTAAATATGATGTCCAGATGTGGAAATAAAATAAGGGGATATATTGCCCCTGGTGGTCAGATGTGGGTGAATTAATTTATTTTTTAATAGATTTGATGGTGGGTCAGATGCTTTTGAACAGTCCTCACTAGGTAGAATACCACAGAGTTCTTCATCACATTCACCTCCAGCTCTAAGCTCTTCCTTTGTGCCCATTTGTGAGTATGTTCCTGGTTTTTCTATGTCAGTTGAACAAGTAGTGGGTTAAGGAGAATTAAGATGAAGAAATCTCCAGGTTCTGATGGTATTAATCTTAGAGTACTTAAGGCCTGTGCTGATCAGATCTGTGGGGTGGTTCATTATATTTTTAATTTGAGTTTGCATCTAGAAAGGATACCTGTTTTATGGAGCACATCATGTGTAGTACCTGTACTTAAGTTAAAGGGTTAGTTCACCCAAAAATGAAAATAGTGTCATTTATTACTCACCCTCATGCCGTTCCACACCCATAAGACCTTCGTTCATCTTCGGAATGCAAATTAAGATATTTTTGTTGAAATCCGATGACTCAGTGAGGCCTGCATAGGGAGCAATGACATTTCCTCTCTCAAGATCCATAAATGTACTAAAAACATATTTAAATCAGTTCATGTGAGTACAGTGGTACAGAGTACAGACTGAGATCCTTTGGTGTATGTCATGACATTTAAGACCTTCTATATGACTCCATATTCTCTTCTGTGATTATTACTCTGTCACGTGTTGAGGAGGGGGACTGTTGGAAAAGGAGAAGAATAAGTTAAACAAACTTAAAAAGAAGGTGTTACCCACTTTAGAGGAGATAGTGCAGGATAAAATAATTGGGAAATTGTCTTTTATGATGAATCGTGATGGTCATCCTCTTCATGAAAGCTCTTGTGAGTACTTATAGTTGAAGATTAATTCATCCCCGTTGTTATAAGGAGCGTTTTAGGAAGTCTTTTTTTACCAACCGCTATTAGATTATGCAACCAGTGTTATACAAGATCATTGAGTGTATATTTTAGGACTACTTGGTTGTATATAATCATAATGCTTTGTGAAACTGATACAGGAGGAAAAGTGTTGCTGTTGTTGTGAAAGTTGTTTGTTTTTCTATTTTTTCTATTGTTGTGCTGCTGTGACATATAAATTTCCCCTAGAGGATTAATAAAGTTCATCATCATCATCATCATCATCATCATCATCATCTTTATCATGTTTAGCCACATTCATGCATTTCTTTACAAAATCTTTGCCACTAGAATATTAATATTCATTAAGAACAGTAAATTGAGTTTGTGTTGCACTGAGTTAAATGAAAATAACTATTAAATAACTATTTGAAATTAAACTTTTTGCAGTTAAAAAAATGCAAGCTTGTTTGATTTTTAAAAAAAACGTTTATTTAATATAATTTTCATTTTAATAAACAGAAAGTGCACATTAATCAAATTTAAACATGGAATTTCTAAATACTTATTAAATAATACAATTAATTTTAGTAAATGGGTCCAGCTGTAACTCTTGTTTCCTCCTGCAGATGTCGCTAATAATCAGGAAAGTGTGTATTTGACACTCATTAGTTAAACACATAGGTTAAACATTATAGACTTATATTATTACAGTACAGTGACCGGGAGGGGACATGGTCGGTTCACCAGTTTTGTCGTGGCCTCGAGATCATATGGTGAGGGAACAATATTTTTCTCATGGCCACGAGTTGAATGTGTAAACAAACAACCTGCGCAACCTGGAATTATCAGAAATGGATAAGATTATAATAATATTTATTTTTAATTAAGAAGCGCGATATTAACATAATGACATATTAACATATTGCGGCCTATTATGTTATCTGCAATGTTTCAAACAGCATTCGAATGAATTTTATCTATAAATATTAAAAGAATAGGCCTGTGCCTTGTACATTTTTAATCTCATCCAACAGTATTTAATTTTTTTTATATTATTATTAGTTACATTTAGCCATTTATTATAAATATTTGCTTTATTTTCCCTTTCATTTCCCTTAGCCTATCTTTTTATCTCTGTAGGCTACCTTATGTTACTTAAAGTTGGTATTTTGTAAATACTGTAAATGCCCGATCATGCCAATACATTTTTGAATTTCTGTTGACAGTAGCTTACATGAGCGTCTGTTTTCACTTGTAGCCCCTCCTGCCTGTGACAGCATTCGAAAACTTCAAAAAATTGTTTTCATTCTAATAATGGTTCAATACACTTTTTCGTAATGCAGCTAGATAAAAAGTTAATAAATTAAAAATAATTAAACTTAGAAAAGCAGGTTGTGCTGAAATGAGTGCAGCTGTAGTTGTAGTTTCCTCCTGCAGGTGTCGCTCTCTATGAGCTCTGAGCAGCTCCAGAACTCAACGCGTCTCATGACTCTCAGGTCCAGTAAACAGAAGATTGAGTCCAGGGGGGCCAAGATGGCGGCTGTGTAGGTGGTAGTGTGTTTTTGCTCTTCAGGGAATTAAAGGTGAAGTGGTGATGTAACCTATTATTTAGACTGGTGATAACACTAAAATTAAGTGAAAACGTACATAACTTTGCCTTACATCTTTATGCATGGGAAAAAGAGGCAAAAAGAAAGTTAAACAACTTTGGCTTGACAACATGTCTTCCAACGCCTCTGACACAACTGACCAGTTTGAGGATTCAGCATCAGCCTCGAGTAGCTCGGGATTGAAACCTCAGAAAGATACAGAATCACAGTGGTTTGACACATGTCCGAATTTTGACAATGAGGTTGTTATTGCTTCCCTTTCGGATACTCCTCAGAAACCGGCTGCAAAGAAAACTAAACGCGCTGAATCTTGTGGAACTGGGAATGAGGATGTACTGGCGGCTATCCGTGAGCTTGCTTCAAAACACGACAAAACTTTCCAAAAGATTTCAGCGATTGAAACTACCACTGAGGCAACCTCTAAACAAATCAAGAGTCTGACAGCGACGGTGCAACAGCTTATCTTGGATGTCGGCGTTCATAAAGAGGCTCTTGATCATCTGGAATCTGAGGTCCGCACTCTGAGAGAGGAAAACAAAACACTGAAAGCAAGTGTACAGGAGTGCAGACGTTACGGTTGGAGATGGTTCCTAAAACTGCACGGTGTCGCGGAAAAAGACAACGAAGATGTTCGAAATGTGGTTCTCAACGTCTTGGAGAAAGTTGCTCCTGGAGTCGGAGACGGGCTCCAGGACAGTGTTGACGTCATTCATCGTCTGGGTCCGAAGAGGGCGGATGGAAAGGCCAGATCGATCATAATTCTTTTCTCGCAGCGCCGCATGCGTGACATTATTTGGGGTTCCGCAAAAGGCTGCAAGTTTCTAATTGACAATAAACTGCGACTCTCTGAACCTCTATCTCCTGACGATAGAGCAGTGCGAGACAAGCTGTGGCCTCTCGTGAAGCAAGCAAGGGAGGAGGGCAAAAAAGCTACCTTTCGTAATTCCTTTGCTCTGATTGATGGTAAACAATTCTTCTATTCGGATGTTATGTAAACTAAGCTGCTGCTTGCACTTAACTTCTCTCGTGCAAAAGATGTAAATTGACGAATAATATAACTGAAAAAGAAAAAAAAAAATATAAATCTGCACCTTTTTTTTTTCTATAATTGACAATTACTATTATTTTATTTGCTTATCACCTCAATAATGATGTGCTTATGGGTTATCATCCACCTCTCCCTTTTCATTTAGATTAAGTCTAGAGAAGGTAATTTTTTGTTTATTTCTATTCAGTTTGTTCGGAGTTCTTGTTATGCAGTATGTTTAAATCCTTGTCGGTTGTTTCTTTAAATGTTCGAGGTTTGCGTGACAATTTGAAAAGAAAAGCGATTTTTTTGTTCTGTAAATGAAGTTTAGCTGATATTGTTTTTCTTCAAGAAGTCCATTCAGAGGAATCCGATGTTAAATTTTGGAGGACGCAATGGGGGAATTCAATCTTCTTTAGCCATGGTAGTAGGCAATCGGCTGGAACTGCCATTATGTTGCATAGGTTTAAGGGGAACGTATTGGAAACTTTGTGCTCTGATGAAGGCAGATGGGTCTGTTCTGTAGTTAAACAAGAAAACGCCACCTTTATAGCTTGCTGCGTATACGGACACAACTCTCATTCATCCAATAGGGTAATGTTCTCTCATCTAATGGATAAACTTAAAAAGTTACACAAAAAATATAATAATGCTTATTTTATTTTGGGAGGAGATTTTAATGAGTGTATGGACAATCACCTGGATAGATTTCCCCCTAGATTTGATAACAGGATGAATAATGATTTAATTTTTTCCCTGTGCTCCGATCTCTCCCTTACTGATGCATGGCGGTTCTTCAATCCTTCCAATATAGAATTTACTTGGTCCAACAGAAATTTGTCTCTTAGATCCAGGATTGACTTTTTTCTAATTTCATCTTCTATCCTTATGTAAAAGAAATTTCTCACGTCACTGCCCCTCTGTCAGATCATAACTTAGTTACAATAAAATTGAGTGAAATTAATGACAATCCGAGACTGAGAGGCTATTGGAAGCTTAATAATGTTTTGTTAAAAGACAAAAAATTTAATGATAGTATCATCAATCTTACCAATGAACTATTTACAGGACTAAGCAGGGATTATAAAAAAAATTGGGAGTTCTTTAAATATAAAGCTAGATACATTGCAGTTAAAAGAAGTAAAGAGCTTAAAGTTATTAAAAATCAAATTGATTCAGAGTTGATAAACAGAATTAATATATTGCTAGCTAAAGATAATATCACAGAAGAAGAGAATTTGGAAATTAAAGAATTAAATCTGGAGTTTGACAAAGCATACTTAGAGTTGGCTAAAGGTGCATACATAAGGTCTCGAGCAAAATGGCTCGAGGAGGGGGAAAAGAATTCAAGTTATTTTTTTGCCCTGGAAAAAAGAAACGGTCAGAGAAAAACTCTTTCAACACTAAATATTGATGGAGTTACCTCTAAAGATCCTAAAAAAATTTCAGAATTTGTTACCAAATTTTATAGCAATCTTTATACCTCTAATTTCAATTATGACATTTGTGAAAAATTTATTGATATAATTAAACCCCGTATTAAAGTTATTGAGTGCGAGTATAGTCAAATTTGTGATGCAAATTTATCAATAGATGAAATTAAGCAAGCTCTGCATTCAATGAAAAAAGGCAAATCCCCTGGTATTGACGGGCTTTCAGTAGAATTTTACCTCCATTTTTGGGAGTTTATTAAATTACCTTTATTTCACATGTATCAGGAATGCATCAGTCAGGGAGATATGACTGCTACTATGAAACAAGGAGTTATCTCCCCAATACCCAAATCCAGCAAGGACCCCTTAGTAATCGATAATTGGCGGCCTATTACTCTATTAACATTAGATTATAAAATATTAGCCTCTGTCTATGCTAAAAGATTAAGTTCTGGTCTGGATTTTATTATTTCAGAGTCCCAATCGGGCTTCATGAAAGGCCGTCATATATCTAATAACATAAGATTAGTATTAGATCTGCTAGACTATTCAGATTTAATTAATTCAGATGGTCTTATACTCTTTCTTGACTTTCATAAAGCTTTCGACTCCATAGAACACAAATTTCTTTTTCGTACTCTAGAATTATTTGGATTTGGTAAATCATTTATAAATACTGTAACCATGTTTTATAAAGGTATTAACAGTTCAGTGATTATTAACTTCGACACATCCAAAAGGTTTGACATCCAGAGAGGAGTCCGACAGGGCTGTCCGATCTCCCCGTTTTTATTTCTTATAGCCACAGAATTACTTTGTCTGAGAATTAACCAAAATGAAAATTTGAAAGGAATTTCTATATTTGACAGGGAGATCAAAATTGCACAGCTAGCCGATGACACCACACTATTTTTGAAAGACAAACGACAGTTACCTAATGCCCTGGAACTGGTGGAACAATTTTCATGCGCCTCTGGTCTAAAGCTCAATATCTCGAAATGTGAGATTATTTCAATTCATGATATAGATGATACATTTTTAGAAGGTATCCCAGTTAAAAATAGTGTAAAATATTTAGGCATTCATATCACTAAAAGCCCAGTTACCAGACATCATTCAAATTTTTCTGATAAAATGATAAAAACTAAAAATATCTTTAACATTTGGCTTCAGAGAGATCTTTCGTTATATGGTAGAGTTCTTTTATCTAAGGTGGAAGGGCTCTCTCGCTTTGTATACCCTGCTCTCTCTCTGTTTATTAATGATAAAACAATAAGGGAAATTAACAAAATATTTTTGGATTTCATTTGGAAAAATAGACCCCACAAATTAAAAAAAGAAGTACTTTCTAATGCTAGAAGTGAAGGTGGCCTCGACTTTCTGGACTTTGCAGATACTGTAAACACCCTTAAAGTAAACTGGCTGAAAAGATGCCTTGTGAACCCAGTGTCATTATGGTTTTTCATTCCAAATAATATTTTCAACAAACTTGGTGGTCTGTCTTTCCTATTGAAGTGTAACTTTTTGCCTGCCAAATTACCCATTTCCTTATCTAACTTTCATCAACAATGCCTTCTTTCATGGAAATTGTGTTTTGTCCATAACTTTTCCCCGCACAAAGTTCTCCTTTGGAATAATACTGATATAACTGTTAGAAATAAGTCTCTCTTCTTTCCTAGGTGGTATAACAATAACTTTAATTGCATTCTATCTGTCTTTGACGATTCTGGTAATATTCTAACTTATGTGCAATTTATGAATCTTCATAACTTTCCAGTCCCATTTAAAGAATATAACACCTTGGTAAAAGCTATCCCAGCAGGCTTAACCCAATTAATTAAATGTCACCTTAAATTCAGTAAAAGCAACAGTGTTTCTCCAGCTTTACGCTTGGACGGCATTGATCTTTTAGATTGTAAATGCAACAACAGACATATTCGTACAATCTTTCAGATGAAGAGAAAGATTACGCCAAGGGGTAAATTCTATTGGGATTCCCTTGTAACAAGTGTAAATTGGAGAAAAGCCTGGCTTTTGCCAAGCAAATTTTGTATATCGAACAAAGTTAAAGAAATTCATTATAAAATCCTTCATAAAATCTATCCTGTTAACTCATCTATCTCTAAATATTCTGATATTGATGAAACTTGCTCCTTCTGTGGTTTTGTCGAAGAAACAGTTGGCCATTTATTTTATGATTGTAATTTAACCAATATATTTTGGGCTAATTTAAGTTCCTATATTTTTACCCATGCAAATGTAACCCATACCTTCACCCTTAAAGAAATAATTTTTAACTATGAAAACCCAAAGCTGCTATCCTTTGAATATGTTGTTAACTTTTTTATCTTGTATGCAAAATTCTTCATTCACAAACAAAAATGGCTTAAATCTCACCTAAGCGTTCCTCTTTTTCTTGCTGAATTTAACTCCTTTATTTTATCCCTCAGACTTATAAATAACAAAAAAAGTGCAAAATTTTTGATGCATTATGATGATTTATTTAAAGATGTGTTTTAACCTAATTATTGTGCTTTTCTTTTCTTTATTATCTCATATTGATGTATGCAAACTCAGGATATTTGTTTTCTGTTCTTTTAATGTATAATTATCCATTGTAACAGACGCAACCACGCTTTGTTTCCCTGATCCTGTATGTATGTTCGAATTTTGCAATAAAAAAAAAAAAAAAAAAAAAAAAGAAGATTGAGTCCAGACGGTCCAGACGGGCTGAAGGTCAGAATCATCTCTTCATTCTCTCTCTACAGACATGAAACCGGGTGTGTCTCATACGTCCTGAAAAGTGAAGCCGCGGGCTCTTTGATCGCCCCCTGGTGGCTGGATGCAGTACAAGTCATAAACCCGCCCTCTCAATGCAAACTAATGGCACTTGTCAAAATAACAAAAAAATAATTACACATACAATAAAATTTTCTGAAAGATGGTTTTGGTCATTTAAGGTAGTTGTTATCATGCTTATATATATTCAATAGTTCATTTTTGTGATCAGTTTGATTTTTGCAAGCAATTTGGTGCTATAGAAACGGGGCGTGTCGTCACGATTTACAGTTGATTGACAGCTTCTCTGAGGACTGTCGGAGCTTTGAGGGGAGATTGAAGATGAATAAATAACTATTATTTTTCGATTTCTGTGTTATTTCTCACTGACAAAAGTTGTTGTTCAGCAGTAAACTGTCCTAACCGACCTACAGATCTGACGGATCACTGAGTTTTTTTCGGTCACGTTAAATGTGGGCTTTATAAGCTAAATGTTATTAGCCAAGATAACACGGCTAATGTTAGCCATGACGGAAAAAGCAGGTGATCATAATCTGGCAGTTACTAATTATCTTTATGGGTATAAAATAATAATTATCAGGGCAAAACTAATCCTACTGTAGTTAATTAAAGAGCACTGTCTAACGTTACAGCAATCGATCTGCTGTAGAGTTAGTTCAGCTTTACAGAGGTTTCAAAAATTGCTCTAGAAACAATATTTTTTTACAAGTATAATTTTAATTTGTGTATAATTTATTTATTTAAAATACATCAATTACGATATGTTGTTTTGACCTAGTTATGAGTAATTTAGTTTAAAACTGAACAATGTGATCGCCCATCATCGTCCGTTTTACCCTATGGTTTTACCTTCAGTTCATTACAATGGAAGGAAGCGGCGTCGTCGTCCATCTTTTTTTACAGTCTATGCATGAAACACTAAAACATCATCACACACTCACTCAACGAGAGGAAGATCACAAACAGCTTCTGGAACAGTCACATGTAAGACTATTTTTTTTTTATCAAAGAGGAAAATCTCTGAATTTGAAAAGTAGTTTGCGTAATTAGTAATTTTACCTCATTTACATCCGACATTTTCGACTGCACACTTCAGCACAGGGGTCTCAAACTCAAATCGTTTCTGTGATTGACACCTCATAGGAGGGCCATATTAACATTCAAGCGCAAGACAGCGCAACATTTCAGAAAATTTACTTTTCTTTGCATTATTTCTCATTTACTTCAAATTTCATTAGGCCTACTAAAATATTTTTATACTTATACTATAAATATTTTATTTACCATACTAAATGTAAACAGCAGTGTCTCTCTCATTGTTACAGAGTGTAATATAATTATATAATACTATTACTAATATAATTCTACTAATTTACTAATATAATACTAATATAATACTATTATAGTCTGGTGAAACTTCTCACATCCAACAAGGTGCATGGAATAAAAAAATTAGTAATTTAGGAACAAAACCAGCAACACTTGTGGCGTGGAGGGGTCAGAAATAAACAAAAAACTATCAACTTGATTTTGCCAAAAAATAAAAATCTTTCATTGTTACATACATTATTAGTTTTTAACATTTAGTGGAAGTATTTTCCCTTACTTTGTTAGCTTAAATAACATAAAAAATCTTGCACTGAACAACACTGTACAGAACAAATACAATCCCTGAAAGCATTTGTACACTCTTCTGTTTCTTGACAAACACCTGCAGCGCTTCTGCTCAAACAGCTGACACACATTTGTCCAAGATGCTGCTTGAGCATCGTTAACGTTTAATGGCTGCATCGGACGCGTTTCGGTGGTTTTAAATCGACGCTTGTGACTTAAAGTCGAGTGCTTTTACTGTAATTTAGGCAAGCGCGCTCATAATAGAAGAAGCGACGCAGATGAGAGCGCGGCTCATGGTTGCATAGCAACAACAGATGCCACTGGAGCGAAAGCGCTTTGGAAAGAAGGAGAATGCGGCGCGGCCGCTTATGTGACGCGATATGTGAATGCCGACTTTTTCTTTGCATATCAGACAGGTAGCAACTCGAGAATAATAATAATTTAGCGGGCCAGATTATGTTTTATTTTTGAGATCAATTGCGGGCCGGGTGGAGGGGGAGGGCGGGCCGTAAATGGCCCGCGGGCCGGCAGTTTGAGACCACTGCTTTAGCATATTGACACCAAACCTTTTATGTGTTATTGCACCTCACACTGACCACACCTTAACCTAATTTGATAACAGCGCCACCTATTGGTCAAATTGAGATGACTGGGGGAAAATGTCCCAATCAACCTGAGTTCACCCCTATATTATTACAGTGTTTATTTTTTGAAGTTTATTTGAAAGTTTTCAAACTGCACTGCAGAACTTTATGCTCTCTATCACTATTTGTGTCAAACATTAAATTTGTATGTCAGGTGTGGAGTAGTTTGAAGTCAGTTGTGCTTCTTCTCTCTTCTGAAAGGATGAATCTGAGGGTTTGTGGATCATCATGGTTACTGATGATCACTGTCAGAGCGGATCTTTCATGTTATCAACACCGCTGACACTAAAAAAAGTGTTGGCCTATACCAGAAAAAATCATTTTTATGAAATGTACCTGAAATTGTGACTTCTTTTTACATATTTTTCTTAGTTTCACTGTCTTTTTTAATGTAGGTCTAGTTGTAATGCAAACTAACATCATCTGCCTTCCCCCATATAAGGGAACTTCCTCTTTTCTGGATCAGATATTTCACCATGAGGAGCTTCATGAGAGCCAGAACACAGACGGACTGAAGAACAGACACTCATGTCTCCATCTGAAGCTGCATCCACACTCTTCTGCTGGGATTGGGCTCTTCTGGAAACTGGACTTTAGAGAAATGATGCTCATCTTTGGACTGATGCTGCTGCTGCTGCAAACTGCTGCATGTGAGTCAACTTTCAGCTCAAACTGATCATGATGTTCAATCACATGAATCTCTGAGAGAAAAACACTGTAATATTAAGAGTGTTTCCAAAGTGTGCTATGTATTAGTGGAGTATTATAATATGTCAGATGGAAGATAAGATCAAACAGTCACAGTCTGTGTTAAAGACATGAAATCAAAATGAGAGTTTGTATAATTATATTCTGCATATGGTCTTCTTAGCCAAAGTATAACAGGTGATTTTGTTTTGCCATTCCAGAAAATACAAACAGCATTCACTGCAGTGGCGTAGGCAGAATTGTATTTTTGGCAGTGCACTTTCACATAGGGTCTTAATTTTCCTACATATTCCTTAAAAGCATTCTAACGGACTTATTATTTTGGTAATTTATATCAATTTGTCCTTTATTTTTATTGAAAATAAACCACAGTAGAACACACACAAAGTACAGACATACTAAACGGTGGTAAAGTTAGTTTAACGTTTGACATTCAGTTTCATACCATTAAACTTTTCTCCAATAAATATTTAATGTTTTTAGCCTGAACCAACTCGGATATACATAATTAAATGTCCTTTGCATAGGACAAGATTTAATTTAAAGAAATACGATATATATTAATTAACCATATAAATCAATTGAACAGTTTAACTGTGTGACATTATGGTATCAAACTACTCGTAAAATGTTCAGAAAAATGTCTATGCAACACTGTGAATCCTTTAAACTACAACACTGTTTGACCTAAAGATATCAAACCAACTGTAAATTACTCAGAATATTATTCCCTCTATTGCACAAAGCTTGTTTTTTCAGATTATTAATCTTAATATACAATACTGAACCCTTTAAATCCATTAAACTACAACACCGTTTGACCTAAAGATATCAAACCAACTGCAAAAAACATATCTGTACATTTGTAATTATGTCTATGGTGTACGGTCAATATTAATGAAAAATGTTTTCTTCTTTCTGTTGCACTACTTTTTCTTTCTTTTTTTACCTAAAAGTGTTTTTGTTTTTTTTTACCACCATGCACCATGTCTTTCATATACTGTTTCTTCTGAGATTCATCAAAAAAACTTGATTTAAATAGGTTAAATATTGTGCATTTTATGTATCAAAAGTGTACTCCCTAAAACAAGCTTTGTGCAATAGAGGGTATAATATTCTGAATAATTTACAGTTGGTTTGATGTCTTTAGGTCAGACGCTGTTGTACTTTAAAGGATTCAGTTTTGCATACATTTTAAGTTCATTATATATATTTTTTTATATATATATATATATATATATATATATATATATATATTTATTTTTTTTTATATATATATATAAATATATATATATATATATATATATTTATATATATATAAAAAATTATAAAAGTTTTGAAATGCTAATTCCACAAACAGAGCCTTGTGCTATAAAAGGGATATTTGTCTGAATATTTTACCCCAGGTGAATAAAGCACACTTCCATAATGTACTTAAAGTGCTCTATTTTCACACACTAATTATGTAGCCTATTTAATACACTAAAAATTCTTCTTTAGTACTTCTGAAGATAATCTTAAGAACATCTAAAACCACGCACACACTTAACGATTGTAAGGCCGATTATGAATGTAAATTGATACTTATGACTGATCACGCTCAAACGCGTCCAGTCAGAGCCAGTTGCGTTCAGTCTGCGATTACAGTCGGTGTTCAAATTCCATGTGTGAGTATATAAATCAGCTCCAATCGAAGGTTCAGTTCAGTCTTAGAATGTTTCAGCTAATCGTTAGGTGTGTCCTCGGCTTAAGTGTACTCAACTGTGCTATTTTGAGACACCATAAATATGAACTAAAATGTGCTTTTAACATACTATATCTGTATTAAAAAATATGAGCTTATTAGTTACTTGTAGCACAGTTGAGTATACTAATTAGATGTTCTTAAGATTATCTTAAGAAGTACTAAAGAAGAATTTTTAGTATATTGAGTACAAAATTAGTGTGTGAAAATAGAGCACTTTAAGTACATTACTTTTTTAACCTTGGGGCTAGGCCTATTAGTTTGATACCATACTGTTATAGTTAAATTGTTTAATTTATATATTTATAGGGCTCATTAGTATATATAGTTTTTCTTTAAATTAAGCCTTTTGCTTTGCAAAGGATGTTTGTTTATGAATATCTGAATTGGTTCGGGCCAAATGTCAAACGTCACAAGCACATTTGTAACTCTGTATGGAAACAGCATGTCTAATGTCACGATAGGTCCAAGCACTGTTACTAAATAATACTTCAACTATAAATTTACCGTAGAACAAAGCTGTGCAAAGAATCTCTTGTGTCTGTTCAATTACAAAACACAGATGTGAACTTTTATCATTTGTGAATTAAGTCATACAACATTGACAAACAACAGCAGCTAGAATATCTATCACCCGTCCACATACAAAATAACACAAAAAAGATTTTCAAAACAAAACGTCTTACCTGTTACAGAATGAGCCGGAGATGAAATTGAAAACCTGCAGGCTGACGGACAGCTTCTCTCAATGAGAATTTTTCAAAGTATTTTCATAGAATTTTGCTTAAACATCGCCGCTGTATTTCTAACATTTTCTGACACTCAGCTGTTATAACTGAATGGGTGAACACACACAAACTCACAGGGTTGAAATGCCCGAGACAGTCTGAATAACACCTAACACAGATGTCAATCAAACTCATCAAGCATTATCCAAAAACATGTTTTATTTATTTTAGGATTTGAGATGTTATAGTAATGTTTGTGATTATATTAAAATATAATCCAATACTTTAATAAATATAATATTTGTACAATAACTGGAACTTTCCTCTTCATTTAGTGTGTGTGGATCCTCCTTTGTATTTACTTTCTGCTATTCAGAAAGTATTGTAGATTTCTTACATTGGGTATCCCAAAGTGTGTTATTTTTATCTAAGGATGAAGGAGGACAGGGCCTTATAAATGTGCAAAGCAGAGTTGCAGCTTTTCGTATGCATTTTATTCACAGACTTTTATATGGATTACCTAATTCAAATTGGAAAGTTGTTGCTTGTGAGATCTTTAAGAGCTTGGGAGGCTTAGGTCTTGATAAGTCTCTTTTTTTAATGGATCCCCTGAAAATTGATACATCAGATGCACCAATTTTTTATCAGAACATTTTTAAAGTCTGGAATCTCTTTGATGTTACAAATTGACAAGATTCAAGATCACTTTTTTGGTTACTTCAAGAACCACTGATCCATGGAACCCGTTTTGAAAAAGTGGTGGACAGTTCTCATTTTCCTGCAAATACTGGACTTTTAATTAAAGCAGGTTGTACGACTTTGGGACATCTGGTAAATTTTGCAGGACCGGATTTTGAGAATATTGAGGGGACAGCAACAAAGTTGGGGTTTAAGTCTTTGAGGTTGGTTCGTCAAGAAGAAGAGTTGAGAAGCATTGTAGACTTTTGTCAAGGTCTATTAAAACCAAATGAAGAAGACCTTTTCCATTTGTTAATTTTGTCACCTAAAATGGTTGAGTGTGAAGGTCTTTTTTTGGAAAAGAAAGATATATGTTTTTGTGCTGATTCTTTAAATGTAAAAGATGTGTATAAAAATTGTGTGAAAGTTTTTAATAGAAAAGTTTTACATGATAGGAGTGATACACCATGGCGTACTGTCCTTGGTTTAAGTAGGGCTGATAGACCACAATGGAGAGCACTATATAAGCCACCGTTACCAAAGAGAGTGGGTGACATACAGTGGAGAATCTTACATGGGGTTATAGCTGTTAATGCTTTTGTTAATGTTTTGAACCCTGAGACTAGACCTGATTGTCCTTTTTGTCAATTTTTCATGCTTTTATGTATTGTGAAAGATTGAAACCATTATTTATTGTTCTGGAGTCTTTTTTTAAGTCTTTCAATGAAGTGTTTTCTATGCAAATGTTTATTTGTGGTTTTAAATATGTAAGGAGAAAGGCTTCTGAGTGTCAATTGTTTAATTTTGTTTTGGGACAATCAAAAATGGCAATTTATGTGAGCAGGAAGAATAAGATTGAAAATATGTCTGGACAAGATGTACTAATGGTTTTTTCCAATGTAATTAAATCTAGGGTAATTACAGATTTTAATTTTTTCAAGGCAATGAATGATTTGTCATCATTTGAAATGAAATGGTGTTGTAGGGAAGTATTGTGTTCTGTTTGTGAAGGGACATTAAGTTTTGGTATGTTTTTGCAGTAAAGGAAAATTTTATAATATTGTTTATAAATGATAGTATAAAGAGTTTTTTTGTATGTATAAATGTGCATGTTTTTTTTGGTAGAATGGTATAATGTAATTACTTCACTTTAATAAAAAGGTATTTTTAAATTCTAATTCTGTGTGTGTGTGTGTGTGTGTGTGTGTGTGTTTTGTTCTTCAGGTCTGGAGTCGTTCTGCAGGTTTAATCAGTCAGATCCCTGTTACGAAGCTCTGGGACACAAACTCAATCTGCTGATGGTGGACACTAGTATTTATCACCTGAAGATACAAAAGAGAATAAACAACAACCCAGATGATCTGCTTTGTAGAGTAAAGAATGACAAGATAAGGGAATGTGATCTTTTTAATAACAGAGCTGAAGTGACAGTCATTAATGGGATTCTGATAATAAACCGTGTGATCAGAGCAGATTCAGGGAATTACACTTTAAGACTCGAGAGCTCAGACGGCACAATAACATCTGCAGATCTTCAAGTGAATGTTGAAGGTACAGTAACTCTCATCAGACTCATTACAATCTCATGATCTCTAAAGATCTCACTCATGAAAATGATTCAGTTCAGGCTTTTTTTTGTCATGCAGCTCACAGGGGTGGGACGGTTCAGATTTCTCACGGTTCGGTTTGTATCACGGTTTTTGTGTCACGGTTTCGGTACAGTTCAGTATGTGCTATATTCAGTAAAAAAAATAGAACAATTTCCAAATAAAGATAAAGGAAATAAAAAAATAATCTAACCACAAGAAACAGCACAAATAAATATATGAGAGCTGAGATACAAAATAAACAATGCTTTACAGGCTTTTCGGGTAACGTTAGCTATCTAAAGGCAGGAACACACCAAGCTGACGGTCGATTGTCAGGCAGTTTTTGTTTGTTGGTCGACTACGTTTTGTCAGTGTGTTCCGCACCGTCGGCTGAAATTGGTCTTCGTCAGCTTTTTTTCGGCCAATTCCACATGTTGAATCAGCATAGGAGCTCGTCGGTCCGTCGGACCATCTAATCATTCTGATTGGCTGTTCAGCTACTGCTACTTGGCCGCCGGCTCTCGAGCGTCAGTTTTGTGTGTCAGGCCAACTTTGGACCCAGACACTGCCAACGTGAGCCAACCCCGCAGTCTGCTTTCGTCACCACTAGTTCGTCGGCTTGGTGTGTTCCTGCCATATCAGCTTTCAGGTACATAAATTGAATAAAGTAATCAAATTTAAAATAACACTGCATATAATCTTATTTGAATAGTTAAAGATGAAACATTGTTGAAGTTACAAAAGCTATTCAGTCGAGAGTGATTTCTTCGTCTTTTGTCGTTTGATGAACATTAAAGCACAGAGCAGGAATATTTAGACTGCTTTTCCTTTAAGACATAATTCAAAGATCCAGTACACTGATACTTACATGCTTTGTCTGTCTCGTTTTTCTCCTAAGACATAACCTACTAAGTTTGTTTGGATACTCGCTAAAATGGGCATGTTTACATCATTTTTGTGTGAATTTGTCCATTTAGGTGCAAGACTTTAAAGAGAATTTGTGCGAGAGTATTTGTGCACCGTGACGCCGCTCTCTGTGTACGTGCTTCAGATGAACACACAAAAAATGTCCTCAGAACGCAAACGAATTCTCTTTCGCGTCCTACGGATGAATGTTTAAATTGTCAAGGTTTAAATGAGTTTAGTTTAAACACAGATAGCAAAGTGAGCTGTTCAGGTCTCAATGAATGTTCTTTTGATCATCGCTGTTGTAACGTATTGGGAAACCAGAATGCATATCCATCGACTGAAACATACATTAGCTGAATCCGATTGTCTGTTTTACACATTGTTTTAAACAAACCATATTATAGATGCGTGGTCAGATTTGGGATGAACCGCGGTGCAAGTGTGCCGAACCGTGGGTGGAGAACCGAATGGTTAGATTTTTTAGAGCGAACCCCTGGCAGCTCATTATTGAACATCTGGAAGAATTTCATCAAAAGCAACTGCACTTTGTTTTATATACATTTAGATTTTTTTATATGTCATAGATATTTATTTATAGTATTTAGACTATTTTAAAAACAAGCCATGTATGTTTGTATGTGTCTGTGTTTATCATGTGACTGTCATGTGTCCCTCCCTCTAGCTCCTATTGGCTCAATGAATGTGTCAATCAGCTGCTCCTCCAATGGGATGAAGTCAGTGTCCTGCTCCTCTGACGGGGATCAGCTCATCTACAGCTGGACTCTGAATGGAGAATCACTGATGGATGGAAACCCCACCATTGAGCTGAATGAGGAAACTGATGGAAACATCATCTGTAGTGTGAAGAACCACGTCAGTCACGGACAGAAGAGCATTAGAGTAAAACACTGTCCTGGTGAGATTTTAATTCATGAATGTCCACATATTTAAAAAAAAAAACAAACAAACAAAAAAAAACAGGAACAGCAGTGATGCAAAACTGTGAGTTCTCTTCATTCACAGTTCATTCTCGAAACATTTCTGGATGAGAATTAGTTTATTTCAGCCGATCTCAGCAGTAATTTGTGTTGACGTGTTTTCAGTGATTCTGCAGTGATGTTTTATTACAGGATCAACTACTGCAGCAGTGACCTCTAGTTTGACCTCTACACTGACCAGCAGCACACAGACATCAGATCATGGTACGAGTTTAACAGAACACACTACAGGAAACATGATGGATCGATTTTGTTTTCTTTCTAATCGTTGTTTTCAGTGTGTTCAGAGTCTGTGGTGTTTGTGCTGGTCTGGAGTTTTCAGCTGATGGTTCTGTTTGGTCTGTTAGGAGGTTTTCACATCTACATGAGACACACGTCAGGTCAGAGACATTTATGATCATCATTATGGATTTGACATGCAGATATTAAGAGTGTGAAGATGATGATCATGTGATGCTTTTAGGAAAGAAACAGGAAGATCAAAAAGTGAGAATGAGAAGATTTAGAGAAGGACATTGTAACAAGGTTAGTAGATGTGGGAAGAAGGAGGCGGGAACCGGTGAACATTCAACAAAACTTTAATATAAAATAAACAAACAAAACGAAAGTAATGCCGGCAGACCCTCGCGGACGTCTGCCGGCCACACAAACATAATAAAACATAAAATAAAGTCCAGGCCTGGTCCTCTCTCGTCCTTCACTGATGTCGCTCCTCCTTTTATGCCTCCGGAGCTCCTCCGTGAGAGACTCGAGGCCGGCACGCCTCGCAGGCGCGCCGTTCCCTCACGGCTCTCGCCCGCCCTGCTCGTCACATACCCCCAACGCCCCTCGCAGGCCGGGGGGTACCTCCGAGACTGCGCTTTACTCCCCCCCGGGGCCTGTCTCGGCGGCCGCAGCACCTGGGGGTAAGGACAGACGAGACGAGAGAAAGGAGACGGAAGCAAGGGGAGCGACAGGACGAGAGAGGGGAGAGAGGAAAAAGAAAGAAAAAAAAAATGCTGGGTCCGGCTCCCAGACACACTGCCGCTCGGTCCTCAGCCTGCCAAGAGGCTCTTCTTCGCGGTGCCATGCGGTGGCACTGGAAGCGCGGTGGACGGCCCGATCCTCGACCGTCTCCTGGCGGCCGGCGATGGCTCCTCCGACTGAGGGCAGCCGGCAGCGAGTCCCCCGTCCCCTGCTCCTCCCCTTCATGGCGGACGGCAGCAGGCTCCGGCCCACGGCAGACGGCGGCGACTCCTCCGCTCCCTCCAGGTCCAGGACGGCAGCCACCCCACCTCGTCCCAGGAGCACGGCATCCGGGTCTCCGTCCCACCTTTCACAAGGCTCCAGCACCACCGCCTCGGGCAGCCTTTCGCGGTCTTCACTTCCGCGCTGCCCGAACTCCGCAGCACCGCGATCCCCCTCAGCAGCGAGGGCTCTCCGACAGCATGTCCCTCCTTCCTCCCGGGTTTCGGCACCAATGTAACAAGGTTAGTAGATGTGGGAAGAAGGAGGCGGGAACCGGTGAACATTCAACAAAACTTTAATATAAAATAAACAAACAAAACGAAAGTAATGCCGGCAGACCCTCGCGGACGTCTGCCGGCCACACAAACATAATAAAACATAAAATAAAGTCCAGGCCTGGTCCTCTCTCGTCCTTCACTGATGTCGCTCCTCCTTTTATGCCTCCGGAACTCCTCCGTGAGAGACTCGAGGCCGGCACGCCTCGCAGGTGACGCTCATTATCACTCGCGTCACCGGCCTCGCGCCGTTCCCTCACGGCTCTCGCCCGCCCTGCTCGTCACAGACATGAACACACAGCAGAAGATTCATGAGAGCAGCAGCAGATCTCATCACATCTATGAGAAATCCTCTCCTTCTGCTTTCCTGTTTCTATGATGTTTTCAGGCGAACAATTGTAAAGATTTCAGATGACGGCAACTTTGAATCAACACACAAAACTTTCAGATATTAATATTTTAATATTATCCTTTTATTGTAATCATTGAGCACAAGTTGTAATTTCTGCCTAACATGTACGCTGTGTCTGCTTCACTGAAAACATGAAGTTAACTAACAAACATGTACTATATTATAGCTGTATATTACTGCCATATGGATATAAGTGTGACACACTCATCTCTGGCTGATAACAGAATATTTCCTCAATTGTAACATTAAAACAAGCATTTTCTGTAAAGCTGCTTTGAAACAACATGTAGTGTGAAACATTTTCAACTTGAGTTGTAAAAGCTTGAATTCAAAACTGTTCCTCTTGATCTGTGTGTGTTTGTGGTGTCTGCTGTTTTGCTGTTCGTGCTTTTAAACTTCCGCTTGAATTTGCAGTTTTGATTTTTTGATGATGATGTGTAAAACGTTAAGCCACATTTGTACATTTCTTTGCAAAATCTTTGTCACTCTAGAATATTAATATTCTTTAAGAACAGTAAATTGAGTATGTGTTGAAATTAAGATGAACTTTTTGGCATTGATTTAAATGAAAATAAAACTATTTGAAATTAATTTGATTTTTAAAGTTTATTTCATATAATTTTCATTTTAATTAACAGAAAGTGCACATTTATCAAATTTAAACATCTGAAATTTCTAAAGTTATGAAATATTTCAATTAATTTTAGTAAATGAGTCCAGCTGTAACTCGTTTCCTCCTGCAGATGTCGCTAATAATCAGGAAAGTGTCTGTATTTGACACTCGTTATATACTTATATTATTAAACTGCACTACAGAGATTGAGCCTCTCTATCTCCATCTGTGTGTTAAACAGAAAACTGCATGTCGTTTTCTGTAGTTTGAAGTCAGTTGTGTTTCGCTCTTCTGTACAGATCAATCTGAGGGTTTGAGGAATCGGTCTATATATCAAAATGTCATATAATACTGTTATGTATTATATCTGTCGCTGTAGATTATTCCTTAGAAGTTATCCATGAAGCTAGTTTTGATTAGTTAAAATCCAACGCAGCTCCAGAACTCAACACGTCTCATGAGTCTCAGGTCCAGTAAACAGAAGATTGAGTCCAGACGGGCTGAAGAACAGACACTCATGTCTCCATCTGAAGCTGCATCCACACTCTTCTGCTGGGATTGGGCTCTTCTGGAAACTGGACTTTAGAGAAATGATGCTCATCTTTGGACTGATGCTGCTGCTGCTGCAAACTGCTGCATGTGCACACTAAAAACTCCTGGGTCAAAAATAACCCATAATGGGTTATTTTTGACCCAAATCCTGGGTTAAAAAGGGACCAACTAATTTCTGGGTTATTTCAACCCAGAAAAATGGGTTATTCTTTTTGACCCAAATTCTGGGTTAAATACCTGACCCAAATTTTGGGTTAAAAATAACCCAACTTCTGGGTCAAAAGAACAACCCCAATATCTGGGTTGGAATAATCCAGAAATTATTATTATTATATATTATTATTTCAGAAAATAAAACTTACACACTTCAAGCACTTTTACATTTTTATTGCATTAAATTAAATTAAACTCTATAAAAAACACACACTTGGACCTATTTATTTTAGGTCACAATGTAATAACATTAGACATTAGAAAAAATAGAAAAATAAACAACTCATTCTCTCTCAAACATTTGACAACATTCAATAACTGGATTGAACTTGAGGGACAAGATTTTTGATAGTGTCCTCATCTAAGAGAAGAAATGCCTCCTCATCTCTGTCTTCACCTGAAAGACAGAAACCAAGACAACATGAGTATTGTTAATAAGTTGAGACAATTGTGAACCACCGGACACTCTTTGATTATCAAGCTAACAAATAATCATGTATCCTAAATATATCCTTTTAAGGGAATGCTGTCTTATACTAAATTTACACATTTGTCTCAAATAAGTCGTTAATGTATATAGTGACTTAACCATGTGCTGCAATACAGATTTCGTTTTACATTAATTTACAGAAATCAGCTGCTTGAATGAAAATTGCTGATATTATTGGATTTTCAGGTGATATTCTCAATTCATTCAGTTAACGGACGCTCTGAGGTAAAGTGTTCAGACTGCAGAATCAGCAACGGTTGAATTTAATTATACAGTACAATCATAACATAGTACTGACATTATCTTAAGAGTGTTTCCCACAGGATTTTGTGAGACTGTGGTGGGTGGACATCGGTTCCTCTAGGGGGGTCCGGGGGCATGCCCCCCCGGAGGAAAATTTTGTACATTTTAAATTTAAATGCATAAATCTGGTGTATTCTGAGAGCAAAATTATGTGACTAGATCAATAAAGAAATTTGTTCTCTTGTAAACAATTTTGTGCTCTAAAAGTAATTTATTTATTGCTGATGGTAGGGCACATTAGTCATGTACACAACATATAGTAGGCTAAATGATAGTTCATAAGTGGTCAAACATGTAGAGCACACATTTAAACCATTAAAATATGTATGGTTACCTTTGTTGAATTAATTTATCTGTGGGAGCCTGTATCTTTGATTTGTTAACCAATCCAGAATGCACTAAACACACCATCTCATTATAGAGAAAAATAACAAATGAATAAAATATATTCATAAGCTGACCAATAAATAAGTAAACTAGGTGAGTATATAATTCAGCAGCAAAAAAATATTCTAGCCTAAAAACTTTGCACAGTAATTTTATAAATCCAAATGTTAATAAAAAGTTTTAAAATTATTTGTATTCTGAAATGAAAAAAACGATTTATATTAGATTTATATGTAAATAATTAAATGTATTTATATTAATGTAACATTAAAAGGCGCTTATTTTAAATGTATTGTGCAGCTTTTTAATGGGGCAACAAGCTATAGATACGACAGAACAAAATAGGCTATTAATAATCTTTCAGTGTGCAAAACCATGATAATATGAAACGCTTCAAAACAGCAGCACAAAACGCTAATGCGCATCCCGGGTGCAGAATGATGCGCTTGAAGCAATATCGAGTCAGAGCGCGCAGTTGTGCTGCGCATTGAAAAGTTCACGGTACAAAGAGAATCACTGTGTACATCTGACTGTATCTAACAGTTTATTAATCATATGGTTCTTTCATTTTTAAATTCCAGTTATTGTGCGTGTGACACGAATTCATAGTCCTTGTGTTGTGCGATCTGACAGAGATCCTGTAGCCAGAATGATGACATCGTTCAGAAACAGCAATAAACTCCAGCAAGATACAGTCATTTTATGCAAATCCGCATCTCTTTGTATACATATCAAGTATTATAATGGGAATATATCATATTGGAGAGTTTTACCGTGCTGACTGTCGTTACCGAACGTGACGCGCTGTTTGAGTGCTGATGAATGATTGACAGCTGTAGCGGAGGGAAGACAAGTTTCTGACCGTGAACTTATCGATGTATATTTCTTCTGTCCCTCACATGAAGCTATGGAATGGCTTCCGATGACTTTGAATATAGTACACGAACACTTAATTGGTGCTAGTCTACTTGTTAAGGAGACTTAACCAATCAGTGACGAGCTTATTGGTGATGTTGGAAAGGACACTAGGTGGCGAGCTAGGAAACTTCCTGAACAGTCAGCCAGCAGAACACGCAGCACATCGTCCTACATTTAACCTTCAAAGTTTACCTCATATGTGTGCGTTCATGATAAAATGTAAGTTTGTTTACATATTTGTGCTCTTTAGTATAGTTATCTGCTGTGTTACAGCATTGTTTAATGTAAATTATCGAGTTGTTTATCTCCTTCATAATCTCAGCATTCGCGCTGTATTTAAAGCCATAAATATAATAGAGATACAAAGTTATTTAAGTTACTTAAGTTAGTATTTCCTTTATTCCTTGCTTGTGGTTACTTTGTGCAATGTTAACACACTTTAATCAGTTTCAAGTTAATAATATTTGTCGTATTTTCCCGTGGCTCTGCCAATATGATGATGACGCAGCTTTTTCTCAGTCATGGAGAATTCGCGATCCCTGATATATGGGCCTCATGCGCCCTCTAGCGGTTAATTTCGGTAGCGCAGTACAAACCCTGAGGATTGTATTGAATGTAGAATTGCATGTAAATTGCTATTATGTATGTATATTGTGATTATTTATTGTAATATGTCATTCATCTGTTTATTGCAGACCACACACGCAAAGAAATACAAAGTAAAGATGAAAATTCTGAATCCTGTGATGTGTTTTTACTGACACTCTGGGGCGAGCACAATTTCCTGATCAGCACATAGCTGCAAACTCCTTTACATTGTGGTCCTTCGAGCCGGATGTGTGCTTACCACGGAGACAGGATGTCAGAACAGCCTTCCCAACAGAGTGTACGCCTGCGTCGTACAACCCAGCCTCCAGTTTATCTTAGAGACTATGAAGTCCAATATCCTATGCAGCATTCACCTGAGCAAGAAGAGGAACCACAACAAAGTGCAAGGATAAACCAGCCTGACTCTCCGCATTCATGTTCACGTGGTTACAGCATTGAAGCGGCAGGTGGAGTGACGAGTACTCCATTTTCCCAAATGACTGCTGATAGACAACCTGACCGACGATGGTCCACTGCACCGCATGATGAAAGTGATGAAGAGGAGGAGCAAGAGTATGATACTTCACTCACATCTGTAAGACAGAGGTTGGAGGTTCAAGACCTGAAAAGGGAAAATAGGCAACTTCGTGAAGCTCAGATGGTCCTTAAAGAGGAGATTCGGCAGCTACAGTCTATTCATAACAGTATGCAGGACTTAATGATACAGCAGCAACCAGCCTCACTAACTCCACAAGCACCGCAGACAAACCAGACTCCAGTGCCATTACCCAGAACCATGTACAGACCACCTCAGATAGCAGTACCAAGTCCAGCACCACGCATTCCACAACCTACTCCACGCAGAGTTCAAGTACAACCCAGAGATAGCTCCTTTAAGTCAGGTGCTGACATTCACACCTACAAGTCAAGCCCGCAGCCTGCCACTGTTCATAATTCGCCATATTCTTCTCCCACGGGGCGGCCTCAGAGCACTATATGTCCAGAGACATCCTACAGGGGCCCACAACCAACAATTCCATGCTTCACACGCCGTGACCCTAGCGAGTTCTCTCGTTTAAAGTTAGCCCTTGACAATCTGCTCCCTAATGATGCACCTGAGCTCTTTAAGTATCAGGTCCTTTTAGATCACCTGAAGTTTGAAGAAGCACGCCTAATTGCTGACTCATTCCTCAATTCCCCTTGGCCATACACAGACACTATGACTGCACTTACTGACAGGTTTGGAAGACCTCACCAGTTAGCCCTAACTAAAATTGCAGCAGTCATGGATGCCCCTGATGTTCAGCCTGGAGATTTGGCCAGTTTCGATAGGTTTGCCCTTCAAATCCAAGCTCTTGTGGGTCTACTGAGGACATTGGGTCCTGAAGGTAATGTGGAATTACAGTGTGGGTCACATGTAGCCCGTCTACTCACTAAACTCCCACCAGATTTACGTGCATCATTCAGAAGACATATGCCCTATCAATCTGGTGCAGTCTACACTTTACTGGATCTAGCAGAGTGGCTCAAATTTGAATCCTGGTGCCAAGACTGTGAGGATTTAAGTTCAAAGAAGGAACAGAGACGTAAAATGGTGCAGTCAAGATCAAGCCCTGTAGTTAAGTCCAGATTTGCTACTGTTCTACATGGAGCTGATCAAACACAAGTATTATCCCCTCCACACCAGCCCAAGACAGCACAGAAACCTGAACAGAACAGAGTGTTGTGCCCATACTGTGACAATACTGATCATTTCCTAAGCCAGTGTCCCACCTTCCAGAAATTCAGTAAAGAGGAGATGATAAAATGGATTAAAGACAACAACCGTTGCTGGAAATGTGGACGGTCACACTTAGCAAAACATTGCACCCTGAAAAAGCCCTGCCGTCTGTGCAATGGGAAACATCTTCAAATCCTTCACGAAGTTAATGACCGGTCTCAGACAGAGGGTACCTGCCTAGTTAGTTCCACAAATGAGCCCCTGTACCTGGACAGGCCTGAAGGTTCCAAACATGTGTTGCTGAAAGTGATTCCTGTTGTCTTACAACACAAGAACCAAACCCTAAACACCTATGCAGTACTTGACGACGGATCCGAAAGAACCATTTTACTCCCAGCCGCAGTTCAGAAACTTAGGATTAAGGGACAGACTGAGACCCTTGCATTAAGAACAATCCGTCAAGATGTCAAGAAACTTCATGGTGCCTCCGTTTCCTTTAGTGTACGTTCAATATCACTGCCACAAAAGAGCTACCAAATTCAGAACGCCTTTACATCAGAACACTTAAGTTTGGCCGAGCACTCTTACCCGACTGCAATGCTCCAGCAGAAATACCGGCACTTGAAAGGCATCCCTTTGCAGCCCATACACAAAGCACAGCCCCTCCTTCTAATAGGTGCAGATCATCCTCATCTGCTCGCACCCATTGAGCCCGTTCGCCTTGGCCCACCTGGGGGCCCAGCGGCAATTAGAACTAGACTTGGTTGGGTGCTACAAGGCCCAACACGGCTTCTACAGCAACAGCTTCAACCTCAGCAATGTTTGCACCTTTCCGTCACCCCTCAAATGGAAGAACTGTTCCGAAACGTTGAGAGGCTTTGGCAAGGAGATATCATTCCCCACAAAAATGAAAGACTGGTCACACGCTCCAAATTAGATCAGAAGGCAATGGACTTGCTACAAGCCAAAACCACCAGAGTGATGGTAGATGGAGTGATGCGCTATGCCACACCACTTCTGCGCAAAGCCGACATGCCTCACCTCCATGCCTGCAAAGACGCCGTCATGCCCAACCTGAGAAACACAGAGCGGCGGCTAGCTAAAGACCCTGTTAAGGCTACTGCATACAGAGAAGAGATCAAAAGGCTGGAGGAAAGCAATTATGTGGTTAAACTTGAAACAGACTCTGTGACCCCTGAGGAAGAATCATGGTTTATTCCTCACCACATGGTTCATCATAACGGCAAAAACAGAGTGGTGTTCAACTGCTCCTTTGAATACAAGGGGCATAACCTCAACAATTACCTCCTTGCTGGACCTGCACTGGGCCCTTCTCTTCTGGGGGTTCTGTTGCGTTTTAGGGAGCATACTGTCGCGGTGAGTGGAGACATAAAGGGCATGTTTCATCAGGTCCGCCTACTGCCTGAAGACAGGAATCTACTACGCTTTGTCTGGCGTGACCTTGAAACAAATAATCCCCCCAGCATTTATGAGTGGCAAGTGCTTCCCTTTGGCACAGCTTGTAGCCCATGCTGTGCCATATATGCCTTACAGTGTCATGCTCTGGGTAATACCAAGTCAAATGACATCCTCAGATCAGCGGTTGAAAATAACTTTTATGTAGACAACTGCTTAAAGAGTGTAATGTTCTCAGATGAGGCCAAGGAATTAGTGGATGGGTTACGTGAACTTCTTGCCAGTGGTGGCTTTGAGATCCGTCAATGGGCTTGCAACATGCCAAATGTAATTGAACACCTACCTAAAGAGGCTTGTTCAGACAGCACTGAGCTTTGGCTGTCACATGACAAAATTGAACCACAAGAATCGACTCTTGGATTGAGATGGAACTATGACTCAGACATCCTTGGATATAAACACCGGCCAGTGCCGAAAACCACACCCACTATGCGCCACATTTATAAGGTGACAGCAAGCCAGTATGATCCTTTGGGATTTATTCTGCCTTTCACCACCCGTGCAAAAATCTTGATCCAACAGCTGTGGAACAAACAAAGAGATTGGGATGATCCCATGTTACCAACAGACCTATTGAAAGCCTGGAACGAGTGGGAGAATGAGCTCCCCAGCCTTTCTGAAGTTACGCTTCCACGTTGCTATGTCTCAGTAGATATGGACCAACCCAAAGTTACACGACAAATTCATATCTTCTGCGATGCCTCAGAACAAGCATATGGAGCTGTGTCATATCTGAGAACTGAGGACAATAAAGGAAAAATTCAACTTGCATTCCTGATTGCCAGATCCAAAGTTGCCCCGAAACGGAAACAGACTATCCCTAGACTAGAGCTGTGTGCAGCGCTTATTGGTGCTCGACTGGCAAGGCTGCTAGAAACTGAACTCACAATGGAAATAAGCCAAGTGGTCCTGTGGTCTGATTCCACGACAGTCCTTTCCTGGTTGAAATCGGAGTCTTGCAACTTCAAAGTCTTCGTAGGAACTAGGATTTCAGAAATCCAAGACCTTACTGATCAGCATGAATGGCGATATGTAGATTCCCTCAGAAATCCTGCAGATGACCTCACAAGGGGTCGCAGCCTAAAAGATCTTGCATCGCCCAACAGATGGAGTCAAGGCCCAGCATTCTTGCTACAGGCTGAATCAGAATGGCCAGTTATGCCGGTCCTTAAACCACCTGAGGATGAAGTTGAGAAGAGAAAGAGTGTATTCTGCGGTATCACAAGAGTATCAAACCCCTTGAACTCCAGTGAGTACAGTACATGGAATGACCTTGTTGAAGCCACAGTCCAGCACAGTCAAAGTGACCCAAGTCAATCCAGTCCAGCTACAGCTGAAGACTACGTGATAGCAGAACGCCTCATCTTCCAGAATATCCAACGTGACAGTTTCCCAGAGGAATATGAACAATTGAAAGCTGGTAAGCCTGTTTCCAATACTAGCCGATTACTCACTTTATCCCCAGAGTTTGATGAGGCCAGTCAGCTTATACTCGTTGGAGGACGTCTACGTCGTGCTGAAGGTCTAGAATTCCAGACAATTCATCCAGTAGTCCTGGATCCTCACCACCCAGCAACCAAACTGCTCATACAGGACTATGACAGTAAGCTCTGCCACCCAGGAACAGAACGGGTATTTGCCGAAATGAGGAGAAACGTGTGGATACTAAGAGGTCGTGAGGCAATTCGCAAGTTTCAGCACAACTGCATCGAATGTCGCAAGTGGAAGGCCAAAGCTGAGATCCCTAAAATGGCTGATCTACCTCCAGCCCGTCTAAGACTTCACAAACCTCCCTTCTTTAGCACTGGGATGGACTGTTTTGGGCCCTTCCACATTAAAGTAGGACGGCGCTGTGAAAAAAGATGGGGTATAATATTCAAGTGTTTGACCACTCGATGTGTACACATTGAGCTCCTCACATCTATAAACACAGATTCTTTCCTTATGGCTCTGAGGAGATTTATTTCACGCAGAGGCACCCCATCTGAACTGCTTTCTGACCAGGGCACCAATTTCCAAGGTGGAGAGAGAGAGTTAAGAGAAGCTTTAACAAACTGTAGCACAGAGCTTCAACAACATCTGGCCAAACAAAAAATCACATTCCTCTTCAACCCTCCTAATGCTCCTCACTTTGGTGGCACCTGGGAGAGGGAAATCCGATCTCTCAAAAATGCTCTACGTACAGTAGTTGGTTCACAAACAGTGACAGAGGAAGTGCTTCATACAGTGCTTATTGAGATAGAGGGAATTCTCAATAGCAAGCCCCTAGGATATGTCTCCTCCAATATAGCTGACCTGGATCCAGTCACCCCAAATCTCCTGCTCATGGGGCGGCCAGACAGCTCTCTACCTCAAGTGATGTACCCCGCAACTGAGCTTATAGGACGACGTCGATGGAGACAGAGCCAAGTCCTCACTGATCATTTCTGGTCAAGCTTTATGAGACACTACTTGCCTAACCTCCAGTTACGACAGAAATGGCATGCAGAAACTAAACCCATTACAGTTGGATCTGTTGTAATGTTGATTGACCCTCAGCTACCCCGTGCCCTCTGGTTAATTGGTAGAGTAGTCAGGACATTCCCTGGGGCGGACGGACATGTCAGGTCTGTAGAAATCAACGTTAAAGGCAGGTTATATACACGGCCTGTTGCCCGTCTCATTCCCTTACCAGAGATTACCGAGGATGATGGCACAAAACCCAACTGACACTTAGTAACTTGGATACAGGAACAAATATGCCCCTGCATATTTGGGGGCGGCGATGTTAAGGAGACTTAACCAATCAGTGACGAGCTTATTGGTGATGTTGGAAAGGACACTAGGTGGCGAGCTAGGAAACTTCCTGAACAGTCAGCCAGCAGAACACGCAGCACATCGTCCTACATTTAACCTTCAAAGTTTACCTCATATGTGTGCGTTCATGATAAAATGTAAGTTTGTTTACATATTTGTGCTCTTTAGTATAGTTATCTGCTGTGTTACAGCATTGTTTAATGTAAATTATCGAGTTGTTTATCTCCTTCATAATCTCAGCATTCGCGCTGTATTTAAAGCCATAAATATAATAGAGATACAAAGTTATTTAAGTTACTTAAGTTAGTATTTCCTTTATTCCTTGCTTGTGGTTACTTTGTGCAATGTTAACACACTTTAATCAGTTTCAAGTTAATAATATTTGTCGTATTTTCCCGTGGCTCTGCCAATATGATGATGACGCAGCTTTTTCTCAGTCATGGAGAATTCGCGATCCCTGATATATGGGCCTCATGCGCCCTCTAGCGGTTAATTTCAGTAGCGCAGTACAAACCCTGAGGATTGTATTGAATGTAGAATGGCATGTAAATTGCTATTATATATGTATATTGTGATTATTTATTGTAATATGTCATTCATCTGTTTATTGCAGACCACACACGCAAAGAAATACAAAGTAAAGATGAAAATTCTGAATCCTGTGATGTGTTTTTACTGACACTCTGGGGCGAGCACAATTTCCTGATCAGCACATAGCTGCAAACTCCTTTACACTACTTATTTTGCTCTATGTCTCCCACTTTTGCCATATAAAAGAGCGCAATGGGCTATATGCACGGAGCGTTCTTTAGAACTTCCGCGTTAATAATAAGCCAGCTCGAAAACTTCCGGTGAGATGTCATTTGCTGGTGTGTTGAGCATCAGTAGTGTAATACTTAGTTTATAATCAGAATATAGTCACTTAAATAGTCAGGCATAGCATTAATTTAGTTATTCAAACGTAAGACAGCATAGAAAATAAATGAATAAAGACGTAACTCAATGTTCCTCCTCGGCTAAATTCAATTCGACCATTAGTTTTCACACTTTTATGTGAAAAAAGCTTCAAAAATTAAATATTTATTGTCAATTTAGTTAGATTAATTGAATAAAATGTGTGTTTTCACAAGTGTGCTGAAATCATTGATCTTGCACTGCACTGACTGACAGCTGCTGTGATTACAAAGGGAGAGCGCGGTGCTCGCTTTCTGTGTAATTAATTCACAATAAAAGTTATTGTTTTTCATAAGATTTTGTGAGTATTTCATACTTAACATTGACAAAATGTTTTTTCAAACCTAGTTATTTTATAATGTTTAATATTTAGTCAAAAACGAAGTGAAAAACGTTTAGAGGAAATGGCTGATATGTGCGCAAATAAATGCTACTTTGCCGCCACCTGCTGGTTAAAGTGCTAATTACTGTCTTTTTTATTTTTAAATAAGTGTTTTCTATCAAATGTTAAATTTCCTACATTTTTAAACGTTCGGTTTTACAATGGGGACAATCTCAGAAGGATGAACAAATAATGTTTGTGGTCATCGCATTAAAAATAACATTTGAAGTGCTGGGGAAAAAATGTGTGTGCGTGTCTAATTACAAACAGGGCATTTTTAAATAGTCCCAATAGCTTCGTCTTTATTGCAATCAATAAAACTGGTGTATTGGCAAATTAGGTAAATGTAATAACTGCATTAAAATATAAATACAACATTAAAAAGTCAACCATAGATGGTTTTGTGTCGATGTACAACGACTACAGAATGAACAGCTAACAGTTCACCGGAAGTGCTCGAGCTGGCTTAACGACAACCAGGAAGTAACCCGTGCATATAGTCCATTGTAAGTTCAGAAGACGCCAACTTTGGATCGACATGCAAAACTTTCAGATATTACCCTATAATATTTTAATATTATCATTTTATTGTAATCATTAAGAGCACAAGTTGTAATTTCTGCCTAACATGTACGTTGTGTCTGCTTCACTGAAAACATGAAGTTAACTAACGAACATGTGTAACCCCTCACCCAGGTCCTACTCGCCCTGCTCTGCGTGGGCCTCAAACCTGGGTCCCTGGCGTGGGAGTTGGACGCTCTAACAAGGAGGCTAAAAGCTGCAACCCCTAGTGTCAATCGCTAGAGCATCTCTTGAGATCAGAGGAGTGAGGTTTTACTCGCACAGCAACTACTAGCTGGCCTCCGTTACACTTGTACTGTATTATAGCTGTATATTACTGCCATATGGATATTACTGTGACACACTCATCTCTGGCTGATAACAGAATATTTCCTCAATTGTAACATTAAAACAAGCATTTTCTGTAAAGCTGCTTTGAAACAACATGTATTGTGAAAAGTTTTCAACTTGAATTGAAAAAGCTTGAATTCAAAACTGTTCCTCTTGATCTGTGTGTGTTTGTGGTGTCTGCTGTTTTGCTGTTCGTGCTTTTAAACTTCCGCTTGAATTTGCTTTTTTGCTTTTTTTATGATGATGATGTTTAACATGTTTAGCCACATTCATGCTTTTATCTTTACAAAATCTTTGTCACTCTAGAATATTAATAAATATTCTTTAAGAACAGTACATTTAATCTGTGTAAGAAATTATGGCATTGAGTTAAATGAAAATAAAATGATTTGAAATTAAACTTTTTACAGTCAAAAAATGCAAGCTTGTTTTTTTTTAGGTTTATTTAATATAATTTTCATTTTAATTAACAGAAAGTGCACATTTATCAAATTTAAACATCTGAAATTTCTAAAGTTATGAAATAATTCAATTAATTTTAGTACATGAGTCCAGCTGTAACTCTTGTTTCCTCCTGCAGATGTCGCTAATAATCAGGAAAGTGTCTGTATTTGACACTTATTAAACACATTATAGACTTAATTTTATAGTTTTTTTGACCGATTTAAAACTGCACTACAGAGCTTGAGCCTCTCTATCTCCATCTGTGTGTGAAACAGAAAGCATGTCATGTGGAGTAGTTTGAAGTCAGTTGTGTTTCACTCTTCTGTACAGATCAGTCTGAGGGTTTGAGGAATCGGTCTATATATCAAAATGTCATATATAATCTACTATTATGTATTATATCTGTCGCTGTAGATTATTCCCTAGAAGTTATCCATGAAGCTAGTTTTGATTAGTTAAAATCCAACGCAACACTTCTGTGTTCACGGATATGACGTAAGCAATTAATTTCCCACAAAATAGATATTTTTAGGCTTACTGTAGTGAATTTTTTTTCTAATAGATGAATGATTAAACACACTTTTTTCGTATTGCATGATGGATAAAAAGTTAATAAATTAAAAATAATTAAACTTAGAAAAGCAGGTCGTGCTGAAATGAGTGCAGCTGTAGTTGTAGTTTCCTCCTGCAGGTGTCGCTCTCTATGAGCTCTGAGCAGCTCCAGAACTCAACGCGTCTCATGACTCTCAGGTCCAGTAAACAGAAGATTGAGTCCAGACGGGCTGAAGGTCAGAATCATCTCTTCATTCTCTCTCTACAGACATGAAACACTAAAACATCATCACACACTCACTCAACGAGAGGAAGATCACAAACAGCTGCTGGAACAGTCACATGTAGGCCTTATTCTGCTTTAACTCTCAATGAAACAGTCTAAAGCAGTGATTCTCAAACCTGTCTTGGAGTACCACCAGCCTTGCACGTTTTGTATGTCTTTGCATGTCTATTAGTAGAGACCGCAAGACCTGAAATGGGTGTCATATAGGCGGAGACATACAAAATGTGCAGGGCTGGTGGTACTCCAGGACAGGTTTGAGAATCTCTGGTCTAAAGCATTTCATCAATACAACAAAGACAGACCCCGTTTTATTCGACTCTGAATTTTCAAAAAAAAAAAAAAAAAGTAGTTTGCATAATTTCTTATTTCACCTCATTTGGAAACAAGTCCTTCCCTCTTGTTGCTTCAAATAAGATTAGCACTTTGTTAGGAAATGTACCTGAAACTGTTACTTTATTTTACACCTTTCTCTTAGTTTCGCTGTCTTTTTTTAGATGTATTTTCAGTGCAAACTAACATCATCTTCCTTCCCCCATATGAGGGAACTTCCTCTTTTCTTGGTGAAGTGGTCAGATATTTCCTCATGGTTCAGTCCAGAGTGAGTCTCACCGTGAGGAGCTTCTTGAGAGCCAGAACACAGACGGACTGAAGAACAGACACTCATGTCTCCATCTGAAGCTGCATCCACACTCTTCTGCTGGGATTGGGCTCTTCTGGAAACTGGACTTTAGAGAAATGATGCTCATCTTTGGACTGATGCTGCTGCTGCTGCTGCAAACTGCTGCATGTGAGTCAACTTTCAGCTCAAACTGATCATGATGTTCAATCACATGAATCTCTGAGAGAAAAACACTGTAATATTACATTAAGAGTGTTAACAGAACTGTCTGCAGTGATCTAGACTAAGTGTTTCTGGTCTTATTTATAATGTGTGTTTGTGGAGTATTAACAAAATGTGAGAGGAAGTGTTTCTTTCTTAGTGTTCATTGGGCTAAAAAGTTAGATTTTTGTTTATTTATTTATTTGTTAATTCTTTGTTAAATGTGATGTCATAAAGATTAAGCCATTATTATAAAAGAGAGAAATGTCTGATTGAACAGAAAGTCCCAGACAAACAAAGACAAATTCTGCCAAAACTTCACTTTATTAACATTAATAAAGCATTTTAGAAACAACAAACTATGTAGACAGTGAAAGCATGATCAATCTTTAGATTTTGCTTTTTGACTTTTTGGCATACAAACTTTTACTTTAACATTTATTTTGTATTACACACTAAACCAAGTTAAATCTGTCCAGTAATATGATAATGTTCAGTAGCTAATTCGGGGTGAAACATAAAGTGTTAAGCATTTGTGTTTATGATGCAGATGAGCATCACTTCAGATGAAAAAAAATCTTCTGTTAAACTTATTCTTCTGTGGAATATTTATATCAGCAGTCACACCCTGCCTCTGTAGATGTTAAATTACAGAAAGTTTTCTGTGATGGGTAGGTTTAGGGTTAGGGGACAAAATAAACAGTTTGTACAGTATAAAAAGTCATTATGTTTCTGGAAAGTCCCCAGAAAACATGAAAACCCAATTTGTGTGTGTGTGTGTGTGTGTGTGTGTGTGTGTGTGTGTGTGTGTGTGTGTGTGTGTGTGTGTGTGTGTGTTTTGTTCTTCAGGTCTGGAGTTTAACTGCAGGTTTAATCAGTCAGATCCCTGTTACGCAGCTCTGGGACACAAACTCAATCTGAAGATGGTGGATGCTAGTATTTATCACCTGAAGATACAAAAGAGAATAAACAACAATCCAGATGATCCAGTTTGTAGAGTAAAGAATGACAAGATAAAGGAATGTGATCTTTTTAATAACAGAGCTGAAGTGACAGTCATTAATGGGACTCTGATAATAAACCGTGTGATCAGAGCAGATTCAGGGAATTACACTTTAAAACTCGATGGCTCAAACGGCACAGTAACATCTACAGATCTTCAAGTGAATGTTGAAGGTACAGTAACTCTCTCATCAGACTCATTACAATCTCATGATCTCCAAAGATCTCACTCTCATGAAAATGATTCAGTTGAATCTCTGTGAAGGTTATTAATTATTATTGTTGTTGTTGTTATTATTATTATTTAGACAAAAACATCTGTACTAAGACTATTTCAGAATTAAAAACTTGCATGTTGCTTACTATGTATTTGCCTATTGTTTAAAAGTAGTATGTGAAATCATTTCAAACAGTAATTTGCTACATTGTTGTCACATGACTAACCTATGCTGCAGTAATGTCCAGATATCATCTCAGCAATAAATGTGTTTAAAAATGTCTTGAAAATGACTCTGGTTACATAAAGAGTTGTGTGACTGTACTGTCATGTGTCCCTCCCTCCAGCTCCTATTGGCTCAGTGGAAGTGTCAATCAGCTGCTCCTCCAATGGGATGAAGTCAGTGTCCTGCTCCTCTGACGGGGATCAGCTCATCTACAGCTGGACTCTGAATGGCGAATCAATGATGGATGGAAACACCACCATTGAGCTGAATGAGGAAACTGATGGAAACATCATCTGTAGTGTGAAGAACCACGTCAGTCACGGACAGAAGAACATTAGAGTAAAACACTGTCCTGGTGAGATTTTAATACATGAATGTCCACATATTTGCTAAACAACAGCAACAGCAACAAGAGTGATGCAGATGAGTGAATCTCACCAAACCTGTCAAGAACATGTCAGTCACATTTCACCCCAAAATCAAAGAAATTATATTTTGTATGAAAAAAATGAGGATGTTTTTTTGCATTGTGACATCATAATACACTCCCTGAATTTTCTTTTTTCTAATCTTTAAAGATGTTTTTTTGTAAACACAATTATTCACAATGACAATTGTTATTTGATCCTTATTTCTGCGATTGCATCTGATAAATGTTTACTTAAGTGTAAAATGATGATTTTATTTAGCATAATTTAAAGTCAGAAAAATACTACCATTGTATATGTTACAATTTCATAATATATATATTTTTATAAATGTTATATTAGTTACAATTATTTATATATATTATATTATATCATAATTATTATAGTTACATTTTTGCTTACAGTAATGATGTGTATATATATATATATTTTTTTTTTTTGGCATTTTCCTCATCAGAGATTTGGAGGTAAATGTTATTTTGCAAAATATTAGTTACTATTTACAGTTTTGCTTTTATATTTGAAGTGAAATGTGACCTGGATGTGCCCTTGAAAGGTTTTCTTAGATTGAGACCAATTGATTCTCTTAATTGACCAATGATTCTTCAAAATGATGAATAATCTGCAGTCATTTGTGTTGACGGGGTTTAAGGTAATTGGTTCAGAGAAAGAATGCAGGTGATTCTGCAGTGATGTTTTATTACAGGATCAACTACTGCAGCTGTGACCTCTAGTTTGACCTCTACAGTGACCAGTAGCACACAGACATCAGATCATGGTACGAGTTTCTCACCATCTGGTACGAATCAAACCTCCACCCCCACTCAGAGTCTTGAAGCTTTCCCTTTATCGAAGTGTGAGTGTTGAGCTACAACAAATACTATAAATTACCCTAATAATAATGATGGCAATGAGAGGGCCACAGGCTTTTCTGTAGCTAAAATGATTTTTACTTTGATATTAATTACATTTAGTTGTTGTTCTTGTTGCTGTTGCAGTTGATTTGAATGAACTTTTAGAAGCATTTTTGGAGTTTGTTTTAAATGACCTTGTGCTTCTTTCATCCACAGTAATACAAATGTCTCTGATTGCGTTGGGCTGTGTTTCGCTGATCCTGATTCTGCTCTTCATCACCGCATGTCACTTTTACAAGAGGAAACAGCTCCAGTCGACACCAGGTCAGTTCATTTTGAATCTGTAATCACTAGGTTAAAATGTAATGCTGTAGCTGCAAATGCAAGCAGCAATTACAGAGCCAAACACATTGGTTAATATACCTCAAAATGCTGAGATTTGTGGCATATATGTTATATATGCTGCATAGATATTCAAAGACAATTGGTCCAAATGCCAGAAGTAGAAACATTACAGGTGTGGTGAAGATGATCTGAGCCAGTTTTAGTGGAGGCGAGTCATAAAAAAAAAATGCAAATTAGTTCAAAATTAGAACAATATTGTTCCACAAGCCTCATGAATATGTATAAAGAAAAATCCTGAGTTTAAACCTGATTATTTGGCTCACTCAACAGTGATTTTTGACCATCAGTTTTACTCATACATGATCATGATAAGCATAGCAAGGTTAAAGTCATGGGCCTCATTCATAAGGCACAAGCAGAATTATTTTTGTAAATCATTCAAAGCTTTTCTGACATAAATTTTTGTATTTCTGAGTTTGTACTTTCACAATTTAAGTTGGTATGAAAAGATTTACGCCAGATTTCAATGTATAAAAGGTGTGTAAAACATCCAAACATTTGGGTTATTTTGTGCAAACCAATGATGCTGCAATTTGACAAAAAACATTTTACATAATAAAATATATAATAACAAATAAGTTAACCAATTAGTTAAATGTGAAAATAAATTGCTAATTGTGAATGCATGCCCTGCTTATGAAAGCTTGGAATTCATTAACATTTATGTTTTAACTATAAAGTTTGTGAATCCAGAGGAGAGTTTATAGGATAGTCGTACATTTTACATGTAAATTACAATGAATTTACTCGTATATTAATGAAAGTTTTATGAATCAGGTCCAATAAATCTATGGTTGGAGAAGATTCTGTTCACACCTTTTTGTTGATGTGATGTCAAAAACTTGCATTATCTGTTATAGAGGCTAGTTTTGAAGGTAATCCGTTCATGATTGAAAAAACAGATTGGAGTCTGTTGCTAATCTCAGTTTTTCTCTTCAGCCCCTGCGGGAGATACGGAGCTCGTGTATGCTCAGATCTCTCATGACAAACACAAAAAGAGTGAAAAGAACAAATCAGGTAAGAGGGTATCAGTTACAGATAAGAGAAACTCACTATAACTACATCATATACAAACAAATACCACACAAGAATTGTGTTTTATTAGTCTCAGTCATTGAATTAGTGATGCTGCCTAACACTTAAGATTCTTTCACTCAATGTAAATGAAAACCTTCTTGTCATTGCAGATTGCTCTGTGTCATCACCCTTTTTAGACTAAAAGAAAAGATAATGTAAAAAGTAGTTTATGAGTTGCATCTGTCTTTTGAAATCATGTTGTTTACAGTTTAAAATCTGTTTAATGGATTCAGTAATGAAGATATTTTTTTCAAACTGGTGTCCAATAAGTGAGAATCTTGTCACCTTTATTTGAGTCGAATATTTCACTCTAAATCAGTCAGACAATTCAATTATATTGCTTTCACATCTAATGTTCAGTGCAAACCTCTTAAAGCATGTTTTCAAAAATGGACAATTGACTCTTTCTACAAGATGATGGAAAAACTTAAATTGCAGTGTTCACTACATAAGTCAAGCTTAACCTTTCAATACTTTTTATTACATGATTTGTTACATCTTAAAGTTTAAAGGATTAGTTCACTTTCCAATGAAAATTACCCAAGCTTTACTCACCCTCAAGCCATCCTAGGTGTATTAGACTTTCTTCTTTCTGATGAACACAATCTGAGAAATGTGAATAAATATCCTGACGCATCCAAGCTTTATAATGGCAGTGAATGGGACCAATGAGTATGAGCTGAAGAAAGTGCATCCATCCACATCCATCCACGTACTCCACACGGCTCCAGGGGGTTAATAAAGACCTTCTGAAGCGAAGCAATGAGTTTGTGTAAGAAAAATATCCATATTTAACAAGTTATGAAGTAAAATATCGAGCTTCCACCAGACCGCCTTCCGTATACAAGTTATGAAGAAAATGTAAACTGGCGTCACGTCAGTTAAGCTTTTTCTGTAAGTTGAATAGGGAAGAATAGGGAATAGCTTGTCGATCCGCTCACTGCCATTATAAAGCTCGGATGCGTCAGGATATTTATTAATATAACTCTGATTGTGTTCATCAGAAAGAAGAAAGTCATATACACCTAGGATGGCTTGAGGGTGAGTAAAGCTTGGGGTCATTTTAATTTGATAGAGAACTAATCCTTGAAGTTTAATTTCAATTGTATTAAGTAAAAGAAAAGGATAGGTCAAGAGCATAAATTTGTTGTTTTCAAAGATTATAATTTGTAAACTGCAATGGAAAGTTTTGGTTGTGGATTGCAAAATAAGTGCAAAAGTTTAGACTTCCATTAAAGAAGATGAATCTCATACAAATTAGTAAATAAGGTAATTGTTCTGTAGAGTAGTGAGTTGAACATTCATTTTTTTCTTTCTCTCTCTCTCTCTCTCTTTTTTTTTTAAACATGTTGCACAGCATTAATTTGTTCATTTGTTCTGTTTTTGCTACTTTCACAGTAAAACAGTTTCATTATTGAAAAGCATTTGTCAGTTTGCAGTTTTGGTACACTGTGAACCCGAATAAGTTGAGCTAACTCATGATGTTCCCTATTTTAAATAAGCAGAACAATCAAGTTTTGAGTTTGTAGAACTCATGCATGTTAATTGCTCCTAACTTCAAGTACTGAGTTAGCTAACTCATACATTTTGATAGCAATTTACATAAAATAATTTAATTCAATTTTATTTTGAGTCTTCTAGTAAATCAAATGAGTTATTTATTTTACTGTAAACCCTAATAAGAAAATTCAAAAAATGCTAACTTGCTAATTTCTTAAAGGTCCCGTTTTTCGTGTTTTTTTGAAGCTTTGATTGTGTTTATAGTGTGCAATATAACATGTGTTCATGTTTCGCGTGTAAAAAAACACAGTATTTTTCACATAATTTACTTATCTGTATACCGCTGTTTCCACTGTCATAAAAACGGGCTGATGACTTCCTTGTTCTATGAAGTCCCTCCTTCAGAAATACGTAACGAGTTCTGATTGTGCCAGCAGTTCCTGTGTTGTGATTCATCAGAAGCTTAGCGCACCTTGCCCGGAAAGGTCACGCCTCTTACCATAACGTGTGCTGCACATAGTTTTACATGTGGATTATTGTGGTGTTGTGCCGAATGAACACAAAAGACAATAATTCCAGAGAGACTGAACTCTTTAATCTCCACAAGCAGCGACAGAAAATGTACAACGTTAGCAATCACTCAGAAGAGTACCTCATACGGAAAACAGCCAAATACATAAACATAGTCCCCTCTTGTGGCCATTATGTGCACTGCAGTCCAACATTAACTATTGCAGTAAGGATACCACAATTATAATTTTCGGGAACCAAGTTAAACATAAATTGTAACCATTGATCTCTAAGTACAGCGTCCTTGGGAAGGCCAAACAAAGGTGATTGGACTGTGGGATGAAAATAACAGCGTTTCGACGGCATGGCGATAAACACACTCTTGCTCTTCTCCGTGGGAGCGCAACAAGACCACGCCCCCTTTTTTGTGTATTCCTGTGGGCGGAGGTTAGTCAAAAAAATGTTTTAGTGATGTCATTAAAGAAGGAAGTAGAGGGATGTAGTCCAAACTGGCCGTTCGATGTAGGCGACTTCTGTTAAATAAAATATCTCGCTTGGCATTGAACTTTGAGCTTTAAAATTTTACAGATTTTATTTATACTCTAACAACAACATTATACACTAACTAAAGTTTGAAACATGGGATCACGAAGAACGGGACCTTTAAAATGTTAACAATAGCATGGTAATAGCATGAAGTACAGCAGCTTAAAACATGTAACTTATCTGCACTCAAACCAAGCCACATAACTATCTTGTCCTGTCATAATTTCTGTTCTGCATCTGCAGAATCTCTCCCGACTGCTGATGTTGAATACGCTGCGGTCAGGCCGCAGACAAAGCGGAAGGAGAAGAAGGAGGAAGAGGTTCAATATGGAGAAGTTACGTTCACTCCGAACCGCTCAAACGCTCTCCAGGAGTCTAAGGAGGAGTGTGTGTACTCTCAGGTACAGAGACGCTAGTTTCAAAAGAAAAGTTGTGTAAATTAAATTAAAAGCCCTTGTTCATTTGTTCACTTTGGGAGTTTTAAAATTGATATAAAACATATTCATATGGAGTATCGGAAAAACGTTTTTGTAAATTCTTTTGTTTGACATGATGATCATTCATGTTAATGGTGGTATTGTATGTTGATATTATGTCATGTTATGGACTATCCCAGCTAACAAAACATGTTCTAGGTATGTTTTGCTGATGTTCCTATTTCTGAATGTACTCTAAACGTCCAAAAGCTTTTAATGTTTTAAAATGTTTTTCTTGGTTAGGCAAACGTTAAGGGAACATTCCATTTCATCAGTATGCAAACGTTATTGGAATGTTGCTTTTGAATGTTCTCTAAACATTCTGAAACGTTAGACAAGCGTCCAACTAAAACGTTTCAGAAAAAAAATGTTCCATGAATGAGGTGTAAATAATGTTTTTGTGCTAATATTTTGAAACATTATTAAACACCAGATGACTTTAAACGAACATTCTATTAACGTTTCTGGATGAATGTTTGTTCATAACTTTGCATTTCTGAGAATGTCCCCTGTCAGTCAGCTGGAAAAGAGTGTGAGTTTTAACCAATGTGTGTGGTTAAACTGAGATGTTGAGTAACCAAGCTGAAGGGGGAAAAAAAGAGGAAACCAAATGTGTTATTTTCCATCAGACTACCACTTCTGTTTTAAGTGCCTCATGAATTGTGCTGTGACTGTATAATGGCAAGAGGAAACATTAAATGAAGAACATTAATTGAAGGTTAATGTTTAAAGCATGTCAAACATCTGCATTTGCCCATCTGGGGTGAGTTGAAGTATAATTTGATATGAATTTTTTTGTGACAGGGTTACCAAAAATGTACAATAAAATAACAAATATCCCAATCCATATAACAACTTCCATTGCGGTCCTCAATATTATTAAAAAGGGTGGAGGCATGTACAAAGGAGATGAGAAAAATATCTCACAACAATCATAATATACATCCAATATTTACATTAAAACACAAAATAAACTATTTGTAATCATCAAACAACTATCTTTTAAAGGATTAGTTCACTTTCAAATGAAAATGACCCCAAGCTTTATTCACCCTCAAGCCATCCTAAGTGTATAAGACTTTCTTCTTTCTGATGAACACAGTCAGAGTTATATTAATAAATATTCTGACACATCCGAGCTTTATAATGGCAGTGAACAGGACCAAATAGTAATAAGTTCTTAAATTTCCTAAGTTCCTCAAATACAGAGAGCAGAGTAGAGGTCAGAGCGCGAGCAATTAAAGGGGCCGCAGCCTGAATCGGCGCATTTGTAATGATGCCCCAAAATAGGCAGTTAAAAAAATGAATAAAAAAAAAAATCTATGGGGTATTTTGAGCTGAAACTTCACAGACACATTCATGGGATACCTTAGACTTATATTCCATCTTGTAAAAAAAAAAAAAAACGTTCGATGGCACCTTTAAAAATTGTTAATTTATTTGAGGTAACACATTCTGCTGATTATAATTAATGTTGCACTACATGTCAGCTAACTGTCTTCTTAAAGGGACAGTTCACCCAAAAACGAAAATGGCATCATTTATTCACCCTCATGTTGTTCCAGACCTGTATGAGTTTCTTTCTTGTTGAACACAAAAGAGAATATTTTGAAGAATGTCGGTAACCAGACAGTTGACAGTAGCCATTGACTTCCATAGTATTTTTTTCTACTATAGAAGTCAATCTTCTTTAAAAAAGACATTCTGTTGACTATAGCTGCCTGTAAAGGACAGTTCACACCACCCAGACAGACGCCAACAAACAAGTTGGCCGTTGGAGTTAGAATTTTATGAAAAATAACTCAAGCCCCAACAGAAACCAACAAATTCTGACTGAACAGGTTTACGTGGGTGAAAACAAACCCTAACAGCAGCTGACAGGGCTAAAACACATAACCCGACAAAACCTAACACATATATTTGGTGTTTTTCTGTGAGGTGTGAGTTGGCGTTAACTTCTAAAGTACATGCAACTTATTCTACTAATCCGAACCGTACTCCTAACAGTCTACTAATACTAAAGCTAGTTGACATGTAGGTGCAAGTTCACTTATAGTCATATATAGTTTTTTAAATTTTTATATAAAGTTGGATATAAAATGTATCCAGTGTACAGTAAACTCATGTAAAACAAAATATACTTTAAAGCAAATCTCAACTGCTTGATTGCTTGTATCATCGCAAAATCTAACTATATTAAATGTGACATAAACATGAAGATATTCTAAACATTAAAATTAAGATTTTTTTTTTGCAAAATTGCATTGAAATGTGTATTTTGAAAAGCACAATATAAAAAATTGACTTGACTTTAAATTTATGCTGTTAGTGTGAACTCCACTTAATATTAAACTAGTTTGATCCACTTTCACATTTATCCATGATGATTGAGAGCATATTTGTCAGTACTTTATGTGTCTAGTTTTGTAAGTTTCCTGATCATGTCATGTGATTTCCTGCATGCGATTAGGCCTTGCAGTAGTTTAGTTAGGGCATTTTAAGTAGCTTTTATTAATGTACTATAGAAAAAAACATTACAGGTGTGCATCTTGAGACAAAACAATGACACTTACATATTTTGAGATGTCAGTGCATGTTTTTTTTCAGTCAAAACAGCTCAAACATGCATTTTAGTCTGCCTTAAGCCTTATCTGTGAAACCAGGGGTATATGTCTTATCAGTCTACACAAGCAGTCAACAAGAGTGAAATCTGTGGGATGGAGTTATTTTGAGCATGTTTTTGATGTGGGGTTACAGAGATGGAGATGCTGATTAAGTCAGACCGGTGTTGCATCTTTATTTTCTACAGTGGCATCACTTTACAACATCCACACAGTTAATGATTAACACGCATGCGAACACGACACAGAATATCATCCTGCTGTTATCTGCACGGCTGTAAACGAACTTTCACAAGAAAATGGGAAAGGAAATAAAGGATATTTAGAGGAATTTTTCAGCCTTGTGACCACATAAGCATTTTATTTTGTAAAGTTTGATTCTCTCCATTTCATTCTCCTGTATTCTGTTTTTTTCACACACACAAGATAAAATTGTAAAATAGCATAGTGTGAACTTGGCTTCATGTGTAAAATACTTATGTTTGGTTCCTCAATAAAGATTCTAAAGTGTGAAACAAGATAGTTATCTCTTTATCTGGTGAGTGAGATGTTGCAGTAAAAGGCTGAAATAAGACTCTAACCACCAGGAAACTGAAGTAAGGACTATTTTTAAAGCATGAGTCGTTTAGATGCAGTTATTTCTTTCTCTGGATCATATGCATGTCATGCACACTGATTCAGCTGCAAGACGTTCACTAGAAATGTATAATTAAAATGAATACTATTTTTCCCCTAAAACCTAAAAATGTGTTTGTATGCCTATTACTTATTTCACCCAAAAATAAAAGTTCTGTCATTATTTGCTCACCCTTACGTCATTCCAAACCTGAATTTCTTCTGATGATTTAAAAAAAAAAAAAATTCTTTTTTTTTTTTTGGACCCCATTGACTTTCATTGAACAAAAGCATTGTTCAAAATGTCTCATTTGTGTTCCACAGAAGAAAAATAATATTATTTTGGTCAGTATCTTACTTAAATACTCTTGAAACTGAAGATTAATTCTGTACCTAATTATGTTTACCAGGCAAAATCACACTTTTATTATTCCTTATAATTTCCTTATACTTTTTTAAGCTCCCTCATCATTTTACTTTCGCTTTAAACAGCCAATGAAATTCATTTCAGAGTAAAATATAATAGGACATTATTGAATTATAGTATTCATTATAGTATTCATGCTATCATTATAGTAGCAGGAATCATTATAGTATTCGTGCTTAAGTCACAACAGTTTTTTTCGTTCCAATCCTGAATGACTTTCTTTTTTCGGTGCAAGATCATTTGAAAATTGTTTTTTAGTGTTTTTGGACCCCATTGACTTTCATTGCATCAACAAAAAACGTACAAAATATTCCTCAAAATATCTTGTGTTCCACAGAAGAAAAATGTTGTATTATTTTGGTCAATATCTTAAGTACTCTTAAAACCGAGGACTACATTTTATAACCATTGCTGAAGATGGACAAGCTTGACTTGGGTGTGAACATGGGTGACTTTTGACACATTTTGACACTGTACCTGTTAACTTCAACATAAAGTTTCACAGTACTTTTGACACATCTGTGTGTCAGATGAAGGTCAGTGGTGACATTGTGAAACCAATCAAACATTAACAGTTCAAACGCGTGATCTTGAAGGCCATGAGATGAACGTTACTGGCATCAAGTCTTTATTGGCTCTTTAATTGACATGAATCATCTGACTTAGCTGCAAAAACAGTTCCTTTGAACAGGCCACACCCATCCGATGACGTTCGTACGGATCGCAGCTTCTGCTCGACCTCTGGATTGTCTGTCAATGATTGAGCGCATTGAGTACGCGGTCACCATTTCAGCTTCTGTTTTTATCAATAAGCTGTGTTTGTTTCCTTGTGTTATCGCAACTTATGATCCACACGGTTCATTGTGATCGGTAAACACACGGTTTCCGCCCTTTCAAAGTACAGTGTGATTTAGAGTTTAAATATCATTGTATGATTTAGCTAAAACTGATAAAATCAGTCCAAAACATGTCAAGGTCATTCTTAAAAAAAAAAAAAGCAACTATACTTTGCTCTATATATACATATACATGGAACATTTTTGTTTGCCCAATTAAGCAAATTTCTGCCCCAAATTCTGCAAAAAAAGTACGAATAAAATGTAAAAAAAAAAATATTTTATTTAAATTGTGATGCATTTATACACAATTGTAGTATTTAATTAATTTACGCTGACCTATAAAAATCATTAAAAATATATTAAAAAAATTACTGTTATTGTAGCAATGAGAATCATCATTGAGAATAATGGCATTTCTAAAGTAATACGGCACTGTAAATCACATTATCACATTTTTTCTGTCAAATCAACTTCAATAATTAATGTGCTTCAGATAACATAATATTTTGAGGTTCTCTTGATTAAACCAATCGTCTTCATTGTATTAACTAAATTTTTTAATTTCAATGAACTCAACCAAGTAACTTATATTTTTAAGTTAAACCAACAATTCTTTTTTTACAGTGTGTAAAATACAGTATTTGGAAAAAAATGTGCTTAATTGTCATGAAAATAATGTCAAAATCCTAAAAAATCGTTTTTGTGAGATTCACATCCTTCACGGACCGTCCAGTTTTACATTCTCCTCAAATATTATCTTTTTATTAAAAATTTTACACTTTTTAAAATGAATAATTACACAGAGGCACCATTTGACTCCTTTTTTTAAAAAAATGTCAGTTTTCCATGATCCAGTAGGTGTAAAATATTTTACATAGCAAAGCAAAGCAATAGTGATACACGCACTGCAAATATAGTCATCAAATCAACATCAGTAGTTATGAGGTCATCAAAAGCAGTATGCAAAACAATTTAGAAGGCATTATGACATGTGTCTTCAGTCGTTCAACATACTCAGAGATCATATTTTTTTACAAAAATTGAAATACTGTGCGCTTTATTCACAATAAAACGTGTTTGCGTGTCATTTGTGTAGTGCAATATGAACGTTCCATTCAGTGTCGCTGAAACTGTGTAAACATGTACTGTTTATCCTTCTGTTTGAAAGGGTTTTCAGTATTCCTCTTTGATGTTGGTCGATATATTGTCTGTCATCAAACCGATGTTGGTGCTAGTGACCATGGCGGCGCTGCCGTGGCCGGGCATGCTGGGCGGTGTGGATGCAGAGCTCTGCTGAGCCTGCTGCAGTCGCTTCTTGTTCATTTTCCTTTCTTTAGCTCGTCTGTTTTGAAACCAGATCTTCACCTGTGAATCAGAGAGTCAAAGTGATTTACCTGATTCACCTGGAGAACAACCAATGACTTTTCAGCTGTAGTAGACACATCCCCTCTAGTCATGCATATTCATGCATATAATATATATATATATATATATATATAACCTGAAATCATTGCACTTTTCTGAGCTTTTTTGATAGCTTTGGCAACTGATTGTATCAATAATAATTAAATCAATAATGATTTTTAGGCAACTAGCTGGTTTTGCTTAAAATCTGCTTATACTTTCTTTAAAATAAATGACATGCTTGGTGTGGATGGATAGATGGGTGAATAAACAGATGGATGATGGATGGATGGATGGATGGATGGATGGAAGGATGGATGGATTGATGGATAGACGTGTGGATGGATGGATAGATGGATAGATGATGGTAGATGGACGGATGGACAGATGGATGGGTGGAATGACAGACAGACAGATAGATGGAAAGATAGATGAATAGATGAAATGACGTGTGGATGGATAGACAGATGGATGGGTGGATGGATGAATGAATAGATGGATGGCTGGATGGATGGATGAATGGAAGGGTGGATGGATGGATGGATGGATGGATGGATGGATGGATGGATGGATGGATGGATAGGTAGATAGGTAGATAGATAGGTAGATAGGTAGATAGATAGGTAGATAGATAGATGGTAGATGGACGAATGGACAGATAGACAGATAGATGGATGGGTGGAATGACAGACAGATAGATAGATGGATAGATGATGTGTGGATGGATGAGTGGATAGATGGATGGATAATGGATGGATGGATAGACAGGAGGATGGATGGATGGATGAATAGATGGATGGAAGGGTGGATGGATGGATGGATGGATAGACGTGTGGATGGATGGATAGATGGATGGTAGATGGACGGATGGACAGATAGATAGATGGATGGGTGGAATGACAGATAGATCGATAGATAGATGGATGGATGACGTGTCGATGGATGGATGGAAGGAAGGGTGGATGGATAGACGGGTGGATGGATGGATAGACGGAAGGATGGGTGGATAGACAGACACAGACAGATGATAGATAGATGGATGGATGGATGGATGGATGGATGGATGGATGGATGGATGGATGGATGGATAGATGGAAGGATGGGTGGATAGACAGACACAGATAGATAGATGGATGGATGGATGGATGGATGGATGGATGGATGGATGGATGGATTGATGGATGGATTGATGGATGGATTGATGGATGGATTGATGGATGGATGGATTGATGGATAGACGTGTGGATGGATGGATAGATGGATAGATGATGGTAGATGGACGGATGGACAGATGGATGGGTGGAATGACAGACAGACAGATAGATGGAAAGATAGATGAATAGATGAAATGACGTGTGGATGGATAGACAGATGGATGGGTGGATGGATGAATGAATAGATGGATGGCTGGATGGATGGATGAATGGAAGGGTGGATGGATGGATGGATGGATGGATGGATAGATAGATAGGTAGATAGGTAGATGGTAGATGGACGAATGGACAGATAGACAGATAGATGGATGGGTGGAATGACAGACAGATAGATAGATGGATAGATGATGTGTGGATGGATGGTTGGATAGATGGATGGATAATGGATGGATGGATAGACAGGAGGATGGATGGATGGATGAATAGATGGATGGAAGGGTGGATGGATGGATGGATGGATGGATGGATAGACGTGTGGATGGATGGATAGATGGATGGTAGATGGACGGATGGACAGATAGATAGATGGATGGGTGGAATGACAGATAGATCGATAGATAGATGGATGGATGACGTGTCGATGGATGGATGGATGGAAGGAAGGGTGGATGGATAGACGGGTGGATGGATGGATAGACGGAAGGATGGGTGGATAGACAGACACAGACAGATGATAGATAGATAGATGGATGGATGGATGGATGGATGGAAGGATGGGTGGATAGACAGACACAGATAGATAGATGGATGGATGGATGGATGGATGGATGGATGGATGGACAGGAGGATGGATGGATGGATGAATAGATGGATGGAAGGGTGGATGGATGAATAGATGGATGGAAGGGTGGATGGATGGATGGATAGACGTGTGGATGGATGGATAGATGGATGGTAGATGGACGGATGGACAGATAGATAGATGGATGGGTGGAATGACAGATAGATGGATAGATAGATGGATGGATGACGTGTCGATGGATGGATGGATGGAAGGAAGGGTGGATGGATAGACGGGTGGATGGATGGATAGACGGAAGGATGGGTGGATAGACAGACACAGACAGATGATAGATAGATAGATAGATAGATAGATAGATGGATGGATGGATGGGTGGGTGGGTGGATGGATGGATGGATGGATGGATGGATGGATGGATGGATGGATAGACAGACACAGATGGATGGATGGATGGATGGATGGACGGAAGGGTGGATGGACGGAAGGGTGGATGGATGGATAGATGGATAGATGGAAGGATGGGTGGATAGACAGACACAGACAGATGATAGATAGATAGATAGATAGATAGATAGATAGATAGATAGATAGATAGATAGATAGATAGATAGATAGATAGATAGATAGATAGATCATTTTACAAAAATATAATTGCTTATTTCATTGTTCTGATTTTAGTGAAATAGATATAATCATGTTTTTTTTTCTGAGGTTCACTATTACAGTTTCTACAAAATTGATTAATGTGATTTTAAAAGGCTGTTGACCATCATCCTCCTCTTTTCTAATAAATGCAGCACATTACAGGCGTTATATATGTCACAGTCAGCATGCCCTTTCACAAGAAACTCCGTTATAATTAGACAGATCTCACAGCACATGTTCACAGGTTCATTTAACTTCCTGTCTGACTGTTAATGGCCTACCTGGCGTTCTGATAGGCTCAGGGCTCCGGCGAGCTCCGCCTTCCTTCTGATGGTGATGTATCTGCTGAAATGAAATTCCTTCTCCAGCTCCAGGCGCTGAACGTCACTGTACACCACTCTGTATTTGTCTTTTGTCCGCGTCTTCCCTCCTGCCAGCACAAAAGGGTTTTTAATTTTAATTTTAATTTTCATATTCAGTTGTTGTGGTTGAGTTTTAAAAATCATTTCATAGAGATTATTATTTGTGTCTCAGGTTCCATTCATTGGGATTAGTATATTTAACACAGAGAAAGCAATATCAGGGGATTTTCAGCTTATTAAAAGCCATGGGAATATTAGTGCATTTTTCTATCTACAGTCTACAGGGTAACTTTACAATAAGGTTCATTAGTTAATCATTAGTTAATATATTAACTCACTTGAACTAACCATGAATAATACATTTGTTACTGCATTTACTAATCTTCGTTAACGTTAGTTAATGAAAATTCAGTTGTTCATTGTTTGTTCATGTTCACAGTACATTAACTAACGTTAACAAGATTTTAATAATGTATTATTAAATGTTGAAATTAACATTAACAAAGATTAATAAATGCTGTATAAGTGCAGTTCATTATTAGTTCATGTTAACTAATTTAGTTAACTAATGTTAACAGTAACTAATGAACCTTATTGTAAAGTGTTACCAAAAAAAAAAAAAAAAAAAGTTTAGTGGGGTTCTATATGTTCTTGATTCAAATTTAAAGATAATAATATATAATATTTAGGTGTTGTAATTAAAAACTTTACTAAAAATTCTCATGACTTTTATAATAAGCTGAAAATCCCCTGATATTTTCAGCTTTGCACAACATTTGTGTTCTGGGATTTTAGTTTAGAGCTGTACAGATTGGACTCGAGAAGAACAAATCAATCCCAGCTTTCTAAAACATCTATCAAGTGATGAAAGACATGATGGATTCATAGAATAGAAAGACAGATGAAAAATGTGTTAGGCTTTCAAAAAGGAAGGACAGAAGCTGAGATCTCAGTTCCTGTTCTCATAGTCTGTTACCTTCCAAAACAGATCTGGGGCTAATAATAATGTAAATGTTCCTCTACAGAGACTGATGAAGAATAAAAACCTGTGGTAAACCACTTTCATATTCCTCTTGAAGTTTTAGTTCCTCTTGAGATGTTGCTTGCCTGATGTTTCTGTTAGTGTTAACCACATTTTCAAAGCAAACAACTTCATCTTACCTCACTTAAGATGGCATTAACTTTAAAATAATCACTGGCCCTTTAAAAGCACTTTTACTCTTAAATCACTCTTAAAATGTGTCAATGTTATTATGTTACAGTTGAAAGTAACAAAGCACATGTATGAATCTGCTCAAATATGCTCAGGAGCTCTTCTTAGATCTAACTTAACTTTTCGGATTTTTGCAATGATTTTTTAATGCTTTATCTCCTAATGCAATGATGGGGTTTGATGTTGCTGTTCCTAATACTTTTAAAACGTCTTTAATGTTGTGGCACAGAAATATTGGATTTATTCAGAATCATTTTTCAGTATATAGAGCAGATCCAGTTTTGGTGCTAGAATTAAATATTGAATTTATATCGGCATAGTTAAATAACAAGAGTTCAAGAACAATAGCGAAAAATGGCAGATGGAGCAATAATAACTGACATGATCCATGATAACATGATATTTTTAGTGATATTTGTGAATTGTCTTTCTAAATGTTTCGTTAGCATGTTGCTAATGTACTGTTAAATGTGGTTAAAGTTACCATCGTTTCTTACTGTATTCACGGAGACAAGAGCCGTCGCTATTTTCATTTTTAAACACTTGCAGTCTGTATAATTCATAAACACAACTTCATTCTTTATAAATCTCTCCAGCAGTGTGTAATGTTAGCTTTAGCCACGGAGCACTATCAAACTCATTCAGAATCAAATGTAAACATCCAAATAAATACTATACTTACATGATCCGATGTATGCATGCAGCATGCATGACGAACATCTTGTAAAGATCAATTTTGAAGGTTATATTAGCTGTGTAAACTGTGGTTATGCTGTTCAAGGCAAACGTGAGCTCCAGGGGAGGGGGAGCACGAGAATTAAAGGGGCCGCAACCTATATATCTGTGCATAGTTAATGATGCCCCAAAATAGGCAGTTAAAAAATTAATAAAAAAAAAATCTATGGGGTATTTTGAGCTGAAACTTCACAGACACATTCAGGGGACACCTTAGACTTATATTACATCTTTTAAAAAGAAGTTCTAGGGCACCTTTAAAGTCGACATGAAATCAAAATTGACGCTATTTATTTACTTTGTTAGTGTACATTACTTGTCTCCTGGTGAATAATTCATGCATGCAAGTTGATTCACAACAAAAAAAAATGTCTTTGTAATCTTTAATCAAAATTTGAAAATTTACTACTTTTTTTTTTAAATCCAATCAATTACCAGCAGGAAACAAACAAGCCACGCCCTCTATTTCTCTCAAAAAATGTCACAATATTGTAAAGTAAGGTCAGTTCCAACTTCTGATTCACGATACTTTGACGTGTTGTTCTAAGATGTACACTACACGCACTCGCACCCCAAACTTTCTTGTCTAGTTACTTATTAAAAACATAGAATCTTTCGGGTCCTGACGTCGTACCTGCACCACTCTAGGGTATGGAGCCATGGACCCTCGTATCTCCCAAAAATAATAAGACCATCTCTGGTTAAGCTAAAAATAAAGATGGCATCCGAAAGTTGTGGTTGGTGGTCAGTTTGTGTGTAAAAGTACATTCATGAGGTACCTTTGTGTGCAAACGCTGCCTGTGAAGTCATTGCCTAATAGGGCAGCTGCCTAAAGCTTTCGGACGCAGCCAGTGTCATCAGTGTCAGAAATGAACCGCAGCTCTTAGATTCACCTTTGAATTACAGGCCTGTTTGATTGTATATGAGAGTTTGGGTTTAATAAAGTCCAGAAACACAAACTTTACTGAAGCAGTAGTGAACAAATCCATCAGCACTGAGGAAAACCCCTGTGCATTTGAGAGATTTCTGTTCTTTGGAAATATATTTCAGTCTTACTGTGAATTACGAAACGAGTGAAACTTTACAGTGTGAGAATTATCATAAGGGCAATTACAAAAAAAAAAAGAAACAACCTCTAAATTAGAAGTATATATTGAGAATTTGGAGGAAAGTGTCATGAAAATAATGTTTTTGTGAGCTTCCCCTTTCTCACGGACAGAATATTCTCTTTTAATTTAAAGTATGCAGGGTTTTTTATGAATAATTACATAAGGCACCCTCTGAGTCAAAAAAAAATGAGAACAAATCCCTGTGTGTTTGAGAGATGTGTCATCTTTGGAAATAGATCTCATTCTTCCTGTGAATTACAAAATTTGTGAAATATTTACAACAGACTTTCATAAGCCGCATCATCACCAACATCACCTTGGTTTATCCATTAATAAACATCAGTCAAAAACAGTGTATATGTCTACATTTGGTCATCATCACATATTTATCCAACTAAATCCTTGAGTAACATACAGTATACAAAACATGCAGATTTCTCTTTCTGCATGTCTGTGTAAATCTGTAATGGTATTTGGAGGACTTTCAGGATTATTATTATTTAACTATTTAGAAATATAAAAAAGCACTTAAAAATGCTGCACATCATGTTTACATCATCTTAAATTAAGAATAAATGTGCTCTTTTGCAATTTCTGTTTCACTCACATTTTGGCTCATTTCTCCTCTAAAGCACCACCACATTCATAGCATGGGCGTATCACAACATTTCCTGCTGGTATGAAATGATCTGAGCGTGAAATTCACTGACCTCAGATGACACACATGTGCATGCAAACACAACCACAACAGGGTTATAATTAACAAAAAAAAAAAAACATTTGTTCCTTGAAATAAAATGAAAAACATTTTAAAGGTGATCTAAGCGATCCTGGGCGGAGTAACTTCCTGTTGAAGTTCGAAGTGTTGTCAAACAAAACAGAGGCTAGCTAGACCCTCCCTCCTCCTCCTCCTCCCCTCCCCTCCGTGCTTCCTGAAACAGTCATGAACGCGATTTTAAAATCATTCTTGTCGGTTATTGGCTGGAGCATGTTTATTATGTTTCGTGGTCCAGACTGCACCAGTTTGTTTTTATTGCCGTTTTCGGAGCTTGTGGTGACTACAGAGACTGCGCTTTTTTACAGTGTGTTCAGGGGACAGGCAGCTAGCGGATAGTGAGGAGATGTCTGCTGTATGCAGAGGTGGAAGTAACAAATTACAACTACTCACGTTACTGTAATTAAGTAGATTTTTAAATCTGTAATTTTACTTGTACTTAAGTACAAATTAAGCTAAGTAATCTACTTCGCTACAGTAAAATCACATTCCGTTACTGAGTACGGCAACAATTTGAATATTCAAACCTTTGACCGGCATATCTGTAGCCAATAAAGAAATCCGATCATAAACGAACCAATGAAAACCCTGTATAGGGTCTGAAGAGCCTGAATGTCAGCGCGAGATTGCAGGCATTGCGCATAATTTGAATCATACCCGCTGGTTTCTATGCCGTATTTTAATTACAAATGTCGAGAGCGCATTGTTGTAATGCGCAGAAAACGACGCAAGCTCTCTAATATTCTGAAACATATTTTCATTGTAAAGAAATTAAAGATCCACCTTTGATTGTTGAAAGACTTTCTGGTGCATTTCACTTATAGCCAATACGATTTCCTGTAGCATTTTCATTGGTCAGGCATGGAGGTCTATTCTGATTGTTAACTTTAAACAACGTTTAAGAGCACGGAGAGATTCACGATTGCACACTACACAGTCCAACAGCGTGCACTCAGTTCTTTTTATCTAAATAAACAACATATTATGACTCTTAAAGGGTTAGTTCACCCGAAAATGAAATTTCCTTCATCCTCATGTCATTCCACACACGTAAGACATTAGTTTATCTTCAGAATACAAATTAAGATATTTTTTATGAAATCCGAGAGCTTTCTGACCCCAGACTGCAATGTAATTGCAACTTTCAAAGCCCAGAAACATAGTAAAGGCATTGTTAAAATAGCCCATGTGAATACAGTGGTTATAAAGTGAAAAGAATAATTTTTCTGTTCAAAAATAACAACTTTATTCAACAATTTCCTCACTCTCTGATGCTGTTCATGTGAGCATCACATGAATAATGAGCCGACGTTCTGACGAAGAACCTGGAAGTGCTGCACTGTTTACTACGTCAACAGTGTCAGAGACTGACATGGAAGAGAAGAAATTGTTGAATAAAGTCATTATTTTGTTTTATTTTTTTCTGCACAAAAAGTATTCTTGTCACTTCATTAACATCCTTACTGTTTGAACCACTGTAGTCACATGGACTATCTTAATGTCTTTAGTACCTTTCTGGACCTTGAATATCTGAAGATGAACGAAGGTCTTACGGTGTGGAACAACATGAGAGTGAGTAATTAATGACAGAATTTTAATTTTTTGGTGAACTAACCCTTTAATATACAGGGCATATAAAAATTTAGTGTTGTCATATTTTGAATACCTCAACTGAATTTAGGTAATTTTTTTTTTGTTCTTTCTTTATTACTGACTGTTTACTTATATTTTTTGTAAATTTTCTTTTCGAAGCTTGAAAATAATGATTGCCTTGACAAAATGGATGGACAAAAAAGTTAGATATTAAAATATCTACGGTGTACAGTATGTGGTGGTTTTCCCCATGGTATTTAAAATGATACTCAATATTGATCTTTTCAAAGTATTGTATTGGAGTTAGAAATTCCAGTATTGTGACAACTAATTCACTTTGTCAATAAGGTGAAAGTGCTTTGTTTAAAGTTGCTATTTTCTGCTTAGATCTATGATTTGATTGAATATTTTTTGATAATTCATTAAATATCTAAAAAGTAACTAGTAATTTTAGTACTTTGAGTAGTTTTTGAGAAGAGTAATTTGTACTTTTACTCAAGTACTTTTTGGACACCAGTACTTTTACTTGTAATTGAGTATTATTTCAGCAATGTAACCGTACTTGTACTTAAGTACAAATTTTCAGTACTCTTTCCACCACTGGCTGTATGTGACAAAAAATGTTTTGGCCTAAAAACGCATAACATCACTTAGAGCACCGTTAAAAGAAAACAAAGCAATATATCTTATTTTCATTTATGTGATGAACTAAACAATCTTAGAAGTTTCTATATAGAACTTAAAGGGTTCTGTCAGGAACTTCATATGAAAGTCATGTGAATGAGAAAGTGCAACACGCAATAGAGTTCAACAGTCGGGTTCTGGAAGTAAAAAATCCATTCATTTTCTCCATAGTGAAATTGACTTTTAACAACAGCTGATAAATCTTTATAGAAAGACTTGTGATGAGCTCCGAAGCTGTCAATGGACTGTATGCTTTTGTTGAAGCCATCTATTTGCATTCATTCAACTTATTTTTTAAATAATCATGTTTAATAGCAGAATTTTTGGTGAAAAACAACATTACCCATGACACTGTACAGAAAATTCCACCAATCAGAGAGCTGCAGCAAACAAAGAGCACCAAATAAGATCTTTAGCTCCGCCCACTCCCACCGCAAATGAGTCAGTCTCCCCACACTCTCAAAACACTTAAATGTCCCGCCTTCTGAATAAAGTCCTGTCTTTTTTTTTTTTTTTTTGTCATTTCATTGGTGATTTCAAATATGAAATTGAATCGAAAGCTTGGCAAACAGCTCTGGAGAATTTAATTTTCCCATTCAAAAAGATAGGAGCTGCACTTGCATCACTGAGAGGCGTTTCAAAGATGGCCGAGCGAAATAACTTGTCTTAAAGGGACTTTGCTTCATATAAACTATAGAACCAATTTTTGGGGTCCCATCATTTTACCGATTTAGTTTAAATATACTTTCACTAGAAAAAAATTAAAGTAACCCCTTATTCATTAAAAAAGTATTATGTAATCACATAAGAAATTACTCCTTATATAGAACCTTTTGACAGTGTACAATAAAATTGAGTCAAGAAACCTAGAGTTATATATACAGTAGATCTCCAACCTTTTTTCTAAGAGTGAACTAAAACTGAAATAATAAAATCTATATAGACATATTTAAAAAAAAAAAAAAAAAAACTGAAATAACAAAAACATACAACTAGCCTAAATTAAAATAGTATCTCAGTGATAATAAAACAACTCTGAACCACACATCTCCCAAAAGCCCTTGAATTCAGTTTTCATACACTGAAACTCTTTCTCAACAGTATGCTTCCCTTTTCTCCACCAGCTTTAGCTGACATGTGTAAACACACACACACACACACACACACACACAGAGAGAGTGTCTCGTCCCCTTATCAGTGCTCTCTGGTCCTCCCACAGTGCACACAGCAGGGTGCGGCCACCACCTCAGACTCACTGGCCTCTGCTGTTATTAGCTTTTCAGAAAATCTTTCACTTTGTCGACAGGACGTTCGACTCTCAAGACGCCTTGTGTTTAGACACACAGATGAATAATCGAGCAGCTAACATTGGGCAACACTGCTCCACCTCCATACACGACTTCATCCGGCGTCACACACCACTGACTCACTGTGTCTCTACGAAAAACGGCGCCTCTGCACTCTCGTTTATCTCTTTCCTTAAATGAACATGTAGGTCTGTGGCATATCTAATACATAATATGTTTGGTAATGACCATCTGAGAAACCTGGGAAAACCAATTATTTGTACAGCGATTACAAAACCACCTTCTTGAACTAACAGAAGTTCTTGTTAAGTGGGCGTAAAATGTAGCTGTTTTAAATGGATAACTGATTTTTACTGTGGTTTATCTCTTCAAACCGGTTATAAGAAGGCAAAAAAATTAAACTTGGATCAGTGTACACTCAGTAAATCAGGGTTTACAGTGTTTAACCTCACTGTAACGTGCACACATACACACAAATCATCACAGTCATATGATGTGCTGTAATAAACATAGCAGGAAGAAGTTCACACAAAGATAAAGACAGAAGTGTGTAGTAGTCAGTTCTGTTCAGCAGCAGGTTTTCAGACGCCAGTCCAAACCCTAGAACCCTGAACCCTGCCTACCTAGACTGCATTTTAAGGCATCACAGACCAGTGTTATTTTTGTATAACTGAGATAATATTACAGTTATTAATAAAATTTTGTATTAGTTTTTCTTTTTATATTTTGCATTTAATCTTAAAGTATTAGTAATTTAGTTTTTTTTTGTCGTTTTATATAGTTTACTCTTTTATGTGTGTGTACAGTGCTCAGCGTAAATGAGTACACCCCCTTTGAAAAGTAACATTTTAAACAATATCTCAATGAACACAAAAACAATTTCCAAAATGTTACGTTTGATATATCTGTTTAACTTATAACATGAAAGTAAGGTTAATAATATAACTTAGATTACACATTTTTCAGTTTTACTCAAATTAGGGTGATGCAAAAATGAGTACACCCCAAAACAAAAACTACTATCTAGTACTTTGTATGGCTTCAATGATTTTTAATGACAGCACCAAGTCTTCTAGGCATGGAATGAAGAAGTTGGTGACATTTTGCAACATCTATCTTTTTTCATTCTTCAAGAATGACCTCTTTTATTGATAAGCATATAATTTCAATTAAAAAAGTCTATTTTACCAAATATTTCTGTGTGCTATGTATTTTATGCTTATTAGAGTAATGCATTTTTTGCTTGGCAACATGCTGACGTCAAACTCAATTACGTGCTCCATATCAGGTTTTATTTCAGTGAGGAAGCTCCCTTAATAGACAGCTACCTGTATAGACAGTAGTCTGCTTTCAAGGTACATGTGAAGGAGTCGATTGTACCAGGAATTTAATCCAATATTAGATCAGAATCTACAGTGGTAAATATCTGCATTGTTATAACTAATGGATCAAAATAAAGTCCTATTTATCACAACACGTGTCAGAAGCATTAGGTGTCTGTTACTGTTGTCCAGTAGGGGGCAATAATGGATTGCATTTAAAAGAGTGAAAATGACTTGTTCAGAACATAAAGGCTAGTAATGTAAATACATAATGTATTTTTAAATGCATTCTTTCATGGTAGGGTTTGGATATGGGTTATTCTGTTGTCATATAATTATATAAAAACAATAGATGTCAACAGTATGTCACTACCGAGATAAGTAAAGCGATTTAGATAAGTTAGGTAAGCCAGGTACACGGGTGTGTTTTCTAAAGAAAAAGTAGAGTGGAAAATTAAACCTGTTTGGATCAGTGTTTCATTTTTTTTTTCCAGCAGTATTTCCTGAACATTCTCATCTATATTTGTTTTTGTCACATGATCCATATTCCATGTCTATAATCTGCTCATGGGATGATATCAGAACGTTTGAACAGTCAAACACGATGAGCATATTTGCATCTTGACCAACCGTGTCAGACAACGGCCCTTTGAAAGCTGAATACAAAACTAATGAGCATGACTTCATTTCCTCCTTTTGGTCTGTTTAAGAAATATGAACAATTGCACAGACTGCAGTTCATTATTGACAAAAAAATAAGAATCTGATCTTATGCACCTATTTATCGATCTATTTATTGGTAATATGAATTATTCATTGTTAAGTTCCTTTGGAACGATAAATATGTTATAGAAATAAGTCTGAATTTAAATGAATCAAATTGAACTGAACTGAATTAGACCGCATGCTCAAAGTTGGAGGCCAAATATGATTCAGCAAAACATCAAATCCAGACCTTTAAAAAGATGATGACACAAATCTTTTTAAAACTAAATAATGTAAAAATCTCCAAGGTCTGTAAAGAGTCTCGCTCCATCTGAGCTTTATAACTGTGCCAACCTGGCTGCGTGTGACACATTTACACAAATATTCCCAGAAGAGATTAGTTTATCACTCTGTAAACTATTAGCCATAATGCACTTCCGATAAGGCCGCAAACATCTATTACTGACTGTTCAACTACACGCTCCTTCAGATCTCCAGATGTTGTAGAACATCAAAGATCAAACAAATGAATTGTGCTGGTATTTTGATCTCTGCTGTAACCGCAGGCCTTCAGCATGACTGATTTATAAACCGATCTGTATGTAGATCACATGTGACTGTAGGTAAGCAGAACTATTTCTAAGTTAGCACACCAAAAATGCTCTTAATGCAGAAATGAACAGGTTTTCAGAATATTAGATTATATTATTAATGTTTATCAAGCAAAACTTTCACTTTCTGCGCCGTCAAAATGGTGCACTGAATGGTATCTGGTGATTATGCTGTGGTTTTCATATATGCCATGGTACTGTATGATTTCCATATTCATATACCATGGTTTTTAAGTGGTACTCCAACATACGTTAAAGATTAACATGGTTTTACTTGCTCAAAAACATGGTATTACCATGATGCATGTCTAAAAAGCATGGTCTTACTAATGGTATTGTCTAAAGAACATTGTATTACCAATTGTATTGTCCAAAAACACTGTACTACTATGGAACATTTCATAAAAGCATCAAATTACATGGTATTACCATTATGCATGCCTAAAAACATGGTATTACCAATGATATTGTTCAAAAGCACTATACTACTATAGTACATTTCATAAAAGCATCAAATTACATGGTATTGCCATTATGCATGCCTAAAAAGGTTGTAGTACTATGGTATATTTCCAAAAAGCATGAAATCACAGGAAACATGTCTAAAAAAAAACATATTACCATGATGCATGTCCAAAAAGCATGGTATAAGTAAGGATAAAGTCTAAAGAACATGGTATTACCAATGATATTGTCCAAAAACATTATGGTTCATTTCATAAAAGCCTCAAATTACGTGGTATTACCATTATGCATGCCTAACAACATGGTATTACCAATGGTATTGTCTAAAAACACTGTAATATATGATCCATTTCATAAAAGCATCAAATAACATGGTATTATTATGCATGCCTAAAAACATGGTATTACCAATGGTATTGTCTAAAGAACATGGTATTACCAGTGATATTGTCGAAAAACACTATGATCTATTTCATAAAAGCATCAAATAACATGATATTACCATTATGCATGCCTAAAAACATGGTATTACCAATGGTATTGTCCAAAAACACTATGATCCATTTGATAAAAGCATCAAATTATATGGTATTACCATGAAGCATGTCTAAAAAATGCTGTACTACTATGATATATGTCCAAAAAAAATAATATATAATCAAAGAGAATGTCTAAAAAAAAAACATGGTATTACCATGATGCATATCCAAAAACCATGGTATTACTAATCTAAAGAACATGGTATTGCCAATGGTATTGTCCAAAAACACTGTACTACTACGGTACATTTTCATAAAAGCATCAAATTGCATGGTATTACCATGATGTATGTCTATAAACATGGTATCACCAATGGTATTGTACAGAAACACTGTCTATGGTATAAGCATCCAATTACTTGGTATAACCATTATGCATGCCTAAAAAACATGGTTTTACCAGTACTATTGTCTAAACCATATCATTACCAATGGGATTGTCCTAAAACACTGTTCTGTATATTTCATAAAAGCATCAGGTTTACATGGAATGGCTCCACAATGCATGTCCAAAAACATAGCATTACTTTTTTTTTTTTTTTTTTTTTGATAGTGTAGAGGAAGTGAAAGAGTGTGATGTGAGACAGTAGTGAGCACAGAAGGGTTTAGGGGTCAGGAGAGGTGCTGATCTCTCACCAGAGTTCGGGGGAGCCGCGGCGCGTCTCATCCAGTCCTGCGGCTCTTCTCTCTCCACCGGCGCGCTCGGTGCGCCGCTCAGCAGCCCCTGATCCACCGGCGGAATCACGTTGACCTCCAAGCCGTTAACCGGCAGCGAGTGACCTGTCCCGTGGCTGTAGAGCGGCGGCCACTCTTCACGCGAACCCGGGCCGAACCCGGGACTCCACGGGCTGCCGTTGTGATGCAGGTCATTCCCGAGGGCAGGACCCGGGTGGTATCCACTGTAGTCCGGGTACGGGGCGGACGGGTAGACGTTCAGGTGAGGTTGGCTGATGTTCAGGTGTCTCGCGGGGTTGCCGTACATGGCCGTGTCCAGCAGGAAGCTCACGGACATTTTCCTCGCGAGCTGAAAGTTTTACTTTAACTGAACTTCACCTTGCCTGAGCGCTCGAGCGCGCGTTTGTTTGCCCAGCGCTGACGTCACCCCGGGACACCCACCTGAGCTGATTTATGACACGCGCACAGGTGCCACTGACTGGCCGGAAGGGCGCGAGATCAACAGAGAGCTGAGCGCAGATAGTTGAAGGCCCGAATGCCGTGATAGACGCTTTATCTCCAACGCCACATCTCCGCTGGCGACGCGACAAACGCTCCATAATTAAAGACGCTGGCACGCGCTCCAGTGCCTGTCACGTTATTACATTTTACATAAAGGTCAAAATTTGACCCCGAACCAGCCAGGATGCTTAACCTGTTGGTGTCCGTGATGAAGATGATAGGCCTACCTGGGCAAAAATGTGATGAAGACCATGATGATGGTGATGATATGTCAGGGCATGTTTAAAATGATGAAGATATAATGTAATATCTCAGATAAGGTTTTGATTAAGGCCACTATGAGAAATTATTTGAGGTGATGATGATGATGATGTTTGTGGTGATATCTTTCAGTGATGAAGTTCATGATGATGATGATGGGACGTGTTTGAGGTTGTGATGATGATGTGGCGCTGGTATCTCACGGCAGGTTTTTGGGGAGTCAGAGCGGCGCTCGTGCCTCTTTACATCAGAAAGCGCTCGTGCATTTCAAAGGGTCTCGCGCGCCGCACATCAAAGAGCCGCAATAAAAGCGACAAATGAGCGACACTGTAAATCAAGGCCTCTGTATTCAAATGATGATGACACGCGGGCTTCTGCTTCCTCTGACAGACGTGAGAACCAAGAGAACATGTTCTGGAGCCACTGATGCTGGAAGTAACGCTACTTTACATTAACACTTACACTGTCTTTTTGTCATTCAGCACGTACAGCTCATTATTTTACGCAGCATATTTTATCATGATAAATTATTACAATTTCATATTATTTCTTTGTTTATTATTATATTGCAATAGGCCATATTATTATTTACAGTATTGCATTAATTATACATTTATTATATTTGAAAAAAAGCCGTTTTTAAATATATCCTAATTTCTCTGCTAAATAAAACCCCAAAAGTTCTGAGTTCTGTTTTGCTGTTTTGCCATTTTTCTTGTCACACTTAATATACAACGTAGAGATTGTTAAATAATTTGCACATGGTAATTTTGAGATCTTTATCTTGTTCTTAGAAGGCTGTGAAGACGATTTTTTCCGTCTCTTCGGCCTCAGGGGGGCAGTAAACAGCTGTCAGACACTCACTAAAGGAATTTGTCTTCCTCTCTAATTACCACAGATAGTCACTTCAAAGTCATTTCAGTGTTGCCAACTTAGCAATTTTGCTGCTAGTTTTAGCAACTTTTCAGACTACCCTAGCAACTTTTTTTTCCAAAAACAAAAAAAAAAACAAAAAACCTACTAACAAATCTAGCCATTTTTAAAATTTATTTGGCAACTTTTAGCAACTTTAAAAAAAAGTGACTCAAACAATAAAAAAGGTTTTCCCTCTTACACAAAAAGAGGAAACCATTGATCGTTTGTGAATTAAGATGCTACCCGCAATTGTTCAATAATTCATTTATGATACACCTTGTTATTAGCTTGTACCATAATTGCTGATCAGTTATAGACACACTTTAAGAACGAAAATATGTAGAAACAGTTAAAAGGCACTAGTAATTTTCTCCCCGAACATTATCCATTAAGTTTTAACCCTAAAACAGAAAATGCAATACGAATTTAACTACTAATACACTATAATTTCTTAGAATATATAGTTTTGCGTTATGGGTACATAATAATATCATCAAGCAATGACATCACAACTTCATAGCAATTTCCCCTGAAAATTTGTTGGCAATACTGATTCCCATAACGGAAGATTTTTCATGTACTGTAATGACTGATATATCATTGATCCTCCTCAGAACCTGATAATGAATATTAATGAGAACTTTTCCCAGTCTAAAGCTTACTTAGCATGACATGAATTACTATGTGAGTTGTGACATTCATTAAGGACACATTTTACATTGTAGTGCAAATGGATTGAACAAAAATGTGCAAAAAATAACAGTTCAGAATAAAACTGAATTTGGAAAGATGTCATGCATGATGTGACGTGCTACACTCGATCATGGAATAAACCTTTACAAAAACATTTGACACTATATGACAAATACAGAATGTTATTTAAAGTGGTTACGGAATCTAAAATGTACACTTTCCCTGATCTAAAACATACACTTTCCTTTATTCATATATATATTTATCATCCTTTAAAAAAAATCCATGTCATCACCTACCCATATATTGTATTTATATACACATGTTGCCCTGTTAGGATTTACTTCTCCCAAGATCTGAAGAACCAGGTTCTGGTAATATGTTTCTCAACCAGAGGTGTAAAGATACCTTACAGTGAAAATGACTCCATTACAAGTTACAAGTTACAAGTCACCAAATCCAAAACAACTTGAGTTTTTAGTTTAACTTGAGTAAAAGTCTTAGAGTATCTGATTTTACCAGTACTTAAGTATGTTACTCACACAGTATAGGCTCAAAGATGCACTAGTCCTCAACACCAAAGAGACACACCAGTGAAACACAAGAAACGGTTGATTTGTGAGAAGAGTAATGATATTTATTTTCTAGAATCAAAATAAAACACAACACCTTAAAATTGCAATAAATCAAGTCTCAGTTAAGCTCACGTGCTCAAAAAGAGCATAAGTACATCAATGTCTTTCAAAAAGTACTATTCAGTATAACATAAATAACATAATGTTAAGTAAGATTAAAAAGTCAAAGCCTTGCACTGGATGTGCATCAGCGCCTACAGTCATGTCCTCATCTCATATAAAACACTAGAGATTTACAACTACTTGCTAATGCACTCGCATTTACATAAAGTAGCCTTTCGGTGAGTAAGGGCAAAACACACAAGATGTAGTACTTGCAGTGCCCTGCAGATGGCAATATTGCTAATTTCATTGTTCATCACAAATGTAGTGGAGCAAAGAGTACACGAGCTAAAGAGTAAAAGTTGCTAATATCTTTGATAAAACTACAGAGTAGCCAAAATAGCCAAATACTCAAGTACAGTAACTAATTAAATTTACTCAAATACTTTACAACTCTGCTCTCAACTAAATATATAAATTATTGCACCTCTAGTATTAATATTAATTATGCGTTAAGCTTTAATTTTCAAGCAGACCTACATTAACACATTTCACACTGCAGGTAAGTAAAAGGAGGTATAGGTAAGTGTTGTGTATAAGTACCAAACAGGTATATAAAGATCGATGTATCAATAATATTCTCAATCAGTAATATGTTTAGTAACTAAAATTTACCCAGGTTCACACACACATATGCACATACTTGTCTAGAATGAAATACAAGAAAACAAATGTAAGAAACTATTTGTTTCACATCACACAAATGTTTCTAAGCATTTTAATCTGCACTGTGTCAAATCTGCACTGTGTCAAATGTTCTGCCATGCATGCAATTTTTCACTCTCTTTCTCACAGAGATGCACACACATTTTTGCCTTACTTTCCCCTCTTGTCCGCTTAAAAATAAGCATTCTCAAGTGCACACACACACACACACACAAAGTTGATCCTTGAGCAGCATTTGGGATTGGCCATCTCTCCTCCTCCATTTCCTGTCTGAGATGAGAGTCTGAGCTCTGACTTCAGCATGTTTCATGTTCATCAGTCATATTTGAGACGGTCCAGCTTTGCAGCCTTATGAAGCGACCCAAACCTTTGATCTCCAAATGCAAAGAATCAAACTCATGGAGAAACATTTGTGTAAAATAATGAAGCAAACTTTTCGTATTTGTATTTTTATTAATAATAATAATAATAATACTTATTTTAGATATGTTTCAGTTGCATGCATGCTGTGTGTAAATGTGTAATGTGATGGCAAATGTAAATCGTATTTGAAGTAACGTAATGTAGGTGAAATAGCATCAATCCCTTCAGATTATTCTGTTATGCATATCTGTTTTGTGTCTGCATATTTTATGTCTTTCTGTTTTATTTCCTGAAATGCATCATTTAGTTCATGCAAAATATATGCAACACATGCTCAAAATATCCATATGTCAACATACAGTGCTGCACAGGAACTCTTGTCTCATTTCCTAAACAAAAATAAACAGCTCTTAAGATGTATTTACTTGAAAAGACCAATTCCACCCACAGTAAAGTTTTCCTCAAAGTTCACCAGATGTTCTGCTTAAAATAGATAAAAAGATAATAAGATTATAAAAGCAGGATTGAGGAGTATTGTTAGTTGTGCTGTTTCTGGGCCAGATATATAGAGATTAGTTTCACACTCAGCATTTCTCAAACATCTGTTAGTGCCATCTAAACCACAGCTCTTTAAGCAGGACGTGTGGCGCTGCAGTTATCCGTCAAGATATTTCCCTCTGCGAGACACCACATTCATATTTAACTGTTTATTAATCTCAATAGGGATTAATGTCTGTTCGGATCACATTAACATCATCGCTCATGAGGAAATCTGTCTGTTTTTATAGAGGAAAAATGTCTACTGCAACTTGAAAGTCATATTTCTCCTTTTGGTTCTTTAATAATTCTAAAAACAAAAACACTGGATTTAATAACAATTTAAACTTAGGTATGCACATAGAGTATCTAAACAAGTATATGTTACCAAAATGCAATTGTTTTTTACACATTAATGGACAACAGCAATAAAAACATGTTGCATATTTTAATAATAATTACTAAATATATTTTAATATGATGTTATAGATGGTTGCCAGGGTGTTTCTATGCAGTCGCTAAGGTATTCAGTGTGTTTGCTTATGATGCAAAGGCTGTTCCAAAAAGTTGGCAAAATAATTATGCCACTTTATAAGATTGCCCAATAATTGCATACATTTTTGTGCTCAGCAGCATTCTATAGTCAATTTATCTATTGTGTCTGTCTCATGTGTGGTTAACATGATTTTTCATGTGTGTGTGTTTTACATGATGTGTGAGTACTCACATGTATAAAGCAACTGGGCAGTGTTGGGGGTAATGCATTAAGTAACTTGGGTTATGTAATCAGATTACTTTTCCAAGTAACTAATAAAGTAATGCATTACTTTTAAAAGTTTTTTTTTTTAAATAATTAATGCAAGTTCAGAATATTATGCAAACCTTCAATAATTAAATATGTTAAATAAAACTTATATTTTTATGCATTTAATCTCACTTTATCGACCAATGTACTTGCTGCTGACCTTAGATGATTTAGTTAAATAAGTAAAAATGACTTTAGGCTTTTTGTTTTTATTGATGAAAATAAATGTTATTCTTCTGTTATCCAGAATGGCAGCACAGATTTTGTTTGAGCTGCGCCCTCAACTGTACACACGTTGAAGTGCATTTCCTTCAGCATGAATGCCAAATAGAACTTTTTTGTTATTAAAAAAAAACAAAAAACAAGACCAACCCAGGTGAAAAAAGTAACTTAAAAGTAATGTAATGAATTACTTTTCTTAAAAAGTAACTAAGTAATGCAATTAGTTACTTTTTAAGGGATTAACGCATTATTGTAATGCATTACTTTTCAAAGTAACTTTCCCACTGCTAATGACATGGTTATTGCACTGGTATTACAATGTAAACATGTAAAATTGGAAAAAAAAATTTGTGATGGTTAGGTTTAGGGGTAGGGGTAGTGTAAAGGGATAGAATTTACAGTTTGTACAGTATAAAAACCATTACGCCTATGGATTGTCCTCATGATAGGTATGTACATCAATGTGTGTGTATGTCTCTTTTCTCTCTTTGTGTGTGTGTGTGTGTTAATGAGCTGTTTTTGAACTGAGTGTGTTATGGTGACATTCCAACATTTAGAGACTTTAAAAGGAAGCACCTCCTCCTCCCAAATACCAAAAGATACACACACACACACCATTTACTGACAGAGGCCTGACCAATTAGTTCCTTCAGTGGCTCTTTATGAGACGGGCTGCAGATAAAGCGAGCTGTGAGTGAATGCCAAGCTCTGAGAGCCACATGCTCCGGTGCTTCTGTTTACTGTCCTCAACTCAGTCTGACTAATGATGACGCACCACGGCATCTGACCCGAGATCAGCTCATAGACGCCCAACCGAGCCAACAAAGTGAGTCTGAGCCACAGGAGAGCTGATCCTCGGTCAGTGTTTATGTGCAACGGATGTCAGAATCACTAAGGCAGACAAAACTTGTGCCAGAAACTCATTTTAGTGCTGTGCTCATATTACATCAGCATTTTCACCTTAAAATTTTTTTTTCTCTCTCTTTTGTCAGACGTTTTTTGTCTCTCACTCAGTCAAACACTGGTTGGTCTGTGGAAAAGTCAAATAAATGTTCAGTCAGTAGGTCACAGAACATAAAGACTGTATGTTTTGTTTGTATATGTGAGTAAGTGTGTGTGGGTTGAGAACTGCTGCATATGTTTGTGTATAGTTTTTCTGATGTATATGCACATGTTTGTGTGTGTGTGGATATATGCTGTCTGTCAGACACACATGAGGACGAATAGCAGCACAGGCTCATTGGAAATATCTGGGTTCATCTGCATTCGGCTCGTGTGTGGTCAGAGTTTAATCAAACTTATCTCATAACAGTCTCGTTCACATTGTTTGTAATTAGAGGATGTTTACTGAGTGGGGCAGATGATATTTTCAGGCCTTTCACAGACTGACGAAACCATACGTTTCACAGACCCAGCTCTGTGTTGACGTCTCTCTCTCTTGTTTTTGATTTATCTAACAGACTGATTTTCATAACTTTGTGTATTTGGACAGTTTGTTCCTTCCTTAAAACAAAACAATATTTATAAGGGTGCCAAACATTTTTTTAAAAATAAAAACATGACTTTATTAGTTTTATTCCAGTTTATTGATGCCAGACTCGGCTGCTGAACCAAATTAGGCTACATTTTATAGCCCTATCTGCATTTTCAATCAGTTTCTTTGAAATTAATGCTGCTTGTTAAGCTAAAATGACCTGGCATTTGTTTGAGAGAAGAGTATAAAAGAAAGTTTCAGCTGAACTGTTTTAGAAATAGCTAAATCAAAGGCTATATTAAGCCATAAATTACATGCATATGTCCATCTATAACATAAATCCAGTGGTGTAGTTTGCTTAATCATTTACTTATTTTTAAATATTGTGCAGCTAACAATCTTACTTGATTGTGACTGAAAATGCAGTAGCTATTCAATGAGTCAAATATAACTGAATATTATATTTATAATCATTTTTAAATGAATTTATTATTAATAATTTATTTAATTTATAATTTAAATTAATTTATAGTTGAATGCTGTTCCTGCCAACTAATATCTGTGTCTCGCGTTTCGCATGACTGAATCGCTCTCCAAAGCCTCGATTTGAATCAAACGATTCGTGATTCGCGTTCCGAAGCACCAATTTGAATCCAGGTTTTGAAAGAAGGAAAGGCTTCGTGAAACACAACGTGCTCATCAATACACAGGAGAACTCGCCTTATTGAGTAATATAAATATAAATATGTATATATTTTTTAAACTACTAAAGGCCCGTTCACACCAAGAATGATAACTATATCGTTTTGTTGTAAGCGCGCTGGCGGCCGTTATGTTGTCTGTCGCTTTAAATGCTCGAGCTCGATGGATTGTGATTGGCTGTCAATGTCTTTTGTTGTTCATTAACTAGAAAAATATCGTTGATTTCAACGATATGGTTTCTCTTTTTTAGTTATTATCGTTATATTTGTGGTGTGGACTCTGTTATTATTGTACTAACGATTTTTAAAAATGTCTTTATCGTTGACGTTATTGTCCTTGGTGTGAACCAGGTGTGAACTATGCCTTAACTCATTTTTTAAGCTTTACAGATGTTTGGGTCAGTGTATCTGCTTGTGGTGAACATGTCAGATATTTATGTAAACATTTGTAAAATCAGGCAATATCTGTCAATCTTCATCCTGATGGTCCTCCTTTGTTCCCAATTCACCTGCAATGATTCAACAAGGCGACACAGACTCTGGTGAGTGGTTGATTTTCATTATTTTATGTAATTGTGTGTCTATTTTCTGTGTCAGCTTTGTCACACAAATTGTAATGAAGTTATTGGGTCTTTGAATTAATTTTTCATGTTTTAAGTAGGTAACGTACCATTGCGACACAGGAACAACAAAATGGCTGCTGTCCTTAAAGGGACAGTTCACCTAAAAATGAAAATTCTGTCATCATTTACTCACCCTCAAGTTGTTCCAAACCTGTATGAGTTTCTTTCTTCTGCTGGACACAAAAGATGATATTTTGAAGAATGTCGGATTAGAAGACAGTTGATGGGCCTCATGGTATTTTTTTTTTTTGTCCATACTGGAAGTCAATGGTGCCCATCAACTGCTTGGTTACCAACATTCTTCAAAATATCTTCTTTTGTTTCCCCTTATTTTTATGTGTATCCCTTTAATACAAATGTGATACAGCAATCACATTTTGCATTTCAACATCTTAAGCACGAAAAAAAAAAAAAAAAAACTAAACCCAGGAATGTACAATAACAAAATGTCTGTGACAAGCCAGCATTGTAATTCTTTGGCACAGAACCTTTTATTCCTGCGCTTTTGTGTGTATCTTGTTGTTGCAGCTCATGTGTGTCTGTTCAAGGCCTCTAATGAGTCTCAGTTGATCAGGACATTTTGTGTTCACTCACACAATTACAGGGTGAATGCCAACAACTTCTCTCTCTCTCTCTCTCTCCCCCTGTAATAAAGCGAAAAGGTCTTACTCAGCTGTTGGATGTTGTTATGAATTTGCAAGCTACACTGCTTGCTGCCCGGGAGAGAGAGAGAGAGAGAGAAAGAGAAAGAGAGCAGAAAAGCCAAGATTGAAAACAGACCCTCATACTTTGTATATGTGTATGCGTGAGCTCTCAGCACCATACGCTGCTATTGACACACCTTCCCTCCACCAAAACCGCACTTTATACCATTACATTTTCCATTTTTTGATTCTGGCTCGAGTGCTGTCTGCACAGAGTGCTTTTCTGGCCTGAAAAGAACTTTCTCTCCTCTTTTTGTTTCTTCTTCTTTTCTTCTCTTCAGCAGGGCAGTTCATTGTGAGAGTTGCCAAAATCCATCTCATTTTCCTGCGGCTCGTGTTTTCAGCGAAACAGAAACAGGCGACTGTTGCTGAGGAGTTCTGGCTGGGCTCGTGTTGTTGTGTGTTTCCTCAGGTCTACCAAACCTCTGGAAGAAAGACACCGCCGCGTTCAGAGAGGCCTCTCACTCCACACGGTATGGCTGTTTTTGTTTTCAGGAAAATGTCATTGCTCAAAGAAAATTATACTTTTATTTAGCTAATAATTTAAAAGTGACAGTAAAAACATTTATAATGTTACAAAAGATTTCTGTTTCAAATAAATGTTATTCTTTTGAACTTTCTATTCATCAAAGGATCCTGAAAAATAGCATGCATCAGTTTCCACAAAAATATCAAGCACCACAACTGTTTATGAAAAGCTTGTCTATGAAACAACTGTCTATGAAAGCTTGTTTCTGCTACTTAATTAAAATTTAAATTTTTATCTCACAATTCTGGCTTTTCTTCTCGCAGTTGTGAATTGTAACATCAGAATTACATGATATAAAGTCAGAATTGCAAAATAAAGTCGCAGTTCTGACTTTATAACTCACAATTCTGACTTTATATCACAATTCTGACTTTATAACTCACAATTCTGACTTTATATTTCGCAATTCTGATTTTATAACTCACAATTCTGACTTTGTCTTGCAATTCTGACTATATCTCACAATTCTGACTCAATAACTCGCAATTCTGACTTAATAACTCGCAATTCTGACTTTATATCTCACAATTCTGACTTAATAACTTGCAATTCTGACTTAATAATTCGCAATTCTGACTTAATAACTCGCAATTCTGATTTTATAACTCACAATTCTGATTTTATAACTCACAATTCTGACTTTGTCTTGCAATTCTGACTATATCTCACAATTCTGACTTAATAACTTGCAATTCTGACTTAATAACTCGCAATACTGACTTTATATCTCACAATTCTGATTTTATAACTCACAATTCTGACTTGTCTTGCAATTCTGACTTAATAACTCGCAATTCTGACTTAATAACTCACAATTCTGATTTTATAACTCACAATTCTGATTTTATAACTCACAATTCTGACTTAATAACTCGCAATTCTGACTTAATAACTCGCAATTCTGACTTAATAAATCGCAATTCTGATTTTATAACTCACAATTTTGACTTTATATTTCACAATTCTGACTTTATAACTCACAATTCTGACTTTATAACTCACAATTCTGACTTTATAACTCACGATTCTGACTTTATATCACACAATTCTGACTTTATATCACAATTCTGACTTCACAACTGGCAATTCTGACTTTATATCATAATTCTGACATTATAACTCACAATTCTGACTTTATATCACAATTCTGATTATAACTCACAATTCTGACTTTATATCACACAATTCTGACTTTATATCATAATTCTGACATTATAACTCACAATTCTGACTTTATATCACAATTCTGATTATAACTCACAATTCTGACTTTATATCACACAATTCTGACTTTATATCATAATTCTGACATTATAACTCACAATTCTGACTTTATATCACAATTCTGATTATAACTCACAACTGTATTTTTGATCAAATAAATGCAGTCTTGATGAGCAGAAGAGACTTAAACAAAAACATTAAAAAATCTTACTGACCCCAGACTTTTAAAAGTGAGTCCAATGTGTTCTCAGTTACGCATTCAAGTAAATCAAGTTAAAGATAAAGGTGTTTCTCTTAAAACAGACCCGAATGAGTCACTAGTCATCATTCAGTAAGCAATAAAATAAATGTGGAGAGCAGCTCACATTATTTATATTGACTTTTGATTGCAGATTGCAAATCTAAGCACAGTTTGAGACATTGTTGAGATTCTGAAATTTAACTCAACTTCTGAGACACGTGAGATTATTGGGGTCTTTTTTCAGAAGAAACAGGAGACTTAAACAAAACTCTCTTTTCAGAAATAGTCAAGACATTAAAGGAGGTCTCATCTGTGACTTTTCTGTTATTAACTGCATTAGGCTTTAGTCTGTGGTACCTTTGTAGGGATGTTGGTTTTACTAGCGAGTGAGTGAGCCCTGCTGTGGTCATTTGACTAAATAAACAGATCTGCTGCCCAACCTCCTCTCCGTCTGGGACCCTGGAGACCGAAGCTTTAGCTCCATCCCTCCCTCACGCAGCTGTATGTGCGACCACTACAAAACGGCAGATAATTGGACGCTGTTGCTCACACGTCTCGAGAGAGAGAGAGAGAGAGACGAAGAGAGGCATAAGGCGATAAGATAGCAAGAACGGAGGCTTTTCCTAGACATGATTTTGATCTGACGTCCAGGCGTCTGAGCTGTTAAAGGTAAGAGATGTGAGTGGATTTAACTGTCATTTCCTTTCGATTCTGGTGTGTTTTACTCCAGGAGGTTTTGGAAAAATGCTAGTTTGAAATATTTTTGTAGTCTTACCAAATGACTTCCAGGATAAACAGTGAAAACAAAGCTGTAAAAGAAGCTTGTCAGCAGAAATGTGATATTTTCCAGAAGTTAGACGGTAAGATTGTAGACTAAACTTCGCCTCATTTGTAACCCTCTTATGTTATTGTAGGTTAGTGCATGTTCTGTCATGAAGAAGTTTAGTGTTTTCACCTAGATGTGGGCAATGATAGACAGCCATTGTGAGATATATCTCATCCAAGAGATGCAGTATGTGTTTTCCATGAGACTTTTTCAGCTTTTATTTGGGAAAGGTCAATTTCGGCTGTTTGTTTGTGTGTTAAACACATTGCATTTGAATGAGAATGTGCTGAGTTCAGCGAGAGCAAACAAATCTGTGTTTTACAGTCTGTATTTGAACACCTTTACACACGCTCGTCAACATCGGATGTTTATTTTGGTTTGTGAGGTGTTATAATGTGGTGTTGTCCTTTTTGTGTGTTGAACTGCGGTGGTGATGGTTTATTTGAACGCTTCTGCTGTCATTGAAACTCTCTCTGTCTGTTCTCAGCAATGTTTGTGTCATATAACAGTTTTTAAAGACTGACAGCATACCAGAATCTAGTTGTTTATATTCATGACTTTTATCTTATGCTGCTTACAAACATTTTGATAGAAGCATAAAGCAAATGTCACATTGTTTACATCATTATGATGAGCCTTTGTCCCCAAATAATCTCTAAAAGCTCTTCATTTTTGTCTTAGTACTCTCCTGAGCAAGACATTTTTTTTTACATAATTTTTTTTTACATATGGTCCACAAGACAAATAAATTGCTGAATTTTATAAAAACAACCCGCTCAAACGTTTGTGAACCCTTGATCCTTAATACTGTGTGTGGTTACCTGGATGATCTACGGTTGATTTTTTGTTTTGTTATGGTTGTTCATGAGTCCCTTGTTTGTTCTGAGCAGTTAAACTGAACTCTGTTCTTCATAAAAATCATCCAGGTTCCAAAAATTCTTCAGATTTCCAGCATCTTTTGCATGTTTGAACCCTTTCCAGCAGTGACTGAATGATTTTGAGATCCATCTTTTCAAAGTAAGGACAACTGAGGGACTCAAACTCAACTATTAAAAAGGGTTAACACATTCACTGGTGCTCCAGAAGGAAACACAATGCATTAAAAGTCAGGGGTGAAAACTTTTGAACTGGATGAAGATGTACAAATTGTTCTTATTTTGTTTAAATATCTTTTTCTTTTTTTTAATTTAGTACTGCCCTTCGGAAGCAACAGAAGATACTTAAACGTTTGCCTGAAGACAAATTATGTTCAATATTTCTTGATCTTCAAATTCAAAAGTTTTCACCCCCCAGGTCTTAATGCATTGTGTTTCCTTCTGGAGCATCAGTGAATGTTTGAACCTTTTTAACAGTTGTGTTTGAGTCCCTCAGTTGTGAAAAGATGGATCTCAAAATCATACATCCACTGCTGGAAAGGGTTCAAATACGCAAAAGATGCTGGAAAACTGAAGAATTTTGGGACCTCAAGGATTTTTTTGAAGAATATTGGGCAGTTTAACTGCTCAGGACAAACAAGAGACTCATGAATAACCATCACAAAATATAAAAATAAATGTGGGTCATCCAGGGAATGACACACAGTATTAAGAATCAAGGGTTCATTAAATTTTGAATTGGGTCATATTTATAAATTCAGCTAATTTTTTTTTGCCTTGTGGACTTCATGTAAACATTGTTTATGTAAAATATCTTACTTAAAAATGTGTGTGTGTGTGTGTGTGTGTGTGTGTGTGTGTATATATATATATATATATATAGGGGGTTGCTATATGGCCAAAAAAGACATACGACATGGCCAAGAAAATTGTTTATATCAGTCGATATTGATAATTATCACAATAAATGTCAGATCTTTATTTATTTCAAGTTTAAAGGCAGATTTTTGCTCCTGAGTGAAAGTTGTGGAACAGATAATTGTGGTTTTATTATCAGAACATGAAAAACACTTGCCAAACAGGTCAACATTTCACAAATGAATATTACACATTTTCTGTCAGTAGCTTGAGTTGACAGTAGCAGTATCTTAAGTTAGGATGCAGATGTAAATACTTGTTCATTAACAAAAACAGGAACATCTATATAGCTTTCCTGTAGCTCAGTGGTTAGAGCATGGCACTAGCAATGCCAAGGTCATGGGTTCGATCCCAAGGATTGCACATACTCAGATACAAATGTATAGTATAATGCAATGTAAGTCGCTTTGGATAAAAGCGTCTGCCAAATGCATAAATGTAAATGTAAATGTAAATGTAAACATCTGTAAAAATTGTAACTCATCCTTTAAAGGGTAAATTTTATAGGGTTAAATTTGATCTTCCATAGTATTTGGATCATGTTAACCACATGAAAAGCCACACCTTGCATCTCACCACCACCATCTATATATATATATATATATATATATATATATATATATATTTACTGTCTGCATTCATCCATCCATGCATTTATTCATCCAGGATATATATTTATAGTTGTAATTTCATGTAGGTAGATAGGGAGACTTATAAAAATGGCATTATTGAAATAAGCTATACAGTGTTTACAAAATGTTTTGTGCATGAATGATTTTGCACTACAACCCAAACATTTGTAGAAGTCAGAGCCGGCTGTAGTTCATTGGCACTGACAGTTATCTGAAGCGTAGGACTTTGTATATATTTCGATCAGTCTGGGCTGTGAGTCACACAGATGTTCAACAGCTGATCTCAGTTTCCAAAGCTCTTATATGCTAATGTGCTGGTGCGGTACCTTCATGGCACGGTGTACTAGAAAGTCCCTTTACTCATGCGGTTCAGATTCAACTCATTGTTGTGTCATGAGAAGTTTCTGTCCAGTTCCTCCAGAACAGGCTGTTATTAGTCATGCGTGTGAGTAAGGCATGAGTGAATGCGATATCTGCGATAGGACTGTCAGGAGTGAAATCGAGTTGTTGGGGCGGATGGATCGCTCTATGACTGCTGCGTCACCAGCTGTTTCCTGACCCCCCTCATCTGGGCTGCATACCAGTCCCATGAAAAATGTGCTCCCCATTAGCAGCGGATGAGTGGAGCTCATGAACAGGGTCAGGCAGAACCGCAAAGACCCCCGTGTGCCGACATGATCTGCTGTGCTGAATCACGAAACACACAAAAAACCTTTCAGAAAGTACATGTTTGATTGCTTCAAAGATACAATACAGAATACTATTACTGATCAACTAAGCTGCAGATAAACTATGTATATGCCTCTAAATAATAGTGTATTTGCAGCATTTGTCCCATGTTAAGCTTTGAAATATTTAAAAATTCAATCATTCATTCATTCATTAAATTCAGTGCTATTATCTAATTCTGAATTTTGCACTACATTTAATTGGCTTTGCACAATGACAAAGTTGAATCTAATCTAAAAAAACTATTATTCATTCATTCATTCGGTCATTTATTCTGTAATTTATTAATTCAGTCAGTCATTCTTTCAGTCATTAAGTCTTTCATTCATTCGGTTATTCATATGTTCGGTCATTCATTTGGACATTCATTCAGTCATTATATTTTTGGGTCATTCATTCAGTCGGTCATTCGTTCAGACATTCATCCGTTCGGTCATTAATTAATTAATTAATTCTGTCATTCATTCTGTCATTAATTCATTCAGTCATTAATTAATGCATTTATTCAGTCATTCATTCGATCATTAATTAGTTCATTTGGTTATTCATTCATTCGGTCATTAATTCATTCAGTCATTACAGTTTTTTTTTATTCGCTTTGATACTATTTTCACAAGTAAGTTGTATATTTTCAAAACTCTTAGTACAAAAATCCAAACTGATCACACTTGTAACACAGCTAGTCATTCTTTCAAAACTTGATCTCATGCTTTCATTCTAGCTGTACAAGTTTCATTTTACATAATCACTGTTTCAAACACTAGATCATTGTAATATGTAATTAGAACATTTGGTTTAATCACCGAAACACAAGAGTATGATCTTCTTTCAGTTTAGTACTTTTAACAATCAGTTCATTCAATAGCAAACAATGCAAGATACATGTTTCAAATCGCCCTTGTTGCTGAAACATTTACACAGGCTACAGATGCCACAATTAGAAAATACACTTACATTACCAAAACTACATAATTGACAGAAAATCCTTTAAGTTTGTAATAGTATCTATTCAGTGAGTATGACACAGTCATGAGGTTTTGTGTAGAACAGAGTTTGCTGCCAATACAGTAAATGTTCTCACTGTACCACATGACTGAATCTATAACTGATCTTATAGATGTTACGTTGGTATATGTGGTTTACGGGGACTCTCCATAGGCATAATGGTATATTCTGTCTGTATATTCAACTGTATATTCAATCCCCTACACTAACCCTACCCCTAAACGTACCTATCACAGAAAACTTTATGCATTTTTACATTTTATAAAAATATAATTTCTTTTGATTTATAAGCTGTTTTCCTCATGGGGACAAAAAAATCCTCAAACAAGGTCTAAAATTACTGGTATTACCATCCTTGTTGGGATATTTGGTTCACAATGCAGTGTTGCAGGACCACACACTCAATATGAAAATTTTGGTCATCATCTAAGATAAATTGCTTATAAATAATTACATTTTATTATCCATATCCAAAATTGCCAAAAAATGTCTATAGAAACTATGCCTATAGAATCAATATCTATAGATATCTATAGGTGTACCAAATGATCCATTGATTAACCATTAAGTTCAGTTGGATTAAATAATAGACAGATGTATTAAACTGAACGAAAAGAGATGCAAATCACAAGTTTGATAGTAATAGCATTATGAAAGGCAGTTACTGCAAATGAAACATTTATATAGATGAAACACTTATTTTGTGTAGTGAAAAGGATACTTTGTGATTTTGTGTATTGTACTAAAACAATTGAAAATATTCTGAAATGTTTGAAAAAAGTGCACTTTTGTGATATTAGTACTAAGAGTTTTGAAAATGTACACCTTACTTGTGAAAATAGTACCAAAGCGAATAAAAAAAACTGTAATGCATTTATTCGGTCATTCATTCTGTCATTAATTAATTAGTTCATTGGGTCATTAATTCATTCTGTCTTTAATTAATTCGGTAATTCATTCATTTGGTCAGTCATTCATTCATTGGCTCTTGTATTCTGCACAATGACAATGAAATTGAATCTAATCTAAAAAACAACAAAAAAAGTTTATTACAAGTTTATGAATTTATTTACCCTTTTGTCCTGTTAACATCTTCTTCTCCGAAGTCACTATAAGTAATTAATTGGTAATCATTAAGAATTAAATGATTTTGCAGGTGGGACCAATATCATGTATCATGGTATTACCATGGTATCATATCTTAAAAACCATTTCATGGTTTTCCATTTTATTTTCTTGCTAACTGTCCAAAACTCAAGGTATTAATATGGTACTGTCTTAAAAACTACAGTATTACCATGCTAAATGTCCATTAAAAAATAATATTAAGATATTACCATGGTAAATGGCAAAGAAACATTGGTATAATTCAGATTTTAGTCTCTTTCGGCACTCAAGCAGAAGTTTTCCTTCTTTCATCAGGGTGAAGTTCCTTCACTCGTTCACTCAAGTGTCTGTTTAATCTGCCGCATCCTGCGGTTAATGACCACCAAGATTACAGCACGCAGAAATAACGATGACCAGCGGCTATTACAATAATGCAGAAAGAAAGACGGATGATGCTGTCTTCATTAATCTAAATGAGCTGCATTTCTGTCTGTCTCTCTGCACTCAGTCCAAGTCAAACAGACACACACACAGGGAGACAGTGTTGGGTTCGACTGGGAAAACTGGCTTAACAGACCAAAGAAAATATTATTAGACCTTCTTTAGATAACTAGTTCTCTTTAGGAAATACAGAACACTTTGTGTGTGTGTGTGTGTGTGTGTGTGTGTGTGTGTGTGTGTGTGTGTGTGTGTGTGTTTGTTTGCATTGGCATGTTTGTGTGCATGACTGTTTGCGTTGTGTTTTAGTCATTTTACAGAAATGCAAAGTTTCCATGTCCACCTCTGTTGATTGTAGAGATCATTGCCTGGTTGCATAAAGCACCTTAAGTGTAATTTTCCCTTAAGATCGCCCTTATTTTTCCCTTAAACTTAAGGGTGTTGCAGAAAATAACCGGTAAGTATTACTTAAGGGTTTCTTTAGGTGAAACGTCATAAACCCTAAGAATTTCCCTTAAGTATGTATTTTTCACTTAAGTAATCCCTTAAAAAACCGTAAGTGTTGCCTAAAGCCCCTTAACCGTCATTTCCCCTAAGTATAACATAAGGTTAGGAAAACTTCACCTTAAGTGTCACACGGAGTGAGCAGGTTCAATCCAAGTCTTCTAACGAGACACGATCGACCACTATATATGATAAACAAATTGTACCTTTGCGGTTTATTCACATAAACATTGATGAAATCACATATGTAGCACATATCTTATATGGTCAACAGAAGCGCAAACGTGTGTGCATCACAAGCAAAAACAAACCTCATTGGTTCTTGCGCGCACGTTTGAGCTTCCGACACAGCCGTAATCATATGGATGTCTTTCAATAAATGGACATAAATGATGAGAGAATATTAAAAATATCTTTATTTGTTATCCAAAGATGAAAAGTCCTTATGGGTTTGGAACGACATGAGGGTGAGTGAATGACGGCAGAAATCTCAATTTTGAGTAAACTTTCAATTTGAGTTTCTCGTCTGGTCGTTTTCTTTCATATTTGGTTTTCTTTTTTGTTTTCCTTATCCATCTTATGTTGTTTTCTGTGAAAACTTACCATGATACGTATTAACAAATAATGTGTCAATGGCAACAGTAGAATTTTATAACGGCAAAACCTGGGTTGCTGTTGTGAAACATTTAACGGTTTCCCTTACCTAAGTGAACAGTTTAAGAGATTATATGCAACACCCTTAAGTCATTCCCTTAGTTAAGGGGAAATCACGCCTTAAGTGTCATACTTGAGGGAAAAACTTAAGGTGCTTTATGCAACCGGGCACAGTCCAGCAAAGCTTTGGGGAAATTTCTATGTGAATGCAAATGCTTATAGCTACACAAATTTGATGTCATGCATTGCATTAAAAGGGTTAGTTCATCCAAAAATGAAAATTCTGTTATGAATTACTCCGCTTCATGTCGTTCCAAACCTGTAACACTTTCGTTCATCTTCAAAACACAAGTGAAGATCTTTTTAATGAAGCCTGAGAGATCAAAAAGATCTTAGTTTGTTTTCCGAAGATGAAAGTCGAAAGTCTTACGTCAAGTTTCAAGTTGCATTGTCTTGCAGTCTTAGTGTTGCCACATGGAGCACTATAAATGTGTTTGAAATTCTACTGTCAGTTTACAAACTACCACAGTCATGGCAAAGTTGACATGTTTATGTCTATCTTTCTGAACAATAAAACATTCGGTTTAAAGCCACAGGAAACATTATCACCCTCTTGAGTTCTAAATTTTCCTACTGTGACAATAATGCAATAGCTATGTTTTAACCAAACATGCAAATTAAACTTGAAAAAGTCACATAAACCATTTGCAAATAAAGCACAGTTTCCATCCCATGTGTTCATTTCCATCCAGGTTTTTTTTTTACGTTGATGTAACATAGCAATGCACATTAAATATTATGAGATCGCACACTTGCAGATTGTTGAACAGGCATTTGTGTCTGTGTACTTCTGTCGAGTGTGTTTCTGGTCTTACGCTCATCATCCCTCCATCACCACAGGAATGCTACCGCCACTTCCTCGTCCTTCATTTCCTTTCCTTCTCTGTCACTCTGATAGCAGGCTGGTTGAACTGTGAGTCCGAGTTTGAGCTGTAATCATTTAAAGCTGTCTCTCTCTTTGAGTGTTTCTAATGTGGGGGTGTTTGACAGATTGTTTGGAGTTACAGGGTTTGGTTTGATGAGTTCATGGTTTTGACTGTGATGGTGGACTATTATCTGTCGGAGTCATTCCATCTTTAGCTTATTGAGTCATTGTTTAGTGGTGTTTACTAAGGCAAGCTTCCCTTGTTGATCGTAGTTACGGTTGGTGTTTTGTACTTTTTTTTTTTCTAAGTAATAAAACATTTTTACCTGATGGACCATAAAACAGGTGAAAAAATCCTACAGGTGCACACTGAAAGAGAGATGTGAACCACATCTACAGACAGGAAGATCACTGAGACTTGAGTGCAGGATTAATTTCAGACAAGATCATTTGAAACTACCTAACAACCACTCAGAACACTTTAGAAACTCCCTAACAACTCCCTAGCAACCACCCACAAAAGTTTAGCATCATGATGGTGAGTTAGTTGATTGTCAGTTGAGTTATATGGATATTTTTCTTAAGAAAATGTAAAACTGTAGTTTTTCTTGTAAAGATATTGGGGCAAACACAGTTGTACATCTTTTGGAATTGAGAATGTCTTTCATTTCAGTTCATTAATTTAAATTGAATTTGAATTGAAATTGCAATTATAATTTGAATGAAAGGAAGTAGAATTACAGTAAAATAAAAAGAAACATATATCATATAACTAATTTTTAAACTAAAAAAGGAAAGTTTGTCAAGACAAACTGATTGATCTGAAAGTTAGAATGACAGACAGATGGATATATTTCAAACCTTCTCAACATTGAGCATGAAGCATTTATCCACCTTCATTTTTGTGAGCGGAGCCTCAGTGTATGAATGTTAAGAGACACAAAATCTCTTTCCCAAATATTAATTTTCACTCACTTTCAAACACTAAAATACAAATCTACTGTGAGCAACAGATTGAGAAATGACTCAAAAAAGTGGTTTGGATTTTGCAAGGCTAGTAACACCTTTTTTTTATTTCACAACTTGTCTGATGTATGAGAAGGAAGTATGAAACTGACATAAACTGCGAAATCAGTCCTTAAAAGATACAGTAAATGGGTAACAGGTAGGTCAGTCATATGATTGGTAGAGAGTGATGTCTCTACATTATATATTTTACATGCTTTGAACTGAAAACATTGGAGCTCCTCATTTAGCAATTTTGAATAATCACCTTTGTGGAAAGAAGAAAATCCTGCAGGTCTGCTGAGACTATATGTGTGAGTTGGTTTTCGTTTTATCATTATATAAAGGAATGGATTTTTTAAAATTATTTTAATGTGTTCCTTGAAGTTTTATTTATATAGCGCCTTTCCAAAGCTTAAGGTCGCTTCACATTGTGCTATACAATATATTTGCACATCCACATACACAATACAAACACATAAGGCAAGATATAGCCACATTATCCAAAATACATATTGAAAAGATACGTTTTTAGCTGAATCTTGAAGGTAGGCAAAGATGATATGTTACAAAGTGTAAGGGGTAGCCAATTCCATAATTTAGGAGCATTAACACTAAATGACCTGCCACCTACAGTGGACAGCCGAAAACGAGGAATAGACAAAAGACCAAGATCGAATTATATGAGGGACCGGGTACGGAGGCGCAAGACCATTTAGGTTCACTTATAATGATAATAAAGGTAACAATGGTAATAAATTTTTTTTTTTTACACACACACAAACACACACACAAAACATGTAAATGCAGAAAAACGATTATAAATGATCCGAAGGATGTATAAATAGAACACTTCATTTTCCAGAATGCAGTAGCTGTGTTGAATTGCAGTTCAGTAAATTCATCCTGTCATTCCAATTCAACTTCCAGTGCGGTATTGCGGGTTCAATTTAAATGTATGCTCATGAACTGAAAAGGAGCCGGTTCTTCAATTCTGAAGTTTGCTAAACCCTAGAGGTTTGACGAGATCTTGTGCCACGAGATCTCGAAAGATTGAAATGTGACAAAATTTATTTCATCGACGTGAAAAGCTGCCTCACGATATTGCTATGATGGAGTGTGAGGGTGAAATTAGGATAGATTATGCCACTGCTACGTTTACATTATGCCTGCACTGTCGTTTTGCTTTTTATAGAAATTAAATTTAGAATTTAATTCAGTTAGATAATGGTCGTTTCAATCCCTTCCAACTCATCTAACACGAGAGCCGTGTGTAGTGCTGCAGGAAGCAGAATTCGCTGATCACATGACGAGAGTAAGTGACTGACAAGACCATGGCAGAGGATTCGTTGCACAACAGAGCCCAAGCGTCTGATAAATGGCCTATCAGTTGTAGAACTGTTTACAGTGTAAATAGTGCAGTCATGAAAGTAAAACACAAGTGCGCATTCAAACACGATTTCAATACCTCACACTTTGAGAGCGGCTCCCTGATGCATGCAAATATCTCCCAATATGAAAGCTATCTTAGGCTGGGCTGGGTAGTTGTAACCACCTCTCAGCTCTGTATCATGCTTGAAGAAACATTTGGTCTCTATTTGCACTTGTTGTCATTCTGTTTGCAATATTGAGAGAGTACTTTGATTATGGTTGCACTTATTGTTTGCACTTAATAAGACCAAGACATCTGTGTTATTCATTTTTATTTATACTGTTTATATTTCTATGATCAATTTGTGGAAAGGAGTTCAGTTAGGAGGTCAAAAGGTTTAGAAGCTCATAATTTATGTACAGTTCTAAAGTCTGAAGAGACTCATATGAAATCATACAGGATAGAAGCCAGTCAGTTGATTTTGTGGCAAAACCTTTTACAGCGCTTGAGCATTGTTGTCTTTTACTGCATATGATAATTCATACTCAGAAAGTAGAACTGAAATGACACCCATTACACAATGATTAGTTTCAAAATGCACCTGCAGACTATTTTCTAGTCATGTATTTCGTCATTGAGGATTTCTTAAAAATATTGTGTAAAAAAATCTCATCTCGTTCTTGTGAACCCAGTCTTATGTCTCGTCTCATGAGCTAACTGTCCCATCACACCCCTACTAAACCCTGATGGCTAAGTCTTTAGTGTCCTCAACTGCTTGAGGGAATTTAATTTAAAAATGAATATACTTGCAAATCATATGCATAGCAATTTTTATTACATCTACATTAAAAGTATACGGCAAAGCTCTCGTGTCAGTCAAAAACACATTGAGCTACTGACGCAGGTAGACGTTGTGTCGCAGTGCTTCATCAGGCCCTTAATGGCTTCAACGGCTGTGTTTTGGAAAGGGTCTGAAACTCCAGATGTGGCCAATAGCTTCAGGCTGCAGTTTTTCCCTGTTCCTCTGCATCCGGAATGGAACATTCTGGCATTCTCTGATGACATCTCTCTGGCTCAGAGTCACTCAAAGTCTGCCCGAAAAGTTATAAACATGGCCATAAAGTCAAAATTCTGCAGTGCTTTGGAGAATTACGAGAAACCGGGAGAAAAACGAGGCGAACTTTAACTTGTGGAGTCGCCTGTTTAATGTGGGATGCTTCTAAATGCTTTTTTTCCATTACAATTCATCCTTAATGAGTTGAGAGAAGAGAACGGTTAATGTGAGTGATGCTGCCTCCCACATGAAACCTACTCGCTGCTGCTTTTCACCACACTTATTTCTGCACTCCTCACTGATGCTTTTACAAACCAGCAGCCTGAAACCTCAGAAACGCTGTCAGCATATACACCGGAAAAAATTGGGTGTAGAAATAATTTTCACTCAGAAATTGTTAATTTCACGAATGACAAAGAAATGACAAGTAATGCATTGAATTAAACGTGAAATTTGGAAGTATTGTAAATCCTAATGCTCAAAATAGTTAATTGGTTTGAGTAGGACAAACTTAAATTCAACTAATTAGTTCAGTCAAATTAACTTTTTTAAGTATTTAGCACTTTCTTTTTCTTTTCACAGTTCACAGAACTGATATATTTTAAGTTAACTGAAATGTTTTTTTTTTTTTTTTTTAACTAATTTCTTTTCATTTAGAAGAACTTAAGTTTAACTGAAACTGGGCTGGAATTTCTATTTCTAATTTCTGGAATTTAGAAATAGAAATGGAATTTCCCCAGCATGCTTTGCCCATGGAACTCAAGGGAGAGTAAATGCTAAAATTAAGTGTTCATTTTTTTGTGTGCAAGACTAATGTTAAGTGGGAGATTTAGTAGTGATTATTGTTTTGATACAATTTAGAAGAGTTTTTGGGGTTTTTGGAGAGTTACCATCATGGTGACAAGTGGTGCATGCAGCTTGGTTTGAGAGCAAGTATGTTAAATACTCATTCAGCAAGTGCTATACCATGGTTTTGTTAACATGTTAGCAAGTTAGCAAGCATTTTCTGAATTAACTTGTTATAGCTAGCTAAGTTTGCACTTATAAAAATGTTCACATTAGTGTTAAATGAAAATTTTAAGTTAAATGTATGAAATAGTATAGTCAAACATTTCACGTTAAGAACAGTTCAAATTTATGAGTACAAAATAAAAATCTGCCAGTTCTGCTTACTTGAACTTTGAATTTCTTAACTTAAAAATTTTGAGGCAACTGATTGCCTCAAATTTTGAGTTTTGCCAACTTATTCGAGCTTAGAGTGGTTAAACATATTTCAAAAATTTGTTTTATATACAGCTTCAAAAAATATGTTTTTACAGTGTACATCAATACGGCATGAAAACCTGGCAGCTCATTGATTCTCTTGTCAGAATTACCGTAATTATGAGATGACAATGCAGAGATTTTGTTTAGAAATAGAAACTGTTTACCAAAATGGATCCATGCACTGCTTTATTGTTAATTTATCAAAATGCTTCATTGTACTGAATTTTGGGTAATTAATTAAGTTAGTAATCAATTAATTAAATTAATTTATTAGTAATCCAGATTACTGTACTAATTACTTTTTCTAAAATGTATTGCATTACTTATTACTAATTACTTTCTAAATCAAATATCAATTTAAACCAGTTGAAACAATACAAGGATAGACATGAAACTGCTCTTTTAATTCTTGTAAATAATAATATAAAATTGCTTAAATTATTCTTGAACTGACAAAAGTATTTAAAGGTGGAAGGTTACATTGAAACATACAATTTAACATTAAATTCACATTAAATATTGATGTTAAATCCACTATTCTTTTATATAGAATTGTTATATGGAGTCAATGCAGTGTTTAATGCAATTACATCAGAAGTAACTGTAATTATTCACTTTAAATTATTCATTATTCACTGCATTTATTCACTTTTATTTCATTCCAATATCATTAACCTCATCACACTGGCAAAAAAGTACCATAGTATTACCAATTTTTTTGCTATTTTTCGAAATACCTTAGGGTGCCATCTAATTACCATGGTACATAAATATGCTAATCATTTAGTACCATTATATATTTAAGAGACACAAAATCTCTTTCTCAAATTTTCATTTTCACTCTCTGCTTACAAATATTCTCTGCTTGATACAAATCTTCTGTATCTCAGAATCTTTATAATAACCCATAACCCATTAAACATGAAAGCATTATGCAATCATTAAATACATTTCTCTTTATATAGAACTTTTTTGACATAAAGCTTTCTTTAAAATTGAGTCAAGAACCCTAGGGTTCTATACAGTACCCCACAGAACCTTTATTTAAGAGTGTATGTAGAAGATGAGATCAGCTTACTTGAGTAGCAGACATTAGGCCTACTTAGGATTGACCGAAGTTGAGTATAAGAGGGTGATTGGAAAATATCTTGCTGGTCTCTTGTGGTTTTAGGTAGTGGCAAACCAAACTAACCAATAACCATGAAAGAGACAGACAGTGTTGGAAGAACAAAGTGAATGGGCTTCAAGATAGATGTGAGGTTTTGATGAAACAGTCTGTAGAAAAACATGCAGTAATAGAAATGTAGTACATGCTTTAGAAATAAAATGTTACAGTTCATCCACTCATCTCAGAAATGACAACAATCCCTGTCTCTGGTCTTTGTTTCTAGTTTTCCCTGAATGTTTTGTTTGTGCTGAACCATTTCCTGTGGCGTTGTTGTGCAAGTAATTGAGTGTTGTTGTTTTTTCCATTTCATGTAGTGTGTGTGGTTATCTTTTTCTTAATTAGGTCCTATTATGCTTTTTTACATTTTCAACTTGCTTTAGTGTGTAATGTTGCTGTTTGAGCATGAAAAAGGTCTGCAAATTTACAGAGCACAAAGTCACTCGGGAGTTGTTCTCTATATCAGTGCACACTGTTTCTAAACTCCCTGAAATGCCTCGATTGTAGTCTTGAGTTGTCTTTTCCCGGAATGAACACGTCACAATATTGCTCATTTAAATAATTCCCGTCCAAGGCATATGCAAAAAAACTGGGGCAAGGCCTGGCTGAGGTAGTTATTAGTGTGTTGAAATTTGCGGTTTTGGTAAGGGACGTGACATTTCAGAATCATGATCAAAGCGCTTGACCAATCACAACACACTGGTCCAGCCGATTGCGCTTTTCGGAAGGAGGGGTTTAATATAGACATGAACTAAACAGTGCATTACTGACCGATTGGGAAGAGAGGAGCTGTCAAATATGTGAAAAATAATGTGTTTTATTGAACATTCAAGCATTAAAACCTATTCTAATAGAGCCCAAAAATGATATCAAGACTTTGAAAAAGGGCATAATAGGTCCACTTTTAAACATCAGGGCAACTTTAGGTTTAGGTTTGGCAAAAAAAAACAAAAAAACAAAACTGTAATACAGCCTTGAGTGGTTTGTTTCTTTTATTAAATAGTGGAACACCAATATTCAATAAATATTTTGTTAACACTTTACAATAAGGTCTTGTTAGTTAATGCACTAGCTAATGTTAACTAGCAACAAGCAATCTATTTGAATACTTATTAATCTTTGTTAATGTTAATGAATAAAAAACTACTAAAAAACAACTCTTTATTGTTGATTCATCTTATGTTAGCAAATGGAACTAAAGAGTCCATAATTATAATTATAATAAACAATTTTCTGCCAATTATTGTAATTAGTTTAACTGTAAACTTTTTATAGATGCAGTGTTCAAAGATATCAAAATTAATGAATGATTCTGTAATATAATTAGTCTTGAATTTAGATGTAAACATAGATCTGCAGTTATTAATGTGTATTTGTTATTTTACAACATATTTTTTATATGATTTATCCCATCAGAGATTAGAGCAGATACTTTCTTTTTAATAAAACAGCTTGAAATGGGGAGTGGATGTTGTTCTGGAAAGTGTGAAACAATGCTGGGAACGCTTTGCTTTTATCTTCTTCTTTTTTTTCTGCATCTCATGTTGGAAATCACACAAATATCTTCAACAACATGAGGGAGAGTTATGAGGACAGAGCTTTTATTTTTGGGTGAATTAACACTTTAAATGGATTGAGGTAATCGGTTTCCTCAACTGAAAAGAGTTAGCCTAACTTGTTGGGTTTTACAATGCAGTAAAAAGTCTTTGAATCATATTACAGATCTTAACAAGATTCAACTAATAATGCAAATTGGTGTTTGCCTTTATTTTCCATTTTAAAGTCACGATGTATCTGAAAACTTCCGCCAGTAGTGTTTTGTTGCTCCCTGAGGGAGTTGATGGGGATTTGGGGATCGGGTGGTTTGGGGCATCACCGTCTCATCATCCCAGGGGAAAGCAGGGATAGAAAAAGAGAAACGTTTATTTTAACAGGGATACACTGGATCAGTTTTCCCACAGCCTGTGCCAAAAGTTTAGCTCTGGGAGGGCTGATCCTAAAGCAGCACCCACCTTTAATAAACGCTAATCGAGAACAGGAAGACGCGATGAGAGTTATGAATGTGAGTGCACACGTGTAGGAGCTGGCCGTCCTCCAGATAGATAACCATCTCTGTGTTTGGCCTGAGACCATTCTGCTTTTTTCATACCTAGCGATAAGAGCCTGTGAACCTTTTGTACTGTGAGATTAGATGTGATGAATGTTTGGGGCCAGTCCTCTCGCTGCAGGATTTACTGCCAGTGTTCGTAGAGAGAGGGAAGTACTCTTGAAGACCATTAGAGCTCCATACACTTAATGTATGTGCAGGTCATCAAATCAGCTGACTCTGTTTTAAAGGTGTTTGAACTAAGGAATATGTTCAGAGTTGTAAAAATAACTGAGAAACTGTTCTTAAGTTAAAGTTGTATTGAAATCAAAATTGACAATTTCTGGTTTTTTTTGTTTTTTTTTAATGGAATATTTCAGTGTTTATTATGAATGACTATTCGTTCACATCATTATTTTATTTTAATTCACATGCCCTAAAATAATTTCCTCTAACTCTTGCAGTGACATCTCTTCTCTGATGATGTGTTTAGTGACGTGAGGGCGGGGCAACCTGTCACTCACATGAGATCCACCAATAGCAAACCACAATATAGTATATAGTATAGCATATAGTATTGAAGAACTATTACTCAAATACTTTACACCTGTGAAGGTGTTATTGCTCAAATGTTGTCTTTCATTTTTCAGGAGACTTAAAGCGATTGTTCTCCCAAAATGATCATTATGTCATTATTTACTTAAGCCCTCTCGTTATTTCAAACATGTATGGCTTTCTTTCTTTTGTGGAAAAATGTCCCAGTGTTTTTTTTTTTTGTTTTGTTTTTGTGTGTGTGTGTGTGTGTGCAATGAAAGTGAATGTTGCTTGAACCCCAACATTTTTTAAAGTATTTCTTTTGAATTCTGGAGAAGAAAGAAATACAGGTTTAGAATGGCATGATGGTGAAAATGATCTGTTTTGGGTCAAATATCCTTTTAATGGAGCTTTGAGTCAACATTGTCTGAGATGTTTATACTAAAACACCCTAGCAACTCCCTAGCAACACCCTAGCAACTGCTATCAACCCAAAATAGCATAGGAATTGCCAATCAATGCCCTATCTAGCAACGTCAAACATCCACTCAGAACACGTTGGCAACTGCTTAGCAACACCCTGGCAACCACCTAGAACAGATAGTAAGCAAGGCTTTATTTATATAGCAGATTTTTATAACTGTGTTAACAATGTGCATAACAGAAGAGAAAAACATGTGCTGTATATGCATTCACAGAAACAGACAAACAAAAAGTGCATAGATAATAGAAATTCAAATCATCAAGGAATGTCTCTAGTGATACTCTTTTTAAAAGTGCATAGTCTAGTTCCTGTGTCTAGTTCCCTTAATGTGGTTCTGTTTTACTGTGAATATGATGTCTCATCACCACACGGAGGGCACAGCAGCAGAGTCACAGTGTTTTTCACAACATTTAAGGAGCTCCGGCTGTCCGAGGGGGATTTTTGGATGGTTTTATTCAAGTATGTGTGCGTTATTCCTGGTCTTGGTGGTCTGCATGTCTCTCACACACCCACGCTGAATCTATACACATGTTCCCGAACACACACAGGAAGCAGGAGGCCCTGCTGCTGAATGCGAAGAACAACATCTAAAATTGTTTCTTTTCTCAATGCCTTTGTTTTTCTTTTTCCACTTTTCTTTCAAGGCTGCGTATGTTTCCCAGGAGCCCGTGCAGAAGAACAGACGGCAGTTTTGGTGACTTCCCCCTCTAACTGGCTCCCACTTCATCAGTGCGGCGCTGCCAGATGTTTAAGGAAAACAATCTCTCGTATAAAGATAATCCCAGCAGAGACGAGCAGCTCGGGGATAGTTTATATGGGTGCAAGAACGACGGTCCTTGCGGAAACCGTGTGACGTCTGGTGGGAATTCTGGGATGTATCTGTTGTGTCACAGAATGACACATTTGAGAGTGTTAGCAGGAGATCGGGATGCTGGGAAGGGTCAGACGAGCACGCCGTTCCCATCCCAACACCCACACACATGCACATACACACACTCTAAGGACACTCAGTAGACGCCACATCTGTTTACATTAAGTAAACCAATATATCATGATAGCATGATAGAGCTATTAGACTCAATCATCACTATAACTAGTGTTCACTATGACTAGAATCTTCAGACAGTAACTGTGCGTTCACACCGGCGAGAGCGGCGTGGCGCGTCTTGGGCGGTGAGAGCAAGTTCAACTTTATGGTAAAGAGCCATGACGCAGTTCAGTGGCAACCGATCGGAATGTAGAGGTCCTTGCTTGAGAGGTTTCCGATTGGTTGCCACAACTTGTCATTTACTTTGACCCTCCCGCCAACGGCAGTTTGAACGCACAGTACAGCATTGTTGGCAGGGCAGCCAAGGTGAATTTCCATGCTCTTGCTGGAGGCGGGGTGAACGCACAGTAAGAAACTACTTAGCAACCACCCAGAATGCCTTAAAAATCACATTGCAACACTCTAAAATGCTTACAGCGCCTTAGAAACTGCATAGCAACACCCTGGTAACCACCCAGAACACCTTAAAACCACACAGCAACACTCTAAAATGCTTAGAACACCTCAGCACATGCGTAGTAACGCCCTGGTAACCACCCAGAACATCTTACAAAGCACATAGAAACACTATAAAATGCTTAGAATGCCTAATCAACCACCCAGAACACTTTAAAAAAAATACATGTAGCAGCACTATAAAGTTTTTTTTTTACTACTAATGCCGTAGCAGCTGCATAGCAACACCTTGGCAACCACCAAGAATATGAAACAACTAGAACCTTGGCAACTAAGAGCAACAAGCTGATAACCACCCAGAACACCTTAAAACCACACAGCAACACTCTAAAATACACTAGTACATGCATGGTAACGCCCTGGCAACCACCCAGAACACCTTAAAACCACACAGCAACACTCTAAAATACCCTAGTACATGCATAGTAATGCCCTGGCAACCACCCAGAACACCTTAAAATCGCACAGCAACACTCTAAAATGCGTAGAACACTTTAGCACATGTATAGTAACGCCCTAGCAACCACCCAGAACACCTTAAAACCGCACAGCAACACTCTAAAATGCGTAGAACACTTTAGCACATGTATAGTAACGCCCTAGCAACCATCCAGTACACCTTAAAACCGCACAGCAACACTACAAATTGCTTAGAACACCTTAGCACTCACATAGTAATGCCCTGGCAACCACCCAGTACATCTTAAAAAGCACAAAGCAATGCTGTAAAATGCTTAGAATGCCTTAGCAACCACCTAGAACACCTTAAAAACATAGCAACACTAAATGCTTAGAATTCATAAAGGATTTCTGACTTTTCATGTTGTATAGCTGGTATTTCTGTCATAGATGTTAATTTAATGTTGAAGTCTACAGTACCAGATGAGGGTGGATGACAATGGCAGCATTAGATTTCCCTAATCTAATGCATAATTGTTTTTTGCATGAGCTCTTTTCAGCAATCGGACGGCTCCTGCATGAGTCTGTGGTCTTTCTGACGCAGGTTGGCCACAGTGAAGCTTTTCTAGAGCCCAGAGAGATGTTAGCATGAAAAAGAGCCCGTTCTGACATGGACCACCTCAGCCTCATTCTGGCCTCTCTCTCTTTCCTTCAGAGCTACCGTTCTTTAGTCTTTCATATTCTTCTTCTTCTTCTGTGTTTTTTAGCCAGTGTTTCTCTCTCTCTCCCTCTGAAAGGGTTTGATTCAGAGCTCTTTTCATTGCTGGGCTGCTTGGCAGCGAAATATTCCACCGTATTCATCTTGCCTTTTTTCAGATGTTATGTTTTTTTCTGGTGCTCTTGGTCTCACTGCAGCTTTCAGAGGATTCAGCACATTCTAAAACTAGAAAAGTAACTGCAGCTTACAGACCTGATGCTTCTCATTTTAAAATGGCCTATTTTTATTTGCAATGAATGTTTGATTCCTTCAGTTTTATGCATCTTCAGAAGGACTTAAATAGTTCATTGACTCACAGTCATGTGTATGTGTGTGTAAGCATGACTCCTGGGGTCTTTGTCAATGTCCCCTGTGTATCGGAGATCATGAGAAAGTTTCCAAGTCTTTTCTGGGAATACACATTGCACAAACTCCTCCTAAAGCAACTATAACAGCACTCAAGGCTCCTTGTTCTGTTCTGTATGTCGCTCCTGAGGGACCAGCAGCATTTTATGAACTGCGTTTTTCCTCTGGCAGTATATTAGTGACGAGAGAGAGAGCCTTAATGGGCATCTCACAGGATTTGTGTGGGATGCTTGATTTTGATTGCTCTGGTGAGATAGTGATGATATTTTTAAAAGACTCAACAGCACATTATTACTTATTGACTGGTCGGAAAATGTTTTCAATATGAAGTGTATGTGTTAAACTGTATTAGACCTTTCAGTTGAACAGTAGAGTAAACATACTATCAGAACTATACTATGCGAGTATGCAAATATATTAAAGTTTATGAGAGCAAAAAGATGATTGCATCCTGAAATCTGCTTTATTTCATGAAGCAACACTTGAGAACTTCGAGTTTCATTGTGTGGCTAAAAATACCAATGATTAGATCACCCTACCAAACATATTTAACGAGTTAAGAACTCATTTCTCCAGGGTTATGCATTTCGCTCTTTTTCCAGTGACTCCCTCGAAGGGTTCCTCCTCCGCTTTTTTGCCCTCCGCCCGCCTCTTCTCTGCGATATGTTCTTCTTCCGCCCTCTCTGGTTTTTCCCACCCTGGTTTTGCACCCAGTGATCCAGCTTTAACTGTTTCCAGACCTCCAAAACCCCCACCCCCACCCCCACCTCACCCCACCCATCCATCCATTTCCATCCACAACAACCCCATCCCATCAACCCTAGTGTTTACTTACACACACACATCCACATCCTGGTGGATTTGGCTCATTTTGACCTTTGACCTCTATGACTAACCCATAGAACACCTTAAAAGGGATCAGATCTCTCATAATTAGACAGATCATGTAAACTTTAATTTTTATTTGTGCTTTCACAAGCACCTACAGATACTCAAAGGCTTTCTGTAAATAAATGGTGCTAAAGTCTTACATTTCTCATCAAGTTTTTCAGTCATCTTTATTAGTGGTGTCACTAGTCGATCCTTACTAGTACTATTGCAGAGGTATGATGATATTTTTTGATGTGATCAAAATGAAGTTTTAAAAATAGGTATTCAAGTTAAGTGTGTACGTCATTCTGCAGCATTTGTGCTTGAATTTTTTTATTTTATTTTACTTATTATAATTTAGATTTTTATTTTATTTTTATATTTTTTTTATATTCAATCTTTTATTTTATTCATTTGATGTATAAAATATGATATTGTTTATTTTTATTTATCTATACATTGACTAGTTTTTCCATTTACTCACACATTCATTAATTTATTGATTCTCACATTGATTCATTCATTCACTCTTGCATTGATTAATTTTTTGATTCCTTACATTGATTCATTTGTTTATTCGCTCACACTTTCATTCATTTATTGATTCTCATATTGATTTGTTCATTCCTTTACTCATGCATGCATTTAATTAATAATTCTTAAATTGATTTATGTTCGTCTATGTATTCATTCAGTCATTTTTCATTTTATTTTTATTTACTTATTAATTTTATTTTCTGTTATGTTATTTATTTCTTTGTTTATATCATACAAATAATGCATGAACACATTTTACTAATTTAATTTAATTTGTATGAAGCTGTTGTTTTGTTAGGAAGCTCATTGTGAGTGCAGTAGATGCCACTGAATGTGCCGCAGTGAAAAATGCAACAATAACAGCGTTTGTGAAACATGCTTCTGTTTGTGTGCAGTCAGGCATGTGTGTCCCTCTCTGAAGCCTTTGTGAGAAGCGGCCCGTATGTTATTCCACACAGCGTTTCACATCCAGTCAGTTGAATGAAGATACGCAAGAAAATTAAAGATCATGTCATGGAAATATAGTCAGGAACTCTTTGTATATTCTTTCATGCGCATGAGTTTTTAAAAGGACTTCACTAGAGGAATATGACATACTGAGGAATATTCTCTTTTGTAAAAATAAATGTTGAGGTAAGTTGTGTAAGGTTGCTGTTTCCTTTGGCTTTGAGGCGAATCAATCCTGAGTTGTTTTTCCTCCATCTGCAGAGTCTAAACGTGTGCTTCTCTGGAAGACAGCATGAAGAGTTTCACCATCAGCCGGTTCCAACTGACTGCCATGACAACAGGTAACAGACTAAACAAACCCCAAAATAATGACTTAACCAAATAAACCCGACCTAAAGCTCAGTATATTCATGCCTGACGCTCAGTGTCTTCTGTGTTTAATGTAGAGAAATTAAAAAAATGATTTATTATTTTATTGCTTATTTGACACTTTCGGTTATTAAAAGCAATTAAAATTCCTGAAACACTAACCGTTTTGGAAAACTAATTTATCTAGATTCTCACATGAAGATATATTGTAACTTAAAAACCAGTTTTAAAGGGTTAGTTCACCCCAAAATGAAAAATTCCCCATAATTTACTTACCATCAAGCTATTCTATGTGTATATAACTATCATCTTTCAGCCAAAAGTTAACACTTTTTAGACGCAAGTCAATAGATATCATCATGCTTCCCCTGTTGATTGTATTAGGACAATTGTTTTGTATTAAATTATTTCTGAAATGTAATGTTTAATTAATTAATATCTAATTAAAAAATGTACTAATTTGCATACATTTGCAAAGAAATCTGAACATTGGAAAAAGCCAGGTTCAAATTCTTGTTACATTTTGTTGACATGTTAGCGTTTAAGAGTTTCTCATTCAGAATCAAATGTAAACATCCAAATAAATGCCATACTCACAGGAATCGATGTATGCATGACAAACACTTTAAAGATCCATTTTGAGGGTTATATTAGCTGTGTGAACTTTGTGTTTGCTGTTTAAGGCAGTTGAGAGCTCGCAGGGGCGGGGAGGGGGAGATTTAAAGGGGCCGCACGCTTAATCTGTGAATATGTAATTATGGCTCAAAATAGGCAGTTAAAAAAATTAATAAAAAAAAATCTATGGGGTATTTTGAGCTGAAACTTCACAGACACGTTCACGGGACACCTTAGACTTATATTACATCTTTTGAAAAGGGGTTCTAGGGCACCTTTAAGGATACTTATTGTAATTGAAATCTACAGACACAAATACATAAAGTTTAATAAAATAAACACTTATTTTGGATGTTTTCTCTCCACTAGTCTGTAATGTCTTGAGAACTTGTTAATCATGGAGAAACCTGAAATTAATGTACTCAAAATTATTCTTGAGTTATTGTAGAGCAGTAATGAGTGAAGTTTTACTAATCTGAATAGGCTTTATGCCAAACGTCACATGAACAAACAGGGAATCTGGTTTCATCGCATCTGCTTGTCAGAGAAATTGTTAAAGGCAGTACAAATTGACGGCAATGTCTATAGACTTTTAAGGTAATTAGTTAACCTAGCTAGTTCTTTTTTTGTTGGCGTTTTATTTGTTTTAAATATCTAAATGTTAATGAGAAGAAAAATAAAACAACTTTTAGAAATCATATGCAATGGATATTATTCATCTTTGCTCACTCCTTTGAAGGCGTCTTGGGTAAAACAGCTCAATATTTAATGAAGCACTTACAAAAGACCTGAACCGGAAGCGGTGCGGCCTGTTTTACAGAATACGGTTTATTGCATCTAAGCTCAATGCTGGTTTGTTGGTGTTGTGCAGGTTTGGTTCTGCTCTGTCTGGGAAGTTCAGGTCTGGAACTCAATCCCGAAGTTCCACAGGTCGTCTTACCTATCAACTCCTCCTTCACCATCACCTGCTCCGGCTGGAGTAACGTCACCTGGCGCTTCAAGCGGGAGGAGAACGTTCCGGAGTTCCACACCGAGAGCCGAAGTCCCACCTCCAGTGTTCTCAGTCTGGAGCAGGTCACCTGGAGACACACAGGGGTTTATGTGTGCATGGAGAACGGGACAAATGTTACCAGAGAGGTGGCCGTCTTTGTGCCTGGTAAGAACATCAGTGTGTGTTAGTGCTGAGCTCACAAAAATATTCGAAATTGGTTATTTAATACTGATAGACTACAAGTAAGGCAAGTTATATTTGAACATTTTAACATTAGAAAGGTAGATGTTAGCATTGGAAACATTGATGTTTTTAGGTAGTTTTGAATGTGATTTTCTCAAAAGTGATGTTAATTTTCTGTTGTATGTGAATTTTCACTTATATATTTATTCATTTGTTTCATGCAATTATGCATTCATTTATTCATTCTCACATTGATTTGTTCACTCAACCATTTATTAATTTATTCATTCTCACATTGGTTCATTTGTTCATTCAGTCATGCATTAATTTACTCACTCACACATTCATTTATTGATTCTCATATTGATTTGTTCGTTCATTCACTCATGCATTCATGTACTAACTCAAATTTATCGATTCTCACATTGATTCTTTTGTTCATTCACTCGACATTCATTAATTTATCGACTCTCACATTTATTTTTTTAGTTTATTCACTTACATATTCATTTATTGATTTGGACATTTATTCATTCGTTCATTCAATTTCACATTCTTTCATTTATTGATTCTCACATTGATTTGTTTGTTTGTTTGTTTACTCACTCAAGCATTCATCAATATATTGATTCTTACATTTATTCATTTGTTCATTCACTTATTCATTTATTCATTTAATGATTCTCACACTGATTTTTGTTTGTTCATTCACTTACACATCCATTGAGTTATCGATTCTTGCATTGATTAGTTTGTTCATTCACTTTCAATTTATTTATTGATTCCCCCTTTGATTCGTTCATTTATTCACTCACACATTCAAGTCACCTTTATTTATATATTGTTTTATACAGAACAAATGATAAACAGGCAGAAACAGGCACAAAGCAGTGATAAACAGGAAAACAATGATCAATGATGCAAACAGAATTCAATTCTGCTGTAAAGCAGCTCTAGAAAAAAGGCAACGGTGTCATTGCTCGGCTGAAATCAGTTCAGAGTTAAATCACTTCAGTATATGTAAAGTTCATCAATTATGAAATGAGTTCAATTCAGATATAAAACAGATCTGCAGAAAACAGATGTCATCATTGATGTCATCATTCACTAATTTATTGATTCTCAAATTTATTTGTTTGTTCAATCATACATTCACTCATGCATTCATTCATTTCTTGATTTGTTTAATTCACTCATGCATTCAATAATTTATTGATTTGTTTGTCCATTCATTCATTTATTCATTCATTCACTCATTAATTCATTTATTGATTTGTTAATTCACTCATTCATTCATTTATTGATTTTTTTTGTCCATTCACTTATGCATTCATTCATTCATTTGTTAATTCATTTGTTTATTCATCCACTCATGCATTCATTCATTCATTTATTGGTTTGTTTGTTCATTCCCTCATGCATTCATTCATTCGTTTGTTCATTCACGCATGCATTCATTCATTCATTCATTTGTTTATTCATTCAGTCGCGCATTCATTCATTCATTCATTCATTTGTTTATTTATTCACTCACTCATGTATTCATTTATTTATTGATTTGTTTGTTCATTCACTCATGCATTCATTCATTCATTTATTCATTGCTTTGTTATTTATTCACTCATGCATTCATTCATTTATTCATTGCTTTGTTATTTATTCACTCATGCATTCATTCAATCATTGAATTGATAATTTTTTTCCCTCATGCATTCATTCGTTCAAACATTGATTCATTAATTCTGTCTACCTCAGATCCTGATGTGTGGTTCCTCGAGAACGATCACAACATGGTGACTAAGACGAGTGAGGAAGGCACAATCCCGTGTCTGGTGACGGACCCGTCGATAAACATCACGCTGTATGATAAAGAAACAGAGATGGTGGTGGAGGGCTCGTACAACCCCAGCGTGGGCTACACCGCCGCCCTGGAGGACAGAAACTACAAATGCAAAGGAGAGTTCAACGGCGAGGAGAAAGAGTCAATCTTGTTCCACGTCTACAGTATATATGGTATATTTGCTTAAGTGCTTTTTTATACTTTGAAAATGTATTATCTCTGATCATATATTTTCTCAGATTTACCGGAGTTCGCAGTAATGCTTAATTTAAGTATCAACTTTGTCTCGGATGTTTCTCAGATATCAAAACAGACTTAAGCGAGTCAGTAGTCATCATCCAGTAAGAGTATAGAGCTATTAAATATGAAATACAGAATGAGAAAAGATTGAGTGCACATTGAGATTGACTTGCAGTCTTCAAATCATTTTTTCAATGTAGAAGAAACGATAGAAGGAAGAGGTATTTGTGACTTTTCTTTCCTATACATACGTATGAATTATCTCGAGGTCTGCTAATGCCTCAATATTACAGACATTTATTACTGTATTTACCATTCATGTATCAACATTACAGGCAATTATTTGCTAAATGAAGCTGTTCTGAGTTAAAAACGCTCACCATTTACTTTTCATAGTTGATGGTTAAAAAATGAATAGAGCCCATGTGTAACACATCTGTTCTCCTCCATTATCTGTGTCATCATTAATTGGACCAAGTCTCCTTGTAAACACATCAGATGATTTGTTTTCTGTCAAACAATAGCCGTTTTTGTTCTTTCTTTCGCACACATGTCTTCAGCTCCAGAGGGTCTGGATCCCTACATCAACGCCTCCAAAACGGTCCTGAAACAGGGCGAGACGCTGAACGTTAACTGTACTGTTCACGGCGCGCTGCTCGTCTACTTCTCCTGGGATTTTCCCAACAAAGACGTGAGTGGGCTGAAAATAATGTTTTCATTATTTTTCCGTTCGAGCACTTAGAGCTCCCGTGAGAAGCTCCACATGTTGCAATCACCTCAAGATGTGCGGACACACCTCTCCCCTGACCATCGTCATGAGAAACACGTGTTTTTATTAAGAGATAACTCTTGTGAAAGTGAAAAGCCAAAACGACAAAAGCAAGTTTGTAGCTGTAGTTTAAGCACATCAGCAGAATGAATATAAATTGAGGATTTTAATATCTAAACATTCTTAAATGAAGATACATTCGTACGCACTATTTACTAATTCGTTCCCTCGATTTGCTAAATCATGTGTACTATTTATTAATTAGATTAATCGATTTGCTAAATCGTGTGCACTATTTACTAATTTGTTTCCTTGATTTTCTAAATCGTGCACACAATTCACTAATTCGTTTCCTTGATTTGCTCAATCATGTGACCCATTTATTAATTCGTTCCCTTGATTTGCTAAATTGTGTGCACTATTTACTAATGTTTTTCCTTGATTTGCTAAATCGTGCACACAATTCACTAATTTGTTTCCTCGATTTGCTAAATTTTGTGCACTATTTACTAATTTGTTTCCTTGATTTGCTAAATCGTGCACACAATTTACTAATTCGTTCCCTCGATTTGCTAAATCGTGTGCACTATTTACTAATTTGTTTCCTTGATTTACTAAATCGTGCAGACAATTCACTAATTTGTTTCCTTGATTTGCTAAATCGTGTGCACTATTTACTAATTTGTTTCCTTGATTTGCTAAATTGTGTGCACTATTTACTAATTTTTTTCCTTGATTTGCTAAATTGTGTGCACTATTTACTAATTTTTTTCCTTGATTTACTAAATCGTGCACACAATTCACTAATTTGTTTCCTCGATTTGCTAAATTGTGTGCACTATTTACAAATTTTTTTCCTTGATTTACTAAATCGTGCACACAATTCACTAATTTGTTTCCTCGATTTGCTAAATTGTGTGCACTATTTACTAATTTTTTTCCTTGATTTACTAAATCGTGCACACAATTCACTAATTTGTTTCCTCGATTTGCTAAATCGTGTGCACTATTTACTAATTTTTTTCCTTGATTTGCTAAATTGTGTGCACTATTTACTAATTTTTTTCCTTGATTTACTAAATCGTGCACACAATTCACTAATTTGTTTCCTCGATTTGCTAAATTGTGTGCACTATTTACTAATTTTTTTCCTCGATTTACTAAATCGTGCAGACAATTCACTAATTTGTTTCCTCGATTTGCTAAATTGTGTGCACTATTTACTAATTTTTTTCCTTGATTTACTAAATCGTGCAGACAATTCACTAATTTGTTTCCTCGATTTGCTAAATTTTGTGCACTATTTACTAATTTGTTTCCTTGATTTTCTAAATCGTGCACACAATTCACTAATTCGTTTCCTTGATTTGCTCAATCATGTGACCCATTTATTAATTCGTTCCCTTGATTTGCTAAATTGTGTGCACTATTTACTAATTTTTTTCCTTGATTTGCTAAATCGTGCACACAATTCACTAATTTGTTTCCTCGATTTGCTAAATTTTGTGCACTATTTACTAATTTGTTTCCTTGATTTGCTAAATCGTGTGCACTATTTACTAATTTTTTTCCTTGATTTACTAAATCGTGTGCACTATTTACTAATTTGTTTCCTTGATTTGCTAAATTGTGTGCACTATTTACTAATTTTTTTCCTTGATTTACTAAATCGTGTGCACTATTTACTAATTTGTTTCCTTGATTTACTAAATCGTGTGCACTATTTACTAATTTGTTTCCTTGATTTGCTAAATTGTGTGCACTATTTACTAATTTTTTTCCTTGATTTACTAAATCGTGTGCACTATTTACTAATTTTTTTCCTTGATTTACTAAATCGTGTGCACTATTTACTAATTTGTTTCCTTGATTTGCTAAATTGTGTGCACTATTTACTAATTTTTTTCCTTGATTTACTAAATCGTGTGCACTATTTACTAATTTGTTTCCTTGATTTACTAAATCGTGTGCACTATTTACTAATTTGTTTCCTTGATTTGCTAAATTGTGTGCACTATTTACTAATTTGTTTCCTTGATTTGCTAAATCGTGTGCACTATTTACTAATTTGTTTCCTTGATTTGCTAAATTGTGTGCACTATTTACTAATTTGTTTCCTTGATTTGCTAAATCGTGTGCACTATTTACTAATTTGTTTCCTTGATTTGCTAAATTGTGTGCACTATTTACTAATTTTTTTCCTTGATTTACTAAATCGTGCACACAATTCACTAATTTGTTTCCTCGATTTGCTAAATTGTGTGCACTATTTACTAATTTTTTTCCTTGATTTACTAAATCGTGCACACAATTCACTAATTTGTTTCCTCGATTTGCTAAATTGTGTGCACTATTTACAATTTTTTTTCCTCGATTTACTAAATCGTGCAGACAATTCACTAATTTGTTTCCTCGATTTGCTAAATTGTGTGCACTATTTACTAATTTTTTTCCTCGATTTACTAAATCGTGCAGACAATTCACTAATTTGTTTCCTCGATTTGCTAAATTGTGTGCACTATTTACTAATTTTTTTCCTTGATTTACTAAATCGTGCACACAATTCACTAATTTGTTTCCTCGATTTGCTAAATTGTGTGCACTATTTACTAATTTTTTTCCTTGATTTACTAAATCGTGCAGACAATTCACTAATTTGTTTCCTCGATTTGCTAAATTGTGTGCACTATTTACTAATTTTTTTCCTTGATTTACTAAATCGTGCACACAATTCACTAATTTGTTTCCTTGATTTGCTAAATTGTGTGCACTATTTACTAATTTTTTTCCTTGATTTACTAAATCGTGCACACAATTCACTAATTTGTTTCCTCGATTTGCTAAATTGTGTGCACTATTTACTAATTTTTTTCCTTGATTTACTAAATCGTGCAGACAATTCACTAATTTGTTTCCTCGATTTGCTAAATTGTGTGCACTATTTACTAATTTTTTTCCTTGATTTACTAAATCGTGCAGACAATTCACTAATTTGTTTCCTTGATTTGCTAAATTGTGTGCACTATTTACAAATTTTTTTCCTTGATTTGCTAAATCGTGCAGACAATTCACTAATTTGTTTCCTTGATTTGCTAAATCGTGCAGACAATTCACTAATTTGTTTCCTTGATTTGCTAAATCATGCACACAATTTACTAATTTGTTTCCTCAATTTGCTAAATCACGTGCACTATTTATGAATTAGATTCATCGATTTGCTAAATCATGTGCACTATTTACTAATTTGTTTCCTTGATTTGCTAAATCGTGCACACAATTCACTAATTCGTTTCCTCCATTTGCTAAATCGTGTGCACTATTTACTAATTTGTTTCCTTGATTTACTAAATCAGTTTACTAAATCAGTTTACTAAATCGTAATAGTTTCCTCGATTTGCTAAATCATGTGCACTATTTATTAATTAGATTCATCGATTTGCTAAATCGTGCGCACTATTTGCTAATTCATTCCCTCGATTTATAAATTGTGTACATGATTTGGCCTAATATTTTTTGTTCTGCATGTCATGTGCAGGGCTCCATATAATCTCACTTAATTTTGATCTTTTCCGAAAACAAGACCTTATGTGTCATTTTGCTTCTCAAGTAAATGTATCTCAATTGATGTTTAGATATTTGTACTGCTAAACAAGTCAACAACAATGTGTTGGAAATTCATTTTTTTGCAGTGAATGCAATTTAATTGCTAAACCAGAACCAAAAATTATGCACCAAATAATGGCACCAAAAAAGCCCCTGAAATGCCCATTCAGTGTATATATTGAATTTCAGGGGCATTTTTATAATTTTTGGTGCATAAGTTGAATTTTTTTTTAAATAGATTTTTAAGGGGCATTTACAACTAAAATGTGTCTGTTAAAAGTTGAAAATATTGTCTCATTGGAAAAGTACATTTCTGCCACTGATCCAAACCCCAATTTTTTGACTCTCAGGTGGGAAACATTGAGCCCTTGACTGACTTCCTGTCAGCCACAAGCATGCGGTCCTGTCTTAACATCACAGACATCTCGCTGGCCAGATCGGGACAGTATGTTTGTCACGTGCATGAGAGTGTGCAGGACATTATGGCTTCAGCCAGTATTGACATCACCGTTCTGGGTAAGACCTGCAGATATCACACAGCAGATGCATCAGATTTACATTATTCTGTCTATGAATGCATATAATAAAGTTCGGCTACTCGAATCAGTGAAGGTCAGCACCAGGGTTACTATACACTGTAAAAAATGATGAAATTTTAAATTAAGCAAAGAATATTGGAGTTGTTTTACAAGAAACTTCTACTCAGTTTTTCTAATTCAGTGTGTTACTTGCCATTTCTTTGTAATTATTTGTGAAACTTGCTAGCAATTTCTGAGTAAAAATTGTAGAAGGAAATCCTACACCATTTTTTTTTTTAACATTAAATGAACTAAAATTAAAACTTTAAATTAAAGATTCAGAAATTAAAGAAATTAAAATGAATACTTCAACTGAAATAAAAAATATTTTTTATTTTCATTATTAATGTTATTATTTTGTTGTTTTATTTTATTATTTTTAAATGTTTTATACACTTTCATTTAGATTAACTTGATGTACTATAATAATTAAAACTGAAATAAAATTAATAAAAAAATATATAGACTAAAACTAATAAAAATGCCAAAAACACAATCAAATAACAAAAACTTTTACTGAAATGAAAACAGAAAATATAAAAATAAAAACTAATTCAAAATATTAATAAAAACTATAAGAGTATCTCAATGCTAAAATAACACTGCTCAGCACCATTTTTGCAGCTCTCTGGTAAAACTCCATGAAGAGCGGTCTTCATCATCTGATGTGTGCGTGAGCTGTGAAATATGGGTGGCATCTTTTCAATGATGCTTTGATTCAAACGCTAATTAAATCAACATCCTTCGCTTTAAAACAAGTCCTCAGTCTCATAGCATCTCCTGTGATGGAAAACTGGCCCTGATTTTTGCGCTCCTTCACGCTGTGTGTGAATGCAGACCTTCTGCAGAAGGGAGTGAGTTATGTTTGTGTTTAACATTATGAAACCACAGCATCCAAACAGCTGTACACAGGAACCCTTGAGGAACGCTGCAGACGCGAGTCAGAGGAACCGATGTAGATCAATGCAGATCTTTGTAAAAGTGTCAGCAGCATTTGCACACGCAGCATTTTGCCTCGACACACAGGATGCAGTAATGTTTAGGAAGAAAGTGCTTTTAGCACCTGAACGTTTAGATTATGATCTATCAGCTGTGAGTGAGAGCACACTTATGGAATATTAAATACATTATGTAAGAAGATGAGCAAGCAAAACTCACTCTTTCTTACTCATAGGATATCATAGGTTTCATAATTGGTGTTGGTAAGATTTTTTAATGGTTTTGAAAAGTCTCCTGTACTCACCAAGGCTGCATTAATTTGATCAAAAATACAGTAAAAACCGGAATATTGTGAAATATTATTACAAGTCAAAATAACTGTATTCTATTTAAAAATGTTTTAAAATGTAATTTATTTCTGTGATTCAAAGCTGAATTTACAGCATCATACTCCAGTCTTCAGTGTCACATGATCCTTCATAAATTATTCTAATATGCTAATGTCTTATTATTATCAATGGTGAAAACACAGATTGTGGAAAGTTCAAAAGAAGAGCATTTGTTTGAAAATGACTCTTTTATAATATTATCTTTACTATCACTTTATATCAATTTAATGATTTCTTGCTGAATAAAAATATTAATTTCTTTCTTTAAAAAAATCTTACTGACCCTAAACTTTTAAACAGTATTGTATATAATAATTAGTGGTGCTTATTGGCAAGAATCACTATTACGATTGTTCACAGTTTGTATTAACTGACTATGTTATTTTCATCTATCTGTC